>NW_022170663.1:34392960-34576663 GCF_008802855.1 Photinus pyralis
AAATGATTCCTTTTGATCGGTTATTCAAAAAAGGTAATGGGTCCCGAATTAAAATTCCAAACCGTTCCCGAGATATTACTAATGTTCCACTTAAAAAACCACCCTGTAGAAACATGATAGGAAAAAGTAACTTTTAAAAACGATAAGTTGCCCCCCCCTCCTTTTTTGAAAATTTGTAATGACTTAACCGTGATGGTGCTAGCTTTATTTCAAGTGGCGCAATTGAGCGCATATCTAGATGTATCATATACTTGGCCCCTCCCAAATGTGTTTTCGGATTGCTAAAAATCGATAATGGCGCAAGAGTTATTATCGGTGGCGCGTGTGAGCGCATAACGACGGCCGCATTACTTATTAATAAAACGGACATCGAATCTGTAGGGGGGGGTGCAGGTTAACGCTCCTAACTACAAGTAGGTACGAACTAAACGGACTACGGAGAATGAGGTGCGGGAAAAGCCGGCACATCCACGATTGCAGTAGAGGTGGCGGGAGATTTGGGGGGGGGGCACTTCGAAGACCCCCTTACAGGAGGCAGTATTCAATTCATCATGTTTTAGGCAACCTTAGTGAATAGTTTCCGGCGTTTAATAGTAATATTAGAAAATGAAATACCATAGTACTTCGATTAAGTAGTTGCTGAAATTTGCGCCACGGAACATCTAAAAAATTTGATGTATCTGTATCTGATGATGACCTGAAAGTTGCTGTTTGTGACTATTTTGAAGAGCTATACCAAACGAAATTTTTGAAGGAGTCTGTTGATTGCGGATACAGTGGAATAAGCGCATAAAGCTACCGGGTGACCCAATAAGACTGTTCCTCGGCCATATCTCGAGAACCGTTCGTGATATTATTAGGTAAATCGGTCATGAAGAATCGCTGGACAATATTTTCAAGTTCTAAAAATGACCACCAGAGGGCGTAACTGCCATCTTAAATTTTAAAATTTCATTATCTTTAAATTTCGCATAATAAACTAAAAAACTTTTTTTCACATTTTTAAAGAGAACCAGTTTATCATTTTCGTAAAAACAAAAACTTAGTTCTTTCAAATATAAAGATGGTGTGGGACGTTCAGTTGTTTTTGCAATAACCTGCTTTAACTTCTTAACCGTTTGACCGCTTTTAACAAATTTGGTATGGTTGAAAAGAGCATTCCTTGGACAATGAGAATCGACAAATACCGGAAATACTCTAATAAGATACAATTTAAGCATTTTTATTAATTAATTATAATTAATCTCATTTTCCCAATATTTGAGGTTAGGAACGAGATTTTGAAAAACGGTTTTCACTGGCATCTTTGGATGTTATTTGGTTACTTTTTCATAAAGAAAAAGTCATATCATTCCATTTCATTTTTTTTAGGATTTTGGGTCATGGTGCCAAAACTAGCCCCCTGGCGCAGAAGGATTCAACTAAATTAACTATATTTTGTTTTGTTTTTGTTTTTACGAAAATGATAGATAAACTGGTTCTCTTTAAAAATGTGAAAAAAGAATGTTTAGTTTATTATGCGAAATTTAAAGAAAATGCAATTTTAAAATTTAAGAAGGCAGTTACGCTCTCTGGTGGTCATTTTTAGAAATTGAAAATATTTTCTAGCGATTCTTCATAACCGATTTACCCAATAATTTTTTTTTACCCCTGTCATACGACGTACGGTTCCCGAGATATGGCCGAGGAACGGTCTTAATGGGTCACCCGGTACATAGAAACATTAACTTTGTTTTGCTATCAATTTCTTTTCTTTCAAATCTAGGTAAGTTACATAAAAATGTCCCTTCGTAATAATTAAAATTGATTAAACAATTATTAATAGTTTGTTTTGTAAATAATGAACTATTCATAAGCTTTCTCTGTAGCCGTATTTAGGCCCGATGCATACATTCGATTTTTTGACTTGTGGCACCGCAACGACAGCCGCAGAATCTGATTCAGACGATGCCGTTAAATATCGAAGTCCGTATTTGTTGATTTCTAGTATGGACATGTATCGCAAGAAACGTGTGGTTGCGGCGTACTTAATTTATAAATTAATTTTTTTTTTTAAGAAAAACAAGGTGATATTGGGTGGACCCGTTCACAAAATACATATTTCTTCACTCCATTTCTTTTCTTCACACGATCATATGGTAACTCAACAGGGACATTCCAGATTAATGGATATTTTTTAATTTCATCGATAAAAAAGTCAATATCGATTTCATCCACCATTGTAGGTGAAATGCCGTGTGTATGCAACAATAACTAACAATGTATGTACTACAAAGTCGTAGATGCGGGCGACAAGTGACGTATGCTGGCCGTACTGCTCCGCAACTCCTATCCCGGTACCGCGCGTCAAAAAATCGGATGTGTGTACTGGGCCTTACTCGGGCCCTTTTGTGGTACACGATTGACTTTATATTTTACGTTTACGTCCATTTATTAACGGAATACCATCATCAATATTTATAACCGAGATTGTGCCAATTAGCAGTTGCAATGAAGGCAGGAACAGACCCTTGCGGAGCCCGGGCCACTTTCTGTATCTACCCGCCAATCTACCATTTACGGTTACTAAACCTTAAATTGTGCTTTAGGAATAGGTAATTAAACTGAAAACATCCTTGAACCAAATAAGAGCGTGTTTGTCAAATAAGCGCACATTAAAGCCGGAAAAAAGTTTTAATAGCCCAATTAATTGTATACGAACTTAAATTAGAAGTAATTTGAAAGTAATATTTATATACCTACACTAACGTTGCATTTGAAACGAATTTGTGGTTACTTATTTTTTACAGTCTAGTGCGTATGGGGCAGGGGAGTTTCTTATACAATATGCTCCGAGTCAGTTCGCTTTTACGCTTTATTATGAAAACAATACATTAATAACATAACCGTTAACGACGCGACTACCTTGCTTCTTGCTTTTTTTTTGACGCGCTTCAAAAAAAAACGATGTAACTGGCCCAGTAAACCAGAAGTGACACAGTGATGATTTTGGTCTATGACGAGAAAAGTAACGCGTACAAATTGACCTGTGATTATGAATGTTATTCGTACTCCCCGCAATTTTATGTACGTCGAAGTGCGGGCGGAAACACTTTTGGTTTCAAAATCAAATGTTTTTTGAAATCGCTCGATTGCTTTAGTGTGAAAATTGTGACCGATCTTAAGGTGAGTACAAAACGCGCGCAAAGGACACAGTCACTACATATCTAGTACGGGTAAAGCACCAATATGTACTTACACCGTAAATTTCCGTTATTTAATTCATTAGCATAATTAGCAAGTGCAGGTAATTTTATGACCCAAATACGTTTTGAAGTCAACTGCATTTATCATGTCAAAATCAAAATTTGGAAAGGCGTAGAGGGTGAGAGAAAGTGTGGCATCTTCATATCTTAGATATCAGGAAGGTAATAAAAGTAAGTAGTTTTCCATTAGACTAAAAAATTAGCATTGAGCGCTAATTGTAACGACCCAAAATATAATGGTGCACTTTGGTGTCATTCCATCCGAGTGCTTTTATGATGTTCCGGTGGTTTCCCGATAATGTAATTTGGAAAGTTCCTCATTTGATTTCTTTTGAATATTTCAAACATCAAATCTATTTAATCTTTTGTTATTGGTAAAGCGGCTTCTATTTTTGGAAAATGTGTCATTAGTATTTACGAACTAGAATCTATTTGAGATAAAGCATCTATCTAGAGCTTATAAGGATTTTTGTTAACGTTATTAATAATTTATGTTATTGATAACTGCCTTAAATGGGTACAGTTCATGTAAATATGCATTGCTGTACAGTGTTCTCACGTGTACAAAAGGTCAGTTCTTCAAAACTCCATCAAATACTTACTGAGCAATATTGACACATCAACTTTCAGCTTTTGTCCCTTTTGACCACAAATTTGATTGACGGCCCATACATATTACTTCATTTATAAATTCTACGTAACATTCTACATATAGGGTGTCCCAGAACTGTTGATTATATCCGTTATTTATGAAGCAATGTTTTTAATAATTGGAGTGTTTATATAACAAATAAATAATTGTAATTTTTTTTCGACTTCCTTGAAATGTCTTTAACTTTTTGTTTTTAAATGCGACACCCTGTATATTTTATTGGATAAAAAGTTTCATAAGAGATCTTGTAACTAAGGTTTTTGTTTATCGAAAAGTGATACAAGAATTAAAAATATCGAAATCTCGAAGTAGGTGCTAATATTGGTAGAATGAAGTAGATTCACATGGTTAATGTCGTTAGAAGTCGGTAATGTAGAAACATCCACGCGTCGTTCGTCACTTGCTAAAATGGCGGGTCCAGATAAAAATGCTAAATCATCCACGTACTGTGTGGGTAACGCGTAATATCCAAGTAGGTCAACGTAAAAGGTAATCCAAAAGAAATAACGACGAGAAACTTTGAGCGAAGGTTAAACCTTAAAAAAACATACGTCTTAATAAAAATACTGTGCAATAATGTAACATACCTCAAATACCAAACACAAATCCGCAAAACGTCTCAATGGACTCACCAAGATATCAAAGAGAAAGAAAGGCAACTCCGAAAGAAAAATATGGTAAAGCCAATAAATCCCTGTTAAGAGGTATGGCACGAAGCCAGTAAGAGTAACGGCGTATCAAGAGACACTCGCAAGTAATCAATTCGAAGGCAGAAAAGGAAGAGAACTACAACTGCGCGCAATATTGAATTAAAGAAGGAATGGCGACGACTTCCGTCGGCGAAACTAATAACTATGGCAATAAGAAATCACGAGAATAATAATAATAAATGAGAAATCTACTACAGAAATAATTTACATCTAAACTAGTGGATTACAAAGAATATACCTAGATGGCGTAAGAATGCCAAGTAATTTAAATAAGAGCACAGAGCAAGGGCTACTTAAGCGAAATCCAAATCGGTCATATCAATTGGCGAGAAAACGTTACAATCTTTGGTTCAAATTTCAAAAAATATCTCTATAAATAAAAAAGTTGACATTGAGCTGTTTGCGCATGCGCACATCTGATTTTTAAAATATGCGATATGTTTGCCTTTACTATCTATAGTTAAAATTTCAAAGAAAATACCTCCATAATTAAGAATGTTGCATTGCGCAATATGCGACATGTTTGTTTTTACTAGACGCATCTGCGGTTAAAATTTTAAAAATATGTCGCATGCGCATATTAATCGTCAAGATTTTTCTTGGCTCAGGTGCTAGAGCTATAAGCTACCAAATTCAAAAAGAACTAAATATATTGGAAGAAGTAGTTAAGGCCTCGGACGGACGGGCAGACGAACGGACGGACAGACAGAGAAAGTGGCAACAATACCGGAAAATGCGCTAAGAATATACGCAGGACCACTATGGGCATTGTTGAGGACAATCTAGAAAGGTTATGTGAAGGAAAAATCTAATAGATCTGTAGAATTTAAAAAATATGACAAAATCAACAACGCTAAGAGTCTGAAGAATTGAAAATATTCAGCAAATTTTAAAGCTCGGAAGAAACTGACGAATCTGAAACCTTTAAATAGTTGAAGATGTTTCTGGAGCCGGGGAATCCCAAGCATGTGAAGAATCTAAAGAGATATTGAAGAACTGGAAGAAGCTTAATAATGGGAGAATTCGAAGGATTTAAAGAATTTGAAGTTTAAAATATTTGGAAATTATGAAGAATTTGAAAAATCCGATGAATTCGAACGAGCGCGAGAACTGCGAGAACCCGACAAATGTTAGGAATGTCTGAAGAAGTTGAGGAATATAAAGTATTCGAAGAAACGGAAGAATTTGAAGAATATTATGATTCTGTATTTTATTGTGAAGGTAGTCAATGTAATCTAAACTTTGTCAGAACAACTTTAATTATGATTCTTATTTTTGTTTTGCGGAAGAATGTGATGGATGCAAATGCAAGCACGTCAAGAATCTAAAGAGAAGGAAAAATTGAAACACTACGCTCCTGTATTAATATTTTCAGTCAATGACAATTTTTCTTTGTAAACCGGAAAATTCTTCTTTAGGTGAAAATCGGTACTGGCTATACACGTAATTTCTGCCAATTGTTCTACCGCTGATCGATTTAACTTGGCTGCCTCGATCCGAATTCACGTAATACGCACTAAAACCACCCTGAAACTTTGGCACCACTTTTTGTAATCCCACGATCTTCTTGGCACTCCATGACTAAATTAACTTTTTTCACTGCGCTCTCTATTCTTGCCCGGTCTAACTCAAACTTAATTTTTTCTTATCCCGCTGCCAACTTAAAGCCTTCACGACTTAGCAGAGAATTCAACCGTACTGCTTTGCGGCTACTCGCATAATGCCCTCCGAAATTCTCTATCTTAATCCCACTTTTACCAATTTTACAATCACACCTTCAAAATGGTTGCTAATGGCATCCACGGCTCATTACTGGTTTAACCAACAAACTTCATCTCCCATTACCAATCCCACGTTTAGAAAAGCAATGATCTAGAAACCACGGCATCATCCTCAACGTAAGCGATACGAAACGGATCCAACTCATGAAACGGACGCGTATAACCCCTTAATTCTGCCTTATCTCCCGCCAGACTGGCTCGACCAACTTTCTCAAGCAATTAATCGGCCAGTGCTGTATCCGGAAAGCATAGACTTAAATCCATTAGTGCAACCAAATTTTGGAGAAACCTGTCCTACAATGCAACCACCCTGTCAACCCCTAAAACCGAAAAACCCTACAGAAATTCAACTCTAAGCACTTTATTTGGGAAATCACCCTTAAGATCATTTCAACAACTAAAATCTGAGTAAAATTTCGCCTGTGTTCTTATTACTCTATACAAAAGATTTCAAAAAAATTTAATTATCGCGCGAACGGTCGGGCGGACGACCGACCGGACGTTCAGACTTTTTCTCGGACTTTTTGATGTTTTTGATACAGAACCTGCTCGCAATACTCGCACTACTATTGCCTAGTATAAGTGCAAATTCATTAACAAACCTAATCAAAAACACGCATGTTCCAATTAACCGAGTTTACCATCTCATATTTATATTTGGCGCCCACACCTACTTCGTTAATACTCCCGCAAATTTGGCCCAATACACTATATTTGAATGAACTGTGACATAAAACTAGAAGTTCGTAAAGTATCGATAGAAATAACATGGCCAATATGTACAGTGCGTGTCAAAGTTTGAACTTGGTATAAAACTAACGTATGGTTTCTTTTCAGGCTTGCTGGTCATGCTTCGTGTGCGCAGAGACCATACTTTGCACCATATCGTTGGCCGCCGGTTTGGGCAATTTATACAGGCTACCACAAACGACACTAATCAGAGGCGGTTTACCGTTTCTCGTGGCCTACATAATTTTATCGTTATTCATCGGGCTGCCGCTGCTCTTCCTCGAGCTGGGCCTAGGACAGTTGGCCCAAGAGGGATTCATCAAAATTTGGAGAGCTGTTCCGATCTTCCGCGGTAAGTAGTGAACAACGTAATGGGCACGCGTTTATTTAATGTTTGTTTTGTCTAGTTTAGATAATTACACTCGTGTTGTCATTCTGTTTGATTCAGTTAATTACTTTGCTTGTATCCGCTTAATTGAACTGCGTGTATTTATAGGCATGAAGGACGTGATTCAATTGGACAATTAACGTTGATTTAATTTTACTGTTTGCATTGTGACATAAGAATAAGAAGTAATTGAGAAATATTGCAGTTGGAAAATACCAAATACGGCTGCAATTACTAATTAACTGAATTGAGCCCGTTCTTCTTGTAAAAGTTTAAATGAGTTCTGTCGCCGTTTTATTTTAAGACAGTATACCCACATTTGCATTTGGTTTATTTTGTACATGTCGAGGAAAAGCAGTCAATGAACGGCCTTCTCAAGGAAACTGTCGCAACATTTTTCTTTGATCTTTTCTTCCTATTCAGATTTTGTTTGAGCAACTACTTGGATTTCAACAGGTATCACTGTATTTTGCTACCAAACTAATTAACCTGCCTTCATTGGCGGGTGCAAATAATTGGATTTATTGACTCAATATCAGACGTGGTCACTTCCAAACTTGAGCTGGCAAGAGGCGTAGTGTAACGGCTTAGTTATATTTATACGGATCGAAGACCTTACTTGCATAAAATAAAATTGAATCTCTACGGCACTGGCCAAAAAATTACGATTAATGTTTGTTCCACGGCTAGCTCAGTATTTGATCCTTATCTAAAAGTCATCTTTATCACAATAAATTACTGGTACATTCTCCTGTACAAAATATACACATACCAATTTTAATCCAACCAAAGGAATGGTATCACTGAAATTAAATGCATTTTTCTAATCAATCAAACAAAATAACCCAAATCTTTTGTTTGGAATATTCACGGGTCGGCTCCTTTAGGAATATCAAAATTGCAATTTATATAATTCAAAAAAATTTCATATAACGTACAGTAATTGACGTGGGTAATCTCTTCTGGTAACAATTGATTTTAGCCCTCATTGGAAAATACCGCTTCCTTTAGAAACATGGAAATAGATTACTTTGATGGTATAAGTAGTACTATAGTAGACATTTTGTACCGCCCTGGACACGTTATCTTCGTGATGAATGCAAGTTTGGTTTGGTGAAGAATAGTTCGTATGAATTCCGAATCCAAGCAAACTGGCTTCAATTTCGCAAAAGTAAGACTTGACATCGTTATTATACAAAGCAATAAAATGCCAATGTTCCGCTGTGTATTAATTTTGCCCAATTTATTAACTAGGTTTTGTTGCGGACAAAATGTACCGATTAATTGTCTTTAAATTCCCTGCCGTGTTCCGTTGTATACCAATTTTTTGTTTATTGCACAATGCGTTATCCAATTAAGTCACTCAACTTTAAGGAATTTGCTTTTAACCAGCTAGAAAAACCGAAACGGGCCTTCCCTTCTGAACGTAATGACTTCGATTGGCGTGCCCTAACAACCAATCGAAAACCCGCAGTTCGACTTTGTCCACAACTCGCTTTCCCCAATACGTTTCTTGATATCGCCAGACATACTTTAACTCATGTTCGCTATGAAGGGGTAAATTTTTCAATATTGGAACAAAATACAAATTTAAAACTAAATTTGTGAAACGGCAAAGCGGCCACCTGTTACATTGAAGTGGCGAGTCGGAGTCGAATCTTCCTTTGAACTTCTTCGGATCAATACTGTTTCATAAAATCTTTTTAAACATCTGATTTGATCTTCTTTTCTAATTGAATTTGGTTTGCCCTTAATTCCTGTCGCACTTCAAGCTTCGGATTCATTTCTTTCCTAATTTCTTGTTGTTCTTTTTGTTGTTCCTTTCTATTTTCTGTAAACTCCACTTAAATCCCTTTTTGATCATCTTATTTTGGATGTGGCTGGTTTCTTCTTGATATACTCTTGTGCTGAGTTGCTTTACCTCCTCCAAACTCCTTCTGTATTATTTCATTTTGAATTAATTTTTTTGTATGCTGCTTAAATCCTGGCCGTAGTTCCATATACCATAATATAAACCTACTTTTTTTTCAAAAAGTTTGTAAATATCAACCCTAAATTCCAAGAAAAATCACAACTTTGGACACCCCTTCGTAATTTTTTTTTCACGCTTCTACTGGCCGTTATAAAATTCAATCCTATTTCTGAATTTGTTTAGCTTCGTGATCCCTACTTCCAGCTGTCTGTAACGCCACTGGTAGATTGGTACCTACTGACCTAATTAATTTCAACACCTACTTCCGCAAACAAACTCCCGCCACGGTCGTTAATCTGTAATAAAAATTAAGGCGATCCTTTGCCACTTTTTTGTGAAATTTTTAATACCGCAAACAGAATCAATTTAGCTACGTTTGTTTCCGAGATACAGAAACAATAAGTTTGGCTCTTTGGGATGTTACACAAGTTTGACTCATGGACGTCCAATGGACGGCATCGCTTGGACATATGTTCGTACACATAGTACGTCCTCATTTCGTTCACTGAACGTTCGTTTTTCGTACATAATTTGTCTGTTTTGCACTAATTTGTACATCCCAGTTACGTCCAACATGTACGTACACTGTACATATATGGTCGAATAAAGGCAGGTGTGACGGCACCACGTGCTATTATGAAGAAAAAGGCAAAAAATATAGAGACATTGAAATCTTGTTTACTCTGTCAGCTGTTTGTCTTTTCAGCGGCCATTTTACTGGTAAAAAGAAAGGAACTAAAGTAGCTTAAATCAAATTTTAATCCTAATTCATTCATGTAAGATTCCTTATTTCTGATTAATTAGACATAAGAACAAATGTTATTACAAAATACAAATTATACCAACTATGCTCGTATGTACATAAGACGTCCCTACGTAAACGTCTCGTGTACGTACAAAAAGGACGTCTAGTGGACGAATGGTGCTATATGGGTATCATATCTTACTACCCATGTGCCATGTAAGATAGAAAAAATGTGAAAACTGCATAGTTAAGATACATTTTTGGACCACTGTTTCTGAGATGGGTCGTTGGTATTTTTTAAATGTAACACCTTGTATAATTAGGAAACAAAACGTCGTCTATTGTTTTACAACAATTACAATGCTATGCTAGGGTAAGAGGAAGACTTTATTCGTTCAAAGACACCTGCCGTCTTCCGCTACATAAATTGTTTAAGCCCAAATAAAGCAAATATTTACCTAAGCGTGTAAAACAATTGACCGGTATACAGGAAATGACGGGAGAATTTGGGTTGTGTAACTTTTCCGTTTGCTAATACAATTACGAAAGTTTATCTTGATCTTCTGATTGATCTTCTCAAGGTTGGTTTGATTATCTGCATTGTCCTTAAAAACGGAATCAAACTGGTGCAACGGTATAGCTCGAACGCGTTTAAATTACGAGGTTAGATTTACATAATTTTGATGTTTTGTAGTAAAGTAAATAGAATGGAAATTTGTGTTTTGTTCAAAATACCTAAAATGGTATCACTTTCCAGCAATTTTCGGTCGTCGGCTTAAGTAGACACTTAATGCATGTAGATGCGTTTCGCTTACTTTAACTTTTATAATATTTTAAATTCCATTTGTTTAAAAAGATTACTTGTTACACGAATTCCGCGCAATTAAAAGCGTAAATTTTATACTTTCAACTTTATGCATAATACTTTTTCTTTTGTGTTTCTAGGATTGGGTTACGTCAAGTTCGGAGCAATTAGTCTACTTAGCCTCTACTATTCGTTGTATATTGGATTGTTTATCAATTACTTAATATGGTTCGGCAAGGGCCCACCGCCGTTTACGGAATGTGCGACAGTTAAAATTACGGACGTAAGTATCTGATTTTTCTTCGGAAATAATATTAAACTTATGTTCAGAGAGAAATCTATATCTTATCAGCCAAGCGAGCACTGACAAGAGAAAAATTAAAATCTTGTAAAGGTATGGAATTTTTGAGGATCCCCAAAATATCAGGAATCTTGTTGACCATTCCCACCTTGCTGAATTATAAGAATGTTTTAATTAATTAATTAAACTTAAAGGTGTGAAACAGCCGTTACATTTGGCGATCCGAAAAAACTTCTTTGTTTATTACAGTGAGTTTAGTGTCAATTTAAATTTAATCCCGCTTTTTATTTGCAAAGCGGTTCTCCGATTTGAAAATGTTCTTTCGCGTATATTTTACCACAAAATAAAAAAGCCCAAAATTTACTCTAATTCGCTTATTCGCACACATAAAATTGCAGGTAAATTTTTTTACACGCCAATATTTGTACGTGGTCGCTCCCCAATTTGGTACGGGCTCACGCTCGGAACTTCATTAAGAATTCAATTTCAGCGTACCTCACGTAGTTCGTCATCGTTGGCTTTTTAAATCTTGCCAATTAGAAGTTCTGAAACGGGAGCTACTTTCTGAACTCAAGGACCTGGACTAGCGTACCTTTTTAAACCAATAATAAACCTACATTTTTGTCGCGTTCTCGGCTTTAAACGGAACGAAACTATTAGGTTCGGAAAGATCGTGGCAACCGCTCTCGCTTTCCACAATACGGTTCTTATTATCGTCAGACATACTTTTATTCATATTCGCTATGGAGCGGTCTATGTGTAAATTTTCGTATGTTTAACAAACAACAAACCAAATTTTTTTAACTGCAAAGCGTTTACCAGTTCTATAAAGGTTCCTACTGTCTTATAATATAGGTTAATTAAAATTCGTAATTGGAAGATAGTGGAAAGGTTGATGGCAAATACTACAAAGCCAAAATATTGACATCTATTGAACTTTTTAATATCAATCAATTTCGATTTTCATCTACAGCCCTCCAAAAATCAATATTTATTTATTTTAGTCCTTTTGAGTGAGTGTATTCGCTTCATTGATCCAAAGTTGTTCTTTACAAACAAATCGAAATAAAATTTATATATTTCACTCAGTTAGAAGACTTCCGTTTCTTAATATTGAAATTAAATGGAAAAAAAAAGTATGCAATGTATGTTGCCATCCTATCAGAAACTAAAATGCTGCAACATTTTATTATTGATTAACGAGCTCCTAAGCGAGTTCATAATTTTGGACTTTCTGTCCGCTCGTCCGTCTGTCTGTGTACATGATAACTCGCGAATGGTTTCGAATTTTCGAATTCTGTTTTCAGTATTATGTTTATCATCACCCAAGGAAAAACTGACCAAATTTTCCCTGACCCACGAGTTCATTTGCTATATTTGTCACAAGTTTATTTATTCTTATTTTATTGTTTTTTTTTTTAGTTTACCTATTACAGGAAATCAAAGTGTTGACATTTTCAAAATTTGTGTGGTATCCTATATGATAATTTGCCTATTTTTTATACAAACATCACATTTCTGTCCTTTTCTTTTAGTTTGCCGTAAAAAGTGAATAACTTTTAATGATCATAAAACGATAGTGAAGGTGTATTGGGTAATGGTAGGTTAGGTTTCGTACGCTACTAATTTCCAATCACCGATATGCATCAATAACGTGGTGATTACAGGCGCATAATAACAATAAGAGCGAATAATTACGTAATAAAACAGATATAATCTTACAGTAACCACGAATTTAACACGATAGATCCTGCGAAGGCTATTATTGATTTAGAATTTATGGCTATATTGACTTAAGCCAGTTAATAAAACGTAAAAGTTAAAATCTCCAGTTTTTGTAATTATCCACAATTGTTGTTATTAATAAACAATACCATGCATGCTTGTTGCTTGCAATGTCGTTTGCATAACTTCCTGTTTCATATACGACTGTAATTTGCCTATCGGAATGTGATGTTAATATTATATACAAGACCACACAACAACAGTTTCCTGTTCGAACACTATTTTTCTTTAAATTTTGACGAAGGACGTTACTTGAACGAATTTTATTAAGATCACCTCACTGACCAAGTTAATGCTAACAGGAAGTTAGATCTTCACGCACAGTGATCAACTGTACGGTAATTTTTATAATTAGCCGCCTGGCCAAAATTATACATTCATGACCAATCAATTGTAATTTTTTTTAACGGAAAGTATCTACTGTCATTATTTATTGTTGCGCGAATCTTTGCGGATATTCTAAATAATACCTATACAGGGTGTTCCTCATTGTGATGTAAATACGGAAAGGACTCAACGTTCATATAAGCATAGGTCCGCAAACGCTCCGTTACCGGTCTACAGGGTGTTATAATTTCACCGTACATTTTAAACCTTTAATTTATAAACATATGTAAACACAAGATACAATTTTCAATGTCGACTGTCAAAACTATATATAAAAGCAAGATATTATCCAAATAGTACCAGGACCTACTGCATGACCACTTTATATGTTACGGGGGTTCTTCGACAAGTGATAAACACATGACCAATGCTAATGGAGAAAGTAAATCATTACACGATTTTGCCCAAAAGCTGTTGAGCTCTTCTTTTTATGTCTAAGAATATTGTGTACCAAATTTGGTTCCAATCGGTTCAGTCGTTTGGCTCGAAATGAGAGTACAGACAGACAGGCCGACATCATTGAGGTGAAATGACTTCAAAAGAGCACAGAAGCTAAATTTGCTAATAAAATTTAATTGCATTTATTTTTTCACAAACAATTTTTAAATCACACACTCGGGCTTGTCCAAGTTACACACTCTAAATTTACTGGGTTCGTAAAATAATTTCGCATTTTACTTTAAATGATCAGAACCAGTATCTCTGATAACCATAAAATAATTACGCAAACTATAATTATGCGTGGTATCACAGCATACGTGTCTGAGCAGATGGAAGGGTGAGAATTTTTAAATTTTAAGATTTGAATCTCGCCTAAAAAAGTTGTTCCTCCAATATTAGGAGTTGTTTTCATTGCTCATTTTTTGAAATGATTATCTTTAACTGCAACCACTTTCACTTTAATTTCAATTTATGAAAAAATGACCTACGAAACTCTTTCCGCTTGGTTCAGTTAAGAATTTTTCAATATATATAAAAAGTGAATCATCTGAAGTCTACCTAAATGGAAATTAAAATTTAAAGTTTTGGATTAGAATATATGGCGAGAAAATATTGGACCCTGGAGTATAATTTAAAGTCAAAATCTCATCTCTTGAATTAATTAACACTTTCACTGTAATTTGTATTCTACCGAGAAAGGAGTTTAATTTCCTTTGATTATTTTCATAATATATTGTGGGGCGAATAAACTGCAAACGGGGTTATTATCTGAAATCCGCCAAGTGCATTTCCCGTTGCTATTATTAGAAATTAGGGCACTCGATTAGGATTAATCTAATAGTCAATGCATCTGTATGCAAGTGTATAATTACAATTTTCTTTCTTACTTACAGTCCGGCTACAAGGCGGATGGAATACCAGGCCAGGAATGTCTGCAGTAAGTATAACTTTGTTCAGCAGCATACCCGACACACATCGCATCAATTATTTCAGAAAAACATTCCTAGAGTCCGCATTTACGGATCCCAAAAATTACGGAATTTACGTGGGAATAATTTTTCTAATTTGGATTACGGTAATGGGCTTGTAAGTATTCGTGCGTAATTTGCGAAAATATCGAAAGCTGCTTTTAGCCTAATCGGAAGGACCAAAACGTATTCGAAGTTACTCGTCATTTTTTTAATTCCTATCTTGGGCTGTGTGATAGCGTTAATTGTGAAAGCCGTGAAGATGGAGCAGGAATTCGAAGGACTGCAAAAGTTCGCGACTGACATTGAGTGGTCGTTATTAGGCAGCGCTAATGTAAGCGATCGCAATCTGTGACGCTTTAAATGGATGATTTTTTTTTGCAGATATGGTATTATGCGATCATTCAAGTGTTCTTTGCAACGCACATTGGATTCGGTCCTTTCGTCACGAATGCGGGAACAGTCTTGAGCAAGGCGAATGCCTTTTGGTAACCGCCCGTAGGGAAAAGTGCTAATTGTACTGATCTGTTTATTTCAGGACCGCTGTCGGTTATGTGATCATTAACTTAGTGTTTGGTATCGTATCTGTGATACTCTGCTTTATTCTTTCGGGCAAGCTGGGGGCGACATATAAAACTGGTCCAGTTGCGGAATTACATCTGCTTAGTTTAGTGTATGATACTGCCAGCGAATTTGGAAGTGAAGACGCACGAATATGGTCAATTGTAACCTTTTGCATGCTGATTCTATCAGGATTTGTTTCATTGGTAAGTGTGATGTGAAAAAAATTCAAGATGGCTACTTTTGAGGAACATTTTAGATTACTTGATACATTTTTAGCTTCCTAGCATGTGCTAGGTAGCTATTGCGATAGCCGTTTTTTGAACATTTCAAAATTTCATCAAATGTCGACCTTTTAGACCATTTTAAGCAACTTTTAAAGCATAAAATTTTTTTCCGTCTGTATGTACGTACGTACGTTTGTTGGCAATTTTCTGAGAAAACGGCTCGACGGATTTTGTTGAAATTTTGTATATATGTTTTAGGCATACCGAACAGAAAAATAACGGGCCGGATTTTTGAAAAAAAATTTTGGAGCGCCGTAACGGCATCGAACTTTTTCTTTCAAATAGCAACCTAAAATTTTTATTCTATTATTTGGAAGACCTTATTTTCCTGTGTACAACCTACAAAAAATTGGGCCGGGTTATATTATCAAAAAACGGAGAAAAAAATTGTGTTGCATATGTGCAAAAAAAAATCGCAACGATCTTGTTTCTGAAGCAATTTAAACGAAATTTCTATGGTAAGTCCCTTTAATAAAAGCAAACAAAATTCATGCGCAAAAATCGTGAATGCGCATCAAATGTTGACGTTTTAGATCATTTTAAGCAACTTTTAAAGAATAAATTTTTCCCGTCTGTAAGTGCGTACATATTTTGGTTTCAGCTAGGAAGCTATTCTGTCAAGAATTTGACACCTGGTTTAATTCTCTTTTCAACGCGCTATCATAGCATAAGATTCAAAATAAGATAAGATACCAGATATATCGACGGTTTTTAGCGCATTTTCCAACGAAGTTGGGTGCGCTATTGCAGCCACTTTCTCTGTCCGTCCGTCTGTCCGAGGTGTTAACTACTCCTACAGTTTTCAAGATATTTAGTTCGTTCTTTTTGAATTCGGTAGCGTATCGCTCTGGCACCTGAGTCAAGGAAAATCTTGACGATTGAACTGCGCATGCACAGGCTGCGTAATGTTAACTTTTATATTTATTAATATATTTTGTTGAAATTTTAATCACAGGTACTTGTAGTAAAAACAAATATATCGCATATAGTAAAAATCAGATGTGCGCATACGCAGACTGCGCAATGCCAACTTTCTTTATGGAGATATTTCTTTGAAATTTTAACCAAAGATGCTTATAGTAAAAGCAAACGTATTGCATATTGTAAATATCAAATTAATAAGCGCATGCGCAGGACGCGCAATATCAACTGCGCAGTAAGTGACAACTTCCTTATTTATGAAGATATTTCTTTAAAATTTTAACCATATATAGTAGGTAATGAAAAACATAGCGCACATAGGTACGGCCCTTGGGGAAGTATTGATCAATTTATGGAAAATGCGCTGAAGTTACTCGCCTTAGGGCGAAAACCTTTTTACTTGTTAATTTTAATCAAGTAGTCTGTGATGAATTAAAAAAAACAAAACAAAATCTCACGAAACATGCCCGATATCTAAAATTATTGATTAAAATTGATTCAATACTCTCGTACACAAAAATTTCCCCACACAATATGACAACATCCAATAATTGTTTCGATTAAGAAAACACAAGTGCAATCATAAAAGGAGAAAAATCTTATCTCCAAACCCGAATACGTTGTGGAAACGGAGACGCGAAGGAGGGGGCTCTCAAAGCAAAAATGTCAAGTCTGGAATAGACGTATCTGTCGGCTTCGCAAATCTAAATATTTAGAAAACGGAGGTCGGAAGAGAGTGTTCTCAAAGGGAAAACGAGATGTATCTGTCAGTGGGATAAAAACTTCAAATCCGAATGTCTCTAAAACAGAGTATCGGCATTGATTATATACTTATACGAGTATATAATCAATGGTATCGGGAGAGGATATTCTCAAAGAGTAAGTGGAAGGTCTGGACTAGTAGTATCTGTCGTACTATTATAACTTACCTAATCTTTCAATTATGTCCGAAAAAGCAAACTTATCTATATTTATTTATTTAAACAAGTAAATAATAACACTTATAATTTATAAAACAATTAACAAGATTTTATGTAATCTGTAGACCGACACGTATGTTTGGGATAATTATGAATTTATTTGCATGACACTTCGAGGCCAACTGGAAGATAAGCCGGCACTGTCTAATCAAACCTGTCCTCGCATAAGTCCATGGTCATACGTTGAATGTTCTGTTTGCACCGTTAAGATTAATCAAAATTAAAAATGTTCCAAAAATCAATACATATTTTTTTAGAACTAGATAGCTCCGTAAAGCAGTCGCCTTTTTATTTATTTTATTTTATTCATTAAAAATTTTGTTCGAAAAAGCGCTAATATATTGAAAGTCTCTTTTTTTAGTCAATCTCATGGTTATAGTCTGGTAAAAATGCTATGCATTTTAAGAAACCGCTAGAGTAAGAGGTCCGTCGCTAGAGTGCGTATATTTCGCACAAATGCCGCCAAAATTGGGGTATTTTACGCTGGTGTTTTTAATGTTGGGGTGTACTCTATACTGGGCGCAATACGATTTGCACTTTCATTTGGTCTGCTTTTATTAGAGTAACTTACCATACAAATTTCGATCAAATACGCCCCACAAAAAATAAGAAGTATTTATTACTAATGCGCAATACGATTTTTGACACTTTCATTTTGTTTACTTTTATTAGAGGGTCCCACCATAAAAATTTCGTTCAAATTGCTCCACAAATTCGGATAAAAAAGAAAAAACTATAGTACATACTTGCAGCGGTTATTATAATAGTACATTATATATCAAGGTAGAGAAGTACAGTATTATTGCCTGAGCACCAAGATTACATCTCAAGGCGCTTGCGCCGAGGGGTGTAAGGTGCGAAGGCAATAATAGACTTCTCTACCGTGGTATATATACTATTTTTTTCACTACTAGCACTTGAAATCCTCTAAATTAACATATTATATTGATAAGAAAATGAACGGTTGGACAGAATTTTTTGTTTCTTAATTTAACATGTCAATCAAGTACGTAGAAGTACAAGTCAAACAGGCCGTATTTTGTTCTGTTATTGAGATATTTTCAAAGAGTAATTTCGTTCGAATTTTTTCAAAATGTGATAATTTTAGGTATGTAATTTCTCTGGAAATGGCTGATTGTGGCAATTATTCATTTTAGAGAACTTGTCTAAACGTTTATTGAGCGAAATTTCGGGTTGTATTTTCTAAAAGTGACAGCGTGACAGTTCTCATTATTGACTACTAGTTAATAATGTCCACATTATTAACCACTTTGAACAAATGCCGAGAAAGGCTACTTTACAAGTGGAAAAACGGTTAATAATCATGTCATCAGACGCTAGTAGTGAAAAAAATATTTTTTTATTTCTTAGAAAAACACACCAATGAAGTGGAAACTCAATAATTTTCCTTTTGGTAAATAAAGTGTCATTTGTTATACTGAGCACCAAAATATAGGAAAATGTTTCCAAAAGTCCTACTAATAAGACTAATTACCACACTCTAATTACAGACAACCTTGGTCTACGCCATAGTCAAAGCGTTGAGGGTCGAAACGAAGCAGAAGTTACCATGGTGGCAAGCGTTAGTAATTACTACATTCGTTGGAATGGTACTTAGTGCGCTGTTACTTTTGCCATCAAATTTCGCCGTGGTTCACTTGCTGGATCATTACGTGGTTGGAAATCTAGTCCTACTCTGCACTGTGTTCGAAATATTAGCAATTGTTGCTTTTTATGGTGCTTTAAACTAATGTTTTTTTAAATACATGTGTAACGTTTTGAATTTCAGGATCAAAGCGAATTCAATTAGATTTTGAGTTTATTCTTGGAAAGAGCCTGTCGAAGTTATGGATCGTTTTTTGGTGGCTAATTCCGTTCGTGTTGTCCGCCTTATTTATTTGGGCCTTGTGTACCGTATCCCTGACTGGAATTTGGGAGAGAGATCCTGCGTGGCTGTATAGCGTTGGCTGGGCGCTGGTTTTCGCATCATTAGTAATCATCTTTGCGCTTGGTTGTTACCAAGTACAAAAACAGGACGAATACTACACATTCAACGATGTAAGTTTGACATTTTTTTCGACAGTATTGTGGACCACCACACTTAAAACGGTTGCAAATAGACATAACAATCTTTTAATGCAAAATTTAATTGTTGTCAATGTTTTTCTTATAATTTTTGTTTTGTATTTTCGTGTTCACTATGCGCTCCCTGTAGATTTCCGTAAGAATCCACTAATGGAAGCGTGTTAAACTCCGATTTCTCTTACCTACGTTGCATTTACTAGAAACTGAACTTAATTGTGGGTACTAGGAGCCCAAATTCTGCCCTTTGCAGAAATTTGACACGTATAACGAGTACTTATGTTATAGAAATTGGTGGCAGTCACTAAACCATTGCGAAACTGGGGCCCGGTCGACCCAATAATGCGCTACAGTTGGGTGCAGTGGCACAGCAAGGCGAAGAACGGCGAGCGAGATTTCACTTTAAAAAGAAGAGGCACGCGAGACTATACCCATTCGGTGAAAAAGCGTCGTGAACCTTACGGCAAAGCGTACATACCGACAATTAGTAGTAATCCATCAACGTTATCGAGAAATTCTCCGAGACCCTTCAACCAAAACGATCTCAATCAAAACAGCATCAAAACAAATTACGCCGAACCGCTGCGGATTCTCGTAAATAGTCCCAATAACAACAAAATGTACCTAAATAGCGATCAGCGAGCTTTACACGTCACCTCCTTCAACAGTCAGCCCACAGTGAATTCGAACAGTTATTCGGACTATCAAACGAAGACAAATCTTAATCCGTTATCGGTTCATACAAATGGCGATCCAGTAGCCATGGAAAATGTAGCTACAGAAACTTACGGTACCTTCAGAAAGGGGCCATATGTTATTCCCCACGCTAACGGTGCACATATTTGCCATAGAAAATACAATGAAGCAGAAATTTCAACAGAGTTATAAAAATATATGTTGTAGGTAGGTATATGTATAATAATTGTTGTGTTATTTAAATTTTGTACAAATGTTGTAAATATATAATTTTACATTGTTACTTCCCTTCATTTTAAGTCTGCAACGTACACTATTAGGTCTCAATGTAAGATCTGAATACCTTAGTTTATTTTTATATAATTTTCAAATTTAGGTTATCCTGAAAGAAATGGGAGCGGAGCGGCACGCGTTTTACCTTTATGATTAATTAAATCAATAATGTACACTTTTATACGAAGTTTCATTAACAAGAATTTTACAATTCAGAAATTTTGTAACTTATCAACGTCGAAATAACTAAACTATGCGATCGATTTTCTTGTATTGAAAAAATTGCAAGACCTCAAATGGATGGACTACATGCCTTGCATCAAACTAGAAGCTCAAAGATACGACATGCACTGTAGGTATAACGTCGATATTCGATTATGTTGCGCAGTCGCCGGAACGAGGGTTTTTTGGGAATGAAGCATTACAGGAAGCCAGGGTAGCTTTACTTCGTTCCTTTGCTATTTTATTAAGAATTTATGTATTCAGGAGATAAGGAATTATCCACTGTGTCTTGCCCTATATGATTCTAATAACCTCGTATACCATGGAGAAAGCACCTAATACAGTTTCGATTCTGCGCTGCATATGTTCCTTTCTCACCACGTACGGACTGCTTAGTGTCTTAGCAAGACGAGAAGGGGATCCTCTAATTAAATTGCTGCTGTGACAATTGACTTAATACTTCTTGCATTCTCACCTTTTTCGTGTTAAATTAATAGTAGACGATGTGTGTTTATACTAACTTAATTTCTCTTACTTTCCATTTTGTGTTTATTATGTCAGTTGTATCCTTTTTTTTAAATTTGGTTAACTCGTTCACTTAATTTTTGATTATAGGTAGATATACAATATGGGATATAGTTCTCTTTTAGAGTTTGTTTTCGTAATTGATCTCTTATTGTATTTGTTTGTTGGTTCCTTTTTTTGCATAATGAAATTAATGTTATAGTTTCGAACGATCAAAATTAATGGTTTTATTTAATTTCCTTCCCGATGGTTCTCGCTTCCGAACACATAAAAAAACTGACCATAGAATAGCAACGGAAGATCTCGGTTTTTATTGGTCACACATTTTATAATACAATATGGTAGTACCATTGCATGAATAAACTAAGGTATACAGTTTTTAAGAACCCAATTAAAGGAGAAAGATATACATACCTCTCTGTGACATTAATTCAAATTTAAAACTCAGATGTCCTAAAGGGGGTACTGTAACGTTAATATGACAATGCCACCGCTGTTTCATAGCTCAGGATCTAGCGTGGAAATATCACAACGGCCTAATGCTGCACTCATTTACAACACCGAAGAGGAAGAAGAAACATCAAAGGAACGTGCCTAAGAACTTTCTTAAACGTTCGCCACTGCCAGTATCACCTTTGCCAACTGGGACTTGTAACACACATAACTATCAAACAATTACATAACTTTCACATATTTAAACGAATGGTAAAATACATAAGTTTAACTTCAGACCAAGACCATGTAATCATAAATTGAGCAAGCATTTACACTAAAAATGATTACAACAATAAAAGTTAACGGCAATTTTCTATATACATGTGCAGCATTGAGGTTAAATTATGTCAATTTCAAAAACAAAGATAAGAAATTATAAAAAAAATATAGTGTAGGTATACAAAACACAAAAAAAAACAACAAACTTAAACTATGCGATGCTTTCTCGATGACAGCTCAGACCAATATGATTGTAACTTAAGAAGCGTTCATCCTCTGGAGACGGTATAGAACTGTAGACAGCTTTTTTCTCTTCTAAAAGTCACACGGTTGCCAACTCTCAAAAATGTGCGCGTCATCGCAACAACTCGTCAACAAGTGATATTTTTTTCTGTACATTGTACAAATACAATAGCCAATTTGCATTTCAATGTTATTGCAAATGGTTAGAATTTAGATCATCAACAAAAGAAATCCCCACGTTCTGCAGATATTGGAACTGAACTGAAAGTTTTGGCAATACCAGCAGATGTGTCTCGTCCTATATGCTCTGCTTTCTCTTTTCCGATACTTCGTTATTGAGATGATTGACGATTCATTTTGCCTTTGTGAGTACTCCCAAAAAAATGGAATAAGTATTATCAATGTTGTTATTTATAGAACAATATTTGCAGGTAGGTAGGGGTATATATCTCAGGCTGGCTACTCTTCTCACAAACTACCATAACACTCATATTTTCCAGGAAATTTGTCTTGCAGGTATTCTGACACGACTAGGGCATTGTGCACAGGTGCACCATTCTGTTGAAACCCAAGTTTTCAACTTTTGTTTTTTGCGGTCGACCCGTGTGGCGCAGTTCAGTTGATGCTGGACGGTGGTGCTAAGGGTCCCTGGTTCGAATCCGGGTTCGGGCATTGATATTTGTAAATGTGTAGTGGGTTGGGTTGGTAGAGCAACCTTGGCTGAAACCCCGCCCACTCAAAAATAAGAACAAAAAGAAATGTGTGCCATACATATATATCGTTGTATTCGTAATAAAAAATGCTACTTGCCCAATATAGTGTGTATTTTTTTACCGACAATACAAAAATATGAAATTGATGATGATTTCTCCAAAACGAAGCGTATTGAAAATCCCTCAATGCTGTCTTGTAGAGCTGAAAAAGTGGCAATGAGAAAGTGTTTTTTTATCTCTTCCAAGGACCTTAAAAATAGAGAATGCCACATCCAGGTGTTTTTAACGTCCTTGATCTCTTCAAATAACATCCGAAAAAAATAAAATCGAAAGCAAATCAGGTTCTCTGGAATATCTTTTAGAAGTAATCGGAATTTTCTGGTTTATGATGTTATAAGATAATAACTCTTTAATTGCACATATTTTTTCTAATTTGACCATCGTCCTATGTTCTATGGTGTCAAAGATCACCATGTAGACATCTTGGACAGAGTGTATTTTATTTAAAAGAAAAGTGTGTTTCAGTGCAAATCACAACAAAGTTAATTTGAAAAGCATTTGTTTTTAATATATTAGCATTTAGTATTATATCAGTCTAATTGCGATACTCATGGTTTCCAAAAAGAAGTACCATTAATAAAAACTGTATGTTTGTGAAAGATTAGTTTTAAAATGTAAACAAAACAATAACAAAAATAGTCTGGAAAATGTGTGCCGATGAGTTAAATGTTCATCAACCACAACAGTCCTTGGGCATCTCTAACATGAACATTAATAAAAAACCTACAATAAAAACATAAATACTTAAGTACTAATATGATCAATTTTCGACATTTCTATACGGGTAACTTTCCAATTCTTCCTCTGTTGTCCGACTTTTGAATCCTTCATGCTTAGTGTAGTTTTCATCAAAGATATCTTTGATATGTAAACTATTTTCCTCCACCTCCATATCGTCAAGTCCGAGTTCCTCACGCTTAATCTCCTGAGTGGCGCCCTCTAATCGCGTCAGCGGATCCTGAGTCTTCCTCATTTCTTCTATCTCACTTTCACTTAAACTACTATTATAGTTACTTTCAAAATTTCTATTAGAACTATCAAAGGCACTGCCTGATATGGATTCACTTGAGGAATTGTCACTCTGGCCCCCACTTTCCGTATTATCATATTTCACCGACGTCAGTTCGTGAGATGGCGGATGCGGATTTTCAGAGTACATTTGCGCGATGACACAATCACTACAAAAGTCGATAGAATCACTTACACACGACTTACAGTGCCATCGTACGCCGGTGATGGGCTCCTCGTCGCAATAATCACACTACAACAAACAAGTGAGAAACACATTTACATGTGGCGCCACCTACCTTATAGTCAAAGTGTTGGTAGTTTGATGCGAAAGAGTTCTCTTTCAATTTTTCCTGTTTAACTTTACGTAGAATACTTAATTTAATGTCAAGGTCACTTTTGAGACGGTTGTCAAACGTTTGCCCAGGCACCGTGGATTCAGGAAGAAGGTAATTTAGTAAACTGCTGTGACTGGAGCTGTTCGTACTTGGCCCGGGAATCGGCTCGCTCTCGTTCATTACGACGGGTATGTCCAGCTGAGGAAAGAACGTGGACGGTTTGAACAGGAAGTGGTTGTACCGCTGATGATTGTGCAACTTCGACTTCTGAACGAACCATGTGAATGTATTTTGTTAATTTTTTTAAATAGTTTCTTACCTTGACTCTTTCGGCATACTTTGGAATGCGTCCAGGTACCGGTAGCCCGGCTTTGTACAGTTTCAGAAAGTACTTTTGTATTCTACTCGATACCTGTTTTACTGTGCGATTACCTGGAATATAATAAATTGCACTGTCAGAATATTTAATATCTCTTAATTTGCCATTCGTGTAAGTTTGTTTATTTAATTGTAAGATGATAATATTTGCGTTATTTAAAATTAAGAACATCTGGTCAAGTGCATTTAAGTGTTATCTGCTCGGATGCGATAAGGACGTTGTTATCGCGGAATTAAATAAATTATTAATTATATAATTCGAGAAGAAGGCCCTCTAATTAACTTTTCTTCTGTTTAGTACCAATAAAAATCAAAATCCCAATTCTCAGCATTTGTGCAGCACGGTCAAATCAAAGACTCAGCACGATCACTGTGTACAGAGCGTTTTTCGCATTTTTTCCATATTGCTTCCAACTGTAAGGTCTGTTGTTTTCGAAATAAACTAAGAATATAAGATGCTCACCTCACGTAAATCGGAAAAACCAAACCAATTTTTTTAGTTTTAATAAAGCCTAATTTTGTTTGTTCATTTGCATGTTGAAAGATGGCGTCGGCGGCCAAATTTCGTGGAGTCCGGAACTTTTTCTCCGCACCTCAGTTAGATATGGACTGGACTTGGGGTCGCATCCTGTTAACACTTTTTCAAAAATCAGAAAGGCCATTCGTAAAAAATTCCTCCATTTTGCTATGTGTTGCTGGGAAAAAGGCAAATTTTGTAACTGCTTGGGAGTGACGAAAAAACTTGGAACTTGAGTTTATCTGTAGTCCCAATTTTCGGCATAAGCGACTATATACAGGGTGGTGACATGAGTAAACGCATCATAGGCGATTTCAATGTAAAATTCATAACATGCGATTATTGACTCCTCAAATTATTTTAGAGCAAAAATGTATTAAGGTTTTTGTAGAAAAATTTTTTACGTCAATCAACGTATTGGTTTTCAATGTTTTTCATAATAAAGACGGAAAATTGGAAAAATAAACCCCCATCTTTTTCAATAATCTGTGATGCCATGGAATTTTATAATAAAAAAACTACGCCAATATCCGTCATGCCATGGAATGTCTGCTATGAAACAAATCAAATTCTATCAAAAAGTATTATATTTAGAACAGAGAATTCAACATAAAGAAAGACCAAATTACTAAAAACGGTTTCCTAATATAACAATTTACAATAAATGTTCGAATAAGTCACCATTAACTGCAAGACAGTAACCAAGTCGATTATAAAATCCATTTCCATTTCGAACTGCTGCTAATTGATAACTGGATATCTTTTTGTTTTAGAAAATTCCATGGCATCGCAGATTATTGAAAAAGATGTGGGTTTTATTTTTCCAATTTTCCGTCTTTATATGAAAAAAATTGAAAACTAATACGGTTGATAGAAATAATTATTTTTTGAATAAGATATGTTCAGTGTTCCAGACAAAATGTTCACCCTGTATTTATTGACTTTTAAACAGACAAAGAAACAGCGCCATCTCTCTCTCAGATAAAAATTTCATGAAGAGAGGGCTCCTTTGATGGGGTTACCTAATGCAGCAGCTATTTTCTTAAACCTCCTAAATTCAATCGCCTCTGGAGGATACACAATCAACAGCTCCTCTAATCGCCTTTGTTCCTCTGTTGTCCATGGCTAAAACAACATGTCAACATGCAAGCCACAGTTTGAGATACTTACTTTATTGAACGTATCAGCTTGATCACGTAATCGTTTTTCTGTCTTAATTAAACTTATACCGTTGGACGAGGAACTGCTTTGTTCATTAACAAACTGTAATCCCGCCTCTGGTAGGTTCACTTTAAATTTTGACCACTGTATGTTGGGAACATCGGCGATTATTTGCAAATCTGGTATTCCCAAATCTTTGCCATCCTTCAATTTCTGTATGAAAGCAAATGGATCTTTGAGAGCTTCCTTCTGCAATTCTACGACTTTATCGTAATCCTAAAAAAGTTGCCTATGAAATATTAAAAAAAAGCAGGACGATATACTTGAATTGCTTTGGCTCGTTGCGAATCGAGTATAAAAATCGTCTTTAGCACTTCACTATAATCGGAATTTCCCTTCAAAGCCAAATGATCGGATTCAAAATAGAACAAATCGTCTTCTTCCTCTTCCTCATCTTCTTCAGATGTATGGTTCACATTCATATTTGCCACCGAGTTACTGCCATGCCATCTATTGATATAAGGGAAACTACATTTCTATGTAAAAATAAATTTTAATCTTTAAACATCTCAATTAGGAAGAATAGATTGCGAATTGAACTTGCAAAATTATGTACAACTACAATGGGATTCGATTTATACATTTTTTCACCTTGAAGCGATTACTACATTTTAAATTTACACGTGAAATTGACAGCTGATCGGTTCGACATAACCTTAAACTTGCACCGAAAATAAAGAAGATTGCGCGTGCATCCCGCATTCTTTTCATGTTAATTTAACGGTAATGACTTACAAATAGTTGTAGACGCCCCAATCACATTAAATAAATTCGTTACAGCTTCCAATTATGTAATACTCGCAAACAAAACAAATTTTGGGTGGTACGTGGTACCTTATTTTACACACCTTGCAAATTATAGGCGGGAAATTCAAATTCAAATCCAAAATGCTCGCAAGTCGTCTGCGGCGGTGTCTACGAATTAGGGCCCTACACACAAGCGCTTGTCGTTACAACGACGACCCAAAAAAGGAATCGCCCCTTAAGGCGATGTTAGATGATGCCGCATCGTTTGATGATGTACAGGTGAACAAAGCACAGCAGCAGTGGGCCACCTTACCTTACCTGGAAGGGACGAAGATACGCAAACAGGGAGAGTACTACAAGAAAGCTAAACGCGATCCGAAGGATGCCAGTATAATTTTATTTCCGGGACAGGGCAATCAGTTCGTGGGAATGGGAAAGGACCTCCTGAAGTTCCCGATCGTTCGGGACTTATTCGAGTTAGCCAACTATGTCTTAGGGTACAATTTATTAAAGTTGTGCATTGAGGGTCCGAAACAGAAGCTGGATCAGACGCGGTACTGTCAACCGGCGACTGTGGTGACGTCGCTTGCAGCAATTGAAAGGTTAAAGGAGGAACGACCGAGCGCTATCGATAACTGTGTGGCTACTGCCGGATACAGTTTAGGGGAGATAACTGCATTGATTTTTGCAGGTGCCATAGGTTTCGAAAGGGGTAGGTGGTAGATGCTGTGTATATTGCGTTGACTATTTTGCTGTGCAGGTTTACAGCTGGTAAAAATACGGGCCGAGGCTATGCAGTTGGCCAGTGAGGTGTATCAAGGTGGAATGGCCATGGTCTTTTATAAACCAGATACAAATTTAAATAATGCCTTAACGCAAGCAAAGGATTGGGCCTTGGCAAGGGGTGCTGAACAACCTGTCTGTCAGATAGCCACTTACGCTTTTCCACATTGTAAGATAGTAGCAGGGAGTATAGAGGTAAATATAATGACCAGACAATAATTAAGGCACTGTCATGTGCCGTTTGTATGAAATAGTGTTCAAATTATGCGCCGGTTTGCGCTCTTGGAACAATATTTTGCATATCAAAAGCATCATCAGAAGCCCTCGACAATTTGCTAAAGAGTATGTTCCATTATTTTTATCAAAAGGACATAAGTCAAAGTTGACAGTGTTGACAAAATTTAGTCGAGACGCGCTTGCGCAGAAACAAAATCGACATTCTTTTTCTATTGGCGCATAATTTGCGCTTTGATTTCTGCAAGCACTAAACTAAAATAAATAAAACAATAAAATATAGTAAAGTTTGCGCCGAATTGTAGAAAACTTTGCAACAGCCCTCAATTCGCGATTTATAAGAAAAACTTTTTAGTAATGAACTAAGTTTGTTTATTAAGTGGCAGAGGAAAGGGTCGTTGATGGTACTCGTTTGTCCGAAAAGCCAAACGCTTGGGCAGATTCAAATTTTGCACTGTTTCGCGCCGTTTTGCGCTGTGGTAAATAAATGTTGTGCTTTATTGTTCAAATTCCATTTTAAGATGATCAGGGTTAGTTCCTATAAAAAAAATACTTTTGATTCCTTATTGGGTATACTCAATATTTTCTTCTAGCGGATTTAAGGTATTTTTGGGAGGAGCTTAGGGAAAAGAGGCGGAGATTACCTATATTTAGGCATAGAATCATAGACAGGCCTAGCGATTTTTTGGGGATGGAACTCTGCAAAAAAGGGCGCATGTAGTGATTTTGAGGAGGGGTTTGAGTTTTGAGAGGGGCTTGCAAGATCTATTAGAAGGTTATAGTCCCGTTTAAGTTGACACTCTGGGTCCGCAACCCAAAACGACTCACATTTTTTAAATTCTATCTATTGTGCGCAAAATTTGGCTACGTGTGTATGGATGCACAAAGAAATGCTTAAGTTCAAGTTCTTTCTAACTTTTAAAATGATCCGACGTGCTGATGTCGCTGATGATGTTTTTTCCGACCAGTTACTAAATATGTTCTGCTAGTGGGTCTAGCTTTTTTGGGCACTAGATTGAGCCAACTATGCGAGTTTTGGACGCGGTTTTTAGCGGGGTTAGGGGAATCTGGGCGACGTTTACCTCGTTTGCACGGTGTTTAGCGATTTTTGGACGGGACTTAGAGAAAGGTGGGGGCGAAGAAGGCGATTTTTTGATGGAGTCTAGATAAACGAGAACGACGAGATTTTTGGTCGGAGTTGTCCCACTCTAGTTATGGGACCTCAACAGGCTTATGCCCAATTACAGAGTGACCCGCATAATTCTTTTTTTAGAGGTGCCCCTGCAGAAGGTCTTGAATTGTACTACCCCGGTATTTTCCTTACGAAATACCAAAACTGCAGGAAAACCTAATTCGGAGTAGCCGGCAGAATGCTCGAAACTGTTCTAAGGAAATTCCCACCTCTGCCACAGATGAAAAATTCTTACCTCAGCCAAGGTTTGAACACCTGACCTTTCGGATATGTAGCCCAATGCTCTACCACACTGAGACACATAGTCGGAGTCAAAAGAAATGCGTAGGGGATTAGCGATTAGACTGTGGGATGGCAGTTTTTGTGCGGGTCTTAGAGAAAAGATGATGGGGTTTAGCGATTTTTGGACGCGACATACAAGAGGGGAGGGTGCTTGCCGAGTTTTTAGCGAGATTAAAGGAAAGTGGGTAGGGATTAGAGAAAAATGGGCGGGGTTTACCCAGTTTGCGTCGAACTTAATGATTTTTAACCGGGACTTGAATAAAAGAGGCAGAACAGAGGCGGGCTTAGCAATTTGTTGGCAGGGCTTAGAGAAAATGGGGGGGTGGGGGGTGGTCGGAGTTTATGAAAAAGGGTAATTACTGATTAGATTGGGTTTTAGAAAAAAAAAGGTGGGGCCGGTGGGGGTTTACCGCATTTTGCGCTCGGTGGGGGGGGGGGGGCTTAACAAATGGCGGGTTGGGAATTTTGTGGTGAGGATTAGAGAAGAAAACTGGACGAGCACTAAAGAAACAGTGCGAATAAGGCATGGGGCCTAGATATAATGGGCGATTTTTGAGTGGGATGTATGTAGAAAAAAGCGGGTGGAGAATAAAGAAACAGGAGGAGGAGGAGAGTGTACCGATTTTGGACGGGGCTTAAATAAATGACGCGGAACCGACGTGGACTTAGAGAGAAGTGAGCGGGGCATGGTGAACGAGGCGATTTTTAGATGGGGCATATAGATAAATGAGCAGGGGCGGGGAGTATGGTTATTGTTGTGCACGTCGCAGGAAAAAGATTTCGGAGTTTTCAGAAATGTTTGAGCGCGGCTTAAGGAAAAGAGATGAGCGAACTTCGCGATTTTTGAGGGGGGGGGGGGGGGGGGGAGCGTTACCGATTTTTGAGCGGAGATTAAAGAAAAGTGAGTCAGGAATGAAGAAACAGGGTATTTTTTTAGCATAAACTATAAAGGTTTAACGATTTTTAGGCGAGGTAAAGTAAAAAGATTGTGGGTTTAACGGGGTGGAGGGGGTGGAAGGGGTTAAGGAAAGGTGGTACCTGGTACGGTTTGGTGTTTTTTGGAGGGGATTTTAAAAAAACGAGGGTGGAACCATTGTATGTATATACAATTGGTGGAACTTACGTTTTTGGGCGAGTTTTAGATAAAAGGGGCGGGATTTGCGGTTTGACAGAGTTTAGAAAAAAAGTGGTGGGGCTTTTGTCAGTCCGTCAAGCGAATAAGGCAAACGGGGCTTTCTGAGAAGGTTGCCGCGCGATAAGCCGCTCTGCCGTAATTATAGAACCATGTTTGGTTAAATATTCCTATCCAGCATACTCAAGCTTGATCTCAGTGAGGGTTGATTTTGGTGACTATTTGAGGGATGACCCACTCCAGTTACAGAGGGAGTAGAATGGGTCTAAATCAGCGTTTCTCAAAGTGGGGTACGCGTACCACTGGGGGTACGTCATTGAATGATAGGGGGTACGCGAAAAAATTTACGTAATGGTGGCAGCTTACAACAAGCGTGACGACGCACTAGCAAAGTCGCACTTATTTATGTGAGAGTGGGTTTTCACACCTGGTCATGTTAAAGACGCAATATATAGGAATCGACTGAACGCAGAATTGCTCCGAGAATCGACTCCATTTGCGAAAAAAAACAAGCCCACCCACCACATTAATTTCAGTAGGTATAAGGTAGCATAACATAAGTAGCTACTAAAAGGTTTATTTTTTTTTGGGCCTTAGGTGGTGTTGAAGTGAAGGTTTGTAGGGTGAGTAGACTCAAATTTTTTTGAACCTACTCACCCTACAAACCTTCACTTCAACACCACTTAAGGCCGAAAAAAAAATAAACCTTTTAGTAGCTACTTATGTTATTTTTTAAATTATTTTATTTTTTATTAAAAATAGTTCTTTTGTTTTTTTTTAAGAAAATACCTTATTTGTTTTACCAAATTTAAGACATGATTTTTTAAATAAAATGCCTATCTGTAGTCTGTATTTTTTAAAGGGGTTCGCCATGGGCTTGACAGTCTAATAGGGGTACGTGGAACAATTAAGTTTGAGAAACCCTGGTCTAAATAATATGAGCCCTATGTACCGTGTGCACTCCTCTCTAAATCAAAAATCCTGTCAGGATTTTTTTATCTCTTTGTGTGAGATACGTCTGTAATAGTCTAGGCCCAATTTTTACCTACATAATCTGTCGGTGTGTCTGAAACCGAAGCTCGTGGAAAGTAGGTAAGTATACGAATTTAGTAAAACCAAAGAGTATAGTAAAACTTGGCATGGGGACTATTAGTGAGTGAAAACTAAAAATTCCAAGAGTTTGGAGCGAAGGGGCCAACTCCCGGGAGCGGGGTCAGAAGTGAAATTCTGTTCTGGGATGAGCTCCCAGTGCTACAATAATATTAGGAAGCAAGTTCATGGCAACAATTGTTGTAACTATGGGCAAAGAGCTCGGCAAAGGGTACTCTTTGCTATGGGTGCCATAGAGCTTATAACTTCATCTCAGCTGGTCATGGGCGCCGCTACTAAAGGGCAAGGAGGGGCCCGGGCCCCTCCCTGGGATTTGAGAAATCACTTAATCCATTTTAGAAAATGTTGAAAGCTCGCAATAAAACCAGAACCTTATTGAGTTACCTTAATGTCCATAAAGTTGCTATATTGTATAGACTATAGAGATTAAATTAACCGAAGACCGCAGGGTGGCTGTTTGTTTTGGAAAAACATCAATGACGATACTGTCATCACAGAATACGGCCTTACTGCCATGTCACTATTTCGGTTCGGCGCTTTTTAGCGCATTTTCCAAAAGTAAAATGAACGCTATTGTCCGCAAATCCCTTCCTTCCCGAGCTATTACTGATTCTATGCGGCGAAAATGCGCTTCCGTGGGTCGCGAGTGACCACGTTTTTAACTTGTTATGGAATAGATGCACATAAAATGGTGAATATACGAAGAATCGCATACGATTCAGTAGGGGAATTTTTTGTTACTCAGCTGGTATTGGGAAATCAGACTTTTAATCCGGCTCATATTCAATAGCACTGATCCTTGAACTCGTAGAAATGGATTGGCGAAGGTTTGACATCGCTGTGTCTTTTCGTTCTCGAATTAGACGAGGAACAGACGGACAGGCAGACGTACAAAACCATCACGTAAGAGGAATTCTTTCGAAATAATTAAATTGTTTTATCCTACTCTACATTCAACATTGTAATCAATAACATTATGGTTGGTAATTTGTTATAGTTTTGAGTAGAAAAATTATGCAGAAACGGTTTAATGTTACAATTTGCCCTTGAATTTGCCTTACACACTGTAATTTTTATCACCCGCAGGTTAGTAAGGGAGGTATTGCATTGGGGTAAAAAATGCCCCCCCCCCACTTTTTTACGGAAATACACCTTTTGAAGCACCAGGACTCCGAATCCAACAAAATTTTGATGATGTCGGTCTGTAGTATACTGTTATTGTAACCAAATTTGGAACACATATTCTTTAGGTATAAAAGGAAGAGCTGAAAAGCTTTCGGGGAGAATAGCGCATGCGCATGTGTGTTAAACTCTCATTAACGGGTAAACCGATTGGAACCAAATTTGGTACTCATATTGTTACACCTAAAAGCAGGGTAGAAAGCGCATGCGCCGGTGTTTTATAATATACTGCTATTAATTTCATTTTTTTCTTAGTAAACTACTGTAACTTGTTACTTCTGTTCTTGTTTTGTGTTGTGTCTAATATGTACCTATTTACTAATTTAAAAATAGTTAGGTAACATTTTTATTCCAAAAATGCAAGGGCCCCTCCCTAGCGAATTTTCCTCCGGCGCCCCTGCAGCTGGTATTGCTTAATTTAAATTTCCTGAATTTCACTTACAAATAAATAATCTCAATGTTCAAATACGATGGATTAATATTTACATTTATTTGTAGGCAATAGAATTTTTAGAAAAAAATTACAAAGAGCTCAAACTGAAAAGGATCAGACGGTTACAAGTGAGTGGGGCGTTCCATACCGCTCTGATGGATCCGGCGATCAAACCGTTTGCGCGAGCTCTCGAGACATCGGACATATCTGATCCGGTCATTAGTGTTTATTCTAACGTGGATGGTAAAGTCTACAGAGACGCGAAACATATTAAAAAGCAGCTCCCAAAACAAGTAAACGCTCTAACGAAAGTAATGGATTGTGGCAATTAACACTTGCTGTTTTAGATTGTTAGGCCCATAAAGTGGGAACAATTGTTGCATACGGTTTACGAACGTGATCCTGAGGAACATTTTCCACGTACATTCGAATGTGGTCCAGGGACTTCGTTGAAAACCATGCTGAAGGAAGTGAATGCGAAAGCTTGGGATCAGTGTTTTAGTATAGAAGCATAAGTGTAAAAATAGTAAATTTTGCAATTTATTTATTCTTTCCTTTCATACAAACAGAGATGTACAGTAGAACCCCGATTATCCGGGCTCCACGGGACCGGAAGCACGGATAATCCAAATTAATATTCATTTTTTACATATCAACATATTGTATAGGTAATGCAGTGCTATTCATTAAGTTGTAGACATAGGGATTTACGTGTATTGTTTTTCCATATGGAAATTATTGAATTTTCTGGTTTTCTTTACAGAATGATAACTTGTAATGATCCTAGGGGTTCCCCAAGCCGACACTGGTACGAATGAACTCATATATTATGTAATTGGTTCTTTTATGGGTTCGGACGTGAGATATTGTCGAGAGAAGAATTAAATAAAAGACAGAATGTTGTGGGACCGAAGGGAATAAGAAAATGAAATTTATTACGCGCGAAGCTTGGTTCCGCGGAGCAACTCCAAACCGAAAAGTCATGAAAAAAAGATCCTGCAAGAGAAAATACACAAATACAATATCTCAAATTGTATGATAAAAATGAGGTAATCGAATCAAATGAAGTTAAACAAATCCATAAAAATAAAACACACAAGACATCATAAATGCAAGTGGAAAACATGGTAAATCAATTTGGTACAAAAACACATATACAACTCGTAAAATGATAAATTGCATGTACATAAGAAAACATAAAATGGCGGGCTCGATAGGTACTCCGCAGTCTAGTACATGTGAGAATGTCAATAGCAAGTATTCATGTGAGTCCATTATCGCTCAAGTAAAACATATTTTAAGTAGAGGAAATGTTAATTAGAGGACCCCTTCATTCTCGAATTGCTAAGATGCCAAGAGCTGCGATCCGCACTGTACGAGCAGGCAACAGATACAGCGAAGAATCGGATTGTATTAGGTACCTACTCCATGGAGACAGTTGAACCACTCATACACAAAAACACCAAATCGCCGAATTTTATAAAATTAAGAACCGTTGTTTAGGGGGTCCATTTTGCTTGCCGTAAGTATTGATCGAGCTAATTTTTGCGAAACCATACCGTCCAAACAAAGCAAATGATCTTTCTGCCTTTTGCACTTTTGTAAGTAGATACCGTAATTTTTAACTTTTGCGTAAATTCATATTTTTGAATTCATACCGTTTAATTTATACATTCCCCATAAGTTTACCGCACCATATCTATAGGAAATTCTTTTTTTTTTGCTCAGTAATTTCTACCGCTCCCTTTAATCGCAAGGTTACTTTTTGTTACTTTCATTAGTTATAGGGGGGGATATTGTTTCGCGTTCCTGCATTTGCTTTCCCGTAGATACCGCTACTGAATCCGGTTATTTTCTGTTCCCGCTTAGGGAAAATGCTGTGCGCTTTAATTTTGTTTTAGAATTCACAAGTAGCCGGCCGCCGCTTGCCCTTTAGAATTCTCGGAGCTGCCGTTTGATCTTGCCCGAGGCTTCAGGGACCTTGGCATCCTGGGTGTCGCTCGAGTCCCTCCGTTCCACCGATGGAGCACCCAGGTTGCCGCCGACTGCCGCTACTTTCATCTGCTCACTTGATTTAGTGAAAATTAAATTTTTTCTTGTAAATTAAATTACAATCATTTATTCTGCTAATGCTTATTTAATTTTTCATGCCGTTTGTGCGCGGACTTGCTCTCGAAGTTCGTCGCATTGTATATTTTTCTCTTTTGTATTTTGCTGTCGTCGATTTATTTTGTGTGGGTTATGCCAGGTTTTGTGTCCACAAAAGGTTTTCCCGTTATCGCCGTTCGTGTGCGTAATATATTTTATAAGTTCATTTTTTACGAACCAAACTATTAGTTTTATTGAATGCCCTTCCTAATTTTGGGTCACACCCCAACACATTAAAAGAACTGTCATTCTATACACAATGTAGTTCTATTCATACTACTCAATCGAAGCAGACTGTTATCGAGATTCGAAAGTGCTGCGAAACGTCCGTCGTTTCGATAGTTAGACGGCTTTACTTGTAGTTTATTTTCGCAGAGTTGTCAACTGTAAGTATAGGGTACCTAAGTCAAGATTGCAGTGCCAGCCTAGGATTATTACAGAATGGTTTCGAAAATGTCAATAAACGGAACTATGACTGCAGATATCACTTACTTGTATTGTGGTTTGCTTTAACTCATGCACGTTTTCTTAATATCGATTTTCAATGGTACATTAATAGAGCTCGCTCGTCTTCTCAGGAAATGAAACTGAAAAATGATTTAGCAGAAATGGTTAATGAAGAGACGTCATTTTAAATTTCATTTTATTTAGCATGTAAAACTATTACAGCAGTTCCATAATAAAAATTAAAACTCTTAATTTGTCATAAATGCGAAAATACACAATGGCAAAATTACCGAGTTGTCATCTAAGAGTTTGGAATGATTATTACAGAATGTGCCATTTGCCGCGAACTCCTCGGCATGAATGGAGCTCTATTACAATTTCTAGGCCACATAGGACAGCACATCGGCTAAGTACAATAACTTTTTATTGAATGACAATTATTCGTTTACATCTAATGTACTTTGTTTTCAACAGCACAATGAGAATATTTCATAAATTGTATATACGTCTAATTTAACGCTGCAATTATAATTTTTTTTCAATAAAAATATACTCGGAGACAAAAAAATAATTTATTTATAGGCACCTAGAAGTATTCAGATTTAGAAGCTGATTTGGCATGAAAATTACATTGGACTTCTCAAAGTTGCTAATTGAGTTGTTGCCTCTGTCAATTTTTGCAATTCAAAATTGCGCAGTTATTAAAATATTCAATGTTCTGTTACTTAATGTACAAGACAAGTCGCTATACTAAAACCTAACGTAAGTAGCAGTACATCAAAAACTTTGAGTGAGTGCATTATGGTCCCTAGTATAGGGACTATGCTCTATGCAGAGTAAGTACGCCATCTGGGAACATGTGTAATTGTATTGTACATAAATAGCTGCTGTAGAGTTGCCAAAATATAAAAATGTGTAGATAACTGGACTTACTCACTAAAGAAGGAATGTAAAACACTTAAAATTAAAAGGTAGATAATATCAAAAATTCACTAGCAACTTCAAATACTCAAGTTTAAAATACTTTATAAAAACACAACCGCACATATAAAAAATAAGGATTAAAAGATTTAAAGTTTGCTAGTTATTGCACGTCACTCACAAAAACTACAAACTTCGACTACTTTTCATTCAATCTCGATAAATAAGTCGCGCTATTACACTAAAAAAGGATCGCTTACTTAGTTGTAATCACAATAAGAACTTAAACTTAATCAGACTACGCTCTCTATTTTGTTCATGTCATAACAGACCTCGGTTGCTATCGTCAGATTCTCCTCGGACTCGCTGTCGGAAGAGCCGTCGGAGTGGTCGTTCGCCCGTTTTCCCGACACGCACGATATTATGCGCGTCGTTCTGTCGGGATTCGACTCGAGCGTCGAACTTTTGCTCGACGGCGGATTCGAGTATTCGGATGTGTTGCCCTCGTCTGATGCGATTATCTCCCTTTGGAGATGATTTAGTGAATACTTGTACCTGTTTGTTCGTCGACCTGGATATATGGGCCTTCGGGCCAAACTAGAAAGAAGATATAAATTATTAACACTCGCATCTTTCAAGTTTGTTTACTGTATTTCCAGTAGAATAGTTCTGCTATGCGCCAAAGGAAGAAAAGTTAAAAAATACAAAAGAAATATTGCAGCGCAGGCCACATAGGGAAGGTTGGACAGGACTCTGTTTTTAAGGTGCACAATTCTATTAGTTAAATGCCAATTGGTTTTCTTAGTATTGTTGGTTTTAAATATGGATCTGGTATTAAAAGTAAATCGGAAATTTGGTGGAAAATTTATGAATAGAGGCTCATACTTGTTCAGTTTTATTAAATTTTATCCGTAGTTGTACTTATGCTGTAAACATGATGCAAATATTCAGAAGGTTGTCATTGTTTATTTTGTGTAATTTTAAGCAACACGTGGGTAAAGAATGTATTGTGTCTTTAGGAAAATCAGATGCTTGATAAGGGGACTTTATCAAATTAACATTTAATTGAATGATTAAGCGATGGCATAGGTGTGATGTTTAGAGATAACGAAATGCAGTGTAACCAAGTGCTCGCTTTTCGTCGACCTCCACCGAAGTTAACAAACGTGATAGACGTAGTGACCAATTAAAAAGTTGGCGCACCGATCTAACGAGGCGGTTTTGGGTTAGCTGATTTAGCGTAGTACGTAACAGTCCGTTGCGCGTAAATTTTCATACAATTTTTCCGGCAGTCGACCGATGTTTTGAAGTTTTGGTCACTTGTCAGTTAAACGTAGTTTTCTGATTGCTGTACACAGTAAGCGAGCACGCGTGCAGTTACAAGTCATAGGAGAAAAGTTTTTCGTCAATGTTAAAGTTTGTGAGCTGCCATTTTCAACTATGTCAATTATCTTGGAATCGGAACCAGAAGAAAGTGTACACGGTTGTGCGTTTACGTAAAAATAAATCTAAACGGAAAATGATTCAATAAGGCCCTCTTGGCCTTTAGTTTATTTGCTTTTTTTGTAGAAATGTTTATTTTATTTTTGTATGTCTTTGTGTTATTATATTGCGTATAGTATAATGAAAATGTATGTTTTACGTTTTGTTTGATTTCATCAGCACCTACAGTAATGTTGAGTCACCCTGTATCCGATCAAATCATATGATTTGAATTCGAAGTCAATTTTATGTTATATCGGAATTATTTAATTTTGTTAATTTTGTTTAAATAATCGCTTTGTGCATTTTGTTTATTTTATTGTAAATTTTGATTTACGTGTTGACAGATTAAATTGTTATTGTAAAAGTTATCTCCGGTCCTTATCGCTGCGTAAGTTAATTAGTTTCAAGATAAGCACGTGTTTATCGCAGAAGTAAGCAGATGTTAATTCTTTCGAAGATGTAGTATTTTGTTAAGGAAGGTGGAACAGGAGCGAGAAACGGAAATTGTTTTAAATAGAAGAGGAGGAAGTTAATTATGGCTTTTTTTGATGGGCAAAGCTTTTTGTAGGATGGTCAGTTCTGCCAGTTACAAAGCTTTGTTGAGTTTTGTCTATTGGAGTTAAGTTACACAGAGAAAAGTGAATTTTAAATCGAGTTGAGCGGAAGCGTGTTTTACGTTTACGAATAAGTTTTCCAATACCCCTTAAAGGAAGTTTTGTGTCCATCAAAGAGCCAATGCTATAATTGTAATTACAAGAAGTCAGTCAGTCGAGCAGTAAAGTTTATCACTGGTTGTTTTGTATCTTGTGCGTCATTTATTGTAAATCGCAGTGCCGACCAGAGATTTTGAATTATTGACACTTTAAAGTAATTAAGATTTCTTTAATCATTGTTCTATCGATCGCTTGTTACGTGGTATGTGTTATTCTGGCCCTTAGTAACCTTTTTTCGTTCAGCTTATTTGATTGTGTTATGTTGGATAAAATTGTCCATATGTAAATTGTTGGTTTTTCTATTTTGAACCCAGAACTACATCAGGAAAATTGTAATTATTTCTTTTGTTAATACCTGCATTTAATTGAGCTAAGTAAACAGGTGGGTGGTTTGAGTGACCGTTTGTCATTGCATATAGCAATATATTATATACCGTATCGTTTCTAAAAAAAAAAGTAAGTAACTTTGTTGACGGAGTATCTCCATGTTTTGAGTTTTATGATATGTAAATAAGATTGAGATTGAGATTTTTTTTTGTTTTTTATTTATTTATTTTTTTTAAATATTTAATACTAATATAATAATTATTTGTAGTCTCAAGCTTATTTACAGTACAACTGTACTTTTCCCATGTTTTCGCATTTTTCAATAGTTTGGTCCTAAAAAACATACTTTAGCTTGCGGCCAAAATTTTTAATCTTATAGCTAGCAAAATAAAACAAGCCGTAAGAGTACAAAAAAAATCTGTTTTATTAATCAAACAAAACAACCTCTAATAAAACAACCAACAAATAAAGCAACTTTCAAGGCGAAAGCTTTACCTTATTTTCAAAGGCGCTTCTTTTCCAAGTTTACTATAAGAACAAACAAGACTAAGAAATAATTCACTCGAAATAAAAATTCTTTGCAAATACAAACTTACCTTCTGCGTCGCAACGAGTCATCATAATGACCGTCCTCGTCCGTCAAACTATCGTTCGGCGCATCCTCGGCGCTGTCCAATATCTGTCGATCCGAGCATATCTTCTTCCGAAGCACCTCCTCGATTTCGTCCGATATGTTACCATTATCCGAGGTTCGAGTATCGGAAAATATGTTGTCTGTGTTCGCCTTAATGAAAGACAACTTCCTTCCTATCGTTTCCAAGTTTTCGTCGTCGCTGTCGCGCATCGTTTGCGTGTTGCTGTTGACCGTGTCCGATTGGTCTTGCAGCTCCGTCGGGTCGAGTCGCGTGTAAATTTCGACGGCGGCTGTTGCAAAAATTAGTTTAATTGAATCTCTCTACAAAGTTGGCGAATTTTAAATCTGTTCAAAAATAACACAAGTATAGCCCAGAATTACACACACAAAATCCTTACAGAGTTGGACATTTTTCTCAGCACTTGAGTAAGCCTATTTTTATTTTTTGCCTTTATTTTTGAGTGGGCGGGGTTTCAGCCAAAGCTGCTCTACCAACCCAACCCACTATACTTACACAAATATCCATGCCCGAACCCGGATTCGAACCAGGGACCCCTTAGCACCACAGTTCAGCTATAACTGAACTGCGCCACACGGGCCGGCAATATTTCAAAATTCCCGTCTTTCAATCATTTTTTTTTAGTCCAGGGAATAGAGGGTTTCAACTTGCAAAATGAGAAGTAGTTCCGGTTTATTTTGCATGTCATAGACAGTCATCTGGTAGTTAAGAATCTAAGTTTTCGACCTCCCACCCCTTGTGCTTCCCCCGTACCACCCCCAAAACCCCTGAAATTTGGTTGGGTTCTTAGTTTTTCAATCATATCTTTTTAATGGTTCACTTTAGAAAAAATATTCTAATTATCAGTAATTGTAGACCATAAAATTCTACACAACTTTGATATACACTACTTTTTTGTGAAATGTTTATTAAAAAAGATATAGAGCTTGAGAGTTGGTTATATTTTTAAAAATTCTGAAATTTCTATGTTGATGTTTTAACCAAATTTCATACTTGCCGTATAGNCTATTCACTATATATCTCTCTTGTATTTGTTTGTTTGTGTTGTTATGTGTTACAGAAAAGGCAGGAAAGCGCTCGTCTGAATTCAGACGGCCGTGACGACCAGAGTTCAAAGGTAATATTTTTATTTTCGACGACTCCTTGATCAAACGTTTGAGTATACATTGTTTTTCATTGTTTTTCGATACAATCGCGTAATTACTGGATGTATTTGAATTGCCATTTAACAATCAGCTCCGCTGTTTTCTGCGGAAACCTGTTTTGATATTGATAATTTCCAGACTACGAGTTGATCCCTTTTTGCTAAATTTTAAACGTTGATATCGATGATTTATTAAATCACCCTCGAATGTGACCACAATTATTATTTCAGTTCTACCGTTCCAATTATTTTATTTCTTTAGCTCAAGACCAGAGCAAGAATCTCTTAGTTTACTTTGTTCGCCCTTTCGGTAAGTATTCTCTTTTTTTGAAATTTACTAAAGAGCAAGTCTCGCCTATCCGGTTTACTATATTTCCTTTTGCCTCGTTTTGGCTAGTGTACAAGAACCCCACGGGCGGGTACCCTGATGCCCTTGACCTTAAAAAAGTTAAAAATATCTCCTCAATGATCAAGATGCCCTCGAAACGTCACTCGCGCCTTCGCGTTCCCTCCACGTCCCCCATCACCCCTCCGTTATGGCGTCCGAAACATCGATGCGGGGTGTAATGGGGGGGGGGGGCTCTTTAGATACCAGAGGTGCGTGCGGAGAGTAGTACCGCATCACGTTTAATATCTCCGCTGTCCGCGCACCGTCCCGAAATGATATTTCCCTAGGGAAAATCCGTTTCACTCCAGTACAGCGCATTTTTGCTCCCACACGCGCTTTTCTTCGCGTTGTCTGTACCGCGCACTTATATATAGTACATATATTATGGTTTATGGTATAGACAGTGGTATCTCCACTCCTTGACCCGCTATGAATTATAAACAACAATAAGTAGCAAACTCTCATTACTCAATGTCAATGATATACCTACTGCAACAACAATCAACAAACTCAATGCATACACTGAGTTTTGAACTCAGTTTTAATGTTCCGTGTCAGACAGTTTCTTTCTCTCTGCCTACTTTATACACGTAAGGTGGTGTTACCCCCAAAAACCGGGTTTGCGCATGCCCTTATAAATTTCCCTTTATCCCTTCTTTTATTTAATGTAAACTTTTTACACATGAGAATGGATGTCAAAATGATAGGAGTGATCTTAACACAGCCCCTCTATCCATCTCATCTCCGCGCTTAGCCATGAGCGTTTAACAAAATTCCAACTCTACAATTTTTTGTTTAATTTAACTGGACCGAATAGCAGGAAACGTAAAAGTACCTGGTTGTGTGTGTTGGGCCATGTAGTGTATTTGTACGGTGTTGCCGTTTTCTGGCGATTTTTGTACTTCATGGAGTATGACACGTTGCGGTTGATTTGGACGGTTTGTACTTGACTGAATCGTACTGGCTAGGCTGTAGCAGCTCGGACTTAGGTCCGTCTCGCTCATTTCCATGCAGTCGGTTTGCGTTTCGGAGTCGACCAAAACTGACGACCAACCGCTGGACATGCGCGATGATACGGTGGCGCGTGGAGATCCCGAGTTTGTTCGATGATGGCGTTTGCGTGATTTTAACGATGACGATGCGGAATGTACAACGGGTAAGGACTCAGATCGATTTGTCGTGTTCGAATTTGAATAAACTGGAGGCTTTGGAGGTATCTGAAAGGATAAGTTAGCATCGCGCGATAGCAAAGGAGACTCACAATTTGTGGACTATCCGGACTGGTGAGACTACACTCCGGACTGGTGGGTGTGGTGCTACTGTTGTGACCACACCGTCGCTTTTGAAACTTCATAAACGGTTGTATGAGCCTCTTTTTACTTTGCATCATCTCCCGCTTTCGCGTTTCTTGCTTTTGATGCTCAACTTGCAACAACACCGCGTGTAACTCTAAGTATAATTGATTTACTCTTTCTAATTTCCGATCGTAAAGCTCCCTAACGTCTCTTACGTGCTTCAATTCAGTCTCTCTCTTTTTTATCAGCTGTTCTTCCTTGACTTGAAATTCGTGTCTTCGCTTCTCCTGCTGCAGTTTGAAGTAGGTGATCTGGGTCTTAATTTCCTCCTTCCAGCTCTCTTGGGTTTTGAAAAACTGCTCGTCTTTGTAACTACTCAACATCTGCAAAGAAATTTTAGCACCAACCTCTACCGAAATAGGTAGGTACAATTACCTCAACTGAGGCAATTTCTAGATGATTGCAAATTAGTTTGAACGAAGGGCGATCTTTCGGGTTGAACTTCCAACACATCTGCATTATCAGCTTGATTCCCTCCGGGCACGTGGTCGGTACTGGGGGTCGCAATTTACCCGTGCCAACCATGTACATGATCGAGCTCTGCTCCATGTCTTTGTAAGGTGTTTCGCATGTCAGTAGCTCCCACAGAACAACCCCAAATGACCAGATATCAATCTTTTCGGAACAGGCCTGTTCCTGGATGGCCTCCGGCGCCATCCAAGCGACGGTACCGGCGAAACTCATTTTCGTGCTCACCTCATTCCAAGTTCTCGACGTACCAAAATCGCTTATCTTAATCAGTTCACCATCCCCAATTAGTACACTACAAACAAAATTAGTTCAAATCTATATACATCAACCGCCTTCTTACTTTGGACTTTTTAAATCTCTGTGTATAATTTTGTGTGCGTGGAGATATTGCATTCCATTCGCAATTTGCTTCGCCCATGTGACGACCCGTGCAGGTGTAACCATTTTTTGCTGATTTTTTAATAGGTCATACAGGGGTCCGTACGGGCAAAATTCCATTACAACACAATAACATGGAGATTGCGTACAAACGCCTTTGAACTTAATTATATTCGGATGATTCAATTTACGCAAATTTTTGATATCGGTTTCTTTTACGTCCGATACCTTTTTAACGGCCACAGCTTCGTTGTTTAGTTTTCCTGAGAAAACGATCCCTTGCCCTCCACAACCCAACCATTGCAAATCCGTTATGGACTCGAATGGGATTTCCCAATCGTCTAAGCATAGTCTTATAATAATTGTATTGAGTGAAGTGCGTTCAACTTACCTTGATTCCCTTTGATCTCGTGGGAGTTCGCTTTTCCAATTATCGACCATACCGGTCTAAGACATCCGAAGATGCCTTCCATCCATCCCTGTTTTAGAGCGAATGCCGGTTGGGGTGTGTCCGGCGAGCTGTCGTTGCATAATGCCTCTGGCACGCTTATTGATACTTTAGGCCGTTCGCCTGGTTGATGTATGCTCAGTTGACCCATTTCATCTTGGATGCATAGCATGCTGGAAAAAATAGAAACGTGTTAGTTTTCCATCCTACATGCGGTTTTTCACTAAAAAAGGTGGCTAGGACAGTGTGGGATTCTTTCATAATTCCCGAAACCATTTCGGATACTAGAGCCTATCAGAGTTTGAGTTGCTTCGTAAACATTTCAAGGAGCTATTTTGCCGCGTTGGGGAATATTGTAGACGTGTTCGTTAATTCCTTTTTTAGGAACCAAAGTAGTCCTACAGTAAACGAGTCAGTCGCAGTCTGGCAAATAAACATACACGGTGTAGTTAGGTAGGGGATCCCGGTTCGGGAATGAATATGTGCAGTGTATAGTGGGTCAGCCTTGTCTGAAAGTCCTAATTAAGAATAAACGCAGAAAAAATGCCTGCTTTTCAGCGACGTCGGAAGTACGGGTCAGAGGGGGCGAGCCGCCCCCTCAGTTTTTACACAAGGGGGGCCGCGCGCCCTCTAAGAATGAGTAGATAAATCATTCAAAAGCGACTAACACATCTTCTACCTACGGCATGTGCGTGCAGAAATTACAAAGAGTGTAGAAGTAGAGGATACGTTGAAAGAATTTGCCAGCAAAACTGCGGAGAGGTGGAAAATTTTTGGATATATTTAATTTTTTATACTTGCTTTCTTTACAATGCTCAATAGTGCAATAAATAGGAACAAAATTTTTGTAACTTTTGTATGTTCTAGTTCTTCATTATTTTTTAAATAAATATTGATGATCTATGGAGTATGGAGTATGGGTATGGTCTTCTCAATCGAGTCAAGTATCTCTGAGTTGCTCAATTGCATATAACTAGACATCCTCCGACACTTTTTTAAATTTTTTTCAAAACTTTTCTTTCAAAAATACATTATTTGATTGATTAAATAAACAGGTTTCAGGGTCACTTACAAAACCCACTGCTTTGCATTAATTTGTACACAATTTTGCATGGGAGGGACGTTTCAGACTCCATGGTCGCTGATTTTTGCCCCCCCCCCCCCAACCGTTATTCACTTCCGACGCCCTGTTTTTGTTTTCCAGGATTACTGGATCATTGAAGTACAATTGCTGTACAAATCCTACATGAAATTGCACATTTTCAACTGCCCTTTAAGGGAAATTGAATCGGAAGTGGCTATTTAGTGCATAAATTAAAATGTTCTTGTGAATGTAGTTACGTACGTGGCGACATCTCATTGGAACTGGATCAACTATTACAAGAAAATAATTTGGAAAAGTAAAGAGATTACCAAAGAGCCGGAACCGGAAAAAAAGATTTTCTTATAGAATATGGCCTGTAGAATACACAATTTCAAACAGTTCCAAGATTGGGCTACTAGTTCAAAAGTTACAGCCCTTTGAATTTTCTTTCGAAATTGGTTTCTAGTCCATAACATTTGATTGAGAAGTCCGATCGAAAAAGTACGAATTGTTTTGGATTCTACGCACCAAAATTAATAAGAAAAAGTGTTTTCCCGAGAAATTTTGGTGCANCTTTTATGGAAACCGCATGAATTTTGGATTTTCCATTATTCATAAAGGAAGTTCTATTGGAAAATTCCAAATTCCAAACATGTTGACCTACTTACATTGAAGTTGATACACCTGAATTATTGTTCTTGAAGTTTGCATGTATTAACGAAGCCCTTTGAACATTATTGCTCTTATGAATTGCTTTGATATTTCTGATTCTACGTACATTACTTTTGCCGTTAAGAAGAACACCTTCCGACACTTAACTTTTGTCTACATGGTTTTTGTTGTTCCGAAGATTCATTCGTACTAGCTTAACTACATTTCATATCCTTTATATTAGTCTGTTAACGATAATTAGCGTATTGAGTTATTTAAAGTCACGATTGTTTTGTCATCGCCGATATGTACAGACGATTCGTCGTCGATAAAAATGTTGTTTTTGATTAGTTAACGTAGGAGTGTTAATTACAGTTTTAGTATACGAGTTACCTGGTTAGTGTCAAACGTTAGACATTCTACCGCCATATTTATGTTCCACGCTATTCATAATCATAATCTTTATTTTCTCCCATTAATGTACAAAGTTATGTTATTTTTAAATTACAATTTTTGGAGAAGGCACACTTATTCTAATTATAAGCGCCCCATCTTAATTAAAAATAAAACAAGTTAAATAATTCAAAATAAAGCTAACTTTCTAGTTTACCTACATACAAATTTCTAATTAAAACACATAGCCGCAATGAATGGTGAGTTAGGAATTACATTAAGTGCTATCGAATTATTGATAGAGCTTTGTGTATATTTTCTTTATCTTTTAACAGCCACAATTTTATCTCTTTTTGCCTTTGCTTAGATGTTAAGTTAATGGGAATTTGGTCTAATATGAAGTTATGTAATTTGGAACCGAGGTACATAAATGCTTTCTGAAAGGTGGTAGTTAGCTTTAGGTAGTAAGAGCTTATTTTTACAGTTGCCTCTAGTGCCTATATCACGTTTTTTGAATATAAAACTCTCCGACCTTTTATAAAATTCTTTCAGTACCTTGAAGACAAACAGGTTTTTTATTGGTAGAATGTTGAATTTTTGAAATAGGGGAAATGATCGCGTTGTCACGTTAGCGAAAGCAACTATTCGTATGACGCTGCACCCCAACAGACCAGTCCATACTCCATTTTGGAGTGGAAAAGAGTGTGATATAATTTCTTGAGTATTCACTATTCACTATATATCTCTCTTGTATTTGTTTGTTTGTGTTGTTATGTGTTACAGAAAAGGCAGGAAAGCGCTCGTCTGAATTCAGACGGCCGTGACGACCAGAGTTCAAAGGTAATATTTTTATTTTCGACGACTCCTTGATCAAACGTTTGAGTATACATTGTTTTTCGATACAATCGCGTAATTACTGGATGTATTTGAATTGCCATTTAACAATCAGCTCCGCTGTTTTCTGCGGAAACCTGTTTTGATATTGATAATTTCCAGACTACGAGTTGATCCCTTTTTGCTAAATTTTAAACGTTGATATCGATGATTTATTAAATCACCCTCGAATGTGACCACAATTATTATTTCAGTTCTACCGTTCCAATTATTTTATTTCTTTAGCTCAAGACCAGAGCAAGAATCTCTTAGTTTACTTTGTTCGCCCTTTCGGTAAGTATTCTCTTTTTTTGAAATTTACTAAAGAGCAAGTCTCGCCTATCCGGTTTACTATATTTCCTTTTGCCTCGTTTTGGCTAGTGTACAAGAACCCCACGGGCGGGTACCCTGATGCCCTTGACCTTAAAAAAGTTAAAAATATCTCCTCAATGATCAAGATGCCCTCGAAACGTCACTCGCGCCTTCGCGTTCCCTCCACGTCCCCCATCACCCCTCCGTTATGGCGTCCGAAACATCGATGCGGGGTGTAATGGGGGGGGGGGGCTCTTTAGATACCAGAGGTGCGTGCGGAGAGTAGTACCGCATCACGTTTAATATCTCCGCTGTCCGCGCACCGTCCCGAAATGATATTTCCCTAGGGAAAATCCGTTTCACTCCAGTACAGCGCATTTTTGCTCCCACACGCGCTTTTCTTCGCGTTGTCTGTACCGCGCACTTATATATAGTACATATATTATGGTTTATGGTATAGACAGTGGTATCTCCACTCCTTGACCCGCTATGAATTATAAACAACAATAAGTAGCAAACTCTCATTACTCAATGTCAATGATATACCTACTGCAACAACAATCAACAAACTCAATGCATACACTGAGTTTTGAACTCAGTTTTAATGTTCCGTGTCAGACAGTTTCTTTCTCTCTGCCTACTTTATACACGTAAGGTGGTGTTACCCCCAAAAACCGGGTTTGCGCATGCCCTTATAAATTTCCCTTTATCCCTTCTTTTATTTAATGTAAACTTTTTACACATGAGAATGGATGTCAAAATGATAGGAGTGATCTTAACACAGCCCCTCTATCCATCTCATCTCCGCGCTTAGCCATGAGCGTTTAACAAAATTCCAACTCTACAATTTTTTGTTTAATTTAACTGGACCGAATAGCAGGAAACGTAAAAGTACCTGGTTGTGTGTGTTGGGCCATGTAGTGTATTTGTACGGTGTTGCCGTTTTCTGGCGATTTTTGTACTTCATGGAGTATGACACGTTGCGGTTGATTTGGACGGTTTGTACTTGACTGAATCGTACTGGCTAGGCTGTAGCAGCTCGGACTTAGGTCCGTCTCGCTCATTTCCATGCAGTCGGTTTGCGTTTCGGAGTCGACCAAAACTGACGACCAACCGCTGGACATGCGCGATGATACGGTGGCGCGTGGAGATCCCGAGTTTGTTCGATGATGGCGTTTGCGTGATTTTAACGATGACGATGCGGAATGTACAACGGGTAAGGACTCAGATCGATTTGTCGTGTTCGAATTTGAATAAACTGGAGGCTTTGGAGGTATCTGAAAGGATAAGTTAGCATCGCGCGATAGCAAAGGAGACTCACAATTTGTGGACTATCCGGACTGGTGAGACTACACTCCGGACTGGTGGGTGTGGTGCTACTGTTGTGACCACACCGTCGCTTTTGAAACTTCATAAACGGTTGTATGAGCCTCTTTTTACTTTGCATCATCTCCCGCTTTCGCGTTTCTTGCTTTTGATGCTCAACTTGCAACAACACCGCGTGTAACTCTAAGTATAATTGATTTACTCTTTCTAATTTCCGATCGTAAAGCTCCCTAACGTCTCTTACGTGCTTCAATTCAGTCTCTCTCTTTTTTATCAGCTGTTCTTCCTTGACTTGAAATTCGTGTCTTCGCTTCTCCTGCTGCAGTTTGAAGTAGGTGATCTGGGTCTTAATTTCCTCCTTCCAGCTCTCTTGGGTTTTGAAAAACTGCTCGTCTTTGTAACTACTCAACATCTGCAAAGAAATTTTAGCACCAACCTCTACCGAAATAGGTAGGTACAATTACCTCAACTGAGGCAATTTCTAGATGATTGCAAATTAGTTTGAACGAAGGGCGATCTTTCGGGTTGAACTTCCAACACATCTGCATTATCAGCTTGATTCCCTCCGGGCACGTGGTCGGTACTGGGGGTCGCAATTTACCCGTGCCAACCATGTACATGATCGAGCTCTGCTCCATGTCTTTGTAAGGTGTTTCGCATGTCAGTAGCTCCCACAGAACAACCCCAAATGACCAGATATCAATCTTTTCGGAACAGGCCTGTTCCTGGATGGCCTCCGGCGCCATCCAAGCGACGGTACCGGCGAAACTCATTTTCGTGCTCACCTCATTCCAAGTTCTCGACGTACCAAAATCGCTTATCTTAATCAGTTCACCATCCCCAATTAGTACACTACAAACAAAATTAGTTCAAATCTATATACATCAACCGCCTTCTTACTTTGGACTTTTTAAATCTCTGTGTATAATTTTGTGTGCGTGGAGATATTGCATTCCATTCGCAATTTGCTTCGCCCATGTGACGACCCGTGCAGGTGTAACCATTTTTTGCTGATTTTTTAATAGGTCATACAGGGGTCCGTACGGGCAAAATTCCATTACAACACAATAACATGGAGATTGCGTACAAACGCCTTTGAACTTAATTATATTCGGATGATTCAATTTACGCAAATTTTTGATATCGGTTTCTTTTACGTCCGATACCTTTTTAACGGCCACAGCTTCGTTGTTTAGTTTTCCTGAGAAAACGATCCCTTGCCCTCCACAACCCAACCATTGCAAATCCGTTATGGACTCGAATGGGATTTCCCAATCGTCTAAGCATAGTCTTATAATAATTGTATTGAGTGAAGTGCGTTCAACTTACCTTGATTCCCTTTGATCTCGTGGGAGTTCGCTTTTCCAATTATCGACCATACCGGTCTAAGACATCCGAAGATGCCTTCCATCCATCCCTGTTTTAGAGCGAATGCCGGTTGGGGTGTGTCCGGCGAGCTGTCGTTGCATAATGCCTCTGGCACGCTTATTGATACTTTAGGCCGTTCGCCTGGTTGATGTATGCTCAGTTGACCCATTTCATCTTGGATGCATAGCATGCTGGAAAAAATAGAAACGTGTTAGTTTTCCATCCTACATGCGGTTTTTCACTAAAAAAGGTGGCTAGGACAGTGTGGGATTCTTTCATAATTCCCGAAACCATTTCGGATACTAGAGCCTATCAGAGTTTGAGTTGCTTCGTAAACATTTCAAGGAGCTATTTTGCCGCGTTGGGGAATATTGTAGACGTGTTCGTTAATTCCTTTTTTAGGAACCAAAGTAGTCCTACAGTAAACGAGTCAGTCGCAGTCTGGCAAATAAACATACACGGTGTAGTTAGGTAGGGGATCCCGGTTCGGGAATGAATATGTGCAGTGTATAGTGGGTCAGCCTTGTCTGAAAGTCCTAATTAAGAATAAACGCAGAAAAAATGCCTTGTTTTTGTTTTATAGCAAAGTAATACGTAGGTATTTATTTATACAAAAGATAATTAAGTTTATGTAATTCACGGACGTAATTAGTCACAGCACATTTATTAATATACTGAGAAAGGGGTGAAAAGGAGTCGTAATTTAAACAACAATATTATGATAAAAATAAAAATGGTACCAGGTTAACAAGTAATTTACTACCGTTTACGAGATGAGCCTGGGTTATCAACCTGCATGCGGACAATATGAATGTTGCCAAATTATTGACGTAACGTGCGCTTCATTGTGGATGTAGACATTGTTGTGATTTTTGTGAACCGTTACAATTGTTCTTCCCTTTCACTTCCCTGATAGTCCTCTTCCATCTTTTGAGCCTCTTTAGTTGTCACTCCATCTCCTCTTCTCCTATTTCCCCTCCCATATGATATATTATTCCTCTCTTCCGTTTCCCTTGTGCCACCTTCATAAAGTACGTATTCCAATCCCTCATTTCTCCACATCCTCTGCTTTCCTTATTTATGAACCTGCAGCAATCCGTCTCTGTTTATATTATTTCATTTCATTCTTTCTGATTCTTCATGTTTTTCTTTACATTTTTTTACTTTCCTTTTTCATCCCTCAGTTCCTTCTCCTCTAACTCTTCCTTTCCTATTCCACTTGTCTCTTTTGTTTGGCCCAATGCTGTGTTCCCACACTCTTCTTACGGCCTGTCAATCCTCTTGTAGTGATCTCCACCTGCTGGTGGTGATCCGATTCCGTCCTCGATCCTACCATAATTTCTTTCACTTCTTTTATTCCTGATGTAATATATTTCCGACCTCGCCCTTTCCACCATATATTAATGGAACGTTATTTATAAATTCGGGTTCGATTTATATCAATATTTATTAAACAAAACTAAAACACTATAAAATCCGTACAATTTATATCGATTATTTATATCACTCACAAATTTATATCGATTATTTATATCACTCACACTTCGCAATTTATCTTTCCGTGCTCGATGTTTACGTACTCGTTCGGTAGTAGACTGCCGCGATGTTCGGTCCGCAACCATTTATACACGCAAGCAATGTAAGTCCCGAACATTCTCGAATACGCGTAGAAAATTCCAGAGCGCTAAAGGCGACGTCATGTCTGGAGCATTTCCGTTACACTGCCCCCTTCTTAATTCTGGACGTCTCGTTCAGAAACTGCGTTAGTATTACTTTTTAATGCCTCGTGTCGGAATCTGCAGTCAGAGCCTGCTCGACAAACACCTTTCTTGAAAAAGTAACAGTCCACAGTTTTGCGGAGGGTCGTCCCCTGTGGGTTGAAGCAGCATACTATAATTCGAACGCTAGTGTTTCTAAAAATCACTTCGATCATGGTTCGCACTATTTTCCAGTCCAACCCATCTAAACCACATCCAATCTTCGGGATCGCCAAGCTATTTATGTCATAGTATGCCATGAGTTTCTTTAAGCTTTTTAAAGCAGACCAGAGGTTTTCATAGGTGGGTTTGCCTTCTGACGTTTTCTTTGAAACCAAGTACAACAAAGAGCGTTGACTATCTTCCAAGCGCAGTACTTTACCCACTCGTGGTCTTTGCTTTAACAACTCGTCCATTCTTCCAAATCTTTTCCGGAATACGGAAGCTATACCTCTATCCATGCGAAGGTCTTCGGCGACACAATGGGCGATGGAAACGTTAACCGGAAGCTCAAAAATATTTTGGCAAATTTCCTGAGTAACGCCAAATCGAGCTTTCTTCCGCTGGGCGTAATTTGACATAAAATCGTTAAAGTTTGGCTCGATCCCAAAGCTGCGTTCCTCTTCTCGAATACCTCTAACGTCTTCGTTGTTGTTGAATCCGGCATATCGTGCGAGTCGATTAATGTGGACAACTTTCGGTTTCCGGTGGTTCATTCTGATACGATATATCACGTCATTTATTTTCTTGATCACCTCATACGGACCTTCCCATTGTCTTTGTAGCTTGGGAGAAGGACCCCTTCGTCTCTGTGGATTGTGCAGCCATACCAGATCTCCAGCTTCAAAAGTTTCATTGGCCGAGCGGAGGTTGTATTGATTTTTCATGCGATCGCTGGCAATCTGAATGTGACTTCTAGCCAAGTCGTGAATATCGTTCATCTTCGCCTTTAGTTGGTCAACATAATTTTCACCTGCGACATATTCTTCATGGGGTTTACGCCCAAACTCGAGATCACATGGAAGGCGTAGTTCACGACCCAACATAAGGCAGGCAGGAGTCTGATCCGTGGTCTCGTTAACGGCTGATCGATATGCCATAAGGAACAGGTGGAGGTACTGGTCCCAATTTTTCTGATGTTCTGCCACGACTTTTGAAAGATATTTACCCATCGTTCGATTCATTCTCTCCACCATTCCATCTGACTGAGGATGAAAAGGTGTTGTTCTGGTTTTATTGGCTCCTACCAATCGACAAACATCTTGGAACAAAGCCGATTCAAAGTTCCTTCCTTGGTCTGAATGGATTTCTATAGGAACACCAAAACGTGCAAAGAACTCCTTTACCAACACTTCTGCAACTGTTGCTGCCTCTTGGTTTGGAATGGCGTAAGCTTCAGTCCACTTTGTGAAATAATCCATAGCCACTAGGATATATTTATTTCCGCCATCTGTCTCGGGAAACGGTCCTGCGATATCGATAGCAACTCGCTCCATCGGACTACCAACGTTATACTGCCTCATGGGTGCCTTCTTCTTGGAAACTGGTCCGTTTCCAGTAGCACATAACTCACATTTTTGACACCATCGCCGGACATCTTCTTTACGGTTGACCCAATAGAATCGCTGACGTACCCTTTGCAACGTTTTCGTAATACCAAAGTGTCCTCCGGAAGCGCCGTCATGCAATTTTCGCAATACTTCCGACACTTTGCTTCTAGGTACTACTAATTGCAGCGTCGATTCGGTGCCATCTTCACTTTCAAGGGTCCTATACAACAGGTTGTCTTTCAGAGTCAGGCTATTCCATTGGCCCCAATAACTCTTTACTTCAGGACTTGTGGCACTAATGTCTTGCCAGCCCGGTCTTTGTCCGTGGCGCATCCAATTCAGAACAGTTTTTATACTTGGGTCGTTTTCTTGGGCCGTTTTGATTTCGCTTGGCTTCCACTCCTCACTCTCTACAGTTGTTCGTCGCAGATGGCCTGATGGCCAATCTTGTCTTCTATTTTAGAACAATGTGTGCAGTTGTCCTTGCACGGTCTTCTTGACAAAGCGTCTGCATTATTGTGAACTTTTCCAGACGACGAAATGTTTACAGTGAAGATCGGGGTTTTGTTTCTGCAGGTCGACGATAGCCCCTTCCTGTCGACCTTTCTTAGTTTTCCGGCTGCTGCAATGGTTTTTGGCAGTTGCGGCGAACGTGTCCAATCTCGCCGCAATTCCAACATCGTGGTTCACGTTTCTTTGCCAGTGACTGTATTGCTTTATTGATCTTTTCTTCCACTACTTTACTGACCTTTTCTTCCACTTCTTTACTGACCTTTTCTTCCACTACTTTACTGACCTTTTCTTCAAAACTTTCAGAGCCACCTTCCTCTTCGATTGTTCTTACCCGGCTGTCACTGCGAGGTTCCACCATACGTACTCACGCACTCCCATGACTAGCTTTCTTGGCGGCTTCGAATTCTAACGCATGGGCCAAAGCTTTCTCAATTTTGTCGTGCCTAGCCAGTCTCAAAGCCTGCTGGGCATCTCCATCACGAACGGCATCGATAAATGTTTGTACAGCCAGTTGATCAAGAAAGCTCTCCGGTGCCGTAGGGTATGCCAATCGAATCAGTCTAGCGATGTCCGCTTCAAGTTCCTGCAAACTTTCTCCAGGTTTCTGCATTCGGTTCTTGACTTGGGCATAGTAAACTTGCTGAAGGTGTTTATCGCCATATCGCATTTCGAGTCGCGCTACTATTTGTTGGAAGTTCTGTTGATCCTCGGGGATGGTCCGCAACACATCCAGAGCATCTCCTCTCAGAGCAAGAATCAGGGCTGTAGTTTTGTCTTGAATAGTCCATTTATTTGCCGCAGCCGCTGCTTCAAACTGTCGAACGTACGTGGTCCAAGGAATCTTACCATCAAAAGTAGGTGGCTTTACTCGGGCTTGCTGAACGTCGCCTTCTACTCTTGTATTTGTTTCTGGGTCGACCTTCTTGTAATGAGTAGACTGTAGCACCTCAAGAAGACGGTCCATCAGTAATTCATCTGGGGCACTACTAGTACGCTCTTCCGTAGTCAGTCGCAAGAATTGCTCGCGCAGCTCTTCATACTTGTGCTCAATCTCAACGAATGTTGCTTTAAATGTTTTGGAAACTTCCGTAATTCTATCTTCAACTTTTTCTTCAATTGATGTAGAGACTTCTTCGATAATCTTTCTAGAATTTTCCTCCATCTTCTCGAATTTCTCTTGAATATTTCTAGAATTTTCTTCCAACTTCTCGAACTTCTCTTGAATATTTCTAGAGTTTTCTTCCATTTTCTCGAACTTCTCTTCAAAATTTCTAGAATTTTCTTCCAACTTCTCTTGAATATTTCTAGAATTTTCTTCATTAATCTTTCTAGAATTTTCTTCCAACTTCTCGAACTTCTCTTGAATATTTCTAGAATTTTCTTCATTAATCTTTCTAGAATTTTCTTCCATTTTCTCGAACTTCTCTTCAAAATTTCTAGAATTTTCTTCCAACTTCTCTTGGTTGCTTTTTATTTCTTGTTGCAACACCTGTTGGCCATTTTGGATTTGCTGGAGCAAATTGAGTATCGTTTCTTCCATTTTAGCGGCAGCAGATCTTGTTACAGGCATACACAAGCACAAGCACTTAAATTAATCTTACTTTTAATTAATTTAATTAACCCCACACCCTGACACCAATGTAACGTTATTTATAAATTCGGGTTCGATTTATATCAATATTTATTAAACAAAACTAAAACACTATAAAATCCGTACAATTTATATCGATTATTTATATCACTCACAAATTTATATCGATTATTTATATCACTCACACTTCGCAATTTATCTTTCCGTGCTCGATGTTTACGTACTCGTTCGGTAGTAGACTGCCGCGATGTTCGGTCCGCAACCATTTATACACGCAAGCAATGTAAGTCCCGAACATTCTCGAATACGCGTAGAAAATTCCAGAGCGCCAAAGGCGACGTCATGTCTGGAGCATTTCCGTTACATTAATATCCATGTAAGGTAAAAGTTTTATCTGGTCAGATGTTTGGCGTTATTGGACAAATTAATTGGCCTTGTTTACTAACAATGCCACGTCAAAGATAATCAATGCAAGTGTTTGGAGTTCGGGCGATGGCGTTGAGAATAGCGAGCGACGACGGCGAAAAACGATATGTAACTTATGAATAGAGGTGGTTTCCACTTTAAATACGAAAAATTGGAAATAAACGATGATGTTTTCGGGTCGATCGGAAAAGCGCATGTCATTGCTGCGCTAAATTTTACGGGAAGTTTTCGCCAGATAAAGAAGTTTAAAGTCTTGCATCTGAAGTCACGCGATCAGTCATTGTAATTACTTGTTAACTCCATTAAATAAGTTAAATGGATTACCTAAGTTGCGTGTTCAACAGAATGTGAGTTTTAAAAGCTGTCAGCTTTGTGTAAAATGTTTGGTTCGTCGATGTCTCGATGTCCGGACCAGATAATTCGAATTTTTAACTAAATTGTGAGTAGTAGGTGCTTCAAGTAAATGTTAGGATTTTGCATTGTGTCGGAACCCAGTCGCGCCCCGAGATAAACAAAAAAAATAATAATGGTGTAATTTGAACTAGATAAGGACGTGTCTGTTGGGGAGTATTTTGACTGAATACCATTACACACAGCAACATTGTCTCTGTCTATGCTTCCGTTCACTATTTACCATCCACTCTTCTGTCACTTCTAATAGCAAATCTACCATTTTATTGCATTCTTTATCTCTTTCTCTTGCCCGTTCCTCTTCGCTACCCATTCTCCTTTATTCCCATCTAGCGTTTATAGCTCTTCTCAATATAATTCCCCCTCTCGCCCCTACTGTCTATTTCCATTCTTAGTTCTCTGATGCAAATCGTTATCACTCTCATTCTTTTCCTTTGCATATGTACCTGTCACCCCTTCATGTCCCCTCGTCTACACCTCCACCCCCCAAATTCCGTAATTGATACTTTTACCACTTTTCTCTCGCATCTTTTTTCATCCCTCTTCGCGAATTAGTTCTTTAGGCATGCTATCCTTCATTTGTTCCCAGTTCTTCTGTTATATCAATGCTTCCAGCAATTCTTGCAGTTAGCCCGGGGTGCGAGTTCATACTTCAGCAGTTGGGTCGGGTCATATTTCGGTAGCTGGTCCGGGAGTGCTATATTTCGGACACATCTGCGCATGCGCCAAGTTGAAGGTCATTCGCCCCGTGCTAGATGGTATTTCTCTAATAGGCTATTGGCTGGTTAAGTGTCATTGATCTCTTTGAATGCGGAATTAGATGCCTAACCTGAACAGAAAATCAACGGAAACAGGTCAATTTAACAGAAACAGGTCGGTTAAATAGAAACAGTTCTATGTATTAGAAACAGGTCTGTTCATCAGAAACAAGTCTGTTCACTTGAAACAGGTTTGTTCATAAAAAAATGTCTGTTTATCAAAAGCAGGTCTGTTTATTAGAAGAATTTAAAGAAGAAACGAAAGATACCAAAGAATCATGACCTTTTAAACGTTGTATACAGAAGCCGAAAAATTAAAAATCCGAAGCATATGAAGAATCCTAGTAGTCCGTGCAATCTGAAAAATAGACAAAACTCCAAGAGCCTGAATCTAAAGAGGAAAAGAAGAATCTGAAGAAACTGGAGCATCCGAAGAAGTGAAAATGAAAAATGTAAATAATGATCCTTATTTTTGGTATTTGTAATATTTCCTCAAGAAGGTGTACAGACAATCACCCCTGTGATGTATCACCCACCCATACTAAATAACGCAAAATAATTAATCCTGTTTGAAAGCTAAAGAATTTGAATAAGGCGCATCCAATCAGGCCGTGAAAGCCGAAGGAAGAATGCAAAAATCGGGGCAAAAATCTTAAAATCGGAAAAATTGAAAGAAATAGAAGAATCCGAAAAATTGAAACAAGAATCCAAAAAGTTAGAATATTGAATATGAATATGAAGCGAATCATACTCATAAATAGCAATGATTGCGTGATTGATTGTTTATCTACTATCAACGAAAGTAAGTGCAATTGTACCTATCACAAGCCGACACTAGAACTAGGTAACGAGTAACTATCATTCTAAGACCAAACTTGCTACGGAAAATATAAAAAAAATATGTATGAACCTACTGTGGCAACATATGCCTTAAAAAAATTATGCAACAGTAAAATTAACGAATAATTAATCATCAATAAACAATATACGATCCTCTGACCTCAATTAATTCACTTACACAGTAATTCCGCAAAAATCTGAAAATCCTCGTCCTTCTTACGCGACGCCCCCCAATAACATTTCAAATGCACCAACAAAGATTGCACAACTGAAAATAATTTTACGATGAGGAAGTGCTTAATTAAATAGCCAATTTAAAAAAGTGTTACATAGATAAGAAAAGCAATACTTTTGTTTTATTTGGGGGAGATAATGTAGATAGTAGAATAGTTAAATGTAAGACCAATTAAGGAATTTATAGGTTTACTTGCGGAAGAAAAAGGAAAAACTTCGGGAAAAACTAAATGATTCTTCACTTTTTTAATTACGTCAGAAATGTGAATATTAAGTACCTAAGTACCCATTGAGAACGTATGTTTCACCTTTTCCCAAATTTTTAAGCGCCAACTGAATATAGGTAGTGCTCAATTATTAACCGTAAGGTTTTAATTAAAAATGGGGGACAAAATCGCAAATCGAATTTGGGTATTATAGTTAAAAACGTTTTACTCGATAAAACGGGTGTCAGGCGCAAAATCTCCCATCAAACACAAACATTTTCTTTCTTCTTAAAATTGCGCTCAAAATATACTTACAGATAAAATCTTCTTTCTACAAGCGTAGTACCTGTACTTTATCGTTAAGTGCTTAGAGGAATTAGTAAGACCCTTCAAAGTATCTGATATAAAATACATTTCGATCAGATCGGTCGATTGAACTACAAATAATTGAAATTTTAATGTACCACTTATTTTTTTTAATCGATTTGAATTAGAAACATGAGGGTTCCCAGAATCCGGCGTAACCGTAAACTGATTTTATTTTAAAATAATCACTTATGGTTATGGTTTGATAAGATAGGAATGCAAGGTTCTCCACGAAATTCAGCAGTTTTCCTTATGAGCTGTTAGACGAACTCCTTTTTTTCACCTAATTGCTAATCTAAATCCTAGAAAATTTAATGTTTTAGTTTCAATTAAAATTTGTGTAGATTTCTTTCCGCCATATTGGAACAAAAGAAGATCGCGTTCGCCTTTTGAACACACCTTGATTTAAAAAAAAAGGATTTTTTCGGAAAAGGCGATCGATCGGAATCTGACAACATTGAGGTAGATCGTCAGCAGTTCAAGCTGAACATTTCTATAACGTAACTGAGAATAAATCAGCAGCTATCCTTCAAAATAACAAAGACTAAAACGAGTGCAGCTGCGCCGCCTCACCTCGCTACCTTACACATTTTTGAGGGTTTCTTTGGCTTCCTTGACAATGGTAAAAAATTCAAGGAATTATTTTCGTGAAATATTTAAATCTTTATGGCATCATTTGACTCAACACGAGAACATAGTTTCTACTTCCGTGCAAAACATACAGTTATACCGAGCGATAAGAAATACTCCAAAAAATGTTAAATGAACTCTAGGTAACTATATAAAAAATAATCAACATAAAGTCACAACACAGTATAGCTTGTAAAAAGATTTAGGATTCCGAATGAATTCCAAAATATTTTCATGAATACTATAAAAATTACATGAATCCTAAAATAATTCCGTGAATTCCAAAAGAGTCCCATAAATTTCATAAGACTTCCATTAATTCCAAGAGGTTATGCACCAGAATTCGATTTCAAAAAATGTTGATTGCGAAAAAAATACCTCGGGTCCGAAATTCATAAACGCGGCACATAACACTGTAGAACCATTTAACTCAATCTGTATCGTCAACTGTAACCAAGCTACTCATGAGAGAATTTTAAGACCTACAAGAAAATGCATATAAGTATACACCGTGTCCAAGGTAAGGATGTCTATGAAGGGGGTCACGGAAACCGTAGAATATACGAACATTCTTAATTTCAGTTCCCTTTGGTATCGAACTCTGTATGAGAATCTTACACCCCTATCCTGTGTTCCCATATTTTGGAAAAGAATGTGCAAAGTTGTTCAGTAATGAACTGGAGGTCTGATAATCAACAATAATCCGCTTTTTTAGGTGTCTAAACATTTTGTGTAGATTAAATATTTAACAATTATCTGTTTACAACTCGCCAATAACAATATTAACCGGTTCGGTTTATTTATAATGTGATTACAACACGCCAATTATCGAACTTCCAAGATAGCAGTTGATGCAATTTATTTTAAACGCACATTCGGGTGATATAGCCGTAACAGTATCGTGAAAAAATGTAGGACACTTTGTCTAGTATTTTGCTCGCCCACAGGCGATCTTTTCGACATGCAAGCTTGCGGTTTGTTATTCAAGAAGCTTGTCAACATAATTTATTACGTTTTGTAATAATTGCACGCAATTTTTAAGGTTTTGTTGCTAATTTGGCGTGATCATCGTATGATCGACTTATCGCCCTCATGGTGTGCACCAGAAGTGCGATTTAATTCTTATCCGAACACAAGACCAAGATTTCTTTTCTGGGTCGTATCTAGATGGGTCTATCCAATTCTAGGCAGGTTAGTTTGCAATTTTTTTTAATTAAATCACTCCCTTCAATGGACTTTGTGGATAACCACTGTAGCACCTATATTCCAAATAGGATCCATTGTCTTTATTCCAGATTTATTGATTCGTTAGTTTGTGCATATCTAATTTTTACGACAGTGCAATGACACACCCTTTCATAGTAAAATATTTGCCACGTTTTACGTTTTCGTGCAAGGGTGGTTGCTCGGGTGGTTGTATACGCGAAAGGAGAAAGTGACGGCAGCAAAGTGATCAATAATAATATAACACGATTCTCGGAACCTATTTTTATATCGCCCATAACACGCAGGGTTATTGATTATGTATATTTAACCCTCAAGTGTGTGCAAACCGTGGTGTGATACTTTTCCACATTCCTAGTCTTTTTCGGAGGTTTGATTTTACTCAAGGAACATATTTGTATAGGTATATGCAAGTTAAACAAAGATTGATCATTTAGGCTTAAATAAGGGATGTTCAAAAAGAAAAGTTACAAGGTCTTCTCTGAAAGGCGTACAGTACATTTTAACTAAATCTACATTGGGGTTGCAACTGTAAAGCCACAACCCTGAAAGCGCAAATCCGAAAGAATTGTACGCCATCATTTTCTACCAAATTTGTACGAAATTCTGAAAATAATACCAGTTCTCGATTCTTAGTTGTCCTACCAGTATAAAGCGCCCTACTATAAATTTTAGGTGGAACTTAAGTTCGTTCGCGGCTCCACGCGAGTTTTTCATCGAGTTTTTCTAACACCAATAAAACACACTCTTCGCTAAATTACAGGTGGTTGACTTCACCTCGCTCGCAAAATAAAAAAACACTCTATGGTGATTTACAGGGGACCGAATTAACCTCGCTGACAGCTTCGCGCTAATTGTCTCGCGCGGTTTGACGCTAACAACTTTCCATTTTTAGCGCATTTCCACAAAAATAAAATAAAAATGCGCTATTGTGGCCACTTTGTCCGTCCGTCCGTCCGCTCGTTTTGCGACGCTACTAGTTCTTTATCTTAACAGCTATTGTTCTACTTTTTTCGCTATTTGGTTCGTTATGGTGTCGAGTCTTGTACCAAGGAAGGAATTTTTTCTGTACCGTTTACAAAAAAAGTTATTGTAAAAAAAAACAAAAAACCGTTTTTTACATGTTCCATAATTTTACACTTTTGCCGTTTATTAACGACCCTAGAGATTGTTTATAATTTTGCATTGCTATCTGTCGTCTGCCTGTTGGTCTGTCCGTCTGTTCCTTTGTCTGTCTGTTCATCTATCTGTCCGTGTGAACGATAACTTTGTTTAGAAATGTTCCATCGCTTTTACATCTCCGTTAGTTATGAACTGAATTGCATGAAATTCAATATGGGCATAGCTTTAGCCATATAATACGCAATGCCCAAAGTTGAGTCGAATCGATTCAAAATTCACAGTGCCCTTTTCGCATCTCGACCATTTATAAACCGAATTGCAAACTTTTTTACTTATAAAAGTATTTCAATGAAATTTGATACATAGGCACTTGGAATAAAGGAAAATCTAGCGCCAGTTTCAAAATTTTATTTTGCGCATGCGCAATGCCAACTTTTTTTATCTATGGAAGCATTTAAGTGAAATTTGATACTTAGGCGCTTGAAACAAAGGAAAATCTGACATTATTTTCAAAATTTAGGTTTGCGCAGTATTAAAATGAAATTCTTCTCATAAACTGAAATTGAAGTAGCACGTCAAAAATGGATTGCACCTTTGCAACGCTATCTTTCATATTTGTGGCCGGATTTTTACGATTTTAACAGAAGTTGCATCTTACAAGTGGGAAATGAATGCAAGTGGAAATGCGCTTTATGTAAATCGTTTACGATTACTTTTTAACTTGTTCCTTTTTGAGTGACTGCCAATCAAAACTCTTGATGCCATGGTGACAGCATTCAGATGCTGAAACCACACGTTTAATCATCATCATAAATAAAAATCAATTCTTTTTGACAAGATTTATATCAACTTAAAATTCTCACTAGAGTACAGATTTAGAGGTCCCACAAGTCAGCAGAGCCATTTTGGAAAAATGAAGGACGAAATACATCAGAATTATAGGCTGATTATAGGCCCTTTTTGGACACTTGAACAAATTTTCAGGCGGCATCCTCTAAGAAAAAAACTATGGCTCTGCTGGCTAAAGACGAAGCTAGCTGACCACTTGTGAGATTTGCTTCGAAGGCGAAAAATTCAGATCACAAAATTATAGGCTATTTTAGGCTTTTTCTAGACACTACAACAAATTTTCAGGCGGCATCCTTTAAACAAAAAAACTATGATTTTTATTTATTTATTTATTTATTTATTTATTTATTGTTCCTCTTGTTCTAGGCCCTCAACAGGCTTACGCCCAATTACAGAGTGACCCGCATAATGCTTTTTAGAGGTGCCCCTGCAGAAGGTTTTAAGTTGTTCTATACTACTCCGGTATTTACCTTACGAATTAGGAAAACTGCAGGAAAACCTAATTCGGAGTAGCCGGCAGAATGCTCGAAACTGATCTAAGGAAATTCCCATCTCTGCCACAGATGAAAAATTCACCTCAAACCAGGTTCGAACACCCGACCTCCGGATTTATACCCCAACGCTCTATACCACTGAGCTATAATGCCGTTTGCTGGCCAAAGAAGAAGCTAGCTGATCACATGTGCGATACGTTATGCGCATGCCCAAAATTTTGCCTTGTTATTAATATCGATCCATTAACAGTGACTGTATGAAGACAGTGTGGTCATATTGTTAAGTTGGTAATCTTTACTTAGCGCACCTGCTAATAGACTTGCGCAGTTAGTATGCGCTGTACAAGTTGTCGTTGTCGATACACAACTCGATATACAATAAATGTATGTGTCGTAGTGTTCTGATTCTGATCTTTTCCTCTTTACTTTCTCCCGCCGCTGTGCAAATATCAACACATATGCTCTATTTCCGCCATGTTTTTCCCATATTCTTCATTGAGCTGATCGGTTTAATTGAATTGGTAGATTTTGGCATTTTTCTATGGTTACAATATTATTGCCACAACTGTTTGTGACTTGATCACCTTGGATTCCAAGTTAATTTCCGCCAACCCGATTTATTTGGTTAAAATATGGCGGATATCCCCCCTTCCAATAAAAAAACAACACCAAAGTATGACCAAACTGCCTCTATACAGTAGGTATACAGTCACTGTAGATCCATTATAAGTAGTGATGTGGATTGTAAAATAACGATTTGTCAGTTACATAAAAAACGGTTATATTACGCGTAACTTACAAGAGGTCGGTTTTTTTATGTAATTTATGTATGTCTTTTATGAAATGTTACGTAACTTACGTTTTTTATGTAAAAAACCGTAATTTTTGTAAGTTACATAAATGTAATACCTATTTGTTGATCGGTAGGTACCTACTACCACAGACCATAAACGGTACTACCAACGTAAACGATTCACCGTTGAATCTAGTTTGGTTTAATGAAGATGATACAGCATCTAATTCGCGACTGGAACTTCTTCCTCCAAACGACGCGTGATGGCGAAATACCTACTTGGGTATTTTATTTAATACACCAAAATATATACTTTAACTAGTGTTTTTGTTTTCAAACACTCACAAAATTCAAAAAGGTTTATGGAATATTAAAAAAAAACATAAAAAACATAAATGACAAGTAATTTTACAAAAATATTTGTAAATTACATAAAAAACATAAATTACTGGTAATTTTACTGTAAAATTACGGTTTCTTTTAATAAATGGTAAGTTATATAAATTACATAAAATATATAAAAAACATAAAACAATTGGTAATTTTACACGTAATATTACGCACTTTAAAAAAAACGTGTAATTTAACATCACTAATTATAAGTCACTAAATATAGAACGCATGTTTTTTGCCCAAAAATTGCGGAAGTTACCAGATTCTAGTAACTTTAATGTTAGGGATTGTTCCACCTGTTTGGAGACATCTGTCAAGTAGGTATTTGAAATTTGAATTTTCTTTTACTAATAAATCAAATATACAAGTTGTTGCGTTTCAGGTTTTAAAAAAAGTAATGTTAAAAGTGTCTTAGTTGTCTATGCATCTTCTCTTATATTATAGGAGAAGAAAAGTTGAAACGATATTCCTGAATTGGAAAGAAGTACAAAAAAAAATTAAAATTATTCGTCTCATTATATTATTAACGAACCTCGAGATCGTTTATAATTTTGTATTGCTGCCTGTCTGTGCGTCTGTCTGTCCGTCTGTCTGTCAGTGTGTAGAAATGTCCGATCGCTTTAAAAATTGATATACACATGTTCTTCAGGATATAACAAAGTTCGCAATTGTTTTTCGGCTACGTAGACCAACGGGCCAAAAAGTTACAGACCAAAAACTGCGCAAACCTCCAAAAAGGGTTTCTAACTCTTGTTACAAAGAACATATGAATGTCCGGTTTGTTAGTAAATATTCCTTAAACTTCAGGCAACTATGCAGATGCAAATAAATACTGCGCATGCCCATAACAACTTTTGTATTTGCGCAATCCTAATTTTTTATTTGTTAATATATTTAAATGAAATTCTGTATCTAGGCACCTCGAATAAAAGTGAAACTAATGCCAAATCAAAAAAAATTGTTTTGCGCATGCGCAGTCGGTTTTCTTCTATTTGTTAAGGTATTTAAATGAAATGTTGTATTCAGGCACCTCAAATAAAAGTAAAACTAATTCCATTTCAAAAAATTTGTGTTACAAGCTATGCTGATCAGGTGGGACAGAATCAACCCCTTAGGGTGTATTGTAAAAATGATGTATGTGTGAAGATCTCGAGGATCGTTTGGTATTCAGTTGTATCGGATTTTTGAAATATAAGTTAGAGTTTAAATAAATATATTAATTGGGCGAAAGCCCGTTGAGGGCCCAGAACAAGAGAGGGACAATAAATAGGGAATAAATAAATAATTTTTATTTAACCACTACATCTCCGAGAGGGGCAAAATCAAACTGATCTGGATGATAGTTTTTTTTGTTTAAAGGATGCCGCCTGAAAATTTGTTGTAGTGTCTAAAAAAAGCCTATAAATAGCCTATAATTTTGTGATCTGAATTTTTCGTCTTCGAAGCAAATCGCAAATGTGGTCAGCTAGCTTCTTCTTTAGCCAGCAAAATCATAGTTTTTTTGTTTAAAGGATGCCGCCTAAAAATTTGTTGTAGTGTCTAAAAAAAGCCTATAAATAGCCTATAATATTGTGATCTGAATTTTTCGCCTTCGAAGCAAATCTCACAAGTGGTCAGCTAGCTTCGTCTTTAGCCAGCAAAGCCATAGTTTTTTTCTTTAAAGAATGCCGCCTGAAAATTTGTTAAAGTGTCCAAAAAGGGCCTATAATCAGCCTATAATTCTGATGTATTTCGTCCTACATTTTTCTAAAATGGCTCTGCTGGCTTGTGGGACCTCAGATTTAGGATATTTCATGTTCTCAACATCCGGCGTACCCAAGAGAGGTTGTTTTTTTAAACAAAATTGTCAAAACGATAATTTAGGAAATGTAAGGGTGGCAAATCTTTCTTTTTATTATTTTAGAACGCTTGAAAAGTTTTCTTGGATTAAATTGCAACCTAGCAGAGCCCCATTTCAGAAATTATGGCGTGAGAATTTTTTATTATTCATAGAATAAGTACACCATCATTTTTAATAATAAAAAAAAACGTAGTGCGTTTAACTGAAGCATGAACAATGAACATACGAGACTATGTTTATTTCTTTCTGCATAATAACGCAGGTGTTCCCTATTATTTATTTATACATGTAAACAATACCTAATTATTTCTGCACAATAAACGTTGTTTACGTTAAAAGTTCCCCAACATTCACAAATTCACTCGATACCTATCGGCAACTTAACTTATATTTGACCACAACCTACGGTTCTTATAACAATAATAACCATTCACAAATTTGCACTTTTACTCGAAAAAGCCATTATAACTTCTTAATGCATGTGATAAATGTATATTCATTATTTAATGCGTGCCGGCGGCGGGTAAAACACGATTTTATAATATAATTAATGTACCTACATGTAGACAGAATGAGTCACATAGCGTGGAATACCGTAATTGTTATAACTGGCTGCGTAACAAATAACTAATGGCAAATTGATAAGGTGAATGCATTCATTTTTTTCCTTCTCATGGGGCGAGCCTCACGTGCAAACGACAATAAACGGCATTGTAGACATAACAAAGATATACGCTTCCAGATTTTTGCTCCTTTGTAGGCAAACAAGGGTGACATTATTACCGTTACGAGTCACAGCACAGGTTGATTTACGGAATCGAATTTAGTAATACCGACAAAGCGAAAGTCCACTGTCTACTATTGAGATCGGCCACAACAGCCTTGTCAAAAAAAAACCTGTTCCAAAACGGTTTGGATTCCATACAAGAGCATTCTATGAAATTTTTGAAATATTTAGGATCTTGGTCTCAAAGAAAGTTCATGATCATCTCCTAACAGTAGCATTGTATTCCAATGTTGATTCTTGGACTGTGACTGATTATAAATAAGTAAGGGGAGTCAATTTTTTTAATTTCTTTGGAACTTCCTTTGCGTTTTAATTATTTTTTATCCGTCTGTCCTTACTTTCACTCATTTCCTGGACCACGTGAAACAATATCAGACTTGCCCCACATGATAACATTGACGACGCGCATACTCATAATACCGTCTCACTTTTCTTCTTGTTTATTATTTTGATAACGAAAACCTCAACTTGGTTAGTATAGTACCATGTCAACATTTTGCTTTATATAGAAATGGTACTTTAGGTTTAGAGAATAGTTTCAGTAGTTTTGGAGATCCGTTTACATTACTTCCACAACACTCAACAAGTGTCCCCTCTATGATCTGCTAATTTTCTTTGACAAACTTACCGTACACGCCGTTGTGTCACAATGATTTACTATCGTCCCTTTTAGTTTATGTGTCTGCTGATAAATATTTGGGCAAAAATACTGTACAGAATATAAGCGTGCTTAAAAATAGCTGATTACAATACGAGATGACACACAAGATACGAAGAATCGCATACGATTTTCAGTAGGAGAATTTTTTGCTACTCGGCTCGTATTCGAAAACTAGACTTTTGATCCGGCTCATATTCAATAGCACTGATCCGTGAACTCGTAGAAATCGATTTGCGAAGGTTTCACTTCGCTGTCTCTTTTCGTTCTCGAATTAGATGAGGAACAGACAGACAGACGGACAAAACCATCACATAAGGGGAATTTTTTTGTTTCGAAAAATTCCCCTAAAAAGCGTAGGCACAAGGTGTCGCAAATAGCTTCATTATTATTATGCAAGAGTTTAACAAGCTTTAATCTGTCAGAGAAGATTTTTTTCAATGTCCTTAGTTTTTTAGATGTAACACAAACTTGGGTGTTTTTCTTATGGAACACACGACATTTTATTTATTCATTTCATCATAAAATTTCCTTTCAAATAATACATTACGCTTCATATTTTTTGTCAAGCCAGATATTAAACTTTTTCATTTGTGCACAGTGTGTAATAATTACTATTATGTTTATTTTATAGCAGATTAATAAAGTGATCACTTTAACCCCAAGGGCAGATAAAGTGAAACAGATGATTGTGCATTCTACTGACATCTGTCATTTTTATTTCAAATGGGACGCGGCGAACGAAATAAATTGAAGTTCAAAACTGAATACAACTCTGTTTCTATGGAAACGACCGCGACGGCAGATCGTAAGCGTGCTATTTTTGACGTCTAAATTAATTTCAGAATTGTCAGAAGCTTTACAATGAATTATATGGCTTCTGCTATAATAAGGTTTTGTATTATACGCGACGATGAAGGGATACTAACCATCTCGTTAAAGTTAATTCACTCACTGAGTGAGAATTATTACATTCAACGCAAGTTCCGCGAGTTTTACAGTAAAATCAATTAATATCTAGAGAGGAATTAAGTAACTGTGTCATTTATTACGCAATAAAGGGAATTGTTGTGCAACCAGAGGACGTTAAAACCTCATTGTGAAATACGCGCATTTTCATCGCATAATTTAGATTCGTGTTCGGTCAAGGACAGATTAATTAAACGCGCTCGGTTATTTTTCGTCACAAAAAATTCAGCTGTGTCGCCGTTAGTGAACAAAAACGATTAAACTTGGTTGTTGGAATACGTAACTACGAAGTTGAAAAAACATTAACCCAAAGTGGAAAACCTCAGGTTTAGTAAACAAACTTTATTTACTGCAAAACTTGTGTCTTTTTCTTCGCATGGGCTAGACAGAGATAGCAGCATAATTTGTGTACACCACACAGGCGACCAATTTTGCAGTGGGCGGCTACCTGCGATGAATCACGTGACTGTTTTTATACTAGAAGAGCAATAGCTACTAAATCATACTATTTACGAGGTACAGTGATTGATAAGCATTTATTAATTATCAGGGGTTAAATAAAATTTGCTAATCTGAAATCGGCTTTAAAAATGTAAATTTTCTAAAAGTACCTTGGAGAGTTCCTATAATCCTATAATTCGAGTCCTTTGAATCTAAACCAGCCGGGAGGCACAAAATGACGTATCAAAGAAATTTAATCAAAATCCGTCCGGCTGTTTAGGAGGAGTTCAGTCACAACACACATACCGAAAAATTTTATATATAAACATCGTAGTTGGAACGATTTTAAGGATGCTTTCCGCAAATTAAGGGTTTAAAGTTGACTTTCTTTAGAGGGCACGATTTTAAGTCACGTATTATAAGGTATGCAGAGTAGAGCAGGTTTCTCGATAAATTTGGTCGCTCTATTGCCTTTTAACTCGATGGTCCGGATACGCCACTGGATGAGAGAAAGATGGGCGCGCCAGTTTAGCGAGCGATTACGCAGAATTAATGGGTTACACGTGACACTTTCTGATGACAATCGATTTTCTAAACTAGGGATTGGTTTAGGAAGTTTATTGATTGAACAAATAAAGATGACCGCTAAAAATCGATTAGCCACCATTTTTAAGGTGTAATTGTAACATTGGAAAAAGTGAGGAGTAAACGTTAGGCGCTCAAGGTGAAACTGTGTGGCTCGTGACGATAGGGTTCGTGTTTAGTGCCGCGGAAGCGCCAAGTTACGATGGTGCTAGAATTGTTCATCGAGGTCCATAAGAGATCGTGAATATTTTGAGTCAAATTAAGAAAAGAGTGTGCACGCCACTAAGGGACGATACGAGTGTAAATCGATCTCGAAATCAATCCATACGCGTATCGAGCGAATTCGAACTGTTCAAGTGGAGGTTAGTTATTTCAATAAACGACGTTTTAGTGCCATAGCGAAAAAAAATGCAAATGCAAATACCAATTCAAAGAAGTACCAGATCTTTTCGTTCAATGAGTTCCCAGAGTGATGCCCTTCAGGACACACGTTCGTAAAACTGTTCTGTAATTGAACCGGAGGCGCAGAAAATTTCTATACCGATAAACCAGTAAAATAACGTACTTCTTTTTATAGTTGTGTGTTCAATCCATTACCGTGACTGTAAGAGTAAACATTATCATTTTGGAAAAATGAAAACCTTAAAGGAAGACACTTTTGTGTTTAAATTGGTAAATATTTTAAAAACTGTAGAACTAGTTTACGACGAAGATTTTTTAGTGGGGCTACCATTTGTGAAATTTTAAATATGCATATTAAAATCTTGGTTTCCTAGATTTCGAAATTCCAAAAAAGTTTTGGATGTCCCATAAATGAATTTTCAATGACCATGTGATGTGGAAATCGTTGTATGGAAAAATTTCGGTCGGGATTCTAATTTTCCTCTATATAGGTATCAACCGACTTTATGCTAGAAACAAAGTAGGAAGATTCACCCCGGTAAATTCTCTCTCCAAAATTCGCCGCCGAGATAAAAATGTTATAAATCACTGCTGCTGGCGTAGATGATAGGGATGTTACTTAAGTGCAAAACAATATGGCAAAGATACTGCCGGTATATTTTTAGAGGGCGGGCCTTTTTTGAGAAAATACGCCTAGGTGAGTTTTCTTGGGACCGACAATTGCGAAGATTAGTTGTTTTAGCCAAATCTTCCGCGCAGTGACTATTCGGCGAATTTTTCAAGGGCGAATCTTTCGGAGACGAGTACTTTTCAGCAATTTCAGGAATTGATAATTGTTGTAGCCTCGCATTTCAATAGTACCTAATTAGTAAATTGGTAGTTCAAAATTACATTATTTAGTCGGTAATTGCGACAATTCTGACAAAACCGGTCATAAAATAAAATAACAGATTATCAATGAACGACAAACAAAATACAATTTTATGCTCTAATTAGATAATAAATTCATTAACACTTCACTTACCTGAGCAACACGAACCCATTTGTTTAGTTTAAATACAACAGTGTTGTATTTCAAAAGGTCAATGCTGAAAAACATATCACATTGCTAAGTGGAAATCTAATCCACATTAGTCGATAAGAAACGATAAAATATATGCCTATAACGCACGACTACCGTTTTGGGTTGGTCCCAGAGTAGGTCATAGTCTCGTACTTTGTTGGAATGGAGAATGGCCATAACCATTGAATAAAAACACTATTTTTTATTCAATGCCATAACAGAAGAGAAGTATGCAATGAAATTTTTCCACAAGCACTATTTCCAGCGCGTAAACTTGAAAACATATAAGACTCAAAACTCTACTCAAAGAGAACGATGGGACAAATTTAAACGCGACTCAAAAGTGGTATAAAAGTTTCATCCTCAAAATTGAGAGCAATGACGAGTTGTAGTCTGTAGATGTCTCTTTATTATATGGGTGTCGGTACATCCTTTGATAAGTTTAAAATACTGAGCCAAGGCTACAACCGAGGCTAGACCGCAAGGTCCGGTGATATTTTTAGCATTCCCAACTGTACTTATCTACGCCAGCAGAAGCAAAATATAGACAAACGTGAAATATAGGATAGTTTGTGGTAATCATTTCCCAGAATGTCAAATGACCTGCTTAATAATAATAATGTAAAGCTATTTTTGGAAATTAAGGTCCCTAATAATGTGACAGTACTCAGTGCCATATAATAAAAAACAGATTTGTTCAGCGCCTTATAACTACTTTACAAACACTTTTTCCTATAGGTACATAGACAATCTTTACAAATACGAAAAAAGGGAGTTTGTAACTATGTAACCCTATAAATGATAAGCAAGTAATGAAAAAGCCGCCACACTAGCGATTGATTAGTTTAGTTCCAATTTCGACGCGGAAGTAATAATTAGTTCGCGCTGTTATAAATTGCGTACTCGTGAGTGATAAATAAAATTTTTACGGTTATAAATTAATCAATTTCAAGAGGTGGTTACAAATTTATTGTTACTTAGTTGTAATAAATAACGTAATTAAATTTACGTTACAATACCGAGTGCTGAGATCTCCAACGGACGGACGGAATTCACGCAAATAAATATACGCTGAAATTTTCATGCAAAAAACCGCTAAAAAATACATGCAATTTCGGATATATCCCATTTGGTTTTTTCGCGTATTTTCATAGGGGAACGGTTTAGAAAACATTTCCAAAATGTACTACAAACGTTATTTCCTAAATTTCCTACACATTTGCGCACTTGAGACACATTTCTGAAACATATCCCTTAAATTTCCAACACTTCTTAAACATTTTCGAATATTTCCAAAATTTCTATAATTTCGCACAGATATCCAATTTTTATGAAACGATCCCAATATTTCCCAGACATTTCCAAATTGTTTACACATTTCCAACATATGTTAAAGTTAAACGTAAAATGTCTGGACGATTTTGGTTACATTTTTTAAAAAAATTTCCAAAATGCCTACACGTTTTGAAAATGTTGAAGTGTGAAAAATTTCCGTCCTACTATTTCTAAAGCATTTTCTAAGCAATCTGAAGGAATTCCTTAAATGTATTGTTGTGTAAACTACGTCACGCAGACGTTATTTTGGTTTGAACACCTTCAATAAGGTTGGGTCACCCCATATGTGAAATGTCGCAATTTTTAAAGTATCTCTAGTGGGTTTTTTACGATAAACGCAGTGTGATCCTCGGTGTGATGGTTTCGTTTGAATTTGTATTTCAGTATTTGTTTTTCCTTTAAGAAATTTGTCTCGATGCGTAATTTGTTCGTTTTAATTTTGTCACTTTTGTAAATTGTTCAATTTAGATACGGTGCTAGAAGTAAGACACATGGAGAATTTTGAGTGATTTATAAAAAATGTTATCTGGTCGTTTACGATAAGAAGTTTAATTGTCATGCGAAATTTAATTATTAAAAATGAGGGGGAAAGGGGCGAACACACGTTCTAACCTTCATGGTATGTATTCTAATGAAAGGTCTCATCGAAATAAATTGGTTTCTACAAACTACTTTCCCGTGCGAGATCAGTGGGCAACGGGTAGAGGGAAGGGAGGGGGGGGGATTGATTTTATCTTTCATGGTATTCTAATTAAAGGTCTCAACAAAAGGAACTGTTTTCTACCAACTACCGCTGTTCTTTCTTACCCATTACCAAAATAGGGGGTTCGGGGAGGAGGGAGCTGGTTTTATCCTTCATGGTACTCTAATCTCAGCGAAAGGAATCAATTTCTACCTTTTCCTCCTCAACCCCTTATCGCGATCGGTTATAATTTCTTCTATTTCTTCTATTTCAACAGCGGATTGTTGGAGGAGGATACTCACAAAAGCGATTAGGACGTCTGGAAGATATATATTCATTGGTGAAGGAAAGACCGAATATCTCGAAAACATTTGTGGGAGGGGAGTACTCACAAAGACAAAATGAATTGTCTGGACGAGATAAATGTACTGGTGATGTCAAAACTTTCAATGCAAATATCTGCAGAACGGAGTATCGGAGGAGGATACTATCAAGGGGTGGCAAGAGGGTCTAGACGAGACACATCTACAACTGGCGATGTAAAAACAGAATTGTGAACATCTCGAAAATGTCGGAGGGAAAATGCGTAGATCTTGAATGTATGCCAGGCGGACTTCAAATATTTATGTGTAAAGATCCCCCTCCCCATATTCTACCAATAAGCATCGATAAATATAGCATGCATGCTACTACCTTATTCCCAACATCTACTAAGCTGCTTCGGTTTAAAAAAATGCACAGGAGATGTGCACAATTTATGCTTGTTTTATTTGGTGACGGTCTGAGTGCGTGATATTTGTTACGCCGTTATGTTGGGCAGTCAGCCCTATTTGTTTAGCTGGAGACGTCAATAATACAGTTGTGTAGATGAAGTTAAGTATATGTATTGAGAGACTTAAGTTATAACGTCGTAAAGTGAGTTAGTCTCGGAGTTAGTAAAAAATCGCGATACATTTTTAAAGCGATTTGTCCGTTATCGGAAAAAGTAGTAGTTCGAGGATGAGTAAACCTCGGAGTAAACCACACAGTTGTTGTATAGCGAAGCATTTCAACAAGGATTGTCGCTAATTGTACAAGTGTTCTACCGTCCGAAAAGCCACATCATCTAATTCAACAATCCACTTTTTTTGTTATCGAGATCCAGTTTCATAAAAAAAGAAGTGAAGTTCCTGACGCTGCCAGAGTGTGTTTGTGTCGGTTCTAAGTTCGCCTGAATATCACCAAATTGTTACTACTAGATTTATTGGATTCTGGAAAAACTTAAGTAATTCACATTTCTTTATTTAATTGTCTGCCGAACGCCTGCGTGCGTGGCATGTGTAAAAACAGGCTCTAAATACCTTTCATTCTTCCATGTTGCAATTATTTTCTTTATTGTTTTGCGGCATCAATTCTTATCTTTGTCAATTCTTAACTGCGTTTAATAGAACCCAAAGTGCGACCCAGATAGAGTTTTCATGTCAGATTTTTCTAGTCGCGCCCCAAGGATTATGTCAGGTGTTAATTAAAATTTGTGTAGTTAATTCTTTGGAAGTGTCGCGAAATAAAATTATATAAACAAAAATAAAAAAAATTTAAGTGTACAATTTTAAAATCCTAAATTTAAAGGTTGATTCGCGGGCTTAGTGACCGTTTGCCATTGCACACAGCAGAATGTTTATTGAAGTATTCCTAAGATTCCTAAACATTTGCACATACATATTTCCAAAATATCCTACACATTTTGTAAACATTTCTGAACCATTTTACGCATTTCTGATACATTTGCAATATGCCACCCGGATATGGAAATTTAATTCAGTATAACATACGAAAATATCCTATCCGAAACGGTATTTTGAAGGGTATTTCTTTGGGGGTTTGCGTCCACAATAACTTTTCCGTTGCAAGTCGAATAACATGGAAATGCGCGTGTTAAGGGAAAAATTGGTAACTTTTTTTTCGCTTTTTTACTTAATGATCGATATCGATCCAAATTTAATCCAATTTAGCAGAGCAAATGGGGTATCCGAAACAGTGTGTTAATCGCATGTGTCCGAGTTATTTTTCTCTTATGTATCATTTATTTATTTATTTTATTTTATTTATGAAATGTTGCTTGCTATCTTTATGGACCTCTGGCATTCATTTAGCGGCCGACCAAGAGGGAGGAATCCGCAACTTAAGAGAAAATTCATTTAACACCCGCGAAAAAAGGTTTAAAAATTATCCTTAGTACTATACCAAAAAACTCTAGGGGATGAAATCCCCTCCCTAATGTAAGTACAAAAAATACCGAATTTAACATCCACCTTTAGTACTAACTGAAATACTACCCAAAGAGTTGGCATTCATTTAGCGACCTTTTCAGGGGATGAAAAGAAAATTGGTTATCCCTCGCCAGGTCGTAATAAATGCGAATTATCATTAAAAAAATTTTTTAGCGGGTGGTAGTTGCCCTTCAAATATCGTCTACAAACAAATTCTAAAAGGAATTCTAAAAACCCCTAAAAATTGTATAAAATAATTGTGGTGCGTTCGGAAAACAATTCTACAAAAATTCTAGAAAATTCTAAATTATCTACAAAATGGTAGTAGTGTACACCAAAATGCTAGTGATTTTCCCGTCGGGGTAAACCACCTCAAGTTTTGTGTACACTAAAATTCTAATAGAAATTCTAAAAATTGTATAAAATTATAATAATTGTGTGCATGTGCGCTATGAAAAAATTCTAAAAATTCTGAGAAGTTTTACAAAAAATCTAGAAAATTCTAAATAAATTCTAGAAATTTATAAAAAAATTCTAAACAATTCTAGAAAATTCTACAAAATGGTAGTAGTGGACACCAACATTCTACAGTGATATTCCCCTCGGGGTTTGATTATAAACTCTAATTATTTGTTTTCTAGATAACCTTCTATTACAGCCATGGTGACCACAGCATTTTAGTTCTAATAGTATAAACAGCGTCAAGATATCCTAGGTACTGGTAGAGTATGGCACCCAATTTGAACTTGTTCGCTAGTTGCTGCTAATATGAGAATGGGCCCACGGTCATAAAACGTAAAGTTATATTCTACCTAATTAAATAAGCGCCCCTTTTCCCTAACGAGCCTTTTGATAAGATGCCCTTGCTTCTTTAGTTAGACAACGAACGCGCCGACGGACGTACAGGATGAGCGCAAAATCTAATTTCCGTAAAGGTCGAGGATTTGTTCTTTCGAAATTGTTCCCTAAAAAAGTACACTATACCTATGTACATTCAAGCATTGCTATAATAAATCCACAAAAGTACAGAAAGTAGATGAAAAGGGGCGGAGGACGGACAAGAGATATTTTTTTGGTTTTTTGAAAACCGAATTTCATAAAAATGGTTGTGTTAGTAGGTGAGGGCGGAAGGAGGGCAGAACCCCGACTCCACTCCGAGCTTGGGATAACCAACAAATTTCTCAGAAAACAAAAAATTGCCCTCCAGCCTACACTTAAGAAATGTAGGGCAGCTGAGCGGAGGAAACGAGCAACCCGATAACGCGTAATTCGCGACGTAATTTATAGCATGAGAAAAAGTAGCAGCAAAGAAAAACGTTTTGGGGACAACAAGCCCGGACCGTAAATACTTGCTTAAGCATCTTAATTAATATTTAAATAACGCTAACAACATCCGGTTTAATGATCCTCCACAAAACTGGTTTTCTTGCAAATCCGATAAACCGAATTGGTTCACCAATCGCGGGTTGCAGTCGGTCCCAAGGCAACTACAAAGGAAAATAGATAACGAAATTCCTTTAACGTCAGAGGACAAAATTGAAAATTTCCGTTATCTGTAGCCCTAAATCGGCCAGGCCAGTGTAGATAGCAACACAGTGACCTTTAGACAAGCCGTAGAATATAAAATTCTAACCTCTTGTTGTTCTGATCGTAATTTTCGACGACGAACTGCTTCTGGTATTGTTTTTGTTTCTCTTTCACATCCTGCAGCGTAACAATGACCATGTTGACGGTCTTCAGGCTGAACACAATGAGAGTACGTTTAATGTTGTTTTTAATATTGTCAGTCAGATGTTGCGCCTTTAATTTCCATTTAAATGTCATCACTGTTCGTACTTATCGCATTTTGATATCACCGCACCGAACGAACTACTTACGAACCCAAAATACCATCGAAAACTGAGCGGCAGTCGTTGTTCCCCGTTCGTCCTTATCGGTGGTCACAAGGTACATTCGTATTGAGATAACGAACGACAGCAGCAGATGGTTGCTTCTGTTTATAAATACGACTTGCACGTAGATTTCGTAACGCCAAAATTGTTATTACAGCGCATTTATGTAGGTACCTAACCGTCAAAGTTCCTTGACATCAAAAAACTAATATAAGAATAAGAGAGTAAATTAATTGTTTTGCACAACGAGAACGGTACCTATCTCGAACGTATGCGCAATTAAAAAATCTGTGAGTCTAATTTCATTTTATACTCCCATTCGAGCACGCAGATTTAACAATGAAAACGTGGTTGGCGTTGGACTTTCCTCGCCCACAGAAGTTTTCTTCAGACCACGTGCCCGTTTTTAGGACGAGGTTCAAAGTCCTTGGCGATTTTTGATGGATTCGTCGTTAAGGATCGAAGAGCGAATGTCCAGATTAGTTTTCGCTTTAACAGATTAGCAATAAAGAAGAAATGAAAAATCATTACTACAATAAATGCGTAGGTGGTGGGACTGCCAAAAGAGTACTTAGCTGCTGATAAAGTCGCGGTTATCCATAGGTTAGGGGCCCAAACATTCGAAGAGGCCCTAGGAAGGTGTTTTCTATAAAGTGCGATAGCAGTTAGGAGGAACGATAGCCCGATGGGGCGATGTAAAATGCAGACTAAGGGGCCGTTAAATGATTGATTTATTTGAAATTATTATTTTCTATCTATAAAAATTGGTCTGAAATGATAAGTCCTGCAAGCGTAGGAAGGGGATGTAACGAAAGACGGTACAGGACAATAAGTTAATAACACCGGACTAAAATCCCCTAGAACTGCTTGCTTTTTCAACTTGACAAAACTTTTCCCGTAATCGGATCAATAAAATAAACAGGGCTGACTGCTCGAGGATTTAGCGTAAACAAATGTACACGGTCTTCAACCGTCGCGAAACTAGCAGTTTCGTTTTATTGTTGTCTTCAGTATTTAAGGAAACGCCACTTCCACCATAAAATAAACGCCTTTAAGAATTTTCAAACGTGAAACGCGCAATTCTTTGAAACGCCTGCGTCTTCATTATCAGCACCAGAACACCTGCGCTACTTAGATTTCGTCTAATAATAAAATTCTTATCGCAAACGACCAGATGTAACCTTTTATAAAACACGCAAATTTGACCAGATGTCTGTTACTTCTAGCACCTTATCTAAATTGAATAATTACAAAGCGAGAATATTTAAACAAGAATTACGCATTTACAAACAAATCTTAAAGGAAAAACAAACAATGAATACAAATTCAAATGAAACAAACCAAACTGTTCTTATTTCGTAAATAATCCCCAGAATCCCCAAAAATCAGTGCTACCAAATGCTCTAGCAAAAATATGACTTGCCTTTGTATATTTTTACCTTTTTCTAATCAGTTCATTCATCGCCCGCGAACTACTTTATTACCTTCGCGGTCGACCTCTTGGCCACCCCTGATATAAAGGATGTTCCCTCAGTATTTTTGGTGTTGTACGTACTAATGCACAGAGTTGTTGAAAAAGAAATGGAAAAAGAGAGCCGGATGGCGACCTTGCATTTCTACAGTTCTACCACATTGTAGGGCCGCTCATGGCCTTACTGTTCTCTGTCTGTGTCTCTTCTTTGCTGACCTTTGCAAGCATCTCCTGAATTTCGACCAAGTTGTGAAGCTATAGTGTATTTGAATAGTCGCCAGCCGTTGAGCCTTTTCCACCCGTTTCCCCAGCCTCACGAAGAGTTGTAGTGTTTTTTCGGGTAAATTCGCTCATTCCCTCTTGTATTTGGTCTCCGACCTTATCTAACTTTCACTTGGATCTACCATTGCATTCAGTGCACCACAGGCCAACCTCGCCGACCATTGTAGATTTACCCCCGGCCGTTTTAAGTTCATCCTGGAGCGATATCTCCATTCTCTTATTCGAAGAAGGGCATCCCCCCGGCCATATTTTAACATTCGGTGATCGCATTCGCAAGGATCCGAATAATCCACCAGTAACAGTGGGCCTTGCACGTTTCTATTCACACCCCACCCCTTCGAGTGTCTATCCACGCGGAATTTAAAACCAAATCGCAATGTGCTTTTGCTTCCCTTATCGCACATTAAATGCCGCCGCCACCAAAACTTACGCCTCCACCGATCTAGTCTTGGCAAAACACCAATTTTCCCATCAATGAAACAAAATAAGCAAAATTCTTTGTATAGATGTTATTAATATCAATAAATACAATACAAAGTTTGTTCAAGGCACGGGTGGTCGATTTCTTTAGGAATATTAAAATTATGTCAAACAATATTATGCGCATTCCTAAAAATAACCGACCACTTCTTTATACAGATCAAAAAATTTAAAATAACTTAGATATCTCTTGGAAAGCATCCTTTAGAAATATGGAAATAGATCGCTTTCAAGGAAACTAAATCGCGATTATACGCAGGAATAATAAGCCAATGTTCTGCTGTGTTGATATTAATTTTGACCAATTTTTAACTTGTTTTTATTAACTAGGTTTTGTTCAAGGCGCTTCTAACCATTGTCTTTAAAGCGATCCGAAAAAGATACAATGTTTACGCAGTAAGTTTTAACACCAGAAAGTAAACGGCCTTACTACGAATTTTCGTTTTAAGTTTGTTAGTATTATCTCGCTGATATCAACTCAGTGACACAGGCGGCAAATTAAGCACTAGGTAAGTAGATGCAAGGGTCCATCTTTTATTACTTTTCATCAACTATATCAACTTAGCAAGACGTCCGTAGCTACCAACACCGTAAAAAATAGAAATGTGGGTTACTATTGGCAAAAAGATTGTTTGACGTCACGGCGCTAAAAACGTTTTTCACAGTTATGCCTAACGTACATTTGCAAAATTTTAATGAAATTCAAATCAACGTTTTGCCGACAAAAAATATTTTAGTTTTTTAACTTTGACCTAATTTTTCTGTTTTTTTGTAATATAACCTAGCACAATTTTTGTAGGTTGTACACAGAAAGATAAGGTCTTTAAAATACTTCAAGAAAAATTCTACGTTATTTTTGAATAAAAAATCGATGCTGTTGCGGTCCTCCAAAATTTATTTTCAAAAATCCGAGCCGTTATTTTTGGTTTCCGTGCGCATAACATACATATCCAAAATTTGAACAAAATCCGTCGAGCCGTTACTTCGGAAAATTGTCAACGTACAGGGGGCAAAAATTTTATTCTTTAAAAGTTGCTTAAAATGATCTCAAACGGCAAAATTTTAACATGTCCAAAAAACTGTGATAAAATATGGTTTTAATTTTAGAGATTTTTAGTAGAGGCACTACAACCTTAGATTCTCGAGAGTTACAGAGTATCCTTGGCGTATGAGGATATAAATTTAATATCCTATTCAAAGTCCAAAAATTCGACTAATGTATTTTAGAGTTTGCGCGACTAAGTAGTGCATGATAAAAATTTCAAGTACATTGTCCCATTTTCGATATCGTTGTTATCAAACATAGCAAACTTCGGCAACTTGTTTAAGGTTCACCTAGGCTTTTTATGTACCTACAGTAAATTAATATGGTGTATACGAGGTGCGACAATTGTAGATTTGTATATAGGGTGTTCCACGATTGAACCAGTGTATAAACACTAGATATTTCGGAAGTTACTTCGATCGGAAAATGTTATATGACCTGAGAGCGAAGTGATTAATTGAACGCCTGGAGATAATTCAGTTTCGAATTATGCAGGGGGCGAAATAAGCGTAATCCGTTCGTTCTATCGCTACCACATGGTCGTAATCAGTTTCGTGACTTCCGACCGCCATTTTGTGAGAATTCCTTATCGAACTTCATTTTTTACTTGCTACCTTCGTGTCAGAGTTTTATTTTGTTATTTTATTGCGAATTTGAGTACTGCCATCTCAGTCTATTTCCAAGTTTAACGTGTGGCTTCAGATTATTTAAGGAACATTCGCTTCCGTAGAAATTTGGATACCATAAAAACATCTTTTAAAAAATGATGTTTTGAAAATATGTATATTCAGTGTTCTACACAAAATTTCCACCCTGTATATTGTTGTGCAAGCAACCTCAGGTGGACGTTATTCGGCTGAAATAATACCGAAGATATTAACGGTCCACCTTGTATATGTGTAAAATTGTATTTACGAATAAACAGAGACTTATTTCGTGACGTTTAATTTGGTATCTTAGCGTTAATTTTTCCTTTGGAATTGTCTTGTAATTACGTAGATTTGTGTTGGAGTTTTCTTGTATTTTTAATTTATTTAACTTAGATAAAGATTAAACATCTGGACAAGTTTGCGATAAGGACGTTACTTATCGCGAAAGTTAATGAATTTCAAGACGCAGCTGTGCTTGGCGCTGATTACGAAGATGCAGGTGCACGATTCTTCTGCGGGTATGTTTATTATGAAATAGGGGACACCCCAAGCGTTCTATATTGGTGTATTTTGAAATTGGCGGAAGTAGGAGTTTGATGCATTAGCAGAGGTGGTTAGAAAAAGGCGGCGGTCTCGCCGTATGCAGTTGACCTTGCGTCGGAAAAAAGAGAGTGTATGTCTCTGTACGCTAATTTTGACGAGTGCTCGGTTTTTTGTTAATTGAAGACGCGTCTTGTGGTTGTTAGAATAATCTGTGCAGAAGTAAGTGAAGTGAAGTGGAAAGTTTAATGTGGTTTGTCCGATAACAAGACCTAGGAGGTTATTTTGTTAATAAAAGTTAAAAGTGATTTCCGTTTGAACAGCCACTGAAAAGTGTCATTGTGTTTAGCAGACCAATTCGTTTTGTTATCCAGTGTGTGTGTCGAAAAACATAAAATATAAAAGCCATCAGTAGTTGTGTATGAGCTATGAGCGCCTGTTATGGCAAACCACTGTTTTGACTAGATTAGATGGATTTATAAGAGAAAAGTGTAAGTAATTTTAAGGATTTCTTTGTTTATGTTTTATTGACCACCTGACTGTAAAACAATACGTCTTTCTTTCTTTCAGGGATTCTATTTTATGTTTGTTTTATGTGTTTCAGCATAGTTTTGTGATTTTCAATCACTTAGTTGTGTGTGTATTCGAACTCATTGTGCGACCTAGATAGAGTACTCATGTCACATTTCTCTATTCTTGTTCACGACTTATTCTGGGTGCTTTGGGAAAATAATGATTACAATTTTAATAATTCAGTTAGCTAGGTAAAGGTGTTTTCGGTGGCGTAGTGACTGCATCCCATTGCACAAAGCATTATTTATTGGCGCCTAACGTCGCCGCCGGGCCGCAGCAACATGGCATCAAGATTTCTAAGATTTTATGTGGGTCATTAGGGATCAATAGTTAGTAATATGCTTCATTGCTTTTTTTTCGCGAACAGAATTTTGCAATAAAAGAGCAACGAACATCGTGAATGCCACATGAACGGAATAGTCCCAAATCAACATTGTAGTAAATTAAACGCAACGTATCAACCTTAAATAGGGGACAGTGTAACGGTACGTAAAACTAATGCCAACCGTCCTGGTGCCAGGATAGTTAATGGATCATTCCCTTCCAAAAGTTACCCACATACTACGGAAAACATCGCGGAAGGTTCTCGATTGTCTGTAAACGTAACTATATGTAGCGCACAAAGATTAACGAGCAGTCTCAGGCTGTATTGCCAATGTAAGTTGCGTTATTGACTATGAACCTTCTTGCGTTCAACAAGCATCTACACAGGTAAGTCTCCGGGTTTTTAAGACAGGAAACGGAGCATTCATTCATCATGCCAAGAAAATTAACAAAAGCTTATCCAGTATGATTTTGTCATCTATTACTATCATTTTCATGACCAAGTGCAGGCTAATTTGCATTATCCCAAATCCCCATATATCTGTTAATAAATGAAAAACTTTCGCGCGGTGAGTTGCACGAATAAAATATCTCATTAGTCAATAACAATCGCAGTGATTCAGAGAATTAAGATAATTTCTTTCATTATCTCAATTTGCAGATTGGGCGACAGAGAAAATACGCAGCAAAATGTTACCACAAAAATTCGGTGCTACAGATTTAGGTAAGTAAAGAACTACTCTATAGTTAGGTACTGCTGTCTTGAGAATCTATTACAAATTTGAAAAAAAGCGAGACCATTAAACTCATCAATAGGTTAATGAATCATATATACAGGGTGTTACATAGGTATAGGTAAGTATATAAAAAAATTGGATTAAAACAAGCACTTTTTCCACTTAAACCGAGGGTCCAACCTGTTTCGTTTGCCACCCCCACAAAAGTGGTGAAATTTGCATTTCTTCTTTAACTTTTTTCTCAGCAACCATAAGAGTTAGAAAGACTGGTGGCACGTCTTTGAATAGGTTTTCGGGCATGCCCTTTCCGATGTTGCAAAACATTTTTCAAAATCCTACCACGAAAGAACGCACCCGTAAATGGAGGTGCGAAAAAATTCTGCTTTCGACGAAATTCGGTATCTGGAGGTTTTTGAACATGAAAATCACTAAACTGAAATTAGGTTTTGAGAATTCGAAAAAAGGCCAGACACCGAAAATGGAGATAATTCCTCGAAATTTATTGTGTACATATACTCGATGAGTTAAGAAACAATTGTCGAACAGTTTTTTAAAATCACTTTTCAAACAAAAGAAAATTGAAGGTTGGGCCTTCAGGTGACAAAGTGCCTCCCGCCTACTAGTGATGGATCTAATTTCTTAGTTAATTGAAAATTTCGCAAATAGCAAAAAATTAACGATTTAAGTTGATATTATGATACTTGGAGTAATGCTTATTCAATACCATGACCGAGATATCGAATTTTTTATGATAATTTAATCATAAATCATTTTTTGTTATTATCTCCCCTTATGGATAGAATAGAATTGGGGTAAATTATAACTTCTTCAATTATGCTTGTAACAGATTGGGATATAGCTAATAACTTTTACCTAAATTATTTCTTCAATTTAATTTTACCAATTAGATGCCAGCGGTACATGTAAGGCACGTTTCCACCACAAGAGATTTCCTCCAAATACAAGGTGGGGCATTAGTGTGTGGGTGGACGATTGTGGATTTATTAACGCGCATATTTAAAATTCATTGTGGGGGAATATTGAAGGGCCCTTAAGGCTACAACCTAACAATATTTTCACCGAAATTGCAATTGATATACAGGGTGATTTATATCAAAGTTGCATTTTTTTAATGGACCCCTGTATATTATTACATATTTCGATTCTTTGGTCAATTTTAGTGTGACTATGTATTACACATGATATCAAAAATGAGTAGTTTAGCCGCAATTCGTCGTTTTTTCAAAAAGTAGATGTCCAGTAAAAATTGGATATCGCAGTTATCATAAAACTTAGAAGGCCGTGACTTTACAGTTTTTAGTTTTTAGGTAATAAAATGAAAATAAAATGAAATAACATCTGTCAGTTTAGTTTATTAGCATTTACAATTCTGTTGTTGATTGTTGTGTTAGAAAAATGGAATTTGAATAACATATTTTAAACGGTGCTCTTTCCTTTAAATTTTTTAGTACTCTTTTTTTGCTCTTCTTCAAAATGTTCTGGTGCACATCGTAGAAGCTCGCGTGGCGCAGTTCAGTTAAAGCTGGACTGTGGTGCGAAGGTCCCCGGTTCGAATCCGGGTTCGGGCATGGATATTTGTAAATGTATAGTGGGTTGGGTTGGCAAAGGCAAAAAAAAAGAAATATGGTTTCAGCACGATGGTGTGGTGTGCTACCTCATTTTGCTATAAGTAAACATTAAAGAATAGCTGAATCAACAATTCCCTGGGAGGTGTGGTCTTGAACATTTATTGAATCATTTTTCTCTTATTTTTATTTAAACTTTCTATTTTGATTTTTTTAAGTTTTTGTTTTATTTTATTTGGAGTAAATTTTTTATAAATTCAATTGTTTATAATTTTTAACGGCCTATTAATTACTGAGAGGCTTTGGAAATCGAAAAACACTGTGAATTATTAGAAATTGTCGAATTACAAAAAATATGTAAAAGATAAATATCGACATGCTTATATTGTTAAAAAGGTAATAACATCCTACATTTGATACGATAAAAAAAACTTGGTAGTCAATCAAGTTACCTTTGATTGAAATTTTGAAAATTGACGTAGTGATTTCTTTTAACACAAAAGAAGTTTAACTTTAGTCGTTCGGCGTATGTTAGTACATTTCACACCTTTTTTTAAAATTCATAATTTGGTATAACCAAGGGTATAACTTAGCTGCTCAACTTTAATATTTGCGAATCCGAATCCGAATCCCAAGTTAACTTCAGTTACATGAATCAAGAGATATTACCATAATATAATATAATTATACTATGATATTACTATCGAAATAAAAAGATTTGTAAATTTTCCAATCGGAACAAATTTGTCGCCCCTATTTTTTGCCACCTAGACTCTATTCGCCACTGACCTACTGCACATAGTTGTTTAAATAGGTTCATTAATCATTGGTCATATACAGGGTGTTCTCGGGGTGTTCATTTGACAATTTCCCACCACGGAATTATCGAAAACCACTGATTAAAGGAAAAAACGCCGAGACAGGTCAAAATATTTGTCAAGGGGGACAACTTTTTAACCAAAAACTACTTTACTCCCTTTCACACTCTGTCCCCCAGGGTCATTCCCTTAAAAATTGTAAATGTCAAGTGGTATCGAGTGAAAGCTTGTTTGAAATGAAAGGTCTTTCGAAGTCCTTTACTTAATTTATTTACTCTTAATCTTAATTTGTTCAGATAGACAGCAAAAACAAACCAAATTTTCCCTTATTTGGACAGAATTTAATTTGCTGTCAGTTACCTTTGTGACAATTTTGGAATTGTGAACATTAATTTAGTGATTCAGATTCTACTTCCAAAATTTTTCTAATTTTCTCGAAAACGAATCGACCGAGTTGAAAAAATCAAACGTGAAAATAAAGGACTTCGAAAGACCTTTCAAACAAGCTATTACTCGATACCACTTGTCATTTAAAATTTTTAAGGGAATGACCCTAGGGGGGGGGGCAGAGTGTGAAAGGGGGAGAAGTAGTTTTTGGTTAAAAAGTTGTCCCCCTTGACGAATCTTTTGACGTGTCTCGGCGGTTTTCTCTTTAATTAGTGGTCTTCGATAAATCTGAGGTGGGAAGTTTCCAAATGAACACCCTGTATATTTCTTGTACGAAAATGTCGCGGAAAACATGGTTTTTGAATCTTCACCATATATGTTACCAAAAAATAACTTCAAAGGAGAACATTTAGATGGATTCTGTATAGGCAGCGAACGCAGCAAGTTTGTCAGACTGGTTGCCCCACATCCATTTTTTTTATACAAACATGATTGAATTTCAGTTACGAACTCTTACTTCCCTTAATTCTGATTTTAAGTTACTCATCATAGTGGGCGAAAGGGAGTAACCCACACAGGACAAATGGGTGAGGTGGGTCAGTGTCGTGAGTATTGTGTCTTGATGAATTCTGTAATGGACTGGTGCAGAAATGGGGATTAATCGCTACAGTTTCATTTGGGCTTGGGTTCACATTACCTGGGAACCCCACGCTCCATGTTTGCACCCCTCTTGACATTCGGCACGTGGCGGAGTGATTTAAAAGGGTGGCGCATGCAAACAATACATAATCAAGCAACCCTTCGTAAATAACGAGCGGAGTCAAAATAACGCATCGATTTTATAAAATTTGCACATAAATGAAACGACTACAAACATAAAATTAAAATGTTGTACCTTGTACTGAAATTGCCCTTCTCGTCCATATTCGGAAGAGAGAATAAATGCGACACCTGCATCTGGTCACAATAGCTCTGCTGTAGGTTGATTGGTGTTGTAGTATACGGGGGCGCCTGTCCCTTTTCGAGGGTGCCGTCAGGGGTGTGCATGCTGTTAATGATAATAAAACGAATTAATGCTTCAATCTATAATGTTTATAACATGCAAAATTCTACTGTATCCACTCAAACAAAAGTACATTGTTAAACTGGAGGAATTTTTTCGCAGATTACGTAAATACGTGCGGTTGAATTCGTGGTTATGTAAGTGGCAGTTAACGACTCGACGGCGCTATGCCGTCTGTCTCGCCGTCTGTTTACCAGATCGGCTCCTAAAGTCGCAATTTTAGAACATAATCTTTATCCTCAAGAGTCAAGTCAAAACGTATTATAGGGTAGGTACCTAGGTGATAACGCGCTTTCAATGCAACGGCCCCGGCAGCCAAGATTCATTATACTCATTACTCATTCCCTATACCTACTTATTCACAGCAAGTGTGAATTAGAAATAACTTTCCACAATGATATGCCATTCAATTCCAATGTGTTAGGTTTCCAATGGTTATACGAGGAGGAAATCACAGATAAAGTTTTGTACACCAGACATCCATTTAGTGTGTAAATCCATGGATCATCATACATCGGAAACCTATGGAACACCCTTGCACGTACTTGGATTTCCAGGGACAGATATTCTGATATTTTTTTGGAAATCCGCCAATGTATTCGGATTCGCCAACGTCCTTGCGATTCGCACTAGATATCCGCATATTATATACACGTAGAAACAGTGGAAAGGTGAGAAAATTCTCTCTTATTTCGTTCCAAATCTTGTGTGATTTCAAATTATTCAAATCTTGCAAGGTACGCAATTAAACCTAATGTGTGTGAATGCATGAAAAATGCGAGGAAAAATGTATCTTGCTGCTTTTTCTTCTTAAGTAAAAATAGTAAACAACTTACAACTTCGTCACGAATTTCGATGGGAAAACAGCAAAATATACTGGCTTGATAGTTAGGAAGATCTTTCTATATGTGTCATGATTGCGAACAAGCTATACTGTTGTTTAAACACCAAAAATAATCATCATACGGGAATATTGTGTAAATTTAGGGGATTATCTACGAATAATTACGTAGTTGGTTTTCTTTTATTTGAATTTGTATCTCAGTGCTTAGTTTTCTTTCAGAATTAGTTCAGGTAAGATGCTTTAAATAAGACAGGGGAATTTTAATTAACGCGTGTGTTTTTATCGCTGTTAAGCGATGCAGATGTTTTACGATGTGCGCGTTATTTCGGCGTTAGTGGGGACGCGTTCCTTCGAAGGTAGCGTTATTAAGTCTAATTGTGATTGGCGGTGTTATTTGCAAATTCTGAAGAAGGAATTTATCTTTTGGTGGAAGTAGTGGTTCTTTAAATACTGGAATAAACGTAAAAGCGAAGCTGCTGTTAGTTTCGCGACGGTAAAGAGCGTGTATTTTTGTTTACGCTAATTTTCGGGCGGTTGGGCCGACTTGTTTAATTGAAGACGTAGTTCGTCGACTTCGAAATAAAGTGTACAGAAGAAGTTAAATAATATTATTAAAAGTTTTAAGTTATCATCAAGTGAAGTAGTAAAAGTTTGTGGTTAGTTAAAAACGAGAGAGTGTTTTTGTGTTTTTGATAAGTGCGCCTGAATATCGCAAACCCTTTAAGACCAGATTATTTGGAAAAAGTGTAAATAATGTTAAGATTTCTTATTTTTTTTGTTGACCGCCTCAGTGCGGGGTATTATGTCCAAGCAAGCTTTGTAAGCTTTTGTTTCTTTCAGGGATTTCGTTTTAATTGGTTCATGCGAGGTTTCATGTGTTTCGGAATAAATTATTGGCAATCAATTAATTGTGCGTTTATTCGAATTCTTTGTCCGACCCGGATAGAGTTTTCATGTCAGATCTTTTTTATTGTTGCCCAAGATTTAATTCAGATGTTGATCAAAATTTGTGTAATAAATTCTTTGGAATTGTCGGAAGTTGATCGAGGCCACAGAGTCTCTCGATTTGATAAATTTTAAGTCGTTATTAAGATTTTTCTTATAGTAGATGCCGATGTCTACGAGGAGCGATCATAAAATTCTAAATTTCAACTTTGATTTGTTTTGAGCTAGCTGGACAGGTGTTTTGTAGGTGGCGTAGTGACCGTGTCCCAATTTCGATGTCCGGATATTGGGAAGCATTTTTAATTTATCTCAAATAGCAACGTCAGCAACGTGACAACCTTGCAATTAAAAACATATCCGTGTTTTAAGGTACAAAAAGAGGGTGCAAACTACGAGATGGATAGCAAAGAAATAGAAAATAGCGATAACAAAAAGATGGCATGATTCCAGGGTAAAATAGTTGCCACAAAAAAACGAGTCCTGAGTATCCGCCCCGTAACATTTGTTCTCAGAAAAATTGCCTTTGAACTATTTCATCCCCATTAGTATTCTCTCTCGACAAATGTGGACATATTCATCCGAGGGGCTGCTACACGAATACTTTTGTCCTAGAAAATTGTGTAGAAATCTTTCGTCAACAATCATTTTAGAAACTTGCTTGGGAGACTTCTTAGAAACCTTCTTATAACTCTTGAAAAACCTCTTGCTAAAGGTACATTAATCTCTTGGTGATCTTCCTTGAAACGGTCTTGGTCATCTCAGAAATATTCCTTCCTCTCGGAAATCTTTTCAGACACGTTTTGTGGTCTACCCCAAAAAATACATGATAGTACCTATCTCAACGCAGACTTTTAGAGCCTCAACAGCATTTAAATATTAATACTCAAAAGCCTTCAAGCATTTCAAATCTATCCATAAGCCTTCTAGAGGCTTCAATGGTGTTTAAAGTTACATAGGCAGTCTCTACGAGTTTTTAAAAGCACTTAACAGCCTTTGGCACGTACTCCTTCGGAACGTTTAAGAAACTTTAAAAATCTTCAAAATGTATTCTCTCCTACAGTCTTCAATGGTCTGCGCAAATTTTTAGTGGCCTTTAAAGCCTGTAACACGTCTATAAGAGCTTTTGAGAGTTATTCAAGGCGCTTAATAATTTAATATTCGAATTTTGAAGAGCCATTAATAGTCCTTTACGAGACTTGTAACGTTTTTTTAAATTTGTATATCCCATTTGTTACCAGTTGCGGTGTATTTCTCGTGTAAGTTCTCGTTGTACTTCGTTTTGTTGGTAAAGTTTTTACTTCTTAGGTTTTCTTTATTTTTCCGCTAGAGGTCATGCTTTTTATTTAATAATTAAAGTCACTAAATATAGAATATATAAATATATCTAGTGACCTTATTAATAATTTTTCCCTTTCTTTGATCTGTGCGCGCAGTACATGCTCGGCAGAGAGGAACGAGTACTGTAAAGATTCACGCTGCCATATTTATTGTGACAAATTTCATGATTACGTTTAATAAGGGATTTAATAGCCGTTGTGGTATTTTCGGTGAAGCTTTTCTCTTGTGAGATGCTTTCTACGCTTCACTGACGCTATTGCTATTTCTACAAGTTTTAAGCCTTTTGGGTACCTATGTATTGTAACGTTGCGCCATATTTGCTTTAACATCAGGTCTTTATTTTCTGGTTTATTTTCTTCTCTTCCTGTTACTTCGTTATTGTCTACCTGAAAATTACTTGACCGTCACGTGGTACAATACTCCTACATACAAATTAATTACACATGAAGAGTTGAATTACTGTTCCTGATTTTTAACTACAAGTATTATCTACATTTACCTTTCGGAACATTATTGCTATTGTGAATTGCTTCCATACGCTTTACGATTTCACCGTACCGGCGCCGAGAGTCGATTCTATGAATTCTTCGAATCTACATTACGTTGTATACAAATTTGATTTTTGCTTTATAAAGTAGTTTCCTGAATTAACGTTCACGATTAGTTTTGTACGTTGCCGACTTGTATTTTTATCTGATTGCAGATTATTGGCAGAAAGCGCCCTTCTGAGCTCGGAGAGGTTGCAACCCATTACTTCAGAAGTCCAGTATTTTATTTCTCCGGAACTCCGTTGAATAACGTTTGTACATTAAGGTTTTCGATACAGCCGCATTGTAATTATTTTTTTGTGATCATTATAAGTCCGTTAATCCTGCGGAAGTATATTTTGATCATTATTTTCGTACTACGAGTTGGTCTTGCTCGTCCTCAGGATTTGGTCCCTTTTCAAATTTTTTCTATGATTAAGTGGCGTCTATCCTGTTTACTTATTAACGAGCTCCTAGCGAGTTTATAATTTTGCGGTGTCTGTCCGTCTGTCTTTTAGCACGATATCTCGATAACGAATGAACCGATTACAATGAAATCTTGTGGGTGGATTCTTTATCAAATTTGTAGATCGGAGTTCGTGAATTGGCAATGTATGCCAAAAAATAAAGAAGGCCCTTTTGACATCTCCGTTAGTTATGAACCGTATAGCTTTAGCCATATAAAACGCAATTCCAAAAATTGAGCCTAATCGATCAACATTCACAGTGCCCTTTTCGCATCTCGACCATTTACAAACCGGATTGCAAACTTTCTTATTTATAAAGGTATTTAAATGAAATTTGAAGCATAGCCACTTGGAATAAAAGCAAATTTAACACCAGTTTCAAAATTTGGTTTTGCGCATGCGCAGTGCCAACTTTCTTATTTATGGAGGGATTTAAATGAAATTTGATACATAGCCACTTGGAATAAAAGCAAATTTCACGCCAGTTTCAAAATTTCGTTTTGCGCATGCGCAGTGCCAACTTTCTTATTTATGGAGGGATTTAAATGAATTTTGATACATAGCCACTTGGAATAAAATCAAATATAACGCCAGATTCAAAATTTGGTTTTGCGCATGCGCAGTGCCAACTTTCTTATTTATGGAGGCGTTCAAATGAAATTTGATACATAGCCACTTGGAATAAAAGTAAATCTAGCGCCATTTTCCAAATTTGGTTTTGTGCAGGATGGGATGTGCAGTGCCAACTTTATTATTTATGGAAGCAATTAAATGAAATTTCATACGTCATGTACCCTTTAAATAAAAGCAAAACTAACATCAGGTTTAAAATTTGGTTTTGCACATACAGGAGCTCGTTTTCTATATTTGTTTAGTTTATTGCTATTGTGAATTGCTTCCATACGCATTACGATTTCACCGTACCGGCGGCGCCGAGAGTCGATTCTATGAATTCTTCGAATCTACATTACGTTGCATTGTTGTACACAAATGTAACCATTTTTGTAGAGGGATTTGAGAAAAACTTGTTTGGAAATTATTATTGGAGGACTTTTAGAACACCTTGAGATTACTCCGAAGAGGACGTACCGGGAATTTGAGCACACGTTGATAAGAATTTTACAGGAATTTGATGGAAGCTGGAGAGTGGAGAAGAGAGTACTAAAGTATTAGGACGACGAAAAGAATTTTTAGAACTTGAGTGTTTAGCGGTAAGCGGAAATTTGAGGCGAGAGGGAAGCTTATAACTTAAACGACCAGCATAGCAGTAGTCACTTCTTTCGCTACTCATCAAGTAATAACAAAAACATCACAACCTGCACACCTGCAGATATCGTCGTAGAATACAGATAAAATGAGCTAGCAAACCTCAGATCCTAAGTTTTGACGAAAGTGTTGTAGTGTAACACAACAGTGCCATAGCATTGCGTGGAATATGAAACGAATGTTAGAGAGATTTTCATGAACGATTCACGTAGCGTTGGTGGTAATTAAACACACGATGTCAACAAAATCAAATCTGGATCCGATTGATTCGAGACCTAGCGCAAGTTGTCTTGACTGAGAGTTGTTAGGAAATTCAAATTATAACACGATATAAACACATCTTCAGAGTCTATAAATAAATGTCATGAATTACATAAATAAATGATAAAGATATATGTAGATCCGAGTATAGACATTTCTAAATTACTGTTACTCGAATGGAAAAATTCGAGAGCGGTTTTATTAATAGTGTTGTCAAGAGCTGAAAGTTCACAGATTAATATTGAGAGTTGAGCATACCTTATTCCAATAATTCCGTACATACAATAAGCAATAATTTCGATAAAGAAGTTCATACAATTGAATTTCCTGCTGTTAAATACAGTTTCTTTTTTGTGTGTAAAATTGATAGTTAACTTTGACAATAATATAGTGATAAAGGGACTATAAAAATTAGTGGCGACACAATATATGTTGTGCCCCTTTGAAAAGGCATAAATCTCTAAGGGACAAGGAACTAAATCTGCTCTGGCGGCTTCCAGTCTGAGAGTGCCTGAATAGTGAATTGGTGGTCAAGAGAAAAAAGTTTTTCTACAACCCTAATTGGTTTATACCATTCCCACCTCGATTCCCACTTTCCCACATCCCAACATGGCTAACAACCACATTGTTTCAGCGTTTTTACAACCATCCATAAAGACCTTACGCAAAGGCATTCATAAATCACGACCCAAATACCACCGATCAGCAAAATTCAAGGTTCGTCACTCGCCTCCCGCAGTAGGTACCTGCACGGTTTCTACAAAACTCAAGGTAAACTGCACCATTTCGGGTCAAATAAAATTTACGACCGACTTAGAAGAGACTAGTTCTCTATTTAGGTTATTGGCTATATTAGGTAGGCAGGTATTTTCCCATTAGTTAAAAATGCACGGTCATAAAATATAAAGAAAATATAATTTAGGCAAGCGCACGTTTACGTTATTAAATTTGTTACACTTACATTTTAATTGTTCGATTTTAATTATTTGTCCAGAATTTATTAAGGTCGTGATTATAACTGACGATAACAGTATTCAACGCGTAAGTAAATCAAATTACAGTTTTCGGTTCTAAAAATTATTGATATTTTTTAATGCCGCAATAAACTCTTTATTTATTGTGGCATTTGTAATCGAAAATTGTATTTGTAATTGTCAAACAAGTGGCAATAACGAACCGGCCCGTGTGGCGCAGTTCAGTTGAAGCTGGACTGTGGTGCTAGGGTCCCTGGTTCGAATCCGGGTTCGGGCATGGATATTTGTAAATGTATAGTGGGTTGGGTTGGTAGAGCAGCCTTGGCTGAAACCCCGCCCACTCAAAAATAAAGGCAAAATAAATAAATAAATAAATAAATAAATAAAACAAGTCCTAAAAAAGGTCCACCTCTCATTCCTACAGTTTCCCCAAAAGGAAGTACACCGAGGTCTAGTAGTTTCTAACGTGTAAACAAATATTGCAAACGAGCTCCTGGGTATTTTATGGGAAATTCGGGTTGAACCGCGAATTAAGTTAAATCAACCACCTGTAATTTGTGTTATTCGATTTCGCGTCTAGCCACCAGCGCAGTTAAGTCGACTACCTGTATTTTACCGCAGGTTTTTTTTGTATATTGGTGTGACAACTCTCATAATTGAGAGTGTGTATTAATTTAAAAAAATCGTTAAGCCGCTTGTGAGCTAGAGGCCAAAAGTGCACTTTCAAATTTGTTTTTTCGATTTTAATATCCCTTATGGACATTTCATGCCTTAACTAGAATACTACAACCGTGAAATAATTTCTGATCGAATGACACCAATACCAAGTCTGCAAGTGGTGTAGTTCCGGAGCCTTTGTGACTCAGACAGAAAGACATCAAGGGCACAAAAGTGCACTTTTTATTTTTTGAAAGTGAAAGTGCACTAAAAATTGCAGGCGCCGACAGCAGCGAAGTTTAAGTATATACAAAAGACAAACGCGTACAATTTTAGAGCCCGAATTAGAGTTTTTAATGACCCTTATAGCTTAGAAACTATTACGTTAAATACGAACAACAGTGACGGTTTTAACCCACAACCACAAGGAATTAAAATCGTGTGACCTCCTGAACTATCAGCGTAATATTTCGAGGTGAATGGACTTCACTTAAATGAGATAGTTTTCCGCACGTCTGAAGCGTCGATGGTGTGCAAACAATATCTTTACATGATATATACGCTTACCGTCGGATCACATAATTTTCGGATTTGTATCGACCGTCCTTTTGTAAACCACTTTCCACCAACCTAGCGGATCAAGCGGTACTTCAAGTTTAAACGACCAAAGGGTTTAGTCCTTATCATCGCTGTATATTTAAGGTAACCATTTACTTGTATTTAAAACAGTAATAAATCGATCCCTTTCATGCCGTTTGGAAATTTGAAAATTCAGATTTTTATCAATTGCAAAAAATTACATTATTTTAAAATCATTTTGGTAATAAAATAATTTTGTTGTATTCACTTGTCTTTTATTTATGGCCCAACGACCCTCGTACTAGGTTTTTTGTCCATTCGTCCGTCCGAGTGAGGGAAAAATCTGAGAACTGGAAAGTGGCAGAAAGCTAGTTTATGTTTTGTTAAAAGAATAGAACATGTCCCCTCTTAATGCAGTAAAAACAATTTATTTACCGATTTCGTTGGTGAAAAAGCAAAACGTAGGATTTGACCTAAATTTGGTGCTTTCACTATCGTGCTCTCTTTCTGGTTTGGTTAAGGGAAAAAAAACTTCATTTATTCACCAGCTTCATGGAGAAAATACCTTGTATATTGTTGTGTAAACTACCCCATGTGGACGTTTTATTTGGTATCGGCACCTGCAATAGCTATGGGATATCCTGTATGTGCATTATTGTTTAATTATTTTTTACGTTAAATGTTCATGAAAGAACTGATTACACAATCAATGTAGTGTAGGAGTTCATCCATATCGAGCAGACTGCTACCGAGATTCAAAAGTGCCGCGAAACGTCCGTCATGTCGATTTGTAAGCTAAGTGGCTCTGCTCGTAATTTTCCCCACAAGTATAGGGTAACTCGACATTTTCAGTGGCTGCTTCGGGGAACTCCAAGGACAATTTGATGTTTGATTTTGTTTAAATATTTGTTATGTTTATTTTGTTTTGATAGTTGTAAGTTAAATTACGTGTGACTGGATTTAAATATCTGGAATTATTTGCCTAGTATATCGTATATCTCAAGTTTTTTTCCGGTCATTGGGATAAGAGCATCATCGCGGAGTATCTAATTAGTTTCAAAGTAAAGACAGGCTCTCTTGTTAAATTATAAATTAGTTATGTAGACGAAAGCTATAGTGTTACATTTTTCTTTAAGGTGTGATAGATAGAAGGTAAGCAGAGTTAAACGGAGCATGTTTAGTCGAAGTGCTGTGGTTATCGATAGTTTGTCACTTAGATAGAGCACTTACCAGTACCAAACAAAGGGAGTTTTTTCACCATCAAAAAGGCAATTTTGCGTCCTTTATTGTAAATCGCAGTTACGATCAGAGATTTTGGATTATTAACAGTTTAAGCTAATTAAGACTTCTGTTAATTAATTTGCTCTATCGATCGCTTGTTGCGTGGTATTTATTTTTCTGGCCCTGAGTATATTGATTGCTTATGTCGAATAAAATTTATTGTTTCATCTGTAAATGGTTTAGTTATGTGTTTAATGAAGCCCAAATTACAACCTAGGTAAGACAGACAAGAAAACACAGATGCAGTTTATCGTTCAACGACGTATTAATTTTTTAAGGAAGTGGAAGCGGAAATTAAAAAGAAAGGGAAATTGCTTTAAATAGGAGAAACCGACTTTAATCATTGTTTTTTTTACACAACCGCTTATTGTTTTGGTGATTGGCAGTTTTGTCTTATTTAAGCGTAAATATGACAGTTCGTCTTGCCAGTACGAAAGGTTTTGAAGAAGAACATTAGTTGGGCGCAAGTATTAAGAGATTTAAGTAGTCGTGATAAAAATGAATGTTTAAATCGAATGAAAAAAGGGAAGTTTACGAAGAAGTAGTTGTTTCTCAGTACCCGTTAGAGGTAGTTTTTTCATCACCAAAGAGGAAAAATTTACATCGGTAATTACAACGAATCCAATGTTCGTCTAAATCCAGTTTTATAGTATTATTATAATTAAAGTAAGTAAAGAAGTTTCGAAGCATTTTCACCTGGTATTTTGTGTTAGTGCGTCTGTTTGAAAATCGCATCCGAAGATTTTAAATTATTAACACTTTAAGGAAATTAAGACATTTTTTAATCATTTGTTCTATCGATCGCTTGTTGCGCGGTATTTGTTTTTTGAATCTGAGCGCCTACTTTTCTTTCGACTTATTTGATTGATTTATGTCGAGCAACTTTGTTTCATCATTGTTCAATTGTTAGTTGTGTGTTTAATCGAGCCCAAATTACGACCTGGATAAGAGTTCTCAAGCTAAATTTTTCTATTTCGTACCCAGACTTACATCGGGTGTTAGTTAAGGATTTTTTAATTAATTTTTTGGACTTTTGGAGACGGTTAAGGCTGTTGAATTTCTCAAATTAATATTTACGTCAATTTCGAGATTTCCGTCGTGGTGGAGGTGAGACGTGCCTTAGAAAATCTGTATTTCTTTATTTTATTTTTTTACCAATACCAGTGTTTAATTGAGCTAGCTGGACACGTGCTTGTGGGTGAATAAGTACCCGTTTGCCATTATACAATATTTGATTCAAAAAAGATATAGATATAATATAGATATTAAATTCTCTTTTCAAAAATACCAAAAAATTAAAAAAATTCAATATTGGTTCAATAAGATTCAAAAAGATAAAAAAAAATTAAACAAATTCAAAACTCTTTTTGAAAATTTTTGTAATGCTTTTGAATCTTTTTAAAATTTTTTTGAGCCAATAAAATGTTTTGTTTGAATATCATTCCTAGTGTGGTATTTTTGAAAAGATAATTTTATATTAAATTAACATATGTTCCATTTAAAAAATGAGGTTAGGTCTGATAACGTTTTTATCTGATCCCGTGTACACATTTTGAAAGGAGCGACAAAAATCTAATTCATGATTTTGAACTTTTCGTCCGTCCGTCCGTCTGTGTACATGATAACTCGCGAACGGTTTCGAATTTTCCAATTCTGTTGTCAGTAATAGGTAGACGATGGTCAAGGTACCAACTGACTAAATTTTGGTCAACACTCGTCAATCGGAAACGGAGTAACCTTTCGTTATCACCCGTATCTCTTAAGCTCATTAATATCCAAATTTCTAAATAATTGACAAGATACTATTTACCGTGCTATTTACACAAAAGTATGAATAATGTGTTGAATTCGCAATTTACACATGGCATTGTATCGGAAAATTCAAACGAGGAAAGTGGCAATTTAATTTGTTCATCTGAGCGCCCTTCCATAACCTGCTCCAAGCCCCGATATTCCACATCAACTATTCATAGACCATTTGCTATAATAGGTTCGCCGGATCAATACGGGGTTTTTCAGGTAGGTAGGACTTTCAACGCTTTAAATTAAAAACCCCGAATCGATTCTTTTATGACTAACAGAGAGACGGATTATTTGTTAATTTACCAAACCGGGCTTCTTTCAACTTTGGAAATATATGGATAAGTTGATAAATTAATTACTTGCGTTTCTGTATTCTGGGAAAGTCTACACATTTTAACGGCGAGGGTGTAATAAGAAGCTCGTGTATTTAGGTTAGTTTCAAATTTTCGGGGAGATGTTAGGTTTCGTTTCAGCAAATCGGATTATGCGAAAACAATTCTGGGGGGCGATTAGAAGAGTAACGAAAACTCTCCAACTTTCCAACCCAAATTCCCCATATCGTGCCTCTTCACCTTGGACACAATTTCACCTACCTATTATTTTAAAAACACTTTAAATGCGTAAACCTAAAATTATTTTAATGATGTTTACAAAACTTTTGCAAAGAATGCAAGTGTTTGTATTGGACAAACCGTCAGGAACCACTGAAATATCATCATGTTTTCAGGAAAGAAGGAAATTGAAAAGAAAGCCAGAATTTCTACGTACCTATACACACAATTAACAGTACCATCATCGAAATTATTCAAAAAATGTTTCAGTTTCCGGTTTAAAGCGAATGGCTCAACGTAATTACCATAAGATGGCGATTTTATTTCAGTTAGTACATTTAATTAATATACCTGGCGGTTATAAATAGCATAAACGGAGTGCGCGGTGCACGATCAACGCAGACATTTCTTTTATTGTAAAAATGTGCTAATTTTTATTGTATGAAAATGAAGCAAGCACTTAAAATTTCTTCCCTGATGCCTGAGGCCATTTGCATAAAAGATATCTGTTTAAATATAATAGTCTGCGTCTTGTTTTCGAGCGCTACAATTTAGAGACGATAGACAAAGCAGGAAGTGATGTTGGAAAAAAAGAAATAGAAAAATAAGACCAAGACGCTTATAGGTTGATGTTCATCCCATAGGAAGAAGTTATGGGTGTGGTCATTTTCAGAAACACGCGAGTTGGAGAAGACCACATTACGCTGGGATAGTGAATACGTGAGAATTCTCATCGGGGTTAGATAGGAATTAGTGACGCTGTAAGGCCAAGAAAACATCTATAGTAGTTTACACTAAATGAATAAAAGATGTGATCATAAACCACAAGGAAATTGCCAATTTATGATGTTTGCCAATGCTTTTAATACTTCTTTATGCATACAATGAGGTTTGTATAGTACAAATCAAAGAATTAGTGAAGTAAACAACAACACACTTAGAATATCGAATGAGATGAAACAAAGAGACAAACGGGTTCTGGACAAATGACGTAGGTTCAGTCACGGGAGATGAATCTCAACAAAGGTACAAGCGAGACTACAACTTGTTACCAGGGTTCATTAAAAACTACACTTTTTTAGGGAAAATGATCAAGCACTAAGTTTGAAATCAAAGAAGTGAAGTGAGCAAAGGAAACAAAAACGATTAAATTATACTATAGCGGGAGATTTCAATGCTAGAATACCACACATACCGAAACGATATAAAACCAACATTATGAAATTTTCTCCGACTCGGCACACTAATATGTTTTGAGGGTGGTTTCCGGAGGAAGAGTTTCCCAATACCCAGAAAATGCTTACTTTGGTCATTTCTATTACCAACCTTAGGTCACCAACGAGGTAACCAATCCATTTGTGATAACTGATAAGCAACTCCACGGTCTCAAATGCCTTCTAAAGGGTGATGTAAAATTTGATGGATAAACTCTTCTTTTCTTAATGCATTTTTAAAGGAAACCGACGACAGATTTTTTTTTAAATTTCTTGGTAACGTACAAAAACCTTAAGAGAAAATTTCTTGTGCCTATGGCATTTTCTGGAAAATTTGCGTTTTTTTAATATATTTAACAAAAGAACAGAGATAAAAAAAAACATTTTCTTAATTGCAAGGTTGCCACGTTACCGAAAAAGTATTTAAAATCTATATATGTTTGCCGTTTTCTCAAGGAAATTCGTGACGAAGTTGTTACTATCAAAGTGTTATTGTTTGTTTGTGTTACTGTGTACCTATACTGTCCATATACATAAACTGTTTTATATGTTTTGACGCGCCAATGTTACATTTTGTAATCTAACGGCATTAAAAAGTTTATTATTATTATTTATTATTATTATTAAAGTAACAAGAAAGAGAACAAGATACATTTTCATCGCCGGTCGTTTGCGATAAGAGTCCTTACCGCTGGGTGAGCTAATTAGTTTCAAGATAAGCACGTGTTATCACCGAAATAAGCGGATATTAATTCTTTCGAAGACGCAGGTATTTTGTTAAGGAAAGATGAGCGGAAGTGAGAAAGGGAAATTGTTTTAAATAGAAGAGACGGGCGCTAATCGTAGCTTTTTGTTTGGTAGGTGGGCGTTATTTGTTGCAAAACAGTCAGTTTTGCGGGTATCGCAGCTTTTTGTAAGGTGAAATCAACAATTTCCGACTATTGCTTTTGTGTGTGTGATGTACATCGTTGTATCCGAGGTTGTATCCGTAATAAAAAATGCTACCAATACAGTATGTACATTAGTTACGGGCGATATAAAAAACAAAGGTGTCTCCGACACGAAACGTTGTATTGAAAATCTCTTAAAGCTGTCTTGTAGAGTTCAAATAGTGGCAATGAGAACCCTTTCTTTAAAATTTTTTTTGTATCTGTTCTAATAACATCAGAAAAAAATAAAAATGAAATCGGCAAATTTCGGTTTGCCTGGCATATCTTCGGAAGTAATCAGAATTTTCCATTTTTCTTTACAGCATGATAATAACTCTTGAATTGCGCAACTTTTCCTAATTTGACCATCGTCGGATCTTCTATGGTTCCGGAGATCCCCATGATAGACATCCTTATCTTGGACACAGAGTGTATATGCATACATCTTAGTCCAGGAAATAGACTGAAAATGGACCATTTCCTGCAAAACGAGAAGTAGTTCCATTTTTTTTGCATGTCATGAAAGAATATCTGGTGGTTAAGAATCCAACTTTTCAACCTGTCACCCCTTGTGCTTCCCCCGTACCACCCTTAAAACCAAAGAAATTTGGTTGGTTTTTTAGTTTTTCAATCATATCTTTTTATAGGTTAATTTTACAAAAAAATATTGTTATCAGAAATTGTAGGCTATAAAATTCTACACAACTTTGATACACACTACTTTTTTGTGACATGTTTATTAAAAACGATATAGAGCTTCAGAGTTGCTTATATTTTTAAGAATTCTAAAACCTGAATATAGATGTTTTAACCAAATTTTATATTTTATCTCTATAATTAAGACTTTTATGAGAAAATATCTTGAACTTATCGTGGTATAAATCCCCCTACGCTGCACCCTTACCAAAGGGGATGCATAATAATTCACCTTACAACCCTTGCTAGTGGGGACATTTGAATCACTGTGAGATTGTAGGGCTTTCTAATATACGTTTGAAACAAAAAAATGATCTCACTTCAGTTCATCTTTCATATCCTTCACCCCCCCCCCTCCCCAACCGCGTTTGGAATAGATATTTAAGAGGAATAGAAAATATATGTAATAAACGTTGTACTCTCTGACTAACTTCACAATCGTCACAAGAGCGTTTAAATATCTATTCCTTCGGAGCGCGGGGGGGGGGGGGTTGCAACTTAACTGAAGTGAGAAATTTTTTTAATTTCAAAAGTATATTAGAAAGCGCTATAATCTCACAGTGATTCAAATATCCTCACTAGTAAGGGTTGCAAGTTTCATTATTATGCATCCCGAGATGCATCCCCTTTGGTAAGGGTGCAGGGTAGAGGGATTTATACCACGATAAATTCAAGATATTTTTTCATAAAACGGTTAATTATAGAGATAAAGTATGAAATTTGGTTAAAACATCTGCATAGAAATTTCAGAATTCTTAAAAATATAACCAACTCTCAAGCTCCATATCTTTTTTAATAAACATTTCACAAAAAAGTTGTGTATATCAAAGTTGTGTAGAATTTTATGGTCTAAAATTTCTGATAACAATATTTTTTTCTAAAGTGAACCATTAAAAAAATATGATTGAAAAACTAAGAAACCAACCAAATTTCAGGAGTTTTGGGGGTGGTACGGGGGAAGCACAAGGGGTGGGAGGTCGAAAACTTAGATTCTTAACCACCCGATGACTGTCTATGACATGCAAAAGAGATTGGAACTACTTCTCATTTTGCAAGTTAAAACCCTCTATTCCCTGGACTAATCTAGAGCGAATCGGAATATAAAACAAGTCACATATTCTCTAGATGTCCCTCGAAATCCGAGTATGTTCAAGGGTGTTCCATGGGTTTCAGAAGATGTCTGATGGATTATCCATGGACTTACAAATTAAATGGACGTTTGGTGTACAAAACTTGTATGATTTCGCTCTAGGTGCATTTTTAACAATATTTTGGTGTCATGTAAACGTTGTTTAGGTCTGAACACCGGAAATGATGACGGGACACCCTGTATTATGAGAAATATTTCAATTTCGTAGAGTAAATCGGGGAGGGGGGGGGGGGATCATATACGAAAGCACCAAGCACCGAATTGGTATATTGCATTTGAGTTTGTATTTCGGTAGTGTTATTTTTTTTCCTTTTAGATTTTTTTTATAATTGCCTCGGTTTTGGTGCTGATAACAAGAGATGCAAGGTTGTGTGCATTATTTTCCCCGTAAGTGGCGCGTTTCTTCGTAGCGGACATTCTCTAATCTAATTGTAATTGGCGGATTATTTCTAAATACTGGAAGAAGGAGTTTATTGTTTGATGGAGGTGGTGTTTCGTTAAATACTGCAGACAACGAAAAAACGAGAATGAATACTAACTGGTTTTTTTCGCGGTTGGAAAACGTACGTCTCTTTTAGGGTATTTATTGAAGACGCAGTTTGTCCTTTTCAAATTTTTGTACAGAGGAAGGTTGCTTATCGGTTGCTTAATTGAAGTTGTTTAAGGGTTGGGAGAAGTTTAAAGCGTATTAAAAAAGTTAAAGTTGACGTAAAGGAAGCACCGTGAGGTTTTCTTTTGAGGGGGTGTCTTAAAAATTAAAAGTTATATCGCACTAGCTGCCACCAAGAATTTTTAGCGTAAGCTTTAAGAATTACAAAAAATGCCACCGCCCACTTCAACGGTTTTGAACCACTTTTAGGGGAAGTGACCTACGGCCTACAAATCTTGTTGTTTTAGGGAGGGCCACCCCGATTAATTATTTCCCAAGATGCCGATTCTGAAAGCATCAGTTTTACATGGGACAACCCCTTAGATTTTACATACGCAACGAGGTGCCATGTAGGCATGGGAATTTTTTTTTGATATATCGATAGGTATCGATAGTTATCGATATATCGAATAACAATAGGTAGAGCTAAAAAAATCGATATATCGATAGATCGATACCTATCGATATGTCGATAACTACGTAAAGGAGTACTATCAATACTGTCGCTCATATTCACAGTAAGTCTATAATAAATTGTTACGGTTTTTGTCCTTACTTTTTTCTTGTGTTTGTTTCTTTTAGACGTGAGCAATAGTCGTATTTACATACGATTGTAATGTATTGCATGTATTTATTTCTACTCCTCGAATAAATATCTTATCTTATCTTATCTTATTGATATATCGATATGTCGATAACTATTGATATATCGATAGGTCGATAACTATTGATATATCGATAACTCTTGATATAACAATATGTCGATAACTATTGGTACGATAAGATTATGTTATTGTTGAGATTTCAACGAGGGCTACTATTTTTATTAATAAAATCCATTTTCGGGTTTACTCTCGTGTAAAGTTACTATTTTTAGTTGCGCGGCGTTTCGGAAACTTAACTATGCTCCATTTCTACTATCATTCATACCAAATCCACGCAGTAATAAAATCTTTAAAAATTAGATCTTTTCTTCTTCAGTAACACACCATCTGGACACTGGCCATTATACTGCACCAAACACTATGAAAGAAACGATAGTTTCCGAATTTCGCAAATATGAAATAAAATACTTATCGATAAATAAGTAAAATATATCGATAGGTGAAAACAGTTATCGCCCATCCCTAGCGATAACTATTGATATATCGATAACTATCGACATATCGATATATCGACAGTTATTGATATTTCGATAATTATCGATAGGTATCGATATATCGATAACCATCGATATTTCGATAATTATCGGCATATCGATAAGTAAAATATATCGATAGGTAAGTACCCGATACTCATCGATAGGTGAAAACAGTTATCGCCCATCCCTAGTGCCATGTAAAACTTTCAAAAATGGGGGACAGGGGAACGTTCCACCTTTCATGGTGTTTGAATGAAAGGTCTCATCGAAAGGAGTTGGATTCTGCAAACAATAACTGTCCTTCACAATTCCTTTTCAAAGATCAGCGGGTGGGTAGAGGGAGGGGAAGCAGAAATTGGTTTTGTCCTCGGTTTTGTCTTTCATAGTACTGTAATGAAAGATCCCAACGGAAGGAGTTAATTTCTACACACTATCGCTTTCCTCCACGACATATTATAGGAATCTGGCCCTTACGTTTTTGTAATTGGGGAGGGAGGTGGGGGCTAAAAACTGGTATCATCCTTCATGGTATTCTAATGAAAAGTCTCAACATCAGGAATTAATTCGTCATATCCCGAGAACAGTGTCGCACTAAAGTACACACAAAAGCAAGAAAGGACGTTTGGACTTTAAGTGTGAATACCTCGAAAATGGAATGTCTGAGGAGAGTACTCACAAAGGACTGTTAAAGCATCTGGCCAAAGCATATTTATTGGAGACGTCAAAATCACATGAACGGACAGCAGGGGGTACTCACAAAGAGAAAATGGAACGTCTGTACAAACATATCTACTGGGTAAGTCATAAGCTTAAGTGCGAATATCTAGAAAACGGGATGTCGGAAAGGGATACTGAACAAATGGAAAATCTGGACGAAACAAAGCTTTTGAGTGCGACTATATCGAAAACGGAGTGTCAATGAGAGTACTCAAATAGAGCGATTAGAACGTTTGATTATCACCGAAGTAATAACATATCTGTTGGCAAGGTCAACATGAATATATCGAGAACGGAGTTGGAGGACGGTACCAACGAACGAAAAGGAGAACATTTGGACAGCAGTTGGTTGTGCGGCGGAGCACCGTTGTGTTGAAACCAGCGTAAATTACGTCGTGTTTCCAAATCTAACCCATCATTTGGTAGAAAATTAAGATAACGTTGAACTGTCCAATTTTCGTCCAAGAATTTGCGATCCAATAATTCCGCACCAAGCATTAAATCCAAGTTTTCATTGAGGCCTTCAACAATGAACAATTTTGTTTATTTATTGTTTTCCATGGCATGATACCTACTTTTTATAGTGTGTTGAATATGATTATTAATTTAACTTTCATAGTGAATTTTCGAAGATGGCCTTTAAATATGTTACATATTGTGCCACAGTTACACTATCTATCTAACTATAGATATTGTTTTTCATGATCTATCCTAAATCTGTAACTGGATTTTTTTCAAGAAACAAAAGCATATCTTAAATAAGCTCTTAAGCTCTTCCTCATTCGAAACGGAACCACAGTCACTGGCAATCCTGAGAAGTCGCTGAATTCATTAGCAGTTCGTTGACTTTTTTGGAGAGTCCAGGAAATTCTTTGGTTTTCCCACGAAGTCGATCAAATTGGTTGGAATTCTGTAGAAAGGGGTATTTTTGTTTAAAGCGTGACACCCCTCGCATCTCCCCAATGAAACGTTCGGTAGATGTTCCGAGATATGGGCAGAAGGGGCAGAGGTTGGAACGACCAATCCATGAATCTAAGCTATTTTCCTGGCAAATAACGTTACTGAGACACAAAACGGAAACGGCTGTTTTAGTCTCAGTGGTTATTCTCTTTTAACCCTTGATTTAGTTGATATATTTGAAATTTAATTGTCAAACGACGCTGTTGGTAGATGCAGATCGAGATGCAGATAAAGGTAAACTTCTTTGGTGAAGCTGTATCTTAAATGTACTTTATCATGAGCAGCGATAAAACGAACATTTTTGTAATCGTAATTAATTTATGAGATCTCTAAAAGTAGAAGGGGTGAAGACTTTGGGGATCTCGCTATATGTACAACATCTTATCAATCGAGTTAGAAAAGTAAAATAAACCATGCCTTCAGGGATTAATTTATAGTCTCAAATTTAGTATGGGAAGCTAATAGCGTTCGTCTACAAAATAAATATTTTGTTAATATGTAGTTGTAAATACAGATCAATATTTGTTATTCTATCGGTGTATGAACGTTGTAGGAGTACCTATGCGAGTAAATGTTACAAGCGCAGCGTGAACGATAAGGACAAATTACTTACCGCATCTTTTTTGCTCAAAAATGGCATTTCATTTTAAAGTTTTTCATTAAGAATGAATTCCCGTGGCTAGCCATGCATTCAAAAACTGAATATCTTTTTGGCTTTTTTTTATTTTTCCAAGGAGTCTATTAAGCACCGATAATGGGCAATTATCCAGGATTCAAAAATGATCAAATATTCAAAAAATTCAGCGGTAACTTCCGAAGCTGTCCTATTTTCACTTTTTTTTATGGCGAAAGGTCTAAAAACGCATTCCACTGACCTACCCACTCACATTATTCGAAAACGCGTGGACTGGAATTTCAATTAACCTACAACTCAAAATGAACAAATTCAAAAACGTATACGCAATCAATACCAAAGCTTGTCGATGTTAGATGAATTTTTAATAAATACTCGCTTCACTGATAAACAATTATAAATTCAGACCTTGGTGGAGGTTATAACCCGTCAAATCTCCCATCAAAGCTTTCGCCCCCTTCGCCTATCAATATTTTTACGTAATATTCCAACTAATTACGGCCATGAATATTCATTTAATACGCAAACTTTCTACAACATATTGTTCCATTTCGAATGTAACGATTTATTGTTGCAACAAGCATAATTACCGTTGCGGTAAAAAAATGGGTGGCTTTAACGAAAATACTACGGGTGCTTGGAACTTCCGCTTACCTGCTTAGTGAAGACAGGTAGGAATATCCGCTATTCAATATAAAAGCAGGTTTGTTCACTTTAAAAATATAATAAATAACACCTCATCACTAGATACACAAAGGGCATATTTGTTTTCATTTAATTTCCCTCAAAAATGACAACACGTATCACGTTCACAAAACCCTCCAAATTTCCACCCCCGTTCACTTAGAAATGGCGACCAGCAACCTCGCGCCGCCAAATCGCGTGCATATCTGGTCTCGATGTAACCGACAAGCGTAGAGATACGTGGGAGAGGGATGGCGAAAGAAATTATTGTAGATCAATACGGGGGACAAGGATAGCTCGCTTCGGAAAAAGAGTAGGGTAGATTCTTGTATTTCTCTAACAAAAGCCCCGCCACGCATCGCTGATGTTACGTCATAAAAACACCTTATAAACTTAATACAGTTTACTGACTGAGTTAGACTAAACCGAAACCTGTTTTGTTGTAACTTGTAGACCTATTATAGTAGAAAAGCGTTTTTATCATTGGTTTCCACAATTCTCATTATACCGGAAGCAATTTCATCCTACTAGAGGTGTTTACGTTCAAATCTTTTGGGTCATTGCACACTCTGTAGGGTAGTAAATGAAAATATACAGGACAAGGGTATTTGAACTTCGGCCAAATTCTCTGTAGCCATTTCGCCTTTGTGTCTCCAACAAAAAGTGTATCAGTAAAGCAAACAGTTAGCCTTCCCAGAGATAATTTGCTTTGCCGACGAGAGTTCAAGAATCAAATCCTTGAACGAAAGCATTTTGGGATTTTAATGAAAAACGAGTAGGATGTCAAAAGTCATATTGAATTTATTATGGCAACGAAACTAATATCTTAGGTCGCTGTCGATTAAAAAGAAGTAAAATTATTGTACTTTGCACAACTAAGAAATAAGATACAGTATAGTCAAAATCCAAAATTTCCGAGTTTTATCTGCACAGACAGACATGCGGACGTACGAAGTTCTATAGCAGACCGTTGCAGAATAATCAAAAACAGAAACTGGACTGTTGAGATAATTTCGTTAAGTGAGTGTTCATTTCCGGATCTGGATTCACTACTTGACTTGAATTGAATTGAAATGCAGTCAAGTAGTGGAAATTTAAGTCAAGCCAAGTAAGTAGGTACTCATGATGACAGCTAAGGTACTTCAATGTCAAGCTACTTGAATCAACATATGACCCAGGTTGTAACTAACACTGTTTACAATTGACGTACAAAGATTCTTCATGCAAAAAAATATTACCTTTTATATGGACAAAATAACGTTTTTTGTCGTCCAACATGATTACCATAACATTAATACTACAATATTCAGTTTCTGCCTAACCAGAAAGTGCTTTTTATTGCATTTTACAATGACCCAAACCTCAAACAGATCAAACCAGGGATCAAACTACTTTACTTTCAAAGCTTCTAGACAACCACTTGAAGTATAGGTTAACATTTTGAGCATTTTTGAGCCAAAAGCTGTTTCAAAACTTCACGATGACGATGAACGAACGGGATGTGAAACTTTTTAGTCCAAGAAAGTTACCCAAGGATCGGAAATTAATCGCGTACTTTTGAAATTTGTTGTTCACCAAGTGGTCCTGATGCACTTGATCAAAATCATAAGATTTTCTGTTAGACCTAAGGACTTTAGTGATAGCTTTTCATAATGCACTACCAAATCTTTCTTTTATAAAAAAGCACCCAATCCCTCGCCCACATAGGCCAATGAACGTGGAATATGGCGATACTGTGTCATTTTCCGCGTCTCCACCGAATCGCATAAAAATTTGGATTTAGGTTCTACTTACCCTCCACTTCAAAGTTGAACTTGAGCCCAGGGTTGCTTTTTATTTTTTAGGGGAAAAAACTACCCCTATTAGAAAAAATCTTACCTCTAAAATAGTTATAAATAAAACAATGTCATAGAATACTTTGACTCCACTGATTTGCGTGTTTTAACCAATCGCACTGAAGGTCAAAGCTTCCCTATGCTTTTTACCGCTACCTTCTTAAAATGAATACAGTATACATGCGTTTTGATGTATTAAATATGCGATTGGTTTTTTACTCATAAATCGGGTAATTTTTAAGCTATACGAAATGCTTTAAAAACCATTTTGTGCTTTAAAAGCTATAAGATTATTCAAATTAATTTTTTTAAACCCTTATTTTTGAAAGGGTTGTAGTTGAAAGGGCTCGAATGAGTCACTAATGACGAGCGTATGCAAACTTCGAACAGCCATATCTTAACCAATTTTTGTTTTACATAAAAACAAAACAAGCAAAATGTTCAGAAAAGCAAAAGCTACATTTTTGTATTCTTGTAAATTTTTCGTATCACTAATACTTTTGAAGTTATTTTGCAAAAAAAGGCAATTTTTAAAAATTTCAAAATTTTTTTTTTATTTCAAAACTACATTTTTTCAAAAATTAGCACTTTGCACCGGTCAAACTTACAGATCATATAAACAATACATAAATAACGTAAACTGTAAAGCGGTAACGCTTAATTACAATTGGGGTGCTAATTAGGTGGTGATTTCCTCGATTTTTTTACCAAAAAAAAGGACCAACCTTATTTTGAGTGTAACTCACTTAGTTTTGATGCTAGGAACTTTTCTTGAAAACAAACAGAAACGTTTTTTCAAACACTTTAAAAAAGTATTCATAAGTTTTCCCCGAAAAGTGCTTCATTTTTTGGTTATTTCACGTTGAAGTACTCGATGTGAAATTTGACGAATGAGAACCTACTTTTCTTGAGCTACAACTTTGCTTCTACTGGGTCTATAGACTTCATATTAGACCATTTTGTTTGTTTTTTTATAAGCTATATTTTTGATAAGAATGCTTTTTTCGATACAATACTTACTTTTAGAGTTATTTGCGAAAAACCGTCTGAAAACGTGTTTTTTTTGTTGAAAAATGAACATTTTTACTCGCAAATATATAACTCGAATACTATTGACTTAGTGAAAAAACTCTATAGAACAAAAGTTGCTACTCAATTTCCGGACTTATTTTGAACGTATCTTCCCCCCCCCCCCCCCCCGAGAAGGGGTGGCATTCACCCCCCAAGTAAAAGCAACCCTGGGCTCAAGTTCACCTTTGAAGTAGAGGGTAAGAGGAACCTAAATCCAAATTTTCAAGCAAATCCGTCGAGGCCGAAAAATTACACGCCAAAACGGTCATTTACTGACCTAACAGGCTTCTGGTATTAAGTTCGATGGTCATTTTCCAAAAATTATGGCGCAAGTGCTAAAAGGAATAAATATTTTGATTAAGGTTCTCGAACCGGTGGGTATGCGTATGGAATACTCCCCAGGACAGAACCGCTCAATGGCGGCACTGGAGGGTATTCCATATCCGTCAGACCTCCGGTCCTACGTCCCCGCTTAAAACGTTGAGCCTTAAAGCCTTTCCTGGTAGTTTTTTTTATAAAAGGCTACCGAATCTTCCCTTTTGAAGGAGCATTTCCTAACCCATGGACTTCTGGTGTTACGTTCGATAGTCTCTTTCCAAAAAGTATGACGCAAGCAATAAATATTTTGGGAAAGACTTTTGGACTGGGGCGGTCTGGAGGGTATGGATTCAACGTTCTATTTCCTACAACCATGAACAACATTTTCGTGCATCGGGGGTATGGGACTGGGGGGTATTTCATACCCCTCCGACCCCAGGTGCTACGTCCCCCCTTCAAAACGCTAAGGTCTAAAGGCATATCGTGATAGTTTATCATAAATGACTACCGAATCTTCCTTTTTTCCCTAACACACAGGCTTCTGATGTTGCGTTCGGTGGCCCCATTCCAATTATGGGACAAGTGCTAAGCGCAACACATATCTTGGGAGAGGTTCCAGGTTCCAACAATATTTTCGTGCAGAACCGGGATGTGTGGAGGTTGTTATGGAATACCTCTTAGGAAAGAACGTTCTACATTTTACAACTATCTTATAAGATTTTCGAATATTGGGGGGGGGGGGGTATGGCACTGGGAGGTATTCCACACCTCCCAGTCTCCCCGGTTGTACGTCCTCCTTCAAAACGATTAGTCTTTGGTGGTAATTTTCGTAAAAGATTACCGATTCTTCCTTTTTTAAAGGGCATTCCCTAACCCATATGCATCTGGTGTTACGTTCGATGGTCCCTTTCCAAAAATTACCATTATCCCTTCCTTCCATTCTTCAGGTAGCCTGCTCTCTTATCCACACCTTGTTTTAATAGATACGCCATCTTTTCCTTGATCCTATCTATCGCGAAAATCCAAGCCTTATTTCCTATTTCACCCCTCCCTTCCTCTTTCCCATTCTTCAGTTTTTTTAATTGCTCCTCAATGTCTTCTCTTGCTTTTTTGTAGTCCCTAATGTTGTTTCTTTCTCACTTGTTCCGTTCTCTCTTTTCCCCTGTTTATAATCTTCCAAAAGTCCTTCTCTGTTTTTACTTCCCTGATTTGTTCTTCGTATTCTTTCTGTTTCACCATCTTTACTTCTTACCATTTTTTTGTACTTTTTTGTTCTTTTCCTCCTCTATTTCTGCTCTTCTTTCTTTCTCCATCATTATTCTATACCTGTTTCTCTATTTTGTAGACTCTGTGTGGCTACACTCTTTTCAATTTTTTATCCCCTCCTCTTCAATTATTTGTTTCGACGTTATTGCTTTTAAACGTAGATCTTTCACCCATGTAACAACTGTTCAAAAAATGTATACATAGCGCTCAGGAATTCTGGTCAAAGTTTTCAGTTTTGAAAATCCGGTAATTATTTAAGAGTAAAGTGCTTTAAATAGATTTATTGCGCTACGATTTTTAATGCTAAACCACTATCTATAATCTATATTAAGTGCTTATTAAATTGCAAGTTTGAAATTAATTGCTCCGCTTACAACTTGATAATCAAATGGAAAATTGGGGTGTCATCTATTTGTAAAACTAATTCTGTCTGTATAATTATTACGTAGTATTCTTGTTGTGTAAACTGCAAGGGGGTCTCGTTCTCTACGATGAAATAATTCCACCGATGAGAGCTAGCCACCCTGTAATTGAAGGTTTGCGTGCTGTAAACGTAATTTGGGTTTGGCATTGGAGGTTTCAGAGGAGATATCCTGTTCAATGTTAGTCAAGGGGATACAGAATTTTGGGATTTTATTTAATTGTCATTGTAATGTTTAGTTTTTCTTTTTATTGTTTTATTGATGATTTTGATAAAATGACCCCTGCATTCATAAGCGTGACACAGATGGGGATGAATTTGACATCGTAGTTGGTTGTTCGTTCTTGGTAGGTCTTTAACAAGGCGGAAAAATAGAGTAAAGATGTCAATCGCTGAAATAAATGTGTTGTGTACAGAAAGGCTCTACGTTTGTCTTACAATTTTTATTACAGGGTTTTGTAATTGTATTTATTCTGTTTACTAATAAATTTTTGTAATCTCAGGTGGTCATTGAATTTTGTGTCAATTTGAAGTCCAAATTACGATCCAAGTTCAATTCCATTCAAGTATATTATGTCATAGTTTGTTGTACCCGAATGGTATTGTTAATCTACTTCAAAATGTATGTAGCGATTCTGTTGGAATTTACCAGAGACTTGTTACTAAGTCTCTGGAATTTACAGGAATTTGTTTGCGGCTTTTATTCTATTATGAGTGTGTAAAGGCAACGTTAGGGTTTCTCTTTGTGCCGGAACCCAACTGTACCCCGAGTTTGATGTTGACAATTAATAACACAATTGAAAATAATGGTAATTGTGAACTATCTAGGTAGGTGCACATAGCATTATCTTTAAAATATTTACTATTTAAACAGCAAATGTGGAAGGTAATTCTGCGGATAGTTCTGGCAAAGATAGTCACATTCCTTTTTTAGCGCATTTCCACAAAAATAAAAAAAAATGCGCTATTGTGGCCACTTTGTCCGTCCGTCCGTCCGTCCGTCCGCTAACTTTGCGACGCTACTAGTTTTTTTATCTTAAGAGCTATTGTTCTACTTTTTTCGCTATTTGGTTCGTTATGGTGTCGAGTCTTGTACCAAGGAAGAAATTTTTTCTGTACCGCTTACAAAAAAAGTTATTGTAAAAAAAACAAAAAACCGTTTTTTACATGTTCCATAATTTTACACTTTTGCCGTTTATTAACGATCCTAGAGATCGTTTATAATTTTGCATTGCTATCTGTCGTCTGCCTGTTGGTCTGTCCGTCTGTTCCTTTGTCTGTCTGTCCATCTATCTGTCCGTGTGAACGATAACTTTGTTTAGAAATGTTCGATCGCTTTTACATCTCCGTTAGTTATGAACTGAATTGCATGAAATTCAATATGGGCATAGCTTTAGCCATATAATACGCAATGCCAAAAGTTGAATCGAATCGATTCAAAATTCACAGTGCCCTTTTCGCATCTCGACCATTTATAAACCGAATTGCAAACTTTTTTACTTATAAAAGTATTTGAATGAAATTTGATACATAGGCACTTGGAATAAAGGAAAATCAAACGCCAATTTCAAAATTTGGTTTTGCGCATGCGCAGTGCCAACTTTTTTATTTATGGAAGAATTTAAACGAAATTTGATACATAGGCACTTGGGATAAAGGAAAATCAAACGCCAATTTCAAAATTTGGTTTTGCGCATGCGCAGTGCCAACTTTTTATTTATGGAAGAATTTAAACGAAATTTGATACATAGGCACTTGGGATAAAGGAAAATCAAACGCCAATTTCAAAATTTGGTTTTGCGCATGCGCAGTGCCAACTTTTTATTTATGGAAGAATTTAAATGAAATGTGATACATAGGCACTTGGAATAAAGGAAAATCTAGCGCCAGTTTCAAAATTTTATTTTGCGCATGCGCCGTGCCAACTTTTTTATCTATGGAACTATTTAAGTGAAATTTGATACTTAGGCGCTTGGAACAAAGGAAAATCTAACATTAGTTTTAAAATTTAGGTTTGCGCATGCGCAGTTCCAACTTTCTTATTTAGAAAAGCATTGAAATGAAATTCTTCTCATAAACTGAAATTGAAGTAGCACGTCAACAATGGATTGCCCATGTGCAACGCTATCTTTCATATTTGTGGGCCGGATTTTTACGATTTTAACAGAAGTTGCATCTTACAAATGGGAAATGAATGCAAGTGGAAATGCGCTTTATGTAAATCGTTTACGATTACTTTTTAACTTGTTTGTGGTTGCCGGCAACCCTTACCTTAATTTAAGTAATTCTCATTTTCTGAGAAACTACATTCTTAGAGATGCTCTGCATTTCTTAAGGGATGGAGGAAAGACGCATTTACAGGTGTTATAACCTAGGAAGAATTTCCTCGAACAAATCACAAAATTATGTTCTCAATGAAGGGGAACTTAAAATTGCCAATCTCTTAACCTGCATTTGAGGGTAGCACACTCATTTAATTAACAAGTTATAAATAAGGTAATTACTTACAAACTTGAAATTTAGTAAGCAATTATAGAGAATGGTAGCATTAAAAATATAGAAATATAAATTTATTCAAGGCACTTTACTCTTGTGGGTAGCTGGCACCCTCAACCAGTTGTCATTTTTATAACAAGTTATAAATAGAGCAATCAATTTCAAACTTGCAATTTAATAAGCAATTAATATAGAAAGTGGTTTAGCAGTAAAACCATAGAATTAATAAATTTATTTAAGGCAGTTTGCTCTTACCAATAGGTTGCACCGCACACCGTTAATGCACAATTTATCACAGCAATTAATTCAAAACTTGTAGCTTATTAAGCAAATAATATAGAAGTTGTTCTCAGTAAATTAACAAAAAATTCCGCAATCCTCGTTTGTAATTTTTTTTCGAGTCTAAATACATTTTACCTTACATTTTACACATTACCAGCTTAATATTAAGCGAGATATTAAGCCAGCACCCTCAATGTCACAAACAAATTCGGAGTAATAAATTCCACACTATAGCAATAAGCAATAAATCAACATCAACATTATTTACATATCCAAATAGGAGTAGGTATCTTGTGTTCCTTGCAGAAAGTTGGTGAATACGATATTATATTAGTATACCTTTGGAGTGTAATTAAGTAAATAACAAACATTAAAATCAAGCGCTCATTAAATGGTAATTATCAAACGGCGAATTCTAGAAACATAACTGTTGTCATTTAAATTTTAAATCAACTAGGCAAATAAATTCTTAAAAATTATGGACGAAAAATCAAACATTTCCATTCCATAAACATATAAATTCCTATTGTTTCATCAACATTTAAAATGATTGTTGAATTAAACGGATTCTATAATTAAAACGTTGGTATTTTAATTCCGCGTTTAAAATTAACGTATTCTTCTGTCTTATTAATTAATTTTTTTCCAATTTGTTGTGCACTCCATATAATGATTTATTTCATTTTCAATTTTTATTTAGTGATCAATAACACCTGACATAAGAATAAGAACGGCAAACCTAAAAATGAAGAAATAAGATTGTCTGCAATGCTTTGGAATAAAAAGTAAAATGATGAATTTAAATTTCCCTGTTTTTTTACAAAAAATTGTAAGTTAACTGGTTTCCTTCCTGGGTTGATTAATAATAAATAAAAGATTCTTAGTTTGCGAAACAATCAATAACAGTTTAAATAGTTTATCTATTAATAATTGAATATGAACAAAGAAAGTGATTAAGTGAAGAATTGAAAGTAAGCGACAAGGAGACTGAAAAGAAAACTGAAAGGAAGTAACACACGCGAGTAACCTGTGCCATGTGCGTTACATGAACTCGACTGCTTCTATATTGTAATTACATGAAACCTTGAACTGAAAAACTGGTTAGGTACCCCATCAGAAGTATATACCAAGTAAACTTCTAAAATTAACAAGATCAAAACTGTGCCGCAAAAAAAATTAACCCCGAGCTTATCATTTAAAAAAAACACCTCCAATATAATGACTGCAAAATGTTCCAAAAATTACCAATTGCCACTTACTCTGTCTCTAAATCCGCGGCTTCGAGTTCACCCTCCATATCTATAAAAGAGGCCCAACTTACACCACCCCAGTTTGTGAAAATTTATACAGTCAATTATAACTTTCAATTTTAAAACTAATTTACTTAATTTTAAAACTAATTTATTATTGATCACAGATTTTTTCACCATATCTATTGGCGCTTTGCAGAAATGCGCGGTGCTACGGACAAGACACAACTGACTGGTCTTCAGATACTGAAAAAAAAGGGAACACAACAAAGAGCCTGAACGGAGTGGGCAAATTGGTCACCGACTGGACCTGATCCGTTTTTGTCTTCGAATCCGAATAAATAAAAACAAACCGGAACGTCTACATTTTGTTCGGTAATAATTATCCCCGGCAAAGCATCTCAGGCTAATGAATTTTTTGTTGGTGTATCCCGCGCAAAAAAAACAACGATGAAGAGTATTGGGCAGGTAGCAGTTTCAGCTCGTTGGAGCAAGGACTTAGGTAGGTAGGTTTTAAGACAAAATGCAGATTTTTACAAGAATTACTTTCGTTCTGAATTTTGGTGCCACCAACTGTGACCAACGGCAAGTGATTTATTGGCAGCTTACCGCCGCTGCCTTATTATTAAGAGAAATTGACCCTTGAGATGTACGGGTAAGACATCCAGGTAAAATAAGGGCGAGTGAGTCATACTTTGAAAGACTATCAGGTGCAAAGGAAATAGATATTGATAGATTGGATACCGTGCGTTTTTGTCCTCTTCAGGTAGGATTAGAGCTGTTTACGGTTTAGCAAAAGTTTTTACCAAAAATTGTTTAGGCGAAACGCCTAAGACGACTTGCAGGTGCGGACATTTAAAGTTGTAAAGGAATTATGTAGGTAAGAGGAGAGAGAAGAAAAAAAAGGTTGGCATGGTTTGTTTGTGTAGTGTCCGGTCAATTACCTGCACATTTTACACAAAGAATTGCATTTGTTCACAAAAAGAGCTTTCTTGGATTATCCTTATATAATTCTTTATACCTTGGAGTTTGGGGAAACGATAATGCAAATTTTAGTGACACTTCAGGTAGTCATCTATTCAAATAATATGAATTTGAGACACCGGGAATGCATTCCAGAAATTAGCGGGAACAAATGTATGTATAGGTGTCGACCTGGCGACAACTTTCATACAGCAGGTTTTACATGCCTCGCAGTTGGGGACTTATTTCAACTGCCCCCTTACTTTCCTAATGTGAATATGCTGAATAATGAGCAATTTCGTGACAGTTTTGTATTAGCGGAATAAGTGAATTTTCAATTTGGATAACATGTTACCATAGTATAATACGTTATTCAAGTTTTCCTGGTGGATACCCGAATTGTGCGTTTTTTGGTCCCGTTCTCACATTTGTATGTCAAGGTTAGTGTTCAATATAAGGATGCCGATTTTGAATCGATATTCTAAGGACTCTTACATCACAAAAATTGAACTTTTGATTGATTTTTTAAGTTTTGACTTTTATAAGAATTGATCTTTTGATAGGAGACTGAATCGTGATGAAATTGTATTTTAATTCCGAACTCAGTAAGCCATCCAAACGCTTTTGTTCCTTTTTAGCGCATTTCCACAAAAAAATGCGCTATTGTGGCCACTTTGTCCGTCCGTCCGCCCGGCTGTCCGTCTGCTCGTTCGTTGAGACGCTACTAGTGCTTTATCTTAAGAGCTATTGTTCTACTTTTCTCGCTATTTGGTTCGTTATGGTGTCGAGGCTTGCACCAAGGAAGGAATTTTTTCTGCGTTTATTGCTGAAAAAGTTATTGTAAAAAAACCAAAAAACCGTTTTTACATGTTCCATAATTTTACACTTTTGCCGTTTATTAACGATCCTAGACATCGTTTATAATTTTGTATTGCTGTCTGTCGTCTGTCCAACGTCCAACGTCTGTTCCTTTGTCTGTCTGTCCCTCTATCTGTCCGTGTGATCGATAACTTTCTTTAGAAATGTCCGATCGCTTTTAGATCTCCGTTAGTCATGAACTGAATTGCATGAAATTCAATATGGGCATAACTTTAGCCATATAATACGCAATGCCAAAAGTTGAGTCGAATAATAAATAATGAGTGGAATAAATGAAAATCTAACGCCAGTTGTAAAATTTGGTTTTGCGCATGCACAGTGCCAACTTTTTTATTTATGGAAGCATTTAAACGAAATTTGATACATAAGCACTTGGAATAAAGGAAAATCTAACGCCAGATTCAGAATTGGTTTTGAGCATGCGCAGTGGCAACTTTTTTATTTATGGAGGAATTTAAACGAAATTTGATACTTAGGCACTTGGAATAAAGGAAAATCTAACGCCAGTTTCAAAATTTGGTTTTGCGCATGCGCAGTGTCAACTTTTTTATTTATGGAAGCAGTTAAATGAAATTTGATACATAGGCGCTTGGAACAATGGAAAATCTAACGTTTGTTTCAAAATTTAGATTTGTGCATGCGCAGTTCCAACTTTCTTATTTAGAAAAGCATTGAAATGAAATTCTTCTTATAAACTGAAATTGAAGTAGCACGTCAAAAATGGATTACACATTTGCAACGCTATCTTTCATATTTGCGGCCGCATTTTTACGTACTCTTGTGACATTAACAAACAATTCCGGTAACAGTCTCCAAGAATAAACACCATATCAACCAGTTCTGCTTTTGTTTAGAACATTTTCGCAACGTTGATTAAAAAACAATCATACAATGCCGACACTGTACTGTTAATTGTGAGAATTGAACATCTTTTGTTTTATCATGGCACACTTGGTTTCGGAAAAATTTTTACAAATTGGCGTTTCGACTTGGTTTTCTCTGAAATGTTCTTATGGAATGTGTGGTTTTGTTTATATCACTGGGAAATTTGTAGTTTTGGCTACCTAGAGGTATAATTTGTTTAGGGGGGTGCCATTTGAAATTTTTAAAAAACATGACATTTAGCGAAGGTCAATCAAAAATGTTATTTTTTCGATAACGTACATAAAAAAATAATCTGATTGTGGAAGAGATCTTAACCTGTGCCTCAGTTCAAAAATTAGCCGCCTTCGCGATTTAGTCCCTCTCGAAAAACTTGCGAAAAACTGTCAAATTTTGAAGAAAAAAGGTTATAACAGCGAAACCGTTAAAGTTAGGGGTATATATGTTACATAAGAAAATAAGTACTTTTCAAGTACTTTCCAAATCAGTAATAAAATATGGGGTGTTCCATTTAAAAAAATTCAAGTTTGATACGCCACTGGAATACAGCACGCCCCTGTTGATCAAAAATATTTTAGAAACATGCCGGCGATAATTGTGTACAATTTTGCTCTAAGACTTTTTTCTGTATCTTTAATGGTCAAGGAGTTATGATCCGAGGGATCTTAGGTGCTACACCCTGTATAGCGGTGCATTTGAGGGATATTGAGTGAAAGAACTTTCACAAGATGGTTAGTTCCCCTTTATCGTCGTGTATAATACAAATCGTTATTTTATAGCAGAAGCCATATAAATCATTGTAATGCTTCTGACAATTCTGAATTTAATTTAGACGTCAAAAATAGCAAGCTTAGGTTCTGCCGTCGCGCCTGTTTCCATATAAACAGCATTGCCGTATGTTATGAACGTCATTTTATATCGTGCATCGCGGCCATTTTAAATAAGAATGACAGATGTCATTAGAATGCACAGTCATCTGTTTCACTTTATCTCTCGTAGCGGTTAAAGTGATCACTTTATCTACCCTCAAGGTTAAAGAGCGACTGTATTTTATAGTATTATAGATGTTAAATTGAAATTTTAATAGGTTTGAATGAGTAGGCTATGGCTATCCCTATTAAAATGTCAATTTAATTAAACATCTACTATAAAATAAAACCCATTTATGCTACAAATCGTTTATATATTCCTGAAGAGGTCGCCCCAGGGAGTTATCCATTCCACAAATTTGGGTATTTTTATAAATGATAAGTTCACCAAGACCAAAGATATTGGTAATTTTCCCTTGCCTTTATTCAGTAGTAGGTACTGCATGTATAATTGACTGAAATTTTGAATCGGCATCTATCTGTTCATTGGTATATTCTAGGGTATATTGCTGTCAAACAAAAAAAGAAGCGCAAAGAATAAAACTAAAAGCAGAAGAAGTTTTGTGATGCGAGTTCAAACGTATGTCACGAAAAAATCTTTCTATTACCAAAGAAAAGACTTTATCAATTTGAAATTTCAATTTTTTTTATTATTGATGAGTACTGAGCTACCTCTGTTGCGGCAGGATTCAGATCAACATATTAATGCTTGAATGTATAGGTAGTATAACTTTAGCAGTTTCTTTTTTTTTCAGTCATAACAAAATGAATACCCCGGACTTTGATTAAATTGCAGTTAAGACATACGAGTACCTAAACATAATAAAATCAATACTACTCGCAGGTTCCATTCATTAACATATAGCGTTTGTAGTGAACGTGAATGGGGGTAGTAAGTTTTAAACCCAATAAATAACTTAGTTAACCTTTACGCAATTGCGTCGACCGTAAGTATTGATCGGCAAGCTGATGCAGAGCAAATTCTAGGAAGTCGTCGAGGGATCTGGTAAGGGAAGGCGCACATTGCCAAGGTCTTCGAACGCCTCTTACCCCCAAATTGTAGGGATGCGGAGCTTGCGCACCGATTCAAAATGCATTCGCCGCCCTTTCTTTTACGAACAACGAAGAGAGATGAGAGATGCACGTACTTAATGAGAACAACTCCGAAGATTCCCCGAAAAGCTCGACATTTCCTAGAAAAGAGAGCAGGATCAACATTCGCATTTCTCGGTCGTTATTACATTACATCTTACATCTCTTTCGTAATGCGGCGCGGGTGACCGTTACGCAATATCATTCCAGCGTTCATAGTTTTGAAATTCAATAAAAATAAAGGCAATAAATAAATAAAGTGATTTACCCCTCTTATGAGTAGGTAAATATCCCATTTCCATAAGAGAGGTGTAGGTAAATGGCAGAGAAACTAATGATTGAGCTCCGGTAAAGTTGCCGGAGAATATAATTGACGGCTCAAAAAATAAACCAATCTGCCAAATGTACCATCCACATTGTCGGAATATCCGGTTCCGAAAAATCACTATTAAATGTACTCTCTTCAGAATCCAATATACTTTAATGAGCCATAACTTGCTTCCATTGTACCACTGCGGTTTTTGGAAAATCCGGTTCTAAAGGATCACGAATCACTTTACAAACTAAAGATACTTCAAATAGTTCCTTAAACAATCTACGCGTTTTCTCTTCACATTTAATATACTACCATTGAATAAAAAACCACATTTATTCAATGGTACTACATACTATCAGTGCCAACCAACTTCACGAGATCATCGCAAAAACATACGTAGGTATTACTTGTTTGTTTATATGGGACATTAGATTAGACGTAATTATACTCCATGTTCACTACTATAAATTATACAACCCTACTGTGCAACTAAAATTTACAAAATTGCATTCTTTATTTTCACATGTCAACTCATAAGCGAGAAAGAGATGGTAACAATTTGGAATAGTTGATAATAAACCGTCATCTTTCTTCTTCTTTAGCATTTCCTCCTTATTATTCCTGACTCCTGTTCCACACATCCTCCCTCTTCATTCAACCTTTTCTCTCTTAAACCCTCCAAGACACTGTAGTTCTTCCACCTTCTCATTGTCTCTCTCCACCTGCATTTTTCTCACTCTTCTTCCAACCTATTCCTCTTCTCTTCTCATTAAATATTCAAACCATTGCAGTCTTCGCTCCTGAACCTTCGCAGTTTGTCCATCTCCCTTTAGTCCAGTATGGGGCAAATAGGGCCTTTTCCCTAAAAACATGGAGCAGTAGTAATTTTTGTAATATGTTCTTGAGGTCTGGTCTTGGAAAAACATGTTTTCGACCTTGATAGGGAGAGATCGCTCGCGCCGTCATCTTGGATGAAAGGGACAGAAAATCGGTTTTCTAAAAATAACTCCGCAGCGGTTGATATTACGAGAAAAAGGTTCAAATGAAAGTTTAGGAAGATAATATTCCTCTCCTCGCATTTTTGTGCTTCGTTACAGTAATGAAACTAAAGTCTTGTGAGAGGGTAATGTGGGTCTGTCCGCCGATAACGCACGTAAGTTTTGTATTGAATTTAGCAGTTTGCCAACCGTTCCGGTAAATACTTAAATTATTTTTGCAGTCGCTGAAAGCTCGTATAACCGGGAAGAAGATATGTAATTAATATTTTGACATCTCAGCGGCGTTAATTAATTATTAAGCACTTTAGTTTCCAATAATAAGTGAAAATCAGGATAGAAACGACTTTCCAATCGAGGTGATTACACGTTATCAATTTTCAGCCTTGCATGTGTGTAGATAACGACAACAGTCGTTGTGCCGGAAAAATACCAATTAGGCCTAGGTGTTAATTGGATTAATTAGTATTGAAATTTGAAGGCGCCTAATTGGGTAAGCATTGTTAATAACTGACGTTTTAATGAGTTGTAGTGAACGTTATCAAAAACAGTCGTGAGAGGTTCCCCGGATGCGCTGTAATTCCTCCAGAAGGTTTGCAGGTTGTTCCATATTTTTCCGATATTTGATTCGTGTTTGTATTGAATACAGCGAAGAGCTGGATTTCCCGTATTCCACTTCCTTAAGAGCCGGATTTCTTTATAAGGTAAACGCTTGATTTTGTGGGAACCTTTTGCCATTTTTCATTCTTTCCGTAAGTAACTTAATTTATTGAGTAAATTTTTGCGAAACCGTACCGTAGTTTGATCTTTTGCCATTTGTAATTGCGGAAAGTTAAAGCTGTTGCCTTTTTACCTAATAATGTTTTGTTAGTACTGAAATTTTAACTTTTCTTTTAATAATAATAATAATATGTATTTGATCTTTTAGCCATTTACATGGATAAGATAAGTCACAGTGTATATACAATGTATTTGCAACCGTAACGTATTTAGATCTTTTGCTTTTGCATTCTTGCCGTAAATACATTTTTCATCCGTACCGTTTTATTTTGTTTGTGGATTAAGTTACCCGTATTCATTGGAATTTGCTTTCAGCAACTTTTTCTACCGCTCCGTTATCGTAAAGGTGACCTTTTTTCGTTTTTCTAAGTGTAAGGGGGGGATACTGTATGATTTCCCTTCACCACATCCGCCGATTTGTGTTTTGTTGCTTTCGCTCCCGCTAGAGAGCCTGCCGTTTGCTGGACTCGACCGATTCCTGGTTACCGTTTCTCCGGTTCAGTTTTCACCCGAAGTTACCGAGATCGACCTGCCAATCCGTGGTTACCGCCGACCTCGACCAGACGCGAGATTTTCGCTTGGTGGCCCGTCCGTCCATCCGCTCAGTCGATTCTTGTGGCCGTCGTCCGCCGACGGAACTGGTTGTCGTCGATTGCCGCTATTACGTCTGATAATTACAATATAATTTGTATGTTTATTTATTTTTGTTTTAATTAAATTTTAATTATTATTCCGCTAACATTCTTTAATTTTAAATCACACCGATTGTGCACGAGCTACTTCAGATCATCGCATTACATCTGCACAGAAAATTCTGAATATGACGAAACCGCGTGTTTCAACAAACAGAAAAGCCAATTACTTCATAAAATTAGCGCGCAAGACGTACACGCTCTTTTGCCCGTAGTGACTTGAACAGCAAAATCTACTTTCCGTCAAATTCAATGTAACACCAATCAGGAGCGCTTGAAGTTCCATAACACGCGCAAAAGAAATCCACACCTATAGCCCTTGTTATCATCGGTAAACACACGTGAGTTTCCAAAATCAATTAACTTGTGCGATAACAACGCCCTTATCGCGTCCGGGCAGATATCCCTTAAATGCACTTGACCAAATGTTCCTTAATCCAAATAACGCAATTTCAACATCTCATAATTAATTTACACAAACAAATTTACATGAAAGATAAAACTTAAACAAGAAATTAAGCGAATAAAAACAAATCTAAAATGGACAAATAGACATTAAAATTGTAAATTACTTATTTTGAACACGGCAGATTATTCAACAACCACTATAAAGAAACTTTTGTGAAAAACATTTTTCTGTACCTTTTAACTAAGAAAACATAAGGTCATCTGATATTGACAATTTTTCGATTTTTCCGAGCAAATATTTTTAAATTTTGATTTTATCAATTTAAGTTTCACCCAAAAAAAGCATGTGAGACCTATGTTACTTTTTTCATTACACTAACACATACGGAAACACTATATAAAGTGTCGAAAGTGGGACACCCTGTACACTGAATTCTGCAGAAGGGGTATTGGATCATTTTCCAGCCGTCCATTTTTCGTGCGCAGCTTCACGGGAGTAATTCTCGAAGTGCCAAATCTGCCCGCGCTAGTCTGGGCGTATTTCAAAAACCTTTTAATTGTACATTAATTTATTCCGCACTGTCTCAGTCATATATGGTTTTCATTCACTTCTCTCCAGAATAAATCCCTAGAAAATTAAATTTGTATGTGGTCAAGAAAATGAATGCATTTTTCTACTTGGGTTTTTTATTATTATAAATTTCATTAAATGCTAACTTTCTAATATAGGGTGAAGTTAAACCAGTTTATTGTCGATGAGAAGTGAAGTTTGAGCCGAGTCCATCGTACTTTCGCTAATTGATTCTTATGGTGTATTCTTACGTTAATCACGATCGAGCACATTTAATTGAAAACGCATTAAAGCGGAAAAAGATACAAAGAAACCTTCAGGTACACAAAATTTATTTTCTAAAAAATATTAAATCGTTTCGAGTAATTCAAAAATATCGTGGACGTCAACGCATAAGTATACGTACACATGCTTATTATTCCTAAACGGTAGAAGGGTCATGCAAGTTATTTTTATTTAAATTAATTTCCAGATCTATTTATACATTTGCACATCTGTTTGAGAATGCATTTTTCGAAGTTTTCCAGTACCTTTGCTTTTGGTCTAGGGAGGGGCAAAAAATAAAATTGGCGGAGAAAAATGTTTAATGAAACACATAATATACATTTTTATTTTTAGTAGGTAAGTGTGGCGCAGTTCAGTTAAAGCTGAACTGTGGTGCTAAGGGCCGGTTCGAATCCGGGTTCGGGCATGATTTGTAAATGTATAGTGGGTTGGGTTGGTAGAGCAGCCTTGGCTGAAACCTCGCCCACTCAAAAATAAAGGACAAAATAAAATAAATAAAAAATAATAGTTACTAAAAACGTCTTCAAAATTATTATATTTCAAAATGTTAGTTATTACCGCTTTTATATCAATTAATTTTGTATTAAATATGCAAAGAACACGGGGCGAAAATAGATAAGTAGAAATAAAGGCCATTTCGGTATATCGGTACAATTTCGGTATATCTGTATATAGGTACCCTAATTTATAGCTTAAAACCTCTTTCATTGTTTAAATCTCAAAAGAAAAGGTTTTGAATTAGAAGCCAACAAAGAAAATTCTTACAGATATTTTTTAACAAACATAAAACGTAACCTGTGGCCAGGCCAGGGAAGGGCTGCTGCCCCCCCCCTTGCCCCTCCCTGCGTACGCCCATGGGGGGGGGGGGCTTTAGAGAAGCCTAGAAATTTTTGAAAATGACAGCAAGATCTGTAGGTTAAATGCCCGGGGCTTCGACCGAAGGCGACCTTCAAGCATGACAAGTGGGGGTGTAAAAAGTCTGATAAGTAGTTGTAGGGGAAGAATGTACAAAAGATAATCAAAATTATACATTTTAATAACTTAGTAATATATAATATTTATTAATATATAATATGAAGGAACCTTTACGCATTAATCTACTTAGAAAATTCAATAAGTTACAAAAATTTATTATCAAGAGTCTTTTAATCACAATGACTAGAGGCAGCTGGTAATGAACACATTAATTTAATGTACACTTCGGTTCACAAGGACATTTCCAGTCTTTTTGCACCGTTGGAGAAATTCATAAGTAGTTTTCGAGGCACTTAATCTTCGTGCGAGTCTACCGGCACGACTTCGAATAAAACTTGCACGGCATAGGTAATTTTATCTGGAAGAATATAAATATTAATACTTGCTTCTCTTCAGGGAATGGTCGCACCCATTATCCTTGGGCGATTCTTTCTGTAGACAAATCCGTAATAGACGAATGCACCCAACAACATAAAACCGATTGCGAAGAGATACTTAACGCTTGGATCTGTGACCATGGGTATCACAGCCAGAAATACCGCCACTAACATGATGAAGATAACTATCCAGATTGGTACCTAAGAAGAATTTCATGTAAAACATACCTAACAAAATAATTAATAATTACTCTGTAAGGTCGAGGAGCGTTTGGCTGCGTTTTCCTCAATATTAGAAGTGAAAACATGGCGGTTCCGTATCCGACCCAAATTAAGAAACTGGCAAACTCAATCAGCTCGTTGATGTTTCCCACAATTATATACAAAAACGACAGGATACCCTGCATGACTACGGCAGGTACCGGCGTTAGCCGCTTGTAGTGGACGTACGACAAGCACTCTATCATGTGGCCGTCTTGGCCTGAAACAAAACATATTCTACGGGAGACAATAGATTTGGCGCACCCACGTGACTGTGTCACTCGTACCTGGTAACGCTAAATTGAATACTCAAGGCACAGCCGAAAGTTGCGCAAGCTACACCTACAGGTATGAGGAACTGCACCGGACCCAAAGCCTTCTCGCCGAAAGCGACGGCCACCGCCGGCGCATCTACCATTTCCGGTACACTCAAGGCGGTCATGTAGGCGACGTTGACGAAGACGTACAGGAACGTGACTATCGGTACGCTGATGCAGATGCTCCGGAGGATGTTTCTGAAAAATGTGTCATTTTGAATTTTTCGATTTGTAATGGGTTGTGAAATTATACTTTTCGGGATCTTTCAATTCCTCAGTCACGGTTGTAACGGCATTCCTGTAAGAAAAAAGCCATATGAATACGGTTCAATGGAAATGATTTTGGACAACCCCTCCATCATATCTAGTCACACATCATTTTAAAGACCATACCCTTTCTCGTTTTAAAATTTTGTCATATGTGTTTACGATCCCAATAAATGTAGAGTCTTGTGTAATTTGGGCAAGCCGAGTTTGTGATTTAAATATTCTTGTGAAAATAAATGCAATGCAATTAAATGTTGTTTGTAAATCTAGTTTTTGTCGCCTTTTGAAATCATTTTTAGTGACGAATAGTGGAGTGAGTCTCACTTATTTTTTTACGTGTTTCCCCTAAAGTTTAGGGTGACATTTCAGTATTTTGCATGGGCCATATACTTGGAGACCAGGTGGTTCGCACAGCAGTATATAGAACGAATCACAATTTTTTCACTTCGTCCACTCTATTTCTTGAAGCCAATTACTAAACAAAAAACACTTTAGTACGTGCTCTTAGTCCTGATATTTAAAACCTTCAGACGGATGAATGAAATTTTTTTGTATTTTTGTAGATATCAAAGGATTCTTTTGACTACTATAAATATTTTAGTGTTCAAAGACTCTGCAAGAAATAAAACTTAGTACATCTGTATTGTGTGTTGTCTGTACCATTCTTAAACTTATACGAATACAAGAGCATTAACCCTATAATAGGCAACACACATCTCCTGCATTTGATATTTATAAGGAGTGATCATAAAAGAGTGCAAACCACGTGATCATAGTAGTTGCTCTATAAAAAAAAAATTCGTACTGGTTCATGCAGATGTAAGGCACAAATACATTACCATCCGTCATAGGCCCATAGTCCACTGTAAAATGCTAAAGCTATGTCTTTGGCAGAATACTTGGTACCTTCAAAACCAGTATTAAGATTATCAAAATTTCCTAAAAAAAATAAGAGTTAAAGGGAAATGGAAAAGGAAAGTTGTTCGTACCTATACACCATTGGTAAACACCGCCCAATATGACAACAATACATGCAATCACCTTAAAGGAACTAAAAATATTCTGTATTTTTACATACAATTTCACACTGGTTACGTTAATAAACGTAATAATACCTGAAACACGCCAAGTTACTACAAAAAAGCGACTTCAATTTGTCTCACCTAATACTACAATAGATATGAGTTTTGCCACATTATCTTTGTCAGACTTTTGAAACATTCCAAGATAATCGAACAGCGGCTGGCAGGCGTACTCGGCGAACGTTAACGTTATCACAGCCACTTCGGCGGGTCGTAACGCAATTACGTAGACCCATGAGCACAGGAACGCGGGTAGTTTGCCCCAAAATGGATGCAGCGGACCAAAGGAGTCCATATAGAACGCGTACTCGGCACCCGATCTTGGTACAACCGTGCCCAACTCTGCGAATGTCAGGGCGCCTAAAAAATAAATTTTTCAAAATTAGCTTACATACCAGGGTGCATTCATATTCACCCTGCATATACAGCCGGCAGCGATGTAAAAATTTATAAGAACTGGCAACCGCGGAACTATTTCGAAAGAAAATTAATTTGTCAATCTACGGAATGAAGGTAAAAAGATGGTAGGCAACCAACATTACTCCCTGTATTTTTAGTTTAATACTTAGGTATATCTTGCAAGGCGCTTGGTTCCCAATGAAGCAACGGTAATATTCTTACTAAAAACTTTGTTTATTCATTTATTTATTTATGACCTTTGATTATAAAATATATCTATATTCAAAGGTTGTAAGAAAGTTCTATGACAATTTCAAAGATTCTAATGAAAACTCTAAAGTTTCCAGAAATTCTAAGAAATTTCTGAGGATATCCTAAAATGAGACTTAAGAAAGATGTAAAAAGACCGAAACATGCTAAACAGTAAATTAATATTTGCAAGAGGATTTTAAAACTATATTAAAAAATATGATATTTTGAAACCATGAAATTTTTAGGGCATTTTCCAATGAAGTTGAGTGCGCTATTGCAGCCACTTTCTCTGTCCGTCCGTCTGTCCGAGGCCTTAACTACTCCTACAGTTTTCAAGATATTTAGTTCGTTCTTTTTGCATTCGGTAGCGTATCGCTCTGGCACCTGAGTCAAGGAAAATCTTGACGATTGAACTGCGCATGCGCAGGCGCACGCTGCGCAATGTTAACCTTTTTATTTATTAATATATTTTGTTGAAATTTTAATCACAGATACTTGTAGTAAAGGCAAATATATCGCATATAGTAAAAATCAGATGTGCGTATGCGCATACTGCGCAATGCCAACTTTCTTATTTATGGGGATATTTCTTTGAAATTTTAACCAAAGATGCTTATAGTAAAAGCAAACGTATTGCATATTGTAAATATCGGATTAATAAGCGCATGCGCAGGACGCGCAATATCAACTGCGCAGTAAATGTCAACTTCCTTATTTATGAAGATATTTCTTTAAAATTTTAACCATATATGCCTCTAGTAATGAAAAACATAGCGCACATAGGTATGGCCTTTGGGGAAGTATTGATCAATTTATGGAAAATTCGCTGAAGTTACTCGCCTTAGGGAGAAAACCTTTTTACTTGTTTTACGTATTTACCATGAAATAAGCATCTAATATGAAATGACTAGAAAAGTCCCATACGGATGGGATGGAGTTTATGCATTAAATCCCGAAGGGTAGGCTTGCCGAAGAGGATACAATCACTCGCGCATTAAGTCTTTGATCCTCAACAGAATTAATATACTCAAACACGTCCGCTTCACTACTCCAACCAGGCTACGGTAAAATGTTGCGTCGAGCTGCTACAGGGAAAAGCGAAAGGATGCAGATTCGGTTCCTCCTCTAAGAGCAATGATTTTGATTCAGGGAGGTGTGTCCGGATTAAGCGAAATCCGGGCGTTGCCCCCGAAGAGTGCAGAACAATAGACCGAAAGACGGGACATACAGAGCAATGGTTAGTTATTCTTATGGACCTCACGTCCTGGGACAAAGTAGAGGAGGTCTGTACGCATCGTCCACATTTGAACTGTCCTAGGATCATCTTCAAAGTCATAGAGAATACCGAAGGAAAAACTTGGCGATTTTCCTTCGAAGGCAGTTACTTGGAAAGCGAGAAAGAAGAGAAAGTTTTTCTGGGCTCCTCCTCAGGGGGATCAACAAGCCGGACTCTCCAAAGCGGTCCGGTAACAAGGCAGGCTTCTAGAAGGAGGGGACGGCTCCAACACAGCGCCTTATTCGAAGACCTGGTAATGGCCGGCTATTCGCAAGAAGAATCGGACTGGGGCACATAAACCGATAGCCAGGAATACAGATTCGAGGGCAAAACTTCGGGTTAAGCGGGCCCTGCGCCAAATCCTAAGGATGTGTCTGGGTCGTTGGCTCCGGCACTCCAGTGTCTGGCTCAGGGTAGTTCGAGAAGAAACCTAGAGGTTCTGAGGTACCTAAAGTTGCGGGTGTGCCACGAATCTGAGGGAAAGTCGCTCGGCGGGGCTCAGGGTGACCATTGTTCTGGTGTCGCACCCGGAGGCGGATATCACTGAGCCTCTGTCGAGGTACTACATTGTGGCTGCATGGAATGCAGTAGTTGACGAGTTGTAGGCGTGTCTTTTACAGGGAGTGGCATTGGATGTGTGTCTCTGAAAATTCACAGGTACAGGCCCTAGGGTAACCAAGTGATGACTATGTTATACTGGTCCCTGGATGAGGCCAACACCATCCTTAAAGCGCCTCCAGAGGCGAGCAAAATCCTGGTTTCAAGACAAGGGTATGGAGGAAATTCTCCCGCAGGGAGGAACCTGGTAGACACTTGAAATTGATGAGGTATCCTATCGGGCACTCCAGCCGCAGAACTTTCAAGCTCACGCGGGAGTGTCGCACGCCACATTGACGAAAGTGAGTACTCCGGTTGTGCCAGGTAAGTGAGAGGGCTCCACCGTAGCAGCGGAACTCCCTTTTGTTGCGATGGAGAGAGCCCATTCCCTCGTTATATCGGCCTCCAACGGGCGTCGTATATAATCTCACTAGGTAAGTAGATGACAATAATATCCATAAACCTCACGCATACCACTTACCAGGAAAAGAATCTCATGGGAACACGAAAAATACTAGAGAATCATCTCTGGTCAGCGAGATAAGCCAAGGCTAATGCTAGAGGGTGCAATAGACCATAAGATCGCGGTGCGGAGACCTGATAATAAATAATAATGCGCGCTCTATGCTAATGCAACTATGCTGGGAAAGATCACATAAAGAGTTGCTATGCTAATTAACTTCGTAGCAAATTTTGAGTGTTATTTCCAGTGTGTAGTAGAGATATGATGTTTTTGAATTTGCCCGAATGTTAAAAGAGCATTGAAAACGAGTAGTTAATGCAGGATAAATTATTTTTTACATGTGTTGGATACTAATAATCACACTTTATGAATATTAAACAATTTAATTTGTTGACAATAACACCTGGGAAATACCTGGTTGCCATTACATTTAGTATTTATAGGTAGTGCCCGAGGTAAAAATAAAAGTAGGTAATTTCGTATTTTTTTCTTAGAATTTGAAGAGCAAGGTAGCAAAGATCATATCAATTAATTTATTACAGAATCTATGATGCAAGTAAGTCTTGTTTTTGAAGGCGACCTACAATCGAATTGATGTATTTTTCCAATCGACCGGTATAACTGTGTCAGCGTGCATTGCGGTAGGTACTTATTTTTTGTGTTGCAATAACAGGTCGATTTCGTATATTTCGATTACCTACCCAGTAGAGATATTATTCCGCACACAATCCATACGATTATGCACATTCCAACCGAACCGGCATGGTTTAGAGCTGATGCGGACGATACAAAAATTCCCGATCCGATTATAACTCCCAAAATCATGTTGACAGCGGAGAAGAGTCCCATCTCTCTCTTGAGTTGGACCGCCTTGGCACCGTTTCCATTCTCCGTGGGACCATTTTGGTCACCTGAAACCAAAAAATAATAAAATCCTCCATGTAATTTTTAAAATGGGATCGTTGGCAAATTTTTGATTATAATAAATTGCATAAATGTTATCGCGTTATTTGCATATCGCTCGATAAAATAACAATCTTATAAAGCGTGCGATTTACCGCAAGCTTTTCGTAACCTTGATTTCGATAACCGATATTGTTACCATGCTGAAACATGGAAAATGTAAGGAAAAGCGAACGTTTTCAAGATTGCAATAATTGTAGAAACGTCAGTACTTCCACATGATAGTGCCATAGTGGTTCTTGTTGATTTCTAAGAAATACAACCTTGATAATTGTTCAAGTTTAATTAGCCAACTTGCTTTAATTATTCAATTTTCCAATACAGAAAGTTTAATTAAAGCGTTGTAAATGAATTATGAGCCCTTAAGTTCGTTGTTACTTTCATAATTAAAAATTTAACTATAATTCTTAATTGCGTTTAGGTTTCGCGGATACCAAACCGGAAAGGTGCTCACAAAGCCAAAGTGGTAGATCTACGTAGCTATGGGAACAAATGGTATGCTAGCAGGACAAATCTGTGCTTTGAAACTTGAACAAAAAGAAGGCCATGGCACAAAGTTTATCCAGGAAAGAATTGTGACAGGGTATTGAGAAAATCGTCAGTCCTCGAATTGGCAAATAGTAAGAAGCAGGATGGATGGTGTGGCCCACTCATATCGATCTTCTGACGTTACCCGACTCTGAACTTGATGGTTAGGGCTGGCTATAGGAATTGCCTGTGAAGGCGTCAGGAACTGATCAATTTTAGCCAATTTATTTATTCGCTGTTCAACATTTTGTTTTAGCTTTTCTCTTGGAAGTTCCACTATGGTATTTTCGTCCATTCTGAGCTGTCTGATTTCAAACGATAAGTACCGTTGGCGTATCTACAGACACCGCTGGAGATACATTTAAACTCATTTAGTTTGATTAGCGATTTCAATTCGTTGTGTATGAATCTGCCCTTTTTTAATGTCGCTAACTGTTTCGTGCGTGCAGAGGTAAATGTTGGAGTGTTACAATTACTTACAGACATTCATCTTGAAAACAACTTCCATGTAAGGTTACCGTATCCAGGACCTTCAAATACCTTCTGGACTGCAGAAGGTTCCGCTAATTAACAAAATATTTCATGTACTTTATTTATGAGACTTCGGAATGTCGTTTTTCATGAATGGGAAATGAGTGGAGTTGCTTTTAAATCTATTTGAGTTTGAGCTGGCTAGTTTTGAGCATATCAAATTTCGTATTAAATTAATTAGATTTAAATTATTAAAATTCAAGCGTTACTTCCTCAGCTTGTTAATTTTGGTATATTGTAGATATTGGTCCAGATTTTTCACCTATATTTACCCTCTGTGAGCAATGATTCGGTATTTTCTTCGACTCGGTTCTTTTGTCCGATGAGTTTTAAATGCATTCTGTCTAAATTTGTAGGAACTCTTGGCTTTTTGATTAATCTTACACTTTTGATCAATAATTTATTCAATAAACTCTCTTTTGTTTTTCCAGTTCACTAAAGTTTGTTATTAGCTTGTGTTCTACCTTTCCGATAGTAAGCTTGGGTACGAGTGAGCGTTTTTCAAAACTTAGGGAATCCGGCCATTCATAGTTGGGTGCGAGGTTTGTATTATTACGCTAGTCAGCTAGTGTTTCTCCCGCAATAATAGCAAAATAATAAGCAACAATGTTAACTGTTGTGGACTGTGGTAAACTCGAACGAAATGCGTGTTCACTATTCACTAATGAAGTCACATAAAGAAATAGCTTTTTTACGAACGTTTTATCTCTTCCTTGAGTAACGCAAAATGCGTAACATTGAAGAAGGAAAATTTTCAATTTTTTTCAGATTTTTTTTGTTTTGTTTGTGATAGTCCGTGGCCTTCATGATATCGACGAAAAACCAAAATCGATTTTTTTTCTTCAAAAGCCGATTAAGTACGAGAAATATAGGCAAATTGCAACGGCAACAGTTTTGTACGTTTTCACGGAGAAATCAGTGGCATTTCAAAAGGAAAGAGAACAGAACTTATAAAGATAGCAAACGAGCAGATAAGAGTCAAAACGCTATAGTGTTGGCGGTTCTAAAAACCGTCGCGTCGGAGCATGAGAAGGGTACCAAAACGCGGCCGAAGCCGGATTCTCTGAGGGAGGTCGTTTCTATTTTTCAGATCGGCGAATTGATTATGAAAAGTTTGGTGGGGGAGCGGCATTCTTACTCAAACCTTCGTAGAGAATCTATGCAGATCCAGCGCTGCATTTTTCGATCGCGTGTTGAGTTCGTAGCCAGACCTTCGCGGTAAAACTACGCAACGTAAACGCGAAAATTCGCGGAACACGACATTTTTCGCCAAGCTCCGAAGCAAATCATGTAAGTTGTGCACCGGGAATCCGAACTGAACAAAATCTCGATTATGCCTGTCTGTCTTTCGGTCTGTACCAGTGCCGTTTTTAGGCATGGGCCACCTGGGCCCGGGCCCAGGGCCCCGAAGTCCTGAGGGGCCCCCAAAAGTTTGTGTGAATGAAAAAATTTTAGTGCAAAATCTGCCGCCTTAAAGTAAATGCAGATTTAAACAAAATTAATGCATAGAGTAAGGGATACCGCAAATTCTAAAATCCTGCAGATCGTGTATACAGGGTGGTGACTTGCGTAGCACATCATAGGGATTTCAATGTAAAATTCATAACATGCGATTATTGGCTCCCCAAATTATTTTAGAGCAAAAATGTATTAAGGTTTTTTGTAGAAATTATAATTTTTTACGTCAATCAACCGTATTAGTTTTCCATTTTTTGCATAATAAAGACGGAAAATTGGAAAAGTAAAACCCCCATCTTTTTCAATAATCTGTGATGCCATGGAATTTTATAATACAAAAACTACACCAATATTTGTCATGCCATGGAATGTCTGCATAAAACAAATGGAATTCTATCAAAAAGTCGATCATAAAATCCATTTCGAACTGCTGCTATTAATTGATAACTGGATATCTTTTTGTTTTAGAAAATTCCATGGCATCGCAGATTATTGAAAAAGATGCGGGTTTTATTTTTCCAATTTCCGTCTTTATATGTAAAAAATTGAAAACTAAGACGATACAAAAAATTTTGTCTACAAAAAACTTTAATACATTTTTGCTCTAAAATAATTTGGGGAGGCAATAATTGCATGTTATGAATTTTACATTGAAATCCCTATGCGTTACGCAAGTCACCACCCTGTATAAGGTTACCATTCAGAAAGTTAAAAAGTCCTAATAAGTAATAAAAGACATTGACTTTACAGTTCAATAAAATAAAAGTCCGGGCATTTTCGTCACAAAATGCAAACATTGTGCCGTTTTTATTGAGGGTAGGTAAGGGGGGCCTCCACGAACGAATGGCCCAGGGCCCCGAAAAACTTAAAAACGGCACTGGTCTGTACAGTCCTCCCGTTAAACGGCTGAACTGTTTGCAACCAAATTCTGAGACGTAAAACCTGAATAGGTTTTGGACAGAATCGCGCAAACGTAGATGAGCGGGTGGTATCTGTGGTAGCCACAGTAATTTTTTTTGCATTCGTTGGTTTTTACAGAAGGTCAAATGTTATCAATGCTATTATACAGAATATCAGGGACACAATACTTTACACCTCAATAATTTTTATAGTTTATTAAAATGTCGTATGTGGTGATACCATACCCGTACAACGTAATTACCTGCGTCGTAAAATTGTTGATTTGTAACAATAATTGTATTGAATAAACCATAAAAAATCTGATAGGAAAATTAATTTTTGTTCAAGTAGGTAACTATTAAGTACGACCTGAATAATAACAATAACAAAGTGCAGGATAAATAATACCACGGACTCGCCAATAAATGCTGAGAAAACGTCGAGTGCAAAGTAGTGCGAGTGTGTGTACTGAGTATTGTTATAGTACAGTGTGTTTGAGGGAATTATAAGACATTCATATTTCGATAGATCTATTTTTCATGCAGTGGAGAAATGAGTTTAGAACTTCTGCTGTGATAGTAATAGTGGTATGACAGTTTCAGATGTACGTAAACGTATATCTGTGCCTAGACGAAACATATTCGGTCTTAATGGTTTTAGTTACAAGTTTTTAATGTACATAGGCGTGCGAATGGGTTTTATATTAATACATTTTTTAATTAAAAAAAAGCCCTAGGAACACCTGCAGAATTCCTTATGTGGGTAATTATACGCCTTCCACCACTTCCTGGCGGCACTTTAATACTTGCAGACCATTCTCCCACAACAGTTTTACTTTGAACATTTTGATCTTGCTATACCTTCGAATCCGTCCCTCACTTTATCCACGTCTCACCGTATTGTTTCGAGGGTACTGCCTTCTCCAAGAAACTATCCGGGCTGTTCATTAATATTGATTTTCGGTTGATGGTTTGATGACTCCATAATTTTTTCCACAATCGAGTTCTACTGATTCCAAGCAGATCTTCTGCCGGGAAAGGGCAAATTTTAACCACAGATACTTCGAGTAAAGACAAACATATCGCATGTAGTAAAAATCAAATGTGCGCATGAGCAGCCTGCGCAATTGCAACTTTCTTATTTATGGAGATATGTATTTCATTGAAATTTTTACCAAAGATGCCTCTAGTAAAGGAAAACCTAACGCACATAGCTATGGCCTTTTGGGACACATTTCCACTACACCATACACCAAGTACGTGGGGTTTTGTACATTTTCCAATGGAACAACAAAATGTTTCTTGATATGATGACACTCGTGATGACATAAATAACTGTGAATGTACTAACAATAGAGACATCCAAGGTAAAGTATTTTGTGGTCTATACAATCACTTCATTTCCAATTTACGTTCATGCTCGCGTTCCCAATTTTAGAAAATGACAGTATGAATCATACTATCTACCTACAGTTATATAATGTGACAATAGATAACATTTACGTCGCCGCAAACATATAACATACCGATAAACGCACGGATGCCACGGTGTGGAAATACAAGAATTGGGTGTCTGCGTATTGGGCTTTGGTGTATAGAGTACCTAACATAAAACGATCGATTTCTAATTGCAATTATACTACAAAATTTTGCAGTATCTACGAGTTGCTGGCGGTAAGAGATATTTCAGTTTTTTTAATGTCCTAGAAACTTGCGGTTACGGAAGTAACGAGGAATGCAATATTGCAATCCAAAAAAACACATTTCAATATTTTACGTGCTTACGCGGTGGAAGTCTACAGAAGGTCGGACAAACCTTATAATAGTGATTTTTTAAAATTCGATCAAAAGTCTTATACGGTGCTGGATTAACTTAACTAATGGCACGTTTCGGGGTACTTTTTTAAAAAAATGTGAATTCAATCAAAGTATAAGATGTAACATCATCAACTGTGTCAAGAAAATTGGGTAGTATGAGGACAAAACCAGCATTTTCAAAGTACCTAAGATTTTCGGTGTTACATTTTGGTTTTGTAAAAATGTTTCAAAAATCCCACTTTAAAATAGAGCCAAATTCCGATATCGATCACACAGCGCTTCGGGACCTTCCAATGTCCAAAATTATTTTTGAAAATTCAAAAAAAAAAACTGCAGACAGAACACTGTAGATTGACAATCGAAAATAGCAAAGGAATGCTAAAGAAACAAAACAAAAAATTCAAAAATAAAGGATTAAACTCAGAAATAATTACTAAACAATTCAAAATAAAAAATACAACAAAGAGGATCCAAAATACACACTGCAAAATTTAAAAAAATTAAAAGGTTCCCCTTAAACAATGAATATTGAAGATTCAAAACTAAAAACTCAAAACTCAAAACAGAGGATCAAATACAAAGACACCAAAAACACACAAGGAATATAAAAATGAGGAGCCAGACACCCAAATTGCTCTAAAAAATTCAAAATAACTGAAGACTAAAGAAAGAGAAGTAACCATTTAAAAATAAAGGGTAAAGACTCAAAAAAAATTATGCAATCATTCAAAAAGGAAGACTGAACAATGAAGGTTGAAGATTCAAAAATAATAACTGACGACAAAGAACGAAAAGTGTACAAATTAAGGAAAAAAGATTAAACAATACAGGTTGAGGATTCAAATACATATAACAACTGAAAACTAAACTCAGAAGATAGAAAATGTTACCAAATTTAAATTCCATTTAAATAACCGTTGATTCTTACTGTAATTATTCAATATTCTTATACCATCTAGGTATTTCCTTTGTAAACCCGTTTAAAGATGTAAGTTATTCTTGTAGTAGTTTTTTTACTTTAGTTTTTTACTTCGCCGCCAGAGGTCGTTGCTAACCCTTCTCTAATTTGGTATTGCGTGCAGTCAATTTTTTTCCATTCTTTCGTGCAGTGAGTCAGTGACAGTGAAGATTCTGCTGTCATATTGGTTACATTCCCTCAAAGTATCGGAGATAGAACAATAAAGATTGAGGATTCAAAAATAGGACTAAAATGAAAATTAAATAATGAAGTATGAGGTTTTAAAAGTAACACTGGAAGAGTCAAAACAAAAAAGACTAATAAAAAATTCAAGAGTTATATCTTAACTTACTGAACTTTACTGAAAAATTCAAAAATGGAGGTTGAACAATGAAAATTCAATTCAAAAATAAGAATTGACAAATCGAAGGCTGAAGATTGTGTTTATGACTCAAAACAGAGAATGAGAAATAAAGACCAAAATACTGATTAAAAAAATTAAAAATGGAGATGAAGGTTGGATCTATGAAAGTAGAGGATTTAAAAATAAAAACGGCTGAAAACAGTGAATTGAATAATAAAAAGTAAAGATCAAAATACTGTTAAAAGTTAAAAAAATTGAAGAGAGAATTAAAAAATATAAGAATTGAAAAATGTAAGACTAAAAAAATAAAGGTGGAGGATTTAAAAGTAACAACTGACAACTTAGAACAGAGAATTGAAAAAGAATGAATAAAAAGCAAAATTCTGGCTAAAAATGTAAAATTGAAGACTCCGCAATCAATTTCAAAAATGAAGCTTGAACGATGAAGATTGAGGATTGAAAAGTAACAACGGAGGATTCGACACAGTGAAAACTAAAAAATAAAGAGGAAAATCTGCAAACTAAAGATTACAAATGATAAAGTGATAAAGAAAATTAAAAAATAACTGAAGACTAAGTGAATATTTATAAATAAAAAATAAAGACTCGAAAATAATGATTGGAAGATTTTAAAACCAAGATCGAACAATGAATATTGTGGATACAAAAACAACTACCGAATGCTAAATAAAGATTATAAAAAAATGAGGAATAAAGAGACTGAAAAATAATTACTGAAACTGGAATAATAAGACTTGGGAATTCAAAGATAACTGTAGATTAAAAGAAGGAGAAGTGAACATTTATAAATAAATGGTTAAAGACTCTAATAAGACCCAAAAATACAAAATTCATAGGTAACTTCAAAAAAGAAGGTTAAATAATGAATTCTGAAGATTCAACAACTGTATGAATATGTAACTGATTTAATTCAAAAACAATTGAACACTCAAAACAAAGCATTAAAAATTTAAAAATAAAAACATCAAATACTGTTAAAGATTACACTTTTTTTAGTACAATCGTCTAGCATAATCGTGTAATTAAGGTATTTTACTGCCGGTATGACCTTTTTGATTTTGTAAAATTTTTCTGTACGAAATTAACCAATGAATGTTGAGGATTCAAAAATTGAAGACTAAAAAGAGGGGAGATTAAAAAAATCATTAAAAATAAGATGCGTTAACATAGAGCGAGGTTCAATTAGATGATTAGATAATAGAGAACTACTTTAACGGGCACTCAACCAAGCCCACTGACGTTATATTTCTGGAAAAGCAATTTACGTGAAGACAAGCATAAATCGTCAACAGACCTGGCCTGGCTTATTGGTACCAACACCCCTCAGAAATGAATGGATAACGGATCTTGAGAAGGAGAAAATCCAGGACCGTGTTCCCAAAGTGTTATGCGAGGGGCTGCCAATAAAAATCTCACGCACTTCTTGGCGTCTGTATTTTGCTTCAAAATGGGAATTCAATGAATTTACGAAAGTTGTATTATCTTCCTCGGTACTAGATTGAAGATGCAATACTTATGTAATTCTCCATTTCCGACAGGTTGTTATCTTCACGCTAAATTTGATATCTTGAGGGCATGGCAATATCTTACGTAAGTATCTTTATCTTCAATTAAGTAAATCGTTTAGCTACTCAATCTTGATATGATCATGTGTTTTCGCCTTCTTGCTACAGATAGTAGAATTCCATTCCGGTTGCTATGAAAATAAAAATTACACATGCTTGTTCTGCATCCGCTCTCCAATGCTCTAATTTTTGCAAAGAAAGAATTCTTTTTTGAAATTTGGAACAAGTTTTAATGTCCAGGTTTCAAGATTGGTTTTGAAGCATCCATCGAGATACGAGTACCAAAATCAAGTTATATAATTACGTAAAGCGCTGTGAAGTCAACTACCTACTGCACAGATCCAATTAATTTTTGAATTAATCTCGCTCGTAATTCTCTACAACTTGATGTTTTGATGTGTTTGCGTAGGGAGCATAGAATGAGTTGTTTTAGTCGCGGAAACGCTGATAGATAATTCTATAAACAATGGCTCGATGGAAACACTCAAAGTTCATTTGAAATAGTAATACGCTTGATAAAGTTATCATTTTTTTGTTGCCTGGACTGAAATCATCATAAGTTCAACATGACAATGGTTTCTGGATATTGGTTTTGGGTGCTTGTCCAGGTGTGTACAGAGTTGGGTCTAAGTACGATACCTATGTACATAAGTGTTAGTAAATAGTTTCTAGATAACATCATAAAGTAAATAGTTGTCCCAATACAAATATTTTACTATAGGAGATAGTAGGCAGCGTGTGAGATAGTGGTGAGAATCTAATCGTTTGCGTCACACTATGATGCAAAGGGTTATCGTTGAACTGAAAATTATTATGTACTTTTTTAAGTAAAGTCGCCATAACCGTTGCAATGCATCCTACCCTACGTAGATCCTAATACCAAATCCAACTGTCGTTGTAATCTTTGCATTTCTTTATCCCCAAGATCTCCGTCCGGTTTTCTTCGAGCTCCACCCAGATAAACTTTTTGTCTTGGGAACAGGCACGAACGCATTGGTGCATTGTTTCAGGTCGTAATGAAACAAGATTTCCTTCTTCGCGAATACAAGCCGTTTCTCCGAGATTGCCGTCTGCAAAAAGGGCCAAATAGTACTCCCCTTGTTGTATACTTTTCGAGATCATCATCAGGTCCTTTGCGATACTTCGAGTCATCATACTTTCATCTCTTCGAATTTTGCCGATTTTCTGTCTGACAATTCTTTCTCTCTTTTGATTTTTCAGGTATACTTCGAATCAAACATGAGGCAATTTTACAGTGCCTCCAGGGCAGCCCTGCTGTCACTAGAGATTCTGATAGTTTTGTTCTTTATATTTCGTCTGAATAAGGGCAGGATACTTTTACTCCTAGCTTTCTGGAAAGAATCTTCTGCTTCAGCTGAAGCAAACTTCGCGAGCTCAAGAACAGTTGCACACAAGAGACGTACCGAAAAAAACTTATGAAACAATTTTGAAGGTGAGAAAGTATCTTGTAACGTAGCAGAGTGAAGAGTTGCGAGGTTTGGTAGTGGAATTGTAAGAATAAATAAGCGAGCATTCGGTGGAATGAGGTCATTTCAGCATCGTGGAACTGCGACGTAACATACGGCTATGATTCGTATAGGGCGGCAATTACGCAAACTAATTAACGATTAAGAATGGCCGTCTTGGTTAATAAGAAACCATTTTGTAGGTGTTCTTTAATTAATAAGGAATAGAGGGGATTAGTTTTGGGAAAAAATTGAGGATTCGTGGTTAGGAACGCAGAGAGACCAGTGCGTGATCCCCACAGAAAGTTAAAATTAATCAATTCGCGTTTGGTCATTAGTGTGACCAGTTAATTTTGCAAAATTTCGAATTTATATTTCATTTAAGTAATGTTACTCATTTAACCGAAATAGGTATTTCATTTGTAAACCCATTTAGTGTGAATGTTTCCGTGATTTTCTTTTCTTTCTGTATATGCATTCCCATGACAAAAATCCATCAATTTGCAAAGAAGATACACGACATTTTTCTTCGACTTTCGTCATGCCTCTTTAAAAACGGTATGAAATTTTGATGTTTTTCCCTTGTGATTTATACTTTCGAAACATCTCTGACGCTTAGGTACTGCGGATATATTTACAAGTTTTCGACTTTTAATAATGATTTTTAAGCTTCTTACTTCTGGATTATTTTAGTTATAGTATACGAGTACCTGATTAGTGTCAAACGTTAGACATTGCTATCGCATTATGTAAGTGCCGTGCTATTTACTATTCCTCTTGTTTGTTTGCTTGTGTTGTTATCTGTTACAGATAAGGCAGAAAAGCGCCCTTCTGAGCTCAAAAGAACGTTCCGACCTGTAGTTCAAAGGTAATATTTTTACTCGTATTTTTATTTTCAACGACTCCTTGATGTAACGTTTGATTACATATTAGTTTTCGAAACAACAATCGAATATTGTAATTACTGCATTTGTTGAAATAGCCATTTAACACTTTGTCTCCGTTATTTTCTGCGAAAGGCTGTTTATGATAATTTTCCCTTATAAGTTGGACCCTTTTTTAAGCATGAGTTAAATTTAAATGTTGACATTTCTGATCTAGATATTACACTGCTATGCCCTATTTGTAATATTTTGAGATCATTTAGATTACCCTCGATTCTGACTATTATTGTTTATGCTACCCTGTCAATTATTTTATTTCTTTAGCTTATCAAGACCAGAACAAGGATGACTGAGTCTACCTTGTTTCCCCCTTTCGGCAAGTATTCTCTTTTCTCTTTTGAAGTTTACTAAAGACTAACTGGCGCCTATCCAGTTTACCGTCACTATATTCTGTTTTGCGTTGTTTTGGTTAGTGTACGCGAACCCTATTATTCAGGCAGATCCATCTCTACTTTGCTAGAGCTTACCGTTTGCTTATCTAACTATAATTTTGTTTTGTTTGCTCAAAGTGAACGTAACATTTTCCAAATTAAAATTGTGATTACGGAAAGTTTAACCGTACATTTGAAAATAAATTATTAATTCGGGTCAGACGTTAAAACTTCATTGTGTGTTTTCATCGCATAAATTGGATTCGTGTTCGGTCAAGGACAAAAAAATTAAACGCGCTGGGTTATTTTTCGCTACAAAAAATTCAGCCGTCGCCGTGAGTGAACAAAAGGGGATTAAGCATGATTGTTGGAATACGTAAATCCGAAATTAAAATAAGTGCTCGCAGTTCATAAAACCGAGGGCCATCGACTGGTTATAATACGTGTACCTACACCTTAATCGTCAATACTATTCAGTACTCAGCAATACTGACGTTCTAGTGCTTCAAAAGATCTAAAAAAGATTTATACATTTTAAGTTTTTTTAACCTCTTTGAATTTTGTTTAAATTTTTTAGAATTTTTCTTTGTTGTGTGCTAAATTTTTGAAAAGAATTAATATGCTATTTTTTAAAATTAAATTAGGATCTATAAGTTATTCCAATTAGAAAAAATGATGTTAGATCCCTGTAACTTTTTTACTTTACAGAAACATTTTTCTGTATTTCTTTTATATAAGAAAATATATGGTCATTCCGAAATTGTCAATTTTTTAATTTTGCTTCGTATCTAGAAAGCAAAAAATTTCGAAATCTTAATATAGCATTTTAAGCTCGATTTTAAGGATGACCCAAAAAGAGCACATCGCGCTTCTATTATTATTACTTTTTTTGGGTAGAATTACGAAGACGGGTTGATAAAAGTGTCGAAAAGGGGCATATACGTACCGGTCCAATAAAATCAATAATAAATGATGACGGCTGTTTAAAGGAATTACCTAAGACTTAAACAGATACAAAAAGAATAATGCTAGGAAGCATATCTATTTCAAAAAGATTTTATATGAAACGATTAGATTCCTCAGTAGTCGCAGTTTGTGTTTTGGGTTACTTGTAAGTTGTAACAAATATAAATTGAGACCTGACATATTCACCGAACTCCGTCGTGGATATCCGCAGACATCGTTTGATATCTGTGAAGATCTCGGATATATTGCGTACACTTGATATCTAGTGCGATTTCCCCATCGAGTATAGGATTGTGAATACCTACAAGTGCAAGGAAACCATATCTTTACTTTACTATGCATCATTGAAAAGAGCATAAAAAAACGGAAAAAAAATGTACTTGAGTAATTTTACTAAAGTGGACAGTTTTTTTTAGAAAAATTTTGCAAGTACACTTTTTATCCGTTTTTTATGCCCTTTCCATTGATGCATAGTAAAGATATGGTTTCCATTTGGAAGTTTCGAGTTTTTGACCAAAAACCGATTGCCAACTTTGAAGGATTATTCGTATTATTTTCGAATTACATTTGAAATTCAGACCAATAACATTTAATACCGTGGATTTTTAGCTCTCCATTCGTGAAAAAGATTTTGCTAAGTTGTGAGACAACAGTGATATGGCTAATTTACTGAACCTCTGAAACTGTGAAAAAATTTCAAAAATGTCAAATAATTTCCAAACCATGTCAGTTAGACATAGCATCATATTGACAAAGTCATACTGATTTTTTTATGAGGAATTCGAAAATGGCATCACAAAAGATAGTGCTATTTGAAATAAGCCTGGAAATAAGAAAGTTGCGGTACCGTTCTGATACAACCGGAAAGACGGTCATTTTGAAAATATTTTTAAATGATTCCTTTTGATCGATTATTCAAAAAAGGCAATGGGCCCCGAATCGAAATTCCAAACCGTTCCTGAAATACTTCTAATGGTCCACTTAGAAACTACAGCACCATGTATAGGGGGCTCCTTGGTGCTCCATGCGAAAAAATAGTTTAGAGTCGTATAGGAAAAACCAAACACTGACACACCCTGTATAAAAACTGCGAATCGCGATGGATTCTACATAAAAAGTGCCCTAAGAAAGATTTTTAACAAAATAGCAATTGTTACGACTGCATAATTTTCATTTCGCTCCACTTTCTTCAGACACAGTTCATTTGAGATGTGAGTCATTTGTCCGGAAGTGATATAAAATTGAAAATATTTTATCTATAACGGTCTCATTGAATAACTCATAGTACAAATTTTAGTAGATCTCGTAAGGAAATGGAAACATATATCTATAGAAAACTTGTTGCAATTTTGTGGCCACTTACATTGCTAGTAGGGACACTTGTTTTCATCATTATGATTATGATCATTGATTACCTCGTTGATCACAATGGCCAAAACTATAGTATGGTATTGTTATCAGCAATCAGGTCCCTATTTTTTGATAGAGTAAAGACTCCTCGAAAGTGTCTGTTTCAGGTAAAAGATTTTCATTTTTGTACTGAATATCTCATCAAACAAGTAAGTTTAGTTATTCATAGCATGAAATTTGCTCTAAGGCAGTCTCCATAGGGGATGTAGAACCAGGGGCGTCAGTAGAAAATGTTCGTGCATTTGCACGTTTACTGATGTGTTAGTGTGGTGTCACACTATGCGTTTTTACCGCTCCCGCTAAAACGGATGCGGTTTGACAGGATGAGATCTACTTGTCACACTATTCCGGTTTAACGAGATGCGTTTTTGCATTTTGGCAGTCTAAGTAGTGTCATGTCTCAATTATTGTTAAAGATGGTTTGTGCGCTTGAGGCGGAGGGGCTATTGCGAAAGCAGATATATCGTCAATATTGGACTGATCCTTTTAATTCAGGAAGAGAATCTAATAATAGGTTCGCGAAGTTTTATGAAAAAATTCGAATGAACAAGAAAAAATTTTTTTTCACTACTAGCGTCTGATGACATGATTATTAACCTTTTTTCCACTTGTAAAGTAGGCTTTCTCGGCATTTGTTCAAAGTGGTTAATAATTTTTTATTATTAACTAGTAGTCAATAATGAGAACTGTCACGCTGTCACTTTTAGAAAACACAACCCGAAATTTCGCTCAATGAACGTTTAGACAAGTTCTCTAAAACGAATAATTGCCACCATTCGCAATTTCCAGAGAAATTACATACCTAAAATTATCACATTTTGAAAAAAATTCGAACGAAATTACTCTTTGAAAAATCTCAATGACAGAACAAAATACGGCCTGTTTGACTTGTACTTCCACGTACTTGATTGACATGTTAAATTAATAAACAAAAATTCTGTCCAACCGTTAACTCTCTTATCAATATAATATGTTAATTTAGAGGATTTCAAGTGCTAGTAGTGAAAAAAATAGTATATATACCACGGTAGAGAAGTCTATTATTGCCTTCGCACCTTACACCCCTCGGCGCAAGCGCCTCGAGATGTAATCTTGGTGCTCAGGCAATTAATACTGGACTTCTCTACCTTGATATATAATGTACTATTTGTATATTACCGAATGTCCAAAAATTCAATTTCTACCCATGATTTCTCCCTACAGTTTTTATCTACATACTCTTTAGATTGTTTTTCCCACAGTGCAGTTTTTGCATGCACGCACTCGATGAATACACCGACATCAAACATTGTAAACCTAACAAAACACCCGGTTGCAACGCTCAGTGTGACAACTGATGACAACCAACGTACAACAACACGTGGTTTCATGTCATTGTGGTTGTCATGTCAACCTGCGCAGCGGCAGCAGGATGCGGTTGCATCCGGTTGGTGCGGCGAAAACGCATATATGTGACTGGTACCATTTAATAACGTGTGATATTATCATCCCGTCAAACAGGAGCGTTTTAGCGGGAGCGGTAAAAACGCATAGTGTGACACCACACTTACCTCGCGTGTTACAATTGCTTCCGTTGGATATCCATTTGTCAATTTAGGTGTCTTTCGGTAAATTTTTCGCGAGTTCAATTGCCGCTCTTCAGGGGTTTAACTATAAACTTCATTTGCACGGCGAAATTGACAACAACGCGAAAAACTGGAACAAGCCTCTGCGACTAATCAAGGCAATGTCCACGCCATTGTGCAAATCGCCTCCGCTCGAAATTTGGGCGTCTTCATTCATTTCGTTTGCTTTATATACCAAATCAATTATACAGATTTTGTACATAAATCACACGGTCATTGACTCATCTGCTAAATGAGCGATGTTTGGATTGGAAATTAACATCCAAAACGCACTAAACGATCAATAGAAATGGGGCATGAGTTGTTCTTTTGAACCGATCTCTCGCACAAAAGGGCTTTCCTTAACTCATAATTCAAGATTATAAGCACCGCGAACTGCGTTTCGGTATTCTCTCGGGTATTCTTTAAGAAGGATGTCGTGGGTTTGCTTCTTTGACCCTGAAAGATATCGTAATGCACACACTTTTAATTCAAGACAAGATTTGGAAATAACTTGTCGAAACTATGCTCTCGAAAAAATCGGGGACTGTTGGTAACTACTGATAGGATTTTAAGTGCCCATTCTTACTCTTACAGGTGAAAAAAATGTATGCTCTTACCTTTAGTCATCTTCTCACTTACAGTCATTTTTGTGCACTTAACAAAACTCGACACTTTTCACAGTTCACAAAGTGCAAACATAACTTTTTGTGCAAGCTGCACTTTGCGCGAAAAACTATTGTGCTTCTAATACGTAATCGTCATACGAGAACGAGCGATGTTTTCATACTGTTAGCTAACACACGAACTGATACTGTACGGTTGTGGTAAATTAATTATTTTGTACTAATCTCGTGTCAGATAAAAATTGTTGATTTACGAATAAGGTGATAATTTAAAAACGAACGCTGGCGGCGCAATCTTGCGTCTGCAACGCGCGCGTTTCAACGGAGTTTAAACTTTTTGCGTATTCCAAGGATACTGGCGGATTTCACTCAAACATCAAACGTAAATATTTGTCTGGTAGATAAATACATAATTGCCCTAGTTTTTTAAGGGCAAAATTGCGTAAGTGGTTTTTATGCAAAGTGATACCTAATCGATTAAGGCTACAACAATAATGAGAAAATTTGACAAAGGTGTTTGTTATCAAAAATGGGTCGACCAAGGCCTTCGCGTAGAAATATGTAATTGAATGAATAATTCAATTTAAACGCCACTAGACTAGTGGGCAGAAAAAATAGCGAAATAATTCATAACACCCAATCAGAACAGCCACTGGAAGAATTTCTATTTTCTAATCAACATCCGGTATATTTCCATATAGACTTTCATTATATCAAGCGCAAATACTCTGTGTGGAGTTTTCCAATAATTTGCAAATAAATTGATCGGTTTATTGGTTTCCGTTGGGTTTCTACCGGTGCACTCTACTCTATGCAAGGCACTGGAAGAGTGACGCGTTTAAAGGTCAACCCAAGCCGTCGCGGACATGCGGGCACGGGAAAGCCGCGCCGATTGAAAATGTAGACAACCCGCAACGTGTATTTCCTACGAAGCTCTGGATAGGACACATAGGAAATTATTTTGTAAATTACAGTTGTAACTGGGAATTAGTTTATAATTTACAGTTGTAATTGGGAATTACACTAATTTACAGTTGTAACTGGGAATTATGCTAATTTACAGTTGTAACTGGGAATTATACTAATTTACACAGTTGTAACTGGGAATTAGTTTATAATTTACAGCTGTAATTGGCAATTACACTAATTTACAGTTGTAACTGGGAATTATCCTTGGCAGTTACAACGGTAAATTAGTTTAATTTCGTTTAATTTCCAGTTACAACTGTAAATTAGTGTAATTCCCAATTACAACTCTAAATTAGTATAATTCCCAGTTACAACTGTAAATTAGCATAATTCCCAATTACAACTGTAAATTATAAACTAATTCCCAGTTACAACTGTAAATTAGTATAGTTCCCAGTTACAACTGTAATTTACATAATAATTTCCTATGTGTCCTATCCAAAGTTTCGTAATTTCCTTCTCTCTCCCTCTCTGTTGAATAGCTTGCCCCCATACACGTTCGATTGTAACATATAAATTTTATATACAGTGCTCTTTATTCAGAAGTAGACTTAAAGGCGGGAATAGACTGGCAAGTTTTCTCACGTAACTTGCGTAACTGCTGACAGCAGTGTCCAGCTATAAAAACCACTGCCTACTTTTAAATGACAAGATCTCTTCTAAAGGACGTCGAATGTTATGCAGTCAAAATAACTTCTTAAAAACAAATAAAGATCTTGGCTGTCAGATTAATTAATTTAAAAATGGTTGCATTGCTTTCCGTACCTATTCTTATTTACATTCGTGTGCGATGTATTCAAAAAAGTTGATATTGTCAATTCGTATAGTGCAGGTAAGAGTTTAAGGAACGCAAGAGATTTATTTTCTGTAAAGCCAAAGCTTATTATTATATATTATTCAAATTAAGTTAATATGACAGATAGATATCTTTATTTGTTTTAAAAGTTATTTTGGATGCATAAAATTAGGCGCCGTTCAGAAGCGATTTTGTCATTTAAAAGTAGACAAACAATGCATGTAAATCCCTATGATCACTGTATGCACACATACGCATGATTATTTCGGCGTCAGAAATAATAAATGAACTCCCTTCACGCAGAAAATTTATTAATAAACAAGAAAATCCCGTTTTTACCCGTGCTCCATTCCCGTTTTTCCCCGTTCCCGTGGGAATTTCTTTCGGAGTACACCTTGCCGCCTTCAAAGAAACCTACATTCTAAATGCAATTTCGCCTGTGAAACATACACTCGAGTTTTTTCTTGTTCCCGTCATGGGCGCCGCTACTAAAGGGCAAGGGGGCCCCCCGTGGGATTTGACAAATCACTTAATCCATTTTAGAAAATGTTGAAAGCTCACAATAAAACCAGAACACAGCCACCTTTTTCTTTTCTTTTTCGCGTTCTCGTAAGAGGAATTTTTATTTGTTCGAAATAATTAAATTGTTTTACCCTACTCTACATTCAACATTGTAATCAATAACGATATGATTGGTAATTTGTTATAGTTTTGAGTAGAAAAATTATGCAGAAACAGTTTAATGTTGGCCCTCGAATTTGCCTTAAGCACTGTAATTTTTATCACCCGCACCGCGCACATTAGTAAAGGAGGTATTGCATTGGAGTAAAAAACGATCCCCCACTTTTTTTACGGAAATATACGTTTTAACGCACCAGAAATCCGAATCCAACAAAATTTTGATGATGTCGGTCTGTCTGTACTCTTATAGTAACCAAATTTGGTACACATATTTTTAGATATAAAAGGAAGAGCTGAAAGCTTTCGGGGAGAATTGCGCAAGTGTGTTAAACTCTCATTAACGGCTAAACGGCTGAACCGATTGGAACCAAATTTGGTACACACATTGTTAGACCTAAAAGAACGTAGAACGCGCATGCGCCGGTGTGCGGGTGGTGTCTGTGCTAACTACAGCAAATTTTATAATATAGTGCTCTTAATTTAATTTTTTTTCAGTGAACTACTGTAACTTGTTACTTTTGTTCTTGTTTTGTTTTGTGTCTAATATGTAGCTATTACACTATTACACCATGGTTTTTATTGGATATATGATTTAGCTGCGTATCCTATTGAGTGGCTAATTTAAAAATAGTTAGGTAACATTTTGTATTCCAAAAATGTAAGGGCCCCTCCCTAGCGCATTTTCTTCCGGCGCCCCTGGTTCCCGTTCCAGTGGGAATTTCGGAAAGCGTGTGACTAACTCATCAAAAACTTTCGCGGGCAAGGTCCAACCATTCCATATGTTAGCAGCAAAGCCCGTTCCCAAGTAGCACGCAATATGGAAGCAATAATGGCTATAAACTGGCGCAACATTGACTTCATATTGTATTTTTATATTGCGCCAACATAGAATGTGAACGCTTTTAAAAATTGGGCCAATATAGTTAACAATATTGGTTCAATGTCACTTACAATATAAAACCAATACTGTTATACTACATTGGCCCGATCTCATAGTTACAATATCGGGGAAATATTGCAGCCTACATCGGACCAATATAGGATGCAAATGCTTTGTAAACATGGGCCAATATTGTTGAACTATATTACCACAATATAGACTGGAAATATTGGGCGAATAATGTAATCTCTGTTGTACCAACATAGAATTTGAAAGCTATTTAACCTTTATTCAATATTTTCTCACAAGGCCGAATCAATACTGTTGGAGGATATTAAACCAGAGTGGTTCTACGTATGTAACTGTACAACATAATAAAATAACAGGTAAATTGAAAAGCGTAGGAAAACGGAATATCGAATTTATTCTGTAAAGAAAGAAAATGATGTAAAACTAAGATGTTACAATTAATGATTTATACTTTTCCCTTTCCTTGCGACCCCCGTCCCTGCAGCATGATGCCAAGGTCCCACTCACAAGACCCAACAGCTTGGAATTTATTCTTAACTGTAACTAAACAATATCAAAGATTAAAAAAAAACTTATGAAAATTGATATATCTGGTTATTAGCACAAAATCTACTTCGTGCCTACATCTTAATGTTTATGCAAGCATTACCAAACCAAAAAACTTAATCTTATAAGATAATACCTAAATAATAGGTACAGGGTGCGGCAAAGCCGACTACGCAGTATCGATCGATTACCGCTCAGAGTGTGGTGGGGGTAGGCAGCTGCAACCGGTATTCCTTTGTTTGGTTGTTGACCCCATTTAGTAGGCAACATGGTTTGGACCGGTGTACATCGTGGTTTTGCCGTGCGGGCTTATTACGAAAACAACCGATCTGTGATCGCTACACAGCGCGCTTTCCGGCGACAGTTTAACATTCCGCGCAATGACAATGTTCCAAATGCAAACACGATTCGATCTTGGGTTCGGCGATTGGAGGAAACTGGAAACACATTAAGAGGAAATAAACATGGCCGATTCAAAAACGTCAGAACGCCAGAAAATGTTGTACAGGTGAGAACAGCTGTTCAAAATTCGCCGACACGTTCTGCTCGAAGACATGCTATCGCATTGGGGATGTCGGATCGCAGTTTGAGGAGGATTCTGAAATTTGATTTGAAGTTTCATCCCTACAAAATAATGTTTGCTCAAGAATTGCGCCCAGATGACTATGTCAGCCGTCGCAATCTGTGTGAGCAAATGCTTGCAGCCATCCATCCAAATGCAGCTTTCTTCAGTAGCGACGAGGCTCATTTCCACCTCAACGGGTATGTAAATAAACAAAATTTTCGCTACTGGTCTGAAAATAACCCTCAAATTGTTCATGAAAGACCGCTTCATTCTTCCAAAGTGACGGTGTGGTGTGCCGTATCTCAGTTTGGCGTGATAGGCCCCTACTTTTTTGAGGAGGAAGGCGTTACCGTGACTGTTAATTCCGCACGTTATGTTGCAATGTTGCAAAATTTCCTGCAACCCAGGATGAATGAAATTGTTGAAGAACATGAATTGGGGGACTTGTGGTTCCAACAGGATGGGGCTACAGCTCACACTGCTCGAGCTTCACTTCATGTTTTGAGAGAAATCTTTCCTGAACGTCTCGTCTCTTTGAGGGGTGATGTCGGGTGGCCTGCACGCTCACCAGATTTGAGCATCTGTGATTACTTTCTTTGGGGGTATCTAAAAGAAAAGGTGTTCAAGAGACGACCCCACACCATAGCAGAGCTAAGACAAAGGATTATTGAAGAAGTGAACGCCATACCCCGAGACATTTGTGCAAGAGCTACAGAGAACTTCAGACATCGCTTACAACAATGTGTTGATGCCAACGGCCGCCATCTTAGCGACATTATTTTTAAAACATAAGTGGATGTAAAATGGTATGTACTACTAATTCAGATTATTTAAATACATTGTCTCTAAATATAAAGAATTGTTTTTTATTGCTCCTCAAAACTGCTTAGTCGGCTTTGCCGCACCCTGTACTTACCCTTTATTCTCAGTTTCTCACAGGATGCACAAATAAAGAAAGTCACCAAATACTCGCTGACAATACTAACACTTGCACATCTACAAATACAAAATGAAATGAAGTGCATTCATAATCACACAGATCACGTAAACATTAAGTGTAGGTCACCGTGGTGTAGGTAGATATGCTTAATGGCGTGCTTATGCAGCGTTGCGCAAACTCTCCGAAATGATGCTATACTTAAAAGTGCTGTCTCATGTTTTTAATTACATAAAGGCCCAAGATTGTGCCCATATATTTTTTCCTATATTGATTGATACAATATAGGCCCAATGTCGATAATATCAATATAATAAGATATCGAATTCAAACATTAGATCAACATTGTGCCAATATTGTTTTGTTCTATGTCGATTAAAAGAACATAGGTCCAATACCGACAATATCGATATAATAACCATATTGACTATACAATATTAAACCAATATTGGAAATATACGTGTGAGACTACATTGACTGACCAACATTGCGCGTATATAGTTTTTTTGTACATTGATTTAAACAATATATGTACAACGTCGATATAAACAATGTTGGTTACATAATGTTAAACCAATATTGAACCATTATTAGAAATATCCATATAACATTATTTTGGTTATTCCAGATTGCGCCCATGCCAGAATTATCTATATAGAATTATATTAGATATTCTATATTGATCCAACATTAACTTTTAAAATGTTGGATTTACAATATATGTCATATATAGGTGTAACATTGATGATGTTCCATATGAATTTTACAGAGATTTTAACATGTAGGTCCAATATAGAAAACGATATGCAATATTGCGCCAACATATTTATATTGGGCCTAGATATCTCCTTTCTAATGCCAAGATTATGTGCTACCTGGGTTACGTCGCTAAATATATTTTAGAAGACGGCGAGAACCGGTGTAAATCGCTTCAGCGCATGGTACGTGACTATTTTTCTTTACAGATTCAGTTGCCCATTTTCAACCAAGTCTTACTTAACTAATTTCCTATCATATTTTTTCCAATTTTAAACACGTGGATAACATGATTTCGCACATGTGGCAAACCTAGTAATAAAGGATTACACATCAGGTAAAGTCCGTAATACGAAATATCCTCGAACTTGGCCTAGAGAAGCAATGCTAGAATTACTTAGGCAAACTTAAATGGGCACATTTTAAATCCCTTGAGGTTTTGTGCGTTAAGAAATGCTGCTTCAGGACATAATGTGTTCAAATTAATCATACTGTGCACATTTTGAATATTTGAAATTATTGTGACGCCTACTGTACTCATATTTTAAATCCTTTGAAGACTAGAATATGTTGAAGATTTGTTGCAATATTACAATGTGTACACTTTAAATCTATTGAAGTATTGTGTATTTTTAAACGGCAAGCGTTTATTGGCCCTTATTACACACTACGTGATTTACAATTAATCGGAATAGCAAATAACATATACCTACCTGGGTATCACCTCGCCTATCACTTTTTAATATGATAGTTTTTAATTTGACGGTTGGTAAGATTGAAAACATTTGATTTGACTATTGTTGTCATTCGTTCTCTTATTTTTCTTATAATAATTTACTTTGTATTTTTTCGATATTTTAATAGTTATTTCGTTATTCGGGTCGGAGACGAATCGAACAAATCAAAAATCATGAAAATCGCTCCAGCTATTCTTGAGTTAGAAGTGGTGTAATATACAGGACTTTGTTTTTTAATTGTAAACATGTGCTTCAAAATTTAATGTTCTTTAACTAATTAATTGTAATTATTTTTAGTCGCCTATTGTTTTGCTTTGCGGGAAATTCAAACTGCTCGCACTTCTTTTGGATCACCCGGTATACTTATATATGGTATCCGTTGTTTACTCTATCATGGTATATATTTTCTATTGCTTCGCGACAAAGACTATTCTATTTAAAATAATGGTCATTTAAAATGTGTTGTAAGTAATATTTATAAATATAAATAAATGATATTTTGATTATTATTTATTTGTGGTGTGTGTTACCCTAAATAGGTTTATGAAAGATGCATTTTATTCCCATTGACAGAATTATTTTGCAACCCACATACCGATTGAAAACAAGTAGACTTTTTCGACATTTCACTATGTCATGTGAAAAAGTACCTAATTGTTTCTCTTGAATCCATAGGTATTTAAATATGCTAACAATGATACTTCACAAATTGCATTGTCGGATAATTTTAAAAGCAAGCAAAGATCAATTATTCACTTAAAATCCAAGAGAGTTATTTGTACTGCAATTATATCGTATATAACAGGAAGTACTGAATGTAAAGAAAATTAAAGACCTTGACATGAACAAGATATCTTGTTGAATTAGGATTTGGGACACGTGCGCAATTAATCTAATTGTCTTGGACAATTTATATAAAATTTCCTAATTAGTCTAACCGTTGTTTCTCAGGTATACTAATCTTACATGTTTTCCTCATGCGGATCATATTGCCATTATTGTACTATGCGATCAAAAATGAGTTGCTGTCCAGTCGCCTTTGAAATGTTTGTTTACATGGAAAATCGTATTTAACTAGAACTTCCAAAGGCGACTCGACAGCAACTCATTTTTGATCGCCCGTTGCAGTCATTGGACAAAAGTAATAATCGCCGAAAAGGCATATAAACTCAGCATATGAAACCAACATACCCTCATCGGCCTCATCTAACATATCGGGCTCAGTCGGTTTCTTCGAGGGGATTGGTTCGCATTTTCATGTTGCACAATATATTATATAAGAAATCAAGGTGGTCGCACAATAATCTTTCACCGTGTTTTTTCCATTTGTCATTATAGCTCGAGTTATAGCTCAACGATTATAGTCAACCGGAAATTCGCCTACAGTTGAGATTCGAGATCAGTCCCGGCGTTAGGTGTCGTAACTAATGTGGTCACAGTTAAATCAAGTCAATTTCAAAAACAAAGGTGGAAATTTATAAAATGTTGCAAAGTTACAAAACACAAATACTCTTTTAAATTATAAAGAAATGCAAAGATTACTACCTGCATTAAATAATACAAAATAACAACAAACGTTACGGAACAATGCTTTCTCATCCGTCATTAAAAACAAGATGCCCCTAACCATAATATAACACCTATGCCCTAACTTAAAAAGCGTAGGTTGGTCACAGAATATGGAGCATTAAAAGTTGATGTGTCATTGGTTTTGCTGTAGCTCAAATATTAACGCCAGGAAGAAATAGTTTGTAAAACTGCCAAATCCGATTTTTTCAAAATATTTCAAAAATCAAAAAATATTTCTAAACGCAGTCTTATTAAATCTTTGACTGGCAACTTTCTAGAATGCTCATAGATAGTGGTCCTCCTTATCTCGGAGACATAGAAAACGATAGGTGCTGAAGTATCAAAGAAATGAATGTCAACATTTAAAAAAAAAGGGTAAAAGTCCCAAATTAAATTCATTTCAAAATGTGTTTCATTCTTTGCCTTGCTAAATCGAGTCCCCATTTATTGGTGACTCCGATTCAAACATGGACAGATTGCGAATAATACGCAGACGTAAACATTTCAAAATTAATAATGGAATTGGAAGACCTATGCAGGACATTGAACAATCCCACTGAAGATGTAATGGTGGAGTATAGTCAAAGTCAAATTGTACAATGTAACATTTAGGGTCTGATGATGGCTGATAAATGTCGCTTTTTACTTAAGATTTTTCAATTTTTCTGGGGAAGGTTTGGTGCATTTACCCTTCAGTTTAACTATCTTTTTATTAACAACTTTGGGGATGGGATAAAGGCATTCTGGAGGAAATGATTGTAAAGAGCTGTACAGTCACAGTTTTAAAAGATAAATGACGATTTGTTTGCTGTCTGAACATCTTGGTCTTGTACAATTTATTTTTTCATGTGTAACAAACATATTATAATTACACACTGTAAGCAACAGTAAGATCATATAAGTTTCATTTATTGATCGTCCCAATGACTAATCAACAAGTAAAATAATTTGCACTCTTTAATGTAAAGCTGAAAAAATATGTTGCATAACATATATAGCAGCATGTCTTTTCACTTTACACAATTAATTCTAACTATAGTGATATAGTAGGTATCGTACTACGCCTAGCAATATGGTATAATTATCTTTATCCAAATTCGTAGACACCTGCACAGCCTTGATAGATTTCATTACAACATGTACCGTACATGTACACATTTATAAACATACCTGATTTGTTGGGTGTAAACCTCCCGTAAAGTACAATTATAAAAATAAGCAATCGATAAATAGGTTACTAATACAATATTTCCTAAAATACATTAGTACATAAATATATTTAATAATACTCAGCAGATTTAACAAAGTATAGGCACTTACAGTGGACTGTACAGAATACTTTGGTAACGGTATAAAGCACATACCAAAAGCATTGGTATAACTTTACAAAATGTAAATAGTTTAATGATCTCATTTCTATTAAATAAAAATAATGCCTCAGTTTAAACTTGAGCACTCAATTTACAGCAACAATACAATAGTTTCACCATTAGTCTTCTATATGTAATTATACTAATATTTAACCAACAGCTCCCCTCCCTCCCCCCAAACAGCTACAATGAATAATAATAAATATCGATCAAACATCAAAGGTCACTTGTAGTGGAAGACGTTGGGGAACTGAAGTCATGATTGTCGGTAATAGTTAAAGCTTTTGATATATTTTCATATTCTTTCTGGCACTTCTGACAGTTCATTGTAGAATTTCTGTAAATGATTACATATTTAGATCAAGGGTCATATTTTGTCGTGCAGAATTAAATTTAATTTAAGATAATACTCTTCTCTTCTTTTTCTACGCATCATTAGAGATTGAATTGGAAACCTAAGGAAAAGAAGAAAATTATCCAGTTTTGTATCTGGTTTTATGTGAGGAATTTGTCATGTTTTTGGCGCATTTTCCAACTCGTGTTATATGTTATATGATATTTAGTTTGTTCTTATTTATAGATACTTTTTTGAAAATTCAACCAAAGATTCTTCTAGTGAAGGCATACATATCGCATATTTTAAACATCAGGTGTGCGCATGCGTAGACTGCGCAATGCTAAGTTTCTTATTTATAAGAATATTTCCGCCATAACTTATTTTCCTTTGTACATACACATGAATAGCCCGTTACATGACCCTTCATGAAGTACTGATCAATTCATGGAAAATGCGCTAAAGCTACTCGCCTTAAGATGAACACCTCCAACAGTGCGTCTGTATTTTCTAGCTCATACTGTGTGAAAAATATAAAAACCTTTTGTGCAAATGTCAACAAATCTACAAAAATTGTTTTTGAATGTACAGGGTGTCCCATTTTTACGGTGTAAATAAATAACTTTTTTTCAATATAAAACACGCTGTATATTTTTAATAGTTTCAATGCAATTTGTTAACCTCTCCATTGAAAGCTATTCACTTTTTGATGTCTTGTCATTGTTGCAATCTTATTAATTTTTTTCAATATAAATCCCCGTAAGTGAGCCTCACGCTGATAAGTAGAGGGTAAACTTTGATAATAAGAACGTTGGATTTAGTGATACAGGGTGTGCACAAGGAAATTATACAATTTCAGAATTTGAAAGTGTCGTAACTAGTTTTTCTCAAATGGGGCTGTCATCATTTTATTTCGCTATTTGATAGTCTTTTGTGTTCTCTTCAATTTTTACAAGGGAGGTCCCGTGTGTAAACCCAGCAGTTTCTAGGTTACCTATTCAATATTTTTCACAAAAGCACCAACCCATTATGTTTATGCACAAAAGTAGGTCGTGATAATAAACACTTTTATGAAAAGAAATGTAACAAAATTGATATGAGAACGTAGGGTGCAAAAGGTCATGCGATCACTGAAGAAAATTAATAAATGTACAATAAACAAACGGCATGAAGCAGATGCAGCGTCAACATAACCTCTAAATGTTGTACAGCTTAAGCTCAAAACTCAAACTCAAGAGAACGAGAACTTGAACCACTAACAAAAGTACCTATATAAATACTTTGGAAGATTTTAGCGTCGAGTTGTTAAGCGAGACGCTTATGCTTTCTCCAAATCGTCCAATCGATTGCTTCATGCCCATCGATTTAAAAGAGAACCGATGAACCGAATACGATAAAATTTTCCAGGTGGTTTATTTACCAAATTTGTAGATCGGAGTTCTCCCACAATTTTTTTTTGTTGAAAACGTTTAATTAAGGTACCCTCTACCCATTTTTATTAATTTCATGATCGTAGCTCAAGATTAAATAAACCATTACAACAACATGAGTAATATAGGACCTAGGATAGATCCTTGAGGTACTCCATACTTATTACTAATTAATCTTCATAGGTGTGTATGCGTATACAAGTTTTATTGAAATTATTTAAGGGTTCATATGTATAGATTTAATCTCAATTGCACAGATATGACATATTTAGTGTCCAAAAACCAATAAATAGAATTTTAGTCGTTCATGTGCATATTTTTTGCAGTACCAACTTCACATATGAAGTAGGTATGCAAAATTTGGTTGGTTATTACTAACTTCACACAGGTTTTTAGCATTGAATTTTATAAATTCAATGTTTTTAGGTTTCACTGTTCCCTCCTCCCATAATCGTATATGTATGTATGTATATAAAAGATATATATGCCTAATAATGTGAATTAAACCCGCGCATTTTGTTTGGAAAACTAGCCCAAAAGTTACACTTTTGCTCTTGGACTTATCTGAAGCGAGTTAACTATGTATACTCACTTAATAATTTTGCGCAAATTTTCGTTCTCAATCAATTTGGCATGCAACGAATCATGAAGTGCATCAAGTTCCATCTCTTTCTCCTTCAATTGTTTCTTCAGTTGATAAATACTATCCTCAAAGGCCTCTAAAACTGCCTAAAAAACACTCATGATCACATCACCTCGACACAAAAATTACATACTCTAGATTCCTGAGTAGAATCAGAAACAGAAGGTGGTTCGTTGAAACAAAAGAAATCCTGTATCTGTTGTGACGTCACAAGATCGGGTTCGCTCAGTATGGCATTGACGAGAGTTTGAAGGCTGTTAACACGTTCGTCCAAGAAGATCGGATCGAAGTTATTGCCTAGCCACCTTTTGCGCGGCAAATGGTGCACGATATGTGGATACGACTGTTTCAGTTTGTTACATAAGCGGACAAAGTCGGTGTATCGACGGAAAACGTACCAACAGTCGCCAGTTATTTTATTGTCAATTCGCAATTTAAACACCTGCAAGAAGTTGCGGGCATTCATCGAAGTAATCGCGGCGACTTACTGTGAATCTGGCACGCTCCTCCATCACCTCGTAACCCACAATTGGGATTTCGATGTTATTAAACGTTACTGATCCATTAAGGCACGAATGGAACGACTCATTCCCTTCTACTGAATGCAGAAAGTTGGGGGTTAACGTGAGCGAAGAGTTATGGCTAGTCATTGAGAAGTCAAAGTTTCTGTAACTAAAATATGCGTTAAAATGCCTAAATCAAACCGCCGGTTATTTACCTTATAGGTTCCGATATGTATTCCTCAGAGTCGGTCGTTACAGTTTCTTCTGCTGCTTCGCAATCGTCAATTTCATTGTTATTTAGTAGTGGGTGTGAGATCGTGGGTTGAATACTTAAATTATGTCCTAACTTCGAAATACCATTAACGGAATTCTCATTTGTGATAGAACTCATAATCTTAACACAGAGAGGTGAACACAATCGCAAATTACTACACTGAATAAATTATAAAAACAAAAATATGTTTACTCACAATAACCTAACCTCGTTAACATTTTATGGTCCAAGTCAAGACCTTGACAATTAACATTTACAGTTCATTAAAATTCAAAGCAAGATAAGTCACCTGCACTTCTCACTATTCAACACACATTTCAAGTACCTATCCATAATTAGTTTAGTATCGCAGAACACAAGGACATAGTAAGAATGTTAATAACATTATTACCAGGTGGTTGGGGAAGTTTAAATTAAAATTAATCCCTTTGGGCTAGATCACAGATGAAGAGTGGGGTGTTCGGTAATTACCACCTTAGATCTACTGACTGGCAGTAGGCACCAGGTACTGTGCTCGGCAATAGGGGTACTCGATAAGGAAAGATGTTATTGATAAATAAGTAATTAAATTAGTAGACTAGAAAACTTCCCATTTAATTTTCTAGTCTAATAAACAGTAATGGAGTAAGTTTTAATTGCATTAAGCACTTTTAACATCTTTAATTCTAGGTACGACTTGTTATTAAGCCATATGGTGCAGTCAACCTCATTTATTACAACATCAATTCATTCTTTTTTTTGATACGTTAAATTTGATTGTGTATGCTTTCACTTAATTTCCTATTGGAAAGGAAAGGCACATTTTTTCATCGATGACAATGTGAAATCAGTTATACATAAATACAAAGTAGGTACAAAAAAAAAGAATAGGTAGAGGCATTGTTTAAATACAATGGTAGAGGATTGCTTTTTTTCAGCACACAGCTATACAAAATTCTATAAATGTATTCAGGCTTTATAGTTCAAATTCGAGTTGAAACCCATATAATTCAGACTTAGAAATTTGAACCCACTGCTTCAACTCTTTCTGACTTTCAAGTTTGATTGTAGATAATTTGTTCAGTGGATAAACTTCTGTGGCACAGGATTTTCCGAAATTATCCAAAATAGTTATTTGTTTCATTAGTACAAAAATGTCAGTTTTCGGGACGAGGAAGATAGTTGCTGGACGACGCGTTAGCGGAGTCCAGCAACCTTCCGAGTCCCGAAAACGCATTTTTTGTACGAATAAAACATAAAATTTTTTCTCCAACCCCCTTTACTTCAAATTATATTCGAATTTAGATTCAGTCACAGTTTCACTACTAGTATAAGAACTTCTGCTTTCTTGTCCTCACGTGTCATGCCACTCTAGTTTTTAGGTTAACTTATAACCTATTCGTTCTGACTTCTTACTTCTCACCTCTCGCGACTTTGTAGGGAGCAAATCTTGAGGTAGCATGTTCTGCCGTTTCTATAATCTCTGGCGGAGTGCAATCCATGTCGCTATCAGTTTCAGTCATTTTATTGTATACACAATTAATATTGTTATATTTTGTATTGAAATAAAAAACTTACCGTACAGTTTTTTAATTAAAATTAATTGCAATTAACTTTTTCAAATTTTGAATTCAAAATGACAGATAATAGTGCAAGGGGTCTGAAGTAGATGGCGTTACGCGCGACGGCGGGTTGTATACGTATTAAAATTACGTTCATCGAATATGTAAATTACGTTACACATGGTTTAAATAAAAATAGCGAGCGTAAATCATTTTCAATACATGTACATACGTATAGGTGACATCATTATTTGCATTTATATGCAAAAAGATTTGATTTGTATGTATAGAAATATCTTATAACCTGCAATGTAAAACGATGTCAATGTGACATATCTCCGTGATTGTAATTTTTTAATTGGCCAACTTTCAAGGTCAATTTCTTTTTGGTACTAGGACCAAAAGTATCTACTTTTTGTACAGTTGCCATGGTGAAAACGATTAATCCGCAAAACGTCAATTTTACGTACCGAACACTGTCACAAAATAGCGTCTTATTCAGGTGGTTGGAGAAAAACACTTTTTGATATCATTATATAATAAGTAAATTATCATGTGAATTGGCAAAAAATTGCTGTAGCCACTGCACAGATACCGCTTGCACACCTGCGCATGCGCAATTTTGCGGCCTTTATGTATAATAATAGCTGTATTCGTTTCAAGTGATTTAAAGGAATTGATTGCACTTTGTTTTTTTTTCATTTACAATCAGTTCCCTCCACTACTGAGCAAGCGAACAGAAATCACTATTATCTGATTGCGGGAAAAGTAAAGTTGTTACAGTTAAATCACTTCATTAAACATAACTTCATAAAACTGGAATCATAACCTCCCAGTCTGTTTGTTTATTAAGGGACAGGGCAGGGCAAAGCGATGCAAGCTTTGTATAGGGGAGTCGACGGTGTCCGTCTGCCTGTGAATCCGAACTGTCAGACACTTGGATCGATTTGGTTCAAACTTTTCACAGTTGACCTATATGCCACAAGTAATAAGCCTATTGAAGATGGGTTAAATCTGTTGGATATGGCGATCACACAATTTTAATTATATACATAGAGAGTGTGTGTAGTAGTTGTTTTGTGAGAAAAATAATGTTCTAATTTTACTTGTCACGTTAGGTACTTCAAATAAAGTTATTTATCCGTTTTTATTGAATAATTCTTCATCACGCGGTAAATCCATTCAGTTCAATAAAATCTAATGACCCGTTGGGGTCACGCCTCTCTGTCCCTGCCAAACGCTTGAACCTATTCAAATCAAAGTTTGCACAGTTGACCTATATGCCACGTGTAGGTATAATAAGCCTATTGAAAATGGGTCAAATCCAATGACCCCTTAGGGTCACCCCATTCTGTCTCTGGCAAACGCTCTTGAACCTATTCAGTTCAAACTTTGTACAGTTAACATATGTGATATAAATTTAGAAGTAGACTTAGGGATTTCCTATGTCTAGTTTTAAATGACAAAAACTCTTCTGAAGGACGCCTAGTTTTATGCAATCAAAATAACTTCTTAAAACAAATGAAGATTATGCGTCTAATTAATTGGAATATTATTGCTTTGGCTTCCGTTTTTTTATTTTCGTGTCCAATGTATTCAGCTGAAGCAAAAGTTGATTTTTTCAATTGGTATAGTGCCGGTAACAGTTTAAGGCGCGTGTTGATCACTTTAAAATCAGTGGTTATTTAAATGCGATCCACATAAGACACCGTAAACAACCCTCAATTTTAACGGAGGACATGAAACTAAATGTTTTAATTTTTGTTGAAAAGAATCCTATAAGGAACTCAAGGGAAATAGCGGCCGAATATCATAACATTCATACCCTAAAAGGATTCTATTTACTGTTTTTATTAAAATCTAGAATGGCAATGCAAAACGCGTATACGCATGTTATTTCGGTTGCATAAAATTAGACGTCTTTCAGAAGAATTTTGTCATTTAAAAGTAGACATAGGAAATCCCTATGTATCAAATTTCATTCAAATACTTTTATAAATATAAAAGTTTGCAATTCGGTTTATAAATGGTCGGGATGCGAAAGGGACACTGTGAATTTCGACGATTCGACTCAACTTTTGGCATATTGCTATGCCCATATTGAATTTCATGCAATTCCGTTCATAACTAACGGACATGTCAAAGCGATCGGACATTTCTAAACAAAGTTATCGTTCACACGGACAGATAGAGGGACAGACAGACAAAGGAACAGACGGACAGACCAACAGACAGATGACAGACAGCAATACACAATTATAAACGATCTCTAGTAGGTATCGTTAATAAACGGCAAAAGTGTAAAATTATGGAACATGTAAAAAACGGTTTTCTGGTTTTTTTTACAATAACTTTTTTAGTAATAAACGCAGAAAAAATTCCTTCCTTGTTGCAAGTCTCGACACCATAACGAACCAAATAGCGAAAAAAGTAGAACAATAGCTCTTAAGATAAAAAACTAGTAACGTCTCAACGAACGAGCGGACGGACGGATAGAAAGACGGACGGACAAACGAACGGACAAAGTGGCCACAATAGCGCATTTTTTTTATTTTTGTGGAAATGCGGTAAAAACAGAAAAAGCACAAAACTAAAATTTCGCTTTCCTTGCTTTAACACTCACTTGAACCACTTCCTGTTCACTAAATTTCTATTAGTACCTATAGTGCAAGATTTGTGTCATTGACGATCGCAATAATCTCTATCTCTATTTCTCCTGGTCACGAAATAACTTTAGAACGACTTGACCGATTTCATTCAACTTTTTTTTTAAATTTTCTAATACTTCATAGAAGGTTCTTACGGAAAGAAAACCTAAGGAAATTGCGCAGAAAATTGGAAAACTGCACGACGATTAAATTTGACAGTTGGCGCGCAGCAAATGTTAACGGCTGCATCGGTCGGCATCTATCTATCCATGAAAAAATAATTAATTCATTTCTTATTACAAGTCCATTTGATTAGAACGTTTATCCAGTTTTCAGTTGCTTCAGTGAGTTTTTTGAGAAGTGTTTTTGAAATAATTATTTTATTATTATTACCAGTTCGAATTGAATATTCATAGCTGAGACAGGACAATGTATGTCGGGTCAACTAGTTTTTTTATAATTTTCAATCTTTAAAAGTACCATAATCCTGTAGCGACCGAATTTTGATAAAGAAAAGAAAACTAACGTACGAAGTATAATGGGTATGATCATACCGGGATGAATACTTTCAAAGCGAACATAGTGAATTAACATGCGAAAGCAGTTTTTCGCAGCTTGTTGCTCCCCAAATTAACTTAGAGGGTTCATAATGGCACCACTGGAAAGAAGATTTTTTCTCATCCAACCAAATGCGAATTAGTTAAGTTTTATTTGTATTTTCTCATTATTTTATCAAAAATTCGCAAAATAAAATGAACTCGGAAAATCATGTAGCCATGACTAGATTTAAGCATCCGGAATTGTCAAATTGAAAAACTATATTGTCGATATTGACGGAATAGAAGTTTGATTAAATTCCACGGAAAATAAATTTCGCACTTTGCGTAACTATTACCGCCGGAAACGTTTTTTACAATAAACAATAGTATATTGAAAGACAAGTGTTACAATGCCGAAAACAGTTGTACAAAATCATCATTGTGACACCGAAATAGAAAAATACTTTTTTAGGCTATCATCACAAAAACGTTGATTTTGTGGACGCTTTTGCGGCCATAAAGTTTAACTTTATTGTACGCTTCTGTCAAACTTTACTTTATTGTAGGTACACATCTGTCAAACTGTACCTACTTATTTGAAACTGATGTGTGGAGAAACAGTAATCTGTTTAATACAAAGCGTCTATCTGGTCTAGCCCCATCAAGGATTGGGCCATCCACGTGCGTTTTTTTCATTTTCGGACTTGTAGGAATGTTTCACACTATTTTGCATAATCACAACGTTCACATTTAAAATTATAGTTTGACGTTTCAATCTTTGCTGCTTGCAGACCTTTTTGAAGTGTAGAACCAAAACATGAGGAAGCTTACATTATTATGCGAAGAACCGAGAACACAAGTACCTAGCTACCTATACCTGCCATCAAAGTAGGTAATCAGGTTTCTAATAATTGTACAGCATGTTAACTATAAGGTCTTGGAAGCCACAGTTACGAAGGACCTATTGCATTTGACATTATTAAAATCTTGTGCAATGGAGGAAGTTGCGATTGTACTTTTACTCTCAAACGCCAGCTCTTATATCATATATGGCTTAGGTTCGCAAGCTTGCAGCTTCCAAAATTTCATCCTGCTGTCGCTATCACCCATTTTGATACGCACAAAACACACGCAAAGATGCTAATTATAATTTATTACATATGACACGAATTGCTTTGTTTTTAATTGTCTAAGATAACTATGATTTTCAGAAAAAATATGTTTATGAGCAAATTTTTGAATTCTTTTTTGATGATCGCCTAAAAAATGTTGTGTGCACCTTGGCCAAAAGTGATTTGTTAGGCCTCATCTGAATTGCGGCCTCGGCTACCGCCTCGGCCACAAACAGCAGCTTCGGCCAAAAAAGATCACTTTTACGGCCTTGGTACACAAATAACTATTTCCTCAATGGAATATATCGTAAGTTTTGTAGTAAGTACAAATTAAAAACAGTTATCGTACCTTGTTTTCATGACTACCGTGATTTTTTAAACCAAGTACACATTTTGACTACCTAATTTCGCAAAATAATAATTAAACGTGCAACTAGACGTTAATAGGTAATTTGCATATCATAAAACGCGGAAAAAAATCTTTCCAATGGTGGCATTATGAACTCTCTAAGTTAATTTGGGGAGCAACAATCTGCGAAAAACTGTTTTCCCATGTTAATTCCCTATGTTCGGTTTGAAAGCTTTCACGCGGTATACAGAGTGGCTAATACAGATGGTACGGTTGGAGATATCGATTTGAAAGTTTTAGGCCTTAAATAAGATGTGTTTGTGCACATTCTAGCATTAAAAGAACATTTTGTATGTCCCGTAGGTATGGTTTTTTGACACGGCCGCCTTTTTGTTTTTTTTAAATGGCAACATAGGTCTTGCAACACATCGTTGGAAAACTTATTTTACCTTCATTACGAATATGCAATAGTAAAAATACGGTTACGCAAAACTAACTAATTTATTAGAGCGAAATTGTGAATAATACAATAAGAATTTTTATATTTTTTTGAGTGCCACTACGTGTTGCAAGACCTATGTTGCCATTAAAAAAAAATGGCGGCCCTGTCATAAAACCACGCGGGACAAAAATTTCCTTTTCATGCTAGAATATGCACAAACACATCTTATTTAAGTCGTAAAACTTTCAGACCGATATCTCCAACCGTTTTCACACCAGCGCTTTGGTTCCATCTTTATTAGCCACTCTGTATAATCATTGTATAATCTACAATGGGATAAATAATGTATAATAACATTGAATAATAAATCTGAATTCAATGATAATAATAATAAAGCCTTTGAGGAGCGCTTCTTCTTATAACCTGTAGCCGCCCTTTGCTTCGGCCGCCTGCGTGATTTTCACGCATCGCCCTATAGGTAATAGGAACGGCCCTGGTCACAGACTAATCGACCTCATTGAGATTTTGTCTGATACAGATTCCTGATGCTACAAAACTTTCCATAAAAAAGGGCGGGGGGGGGGGGCATAAGGGCGGGGGGGGGCATTTTTTAGTATTTAAACAATGGTGTAAGGATGAACCAAATCGGGGTCATCCCGTCTTCATTTTTTATTTCTGATCCACAAAGTACATTAAAAATAAAAAGACCCGTGTGTCCTCAATTTTTATTTGCGAGTAAAATAAACCCAAAAAAAAATTATTGAAAAGCTGTGTTTTTAGTCCGAATTTGAAACGCTTCAGACTAAATACGTCACAAACCTACAACCAATCACGTAGAAGTGACCTGGCAACCTTACGCGAGGGTCTGACGTTTGTCACATTTGACGTTTTGAGAGGGATGTTTAACTGCATCTAGCCACAGCCGTCTATAATTACAAGCCGTGCTGAGAATTATGGCAACACTGCATGGTAGGCCGATTTCCTAATTCAACTTGACAGATTTTGGGTGTATTTTATATGTGTTTTGGGTGTAATATTCCTTTTTACCTGTTTTAACAGAGCGAGATTGCGACAATTTGTGTTACTCCGTACGGAATGAACAGAAATTATTATTCAGGTAAGTTGCTAAACGAAATATATCGATTTGTTGTCATAACCTCTAAAGCAGACTACTCCTTACTGGACCCTTTACAAGCACTTGTATTTGTTCAAAGTACCTGTACAAGCTCACATATGACCTACACACTACGTGGTACGTAAGTACGGTAAGTGTTTATCGCGAAAACACACAATTAGTTTGTATTTCAGGTATTCTAGCACGGACATGTCAAGTCGATTTTCTGAAGGAACCTTCCGACTTAGTCCCAGGAGTTCACGGTACGGGAATTTGAAGTCTACGGTGCTCTCCTCTTTAAAAGCTTCGTACCTAGACCAGTGGTCGAAGTGAGGCGGTATGGCATACCGATAGATTTTTGGTTTTTGTGAAACATACCGGTAATAAATTTATCCACATAGGCATAACGGATAAAGTTTTTTCATGATAATATACGCATACATACAATACTAAGATTTTATCAGTTCAGCCATACCGGTAAAAAATATTTGCCACTTCGACCACTGACCTAGACCCACTGGAGTAGCGACTGGCTTAAAGTCTGCCATTCCGAATCACACCTGGTCGTTGATAAAACCTCGCTGATGCAGAGCGATTTATTGTCCTTTTGCCGAAATTAAGTGCTCAAGCGTGTGCTTCACCTCAACCTCTTTCGACAGAAGTTCACCAATTTCGGAGATCTCGATGGAAAACACATTATAATGGATTTACCAATTTACAGCGTTTCGAATTTGAAGTCAAATAAAAATGTTATTATCCATTTTTGTAAATAAATAAAATATATGTACAATTGTAAGCTGCCTAAGTATCTTTCTTCTGTATTAAAACCACCAAGGCGAAACACAGGAGAGAGGAAAAATACCATTTTTCAAGAGAAACCAGGCGTATAAGACCATGTACCAAGTCGTTGGCGTACGTGAACGTTACACGGTCACGTCCCTGCATTCAATTTAATGTTTGCTACTTGTAGGTTTCAGTTCTTCGTACAAAGATGCCTTGCAAGCGGTCCGACAGAGTTTATGTGCGATTGCAAACCCGAACACAACGTCAGTAAGGTCGCAAAGTTTCTAATGTGCTCCAAGATTTCAATTTGAAATTGCCAATTCCGAGCCAATTCACTATAACTAAGGTGCCCTTTTTATTATTGTGTAGTTTATTATTATTTAATGTTTAAAATATTGGTAAGCAATAAAAAGTTTACATATTTATTAAATTTATTGTTTTTGAAACCCATTAACTTCTTCTTAAAAAATCAAATAAACGGTTTTTCATGCAATCTAGAAATTAGTAATAAGCACCTTCTTTGGAAGAACCTTTGAGTTAGAAACAGGGAAGCATCTCGAGAGACTGAACGTAGGGCTTTCTATCACTTCATTGGAGCGACCCAATACTCGGCTTTCTCTTTACAGAAACTATGGAAGCACAAGTACAAATAAAACTTTATTGTAAATTATGCAGTTATTTACCTAATAGGTACACAATTTAAGGTCGATTCACATTATCTGTCAAGTCAGATTATATCCCACGGTTTTGGTAATCTTTCTCTCGTCCACGGCTCTCTTGACTATTCCGGCTCAGACAATTTGAAATTGAAATCTTGGAGCACATTAGAAACTTTGCAACCTTACTGACGTTGTGTTTGGGTTTGCAATCGCACATAAACTCTGTCGGACCGCTTGCAAGGCATCTTTGTACGAAGAACTGAAACCTACAAGTAGCAAACATTAAATTGAATGCAGGGACGTGACCGTGTAACGTTCACGTACGCCAACGACTTGGTACATGGTCTTATACAGCCTGGTTTTGATGGCCCATTCCTTCGTGCTAGCGGTGAGCGTCGGGTCCATTGATGTAATGCACGAACAATGAAGTTATGTAACGGCCTGTTTGTGTCAGTTGTCATCTACAATCGGGCTGTCTTATTGGAGGCGGTAGGAAAGCAAATTTGTATATTTATGCCAGTAGGAGCGTTCCAGTTTTATCACCGTAGCAGCCCTCCGGTTTATGAGCGATTCGTAGGTATTTGAAATGTCTTGGGTTACGATTTGTGAGCATGGGGCTTATACTGTCCTTTTCGGATTTTATACTGCTGCAGCGAAACATGGCTCTTGGTATAACAACCTCAAAAGTCTGCTAGTTTAAATGTACATTACGAATATGTTTATTCATTATAATAGCCTGTGATGAAAACAATAACCTAACCTACATTTTAATTAATAACAAATTGCAACTGAACTTTGACGTTTCTTTCGCATGCGCAGATTGTACGGAGTTTAGACCTTTTATCTCAACGTGTGACTGCATCTAGCACGAAAGTGACAAGTGCCTGTGACAGATGACACAAGTTATAAATGCCATTCTCCTGCAATATCATATATATAAGAGAAGATATATGTGCAATATTGCCAAGTCGTTATGTCATCTGAATGGTTCTAGGAGCTGATTGGTCGGGCTTATTACGTCACAGAGCCCGCCACAATCATATCGTTTTGAATAAACGTTTAAAACCGCACATGTTCATTATTTTTTGCTAATCAGCCTCTATTTTTAAATAAACTTTTACTGTCCAAAAAAATGTTTTATGGTTTCAGGTACACGCTTATTAAATTAGAACTGCGGAATTAAACTATACTGTAAACCCCCATTGCCCAGAAAAACAATTTTAGCAAAGAAAAAGGAATGTGCGGCCGTCGATGACTATATATACTTTAGGGGATGTATATCGGTGGTGTTACTAAATTAAATTATATACCAAATTGGTGACGTGTTTGTCTTGGAAGCGATCTCTGAAACACGATCTAAGATAATATAACATAAATTGCATAATTCAAATCTCTTTGAATATTTTTGTTTTATTTAAAAAACATACATAAAAGTATATGTAAATCTGTACAATATATAACAGTATCATGAAGATACTGAAGCTGTAATATTATCTCGATCCATTTCAAGAACAGCACTTGCAAAAGCATCGGCAGAATCTACCCGTTCACAGCTTGCTAAGACGTTATCTTGTTGATCAACGTGTTTAGAAGAATGAAACTGATTGCCAACCTTTTCCTCCAACAAACTTAGCGTACCATTTCCAATACATTGACGAATACTTTCAAAAAATCTCATATAATGATGGACATTGTGACTAAAAAATATGCATTACTATTTGTTAAACATTCAACTGCATACATTGTGAGTAATACGGGCCCTAAAAGCTCTTGTACGTTAACAAGGTAATGAATGTACGCTCGAGAATACTTGGAACATGCAAGGCAAGTACATCCAGGTAGAATCGGCCCGAAGTCTTCTGCGAAACTAAATCAGACTACCAACTGACATGTTACCGATTAAAACTTACTCAGCTTGTCGTAAATTTAATTCAAACTTCTCGTCATTGCCGTTGGCATCAATTGTAAAGGTTAGCGCGCATGATCTCTCAGTGACTATGTAACAATATGATGTATCGAAAAGATCGACGCCTAACTGAACTAATTTCAGTATGACCACCGGATTCCAACAGCCGTGTATTGCTCTTAATTTTGTAGGTTGTAGATTGTTCTAGAACTCGCTCGTTTAAATAGTCTCAAAACCTAGCCCAAAACTTACAATTACAAACACGACTACTGGGTTAATTTCGTCGGCGGCTAAAAGCTCTACTTCTGGGCCGTTGTTGTGTAAACCGTCTATTAAATAACCCCCAATTGAGTCATTTTGACAGATTCCGTCAATACACTCCTTTCGAGCTTTTAGGTCGTAGCCTCCCGCTATCGCCCCCATCATAAATGAATTTTTTACTCCAGTGAGATTTTCATGAGTGTCAATACACTGCTTATGATATTTTATAGTGTTTTGCACAGATTTCCTTATTCTCTTTGCCGGGCTCGATATATTGGTGTCTCCGTCAGAAAGTAGGTAATACATGTCTGGTTTAAATAAGCTAACTAAATTCATATACGATTTTGCACTGATCAACACCTTGCCATGTCTCGTCCACAGTGGTATGCTGTTCTCAACATGATACCCAGGCAGTGTGTGATCACCTGGGTCTTGAACCGTTAAGCATGATATACACTCTTTCATTCCTAAACATGTGCTGTAATACAAATACTCCCATAAAAACGAAGCCTACCTACAAATTCTGCGATTGTTCCTTTATAGACAGACATCACATCTTCGAAATTGTACGTACTGACCAAAGGAATCTGAATTATTTGCGATTTTTGCGTCAGAAGCTTGAACACTTCATTGGTAATGTGAGGAATACTACCTCCCTTAAAGCAACAAGTTTGTAATTCGCTTTGTACGCACATGCAAACTTACACGTGTGTAAAGCATAGCCATGGGTGTTTCCAATACTAAATTAGGTCGATTCTCTATTTCTCTTAACGCCCCCAAACGTGGGGCATTTTTCGTTAAACTTTCTACGATAAATTTCATCTTGTAGCAATCTAACTCCAATGGTCTAAAATACGAAAAATGCGGCCGTACAAAATCTTCGTAAATCTACCCTGAGAAGTTGCATTACACGCTTGTGTTCTAAAATTTAAATATTTATACAATCAACAAAACCTGAGAGGTAAAAAGTTAACCTTAAATTTTTAAATGTGGTGTGGTGGTAATTAATGTACCATCAAAGTGAATCTAATCAAATGTTAGATAGTGGTGAAGCTAGCAACGAATTTGAGATGTGACCATAACCTTAGACTAGACAGAGAAGACGTATCAAAACTTCAAACTTAACGTGCAGGTTATCTGACAAATAACGTTATTTTGCGTTATTTGGTATAGGCAAAATGGCGTTTTTGACAGATAACCTGCACGATAAGTTTAACGTTTCAATTCAAGGTGCACAAAACTGTTTTTTACTTCTTGTTTAGTCGATCAGCTGTTCGCATTTCTTTGTAGTGCGTGACCGTGGCGTACCTACCTTTTGTACTTATTGTATAACATTATAATGAACAGAAAAGATATGCATAAATTTATCAGTTCATTTGTTGTGCATATAGACATACTCATATGTCTATGTTGTTGTGTCGTACCAAAGAGTATAATATACTCTTTGGTCGTACACAATTTCTACTTGTTCAAATACATTTGTATTAACGATAGTTGCTGCTTTAACCTCACGCCAATGAACTGTAAGCGGCCATGTTACTGGTGCACAAACAAATTATCGTGCTGCATTTTACGATCATTCTTGTCCCTTCCATATATGTGCTCTTTAGTATATATGTATGATCCCTCCTCTCTCTTTTCCTTCTCTAAGGCCACAACCCCATAACACAAGCACAAGGTTAGTTGGCCACACCATAACGTGCACATCTTGGTCCAAGCCCTTAGCCCACAGTCGTGAAACGATTCTAACTAAGTTGCTTATCCTATAAATGTAATTGTATATCTACTGTAATGATCTTAACCTCCTACTATCTTGGCGGGCTAACGCCAACTTCAAGTCACACCGCAATATTTGACCATATTCTGTAGTAGCGGGAATGCCAAACTAACATGGCTGCCTATTTGAATATTCTCGCTTAAGTTTCCCGCGAGAATCTGTCACTCGCGGACCACTCCGAGTGCACTAAGATCGTGATCGTCATGTAGGACACCTACGTTGTGTAGTAACATGAGTTCTAAGCAAGCAATGAGGGCGTTTTATGGGTAAGGAGCACCAAAAGCAATAGCTGATTAAGATTATATTGAAGCTAATACCAATACGGCGCCCCTGCAGAGAGTCTTAAGTGGTTCTATACTACCCCGGCATTTACCTTACGAATTATAGGAAAACTGCAGGAAAACCTAATTCGGAGTAGCCCTATAAAGGACAAAGCCTACAGATAACATCTAATGTACAGCAATTTTGAGCCCTCTCGAAACCGGGGTAAATAATACAAACACGCTATGAGTAACCAAAATGGAATCGAGCCATTCCCCAGGTGTTACAACACATACATCAGACAAAACTAAGAGATATTAAATATACCTCGCCGGGTGGTAGGATTACCCAGGCCCAGTGGGGTGCCTGTAGACGTGGGCTAAAGTTGGGTTTGGAACGAGTGAAAATGTTAGGTTCACCAAGGCCCGTATAAACTTGAATAACTCGCTCCCTTCTAAACAAGCACACTTCCCTCTTGATTACTCACAGCCCCAAATAAGCAAATGTAATGAAATGCAATGAAATAATCGAAAGTGACTAAAAAGCACAATACACAAATATGTACAGAACAGATACAGCCCTACCGACAATGAAACATGATTGCCAATACCAACAAAGGTTACACATTAAGAGATACAAATGATTGAATCCAGTATGACCACACATTCATAGATTAATTGAATAAAGCATACCTCACCTGATATAAAAAGCAAAAGCACACAGCAATGATTAAGGTATAACAAAATATTTCAAGATAAGCCGTACTTTACACTTAAGCCGGTTACAAGAAAAAGATCCGGAACACACATGTTAGACCGGTAACTTGATCTCTTAACACCCCCAAAAACCACTCGAAAATCGCCCATTCCTTGCATTTCACGCATTTCTACAAAAAAACTGGACTGCAGGTGTTTGAAATAGTAAACACATGTGTTCTTCCGAGAAATTCCATCCGTCTCATCTTCGCTCTCTTTCCCTTTTCTGTAATCCCACCAGATTTCGGTTGGCAGCTTGTATAACGAACGTGATTTATAGGGTGCTTCGTATCGACAATCATATTCACAGGATGTTGCTAAGGTTGGGGCATCTCACTACAAGTAAATAGGCGAAACTTAAATAATCATTGCGGAAAATTCCATTTTACAGCTTATTTATAGTCACATAAACGTTCACAGGCATTTTACAATTGATTTTTATTTGATAACACCAATATAGACCATGTATAAATTACACATGCAAGGCTTTTATGTCTATTGCTTTTCAAAACCGCATTAAATGAAAGTGACAATGCCTTTCCTAGTCTCATTTAAATTGAAATTCCCTTTAACTATTTCTTTGAACGTAGAAATTGAAAACATTACACTAAAAAGTTAAGGAAAAATTGACAATAAATTAGCTAGACGTTGCTTTTCAGTATGAGAATTTAAAATTACAACAAAATTACCTGCTCTGATGATTACAATTTTTCTTATTGAAGCAAGTGAAAATCCTGTTTGGTAATACAGTTCCCTATCTGGAACCACATAAATATGAGCATGCCCCTTTAGATTTTATTATTTATAGATAGATTTATACCCATGATTCCGTATAACATGTATTTATTACTGTCAATTTTTACATACAATTGCCTATAGAATAAATAATTAATGAAATAATTACACATCCCTTCCAGTAATTAGGTAATTCCTCTCAATCACCTACCAAAACGAAAACACTCATTCAAAAAGATCATCGTAAATTACAAGGTCCCGCTTGTCTTTGTGATTTCCCTTCTGCGAGTGACTTGCGGCTACGAACAAATTATGTAACTATGATTTTACAGTATTTATTGCACACTATACCTAAAGTTGACCAAGTTGATGACGATGTTGCATCATTAATAGGCTCAATTTGTGGCTGTCGCCTTGCTAACGATACTTTCAGCGGTATTCCTGAAACCATACTGCCATCCATCTATAATCACGCACACTGTGTACAAACACTTTAAAATTACTGTTTTTATACCTCAGCGATCGCTCTATCCGATGCTTCTACCTTGTCAAATGTTACAAAACCACGACTAAAAAAGAAAAAGCATAACTTATAAAAACATTGTAATAATAAACAAACTTTTTCTCAATTTCCATCGATATATTAACAATATTGCCTACAGTAGAGAAGTGTTTCTTTAAAAATTCCTCAGTTATTTTATAACCGGTGACGTAAATGGTATTTCCCTGTCTTGGTTTGTCAGTTTTCTCTCGTTGCTTCTCAGTTAAACCCCTTTCTTCACGATCCCGCTGATTCGCAAATGTATCATACAAATTTTTTATTCGTGGAGGTTGATTGCCAGGATTGTCTGGTCCATCATCGGCTTGAACAGCGGAGAATGGTTGGTAGCCGCTAACCGTCTTCTCCGATATTAATTTTCTCTCCAAACCTAAAGCGAAACGTACTATATGACAATTAAGTAAGCGGTACCTCGTGGCCTTTTAAATGCCTGCTCTGGCCTTTTCTCCTGTTTAGGTATTGCACTGATCGCGCCCGACTTAATTAGCTTCTTAGCTACCTCTCTTGCATCTCTAGCTTCTGCGGGCCTCTTTGGAACCACCGGTTTTTCGGGTTCCGGTTTGGGTGCTTTCAGGGCTTGTAAAGCTTTTTTCTAAATGGAATGTAAACAGAGGTAAGGTTACGGTGTAGATATAACGTACCTTCTTTTTCAATTTTGTATATTTAGCTTGTAACATAAGCTCTTCTTCCGTAAAATTCGCAGGAAAATGAATGTAAACCATTTTTGAATTAAATAAACAAGCCGAAAAGTAAACAACAACTTATAGGTTATGATGGTGGGGATGTGGTTATAGTACAGGCATAGTGGATGTGGCGATGACAGCGCCAAATATAAAAGTAGTGTACAGGGTCTTTAATAAATTGCTTATGGCCGTTTGTACCGATAAATTTAAGCGGAGCTTAGCTTAAGCGCAGCTTAAAATCCGTGGTAACCATTGTCTCAATATCGTTTGTGTTTTTGTAGGTATGCGGCACTAAGGTGCTCTTAATATACTCTTATCGTCAGGCAACACATCTTACAACGCCACAATGTCCTGTTATAGGTAAAGTAAGTCCGAAATGATCGAATTCTTATACTTGCAGCCACACGTAAATAATTAAAGAATCAATAGCTTTGTATAGGTATATGCCTAATAAATTATAGGTACATATAAACTGACTGGTACTACTACACCTTCATAATCTTCTTAACAATATTCTGCGGCAATGACATTATTGTTGAAAAAATGGAGTACACACAAAAGATCAACAACGCACATTTTAAAAGTCTCCACTTGTTTTGCTTAAAAATAATCATTTTTAATGTTTTTAAAGGATTTTTAAACCACAAAAACGAAGTGTCAGGTCTCCTGGAAGATACTGGAATTAGCGACACGAGAAAAAAGTATACCTGCCGTACTTCGGCATGGGAAGAGCTTGCGGATCAGATCTTCCAAATCCAACAGACTCCTTCTTCGCCTCTTCTTCTGTAAGTAACTGAAATTCCAATTCGACTTTCCCCTACGTTGAGTTAGTTATACTATATCTCCTAGAACTTACCGCTAAGATTTCGCAGTTAGTTTCTTCATTAAGTGCACGAAACGGCCACCACCCTTTCGTTCGTCTCCGCTTGAAAAGATTTATGCAAGGAGAATCGGGATTGAAACTTTCCAAGGTGCAATGTTTTGCGGACTTGGATCCGCGCGGAAGCTTGGACAGTTCTAGCGATAGATTTCCTGGAACATCTCTTTGACGAAAATCGTTTTCCACGAACATTTACCTAAGAAATCATCGCTCGAGACTACATCGTTATCCCACACTTCCAACGTAAGGCGACAAGGCAACTTGTACTCTGTCTCTTCGGACGAGAATAACGACTCCTTTTTCACTATTACCACCACGTTTTCGGTTGGCAAGTATTTGAAAGGAAAGATGAATCTCCAGTTGAAATTTCCCTCGCCGGTCATGGACTTGTAATGTACGTCGGTGCATTGAGATTCTATGGAACTTGTCAGCCAGCTGGAAGTTGGTGGTGATCCTTTGCATCGCGAGCTCGTGTTTACCCTTTGACGTAGATATCGGACATTCTTTCTCCGATGAAGAAGTCGTCTTCTTGCAAAACGACTTCTTCGGTATTCCAAATGATTACGCGGAGCTCGTACGATGTGGGTTTCCTTGGTGCGATGTTTACTGCTGTCGGATATTGGGTGTCCATGAAAGGAAAGATATCTATCCAGAGTTGAAGTTTTCCCTGTAAAAATTGGTACCTATTCTGTTGTCAATATTCTAGGTCTAATGTATAATGTTGAATTTATGAGACGTATCCGTTGATGGAGGCAAAACTTTAAATTCGTGTAGCTATCTCAGATACACAGTGTTGGAGAAGGGTTACTTTTGGTAGAAGATGTTGGGGCAGGATTTTTCTCTTTGTTGACTTGGTTGAAATTTGTAAGAAAACTCTAGAAAAACTACTCTCTAAACAACAAAAAGTGCTGGAGTTAGTAACAGCCAAATGTCACAATAGGCACGAATGTGAAGCATTTATACCAAAAAAGCGAATAGTACACATTCAATTTATAAAGTAAAAAAAAACACAACAAAAGAATACACCCCAAAAATATTCACAACCTCGGTTAACGGGCCGGAGGACGTTGGGCCGACCAAAGTCGGCCTCAAATAACCCAAGATATCATCTTATAAAAGTCAAAATGGAGAAATATAAAAATGTTACAAGGTAGCCAAATTGGATATTTACCCGCATACACATACAAGGTGGAAGAAGCGAAGCGATGCGTTTGATTAGAGGACTTCCCAATAGGTTAAGCTAATGCAGATTTCTTTTGACATACCTGCTCAATTCCAGGCGTTTCATAATGATACAGTGATCTAGTTTCCACGTGCTCTGGAACCAAATGAAATCCGATCAAGGGAACTTCGTGCCAATGCCGTAATACATTCAAGGCCATAGTTTCCTTACCCAACAAAGTCCCTGAAACAAACCATAATTCAGCAATTTCCTAACTTGCCACTTGTTACCATCTTTTCCCGTTGTATGAAACTGCTTGCTTCCTATAAGGACACAGTTCGCCTGATATTCAGGCGCGGGAAGGTTATGCCCCCTGCATAAGTTAGTCAAAATCGTCGTCGGCTTCTCGGAATCCCGCCAAAGGCAATATCCACCTCTAGACTCGGAAATAAGGCGCGGTTTGAAGCGTTGGTCACTTACTCGTGATAGTCTGACGGTATGCCGCAACCGGCGCGGTGTTTCGAGTAGTACCGGTTTTCGATGTCGATCCTCGTCTCGCCGATCAGGTCATCGGCTGAAATCGTGTCATAATCCCATACCTGCACCTTCAGTAGGTGATCTTGCGGGAAAGCACCTTTCATTTCAAAACATCTAGACCAAAGAATACATTTTTGAACGAGCTGGAGAGGGCGGTCACCTTCCGAACAGCGGGTTGACTTGACGCGGGATATAGTTCGCCCTGTCGTTAATGGTAACATTTCCCAGTACCACTCTGATGTAGGGATCGGATCTACCGCAGTAATCTTTTGCCCTTAAATTTATGCCTTTGACACAATAGACTCTCAAAAGGAACTGCAAAGGATCATTCGAGTGGAAGTTCTGAAATACCCCCTTATCGAGGCAATGACCGGTTGGCGTCACATAGTGTTGTAGATCATCCGGAGGGTGTTTGTAGATATGAATTGATGCCTTCAAAATTCCCTTAATATTCTGTTCATCCACGGTATCATCACCTGTTAGATTGTCTCTATGCATTTGGAACACTTGCAAACTGTCTTGGAAACCTTTAAACTCGGGCTGCTCTTCTAATTCGTTTTCGTAAACCTGAGGCGCACGTTTGAAATGGATACCCGCACTTTTGACTTACCTGTAGTTTATTTCCACGCGTTTTAGACACATCAACGCCCTGTAACAATCGGAGTTACTAATTGAGTTCAGTCAATCTGTTACCTCGAACGACGCGAAGTACTTAGTCCACCAATCAGCGTCCTCGTTGTCATTATCGTCGGTAACATGGCGCTTTCGCGCCCTGGGTTTGCTACGACTTCTTGTTTTGGAGCGCCCGAAACGAAGTTTCAGACAGTTCGGCACTTTGCGCCTGCATTTGCTTTTCCAAACGAAACAAAAGGCGTAGAAGAAACCTTTCAAAATTTTGTAAAGCACTTTCGCTATCCGCTTCTTTTTGCTGGGCTTAGCTTGATTTCTCTCCACATCAGGCGACCTTTGCCTCTTTCGAAAACAGTTTAGTATCGTAGTCGTAGTTGCCTTTTTGTGTTGAAATTTAGGCGTCTTCCATCTCGGTCCTTTTTGCAACTTTGCACTAGTACCTTTATTAACGTGGGCCGTGACTTGTGTGCCTTGGAAGTTAATTGTTTTTAAGAATTGGGTAGGTTTGCGCTTGTTCGGAGGTGCCGGGGTCTGCAAGAGTAGCCGTTCCCGTTCCACCTTCGTAAGAAGGGTGGTTAAAAATAGAGCCATGTCTACCAGTTGAACACCCACGAGCACGAAACGTCCAAAGCTTCGACAATCAAACACTTTCAAGCACATAGGAGGAATATAGTACAATTCTTCAGGAAGATTCTACAATCACAGTCGCAGAAACCACTTTGCGATCGTAAATACTACCACGTCAAGGGTTTGGAAGGGTTGTCTAAAATTCAGACATCCTCTTACAGCGTATGCACTTTCTGTTTGGAGAGTGGCGTACATGCATTCCAACACGACCTTCGGCTTACAGACTGGCACGAAATTTACCTTGCGCAATTGGCGCAATCCCCAGAAGCAGACTTCCAGGCGATACTTGACCAGATTCGGTTTAATATCTGTAGGTATGCGAATTACTACGTCATGCGCCTTTATCTCCATATTATCTTCCCCAGTAATCTACAATGAGCCTGTTTGAAATACGTTCATAGGGATGGGGACTTACCTCCAGCAATTCTACGGCCGCCAAAATTTCACCGACGGTTTTCTGCTTGCGAAGGACGCGGTGCCAAACGAGTTTGGGTGGAAAATCGGGTGGTCTGTAAGGATGATTGGCTAATTTGATGTGAGGAGAAACAGTGCACCGTCCCAAGAACTCGGCCTTGTTCTATGGAAAAGTTTTAACCGAAGGTTATTCACAGTGGAAGCCCATATTACGCATAGGTCTTTGTCAAACACTTCGGCAATCACCAGAGGAGGGTTGGATTTGATAAAATCGCTCGTTCCGTATAGCAATAGTCGAGGTATGATTAAAGTTTGATCCCAAACTGGGTTTAGTGTTGCTTGGGATACCTAAAAGAAAACATGTATGAATGATCCCCGTTTCGCCTAAAATTGGGTTGGTAGTGTAGCTTGGGTTCCTTGAAAAGTAAGGAACAACTCATTTCTGATTTTTTAGTGAAATTGTACTGTTAGTAGTAGAAGTGTCAACATTCTACTTATATTCTCTTTAAGGGGCGCAGCGTTCATACATTAATACAACAGGAGCTATATAAAAGAGATATTCACGATGAACAGTCGAATTTCCGTTCAAGTTCAAGCGTTTCAAAATGTTGTATTGTAAGGTAAGGTGACATTAAACATCTTATGAGAAACGCCAAAATTACGGAATCAGTCTAGCGACAACCATCTTTTAACACTTTTAGCACACATTTTCAGTTGTTAAAGATGTTGACAATTTGACATACCTTAGTCTGTAGACACTGGTTTCCAATGATGATACGCAAAAATGGGTCGCTTAATCCCGACTTGTCAGCACCAAAGAAAAACTTTCCCTGATAAATATGTGCTCTGCCTTGAAAATTCTAATCGAAAAATCACACTTGAGAAAAACACGCTTGCACGTACGTGAACTTCCTTTGCTTGCACATACGAAGGGAAACCCCGATCGGAAAAGTTATTCGACAGTTCAAATTTCGAAAGGAACTGTTTGAAACGCTCCACTCTCTGAGCTTCTAAATCTAACCACAGTAACAAGTCCAGTGCGCAAGAGCATTTGTCCGCTTTGATTGGCTGCAATAGACAAATTCAGTTTCGTGTACCGAGCCTTTGAACGAGCTCAACTACTACCTGCAAAAACACACTTTGCAAGTTTCCACAAAATTTCCCGCTTTCCTCTGGAGTTTTGGAGTAGATCAACTCATTTGGTGGAAATTTTGCAAACGCAACCTTCTTGTTGCTGCAGATCATTGTGACGTAGACGTTCGGCCAAGTTTCCTCCTGTAACCAACCCTATTTGCACGAGGATCAAAAACACTTCTACTTACTGTAAATAGTAGCTGCTCTAATTTGAAGTGCAGTTCGTTAATGGTTCTGATGGAATTTCTGTCGTAGGTTCTGGTTTGTGATGAAGTGTGTATAATTTCATTCTGAAATCAAGCCCAGTTTACTTAAATTATAGATACTGTCCAATTGAACCCAGGTTATCTGAGGGCTGGCTGAACTACCTATTACCAGAACTAGGAACGAGTTAAAGGCCGAAAAAATTAGCAATCGTTCGAGTACTATATCTTTAATATAGAACAGTTATTGTGCAGGGTGGAATCTGAACATCTGCCAAAAGTCTTACAAATAGGAGTAAAAGGAAATAACGGTTATTTACAATATTTATAGTGGAATTAAGAGGGAGAGTCTGGCGTTTTAGGAGGAAAAACCTTTATTTGCGCATTTTTTGTTTTTATATTTTGCATCTATTGCATTTATTTTTAAGTCGGAGGGGTATCTTGGGTAAAGAAAAATGAAATATATTCCGCACGAGACAGAAAAAAATCAACAAGAAAAAACCTGGCGTAATACACAAATACAGGAAATAAATCAAGTACGGCAACAAAATGCAAAAGAGAAATATAAAAATCAAACATCTCAAATTGTGCAATGAAAATCAGGTCAAATGCAGATAACAAATTAATAAAAA
>NW_022170663.1:34576763-34577526 GCF_008802855.1 Photinus pyralis
AACAAATTATATTGTTAGGAAGTCGTCTGAGCCAGGGCGCAAGTTGGGAGGGAATATTGGGGTCGAAAGACAATCTAAGGGCATAATGAGTTGAGAGTCCACCATGGACTTTTTTATATATCTCATATGACAGATATAATTGGCATATAATAGGCAAATGAAAAATAAACAAACTTCTGTTTGCTGTGTTGTCAAAATTTGAAAAATTAAAAAAAAGGAACGGACCGCTGAACAGACGTATGTTATACGCTAGTACTAGCCTATGTAAAGACAAAATTGCGGTGACAGACGTTTAAAAATCATCGTACAAAATCTGTCGTTATCTCTCAGTCTATAAATATACTCGTAGTTTCGAACAAAAAAATCCTCGTAGTGCATAAATATGAATCTAGAGGACTCCACATCCTACTCCATCGCCATCTATTACCAGTAAATCGCCACTTCCAATAGAAAAATGAGCGTATAATCTTGAAGATCTTAAATGTGCTTAATGTTAAATGTTGTGTTTATCATTTTTATGATCTTTATTTATGTGTATTGTAGGGAATATTCTAACAATCCCGGTAGACATTGAGGGACCATTAGTCATAGGCATAGCAAGCGGATTTGACTCATTTTTTCCGGGAAATATGGCGTGTTTGTTTGTTCGAGAACATTCTATAATATTCCGGAACATTCGGAAGCGTTCGAGAACTTTCGAAAAAGACCGGCGTATGCTATATAACCAAATCGAATAAAATTATGTTTCGAACTTTCGAGTCAG
>NW_022170663.1:34577626-35061774 GCF_008802855.1 Photinus pyralis
TCATCAGCAAATAAGAGGAGACGCAGCTGTCTTGGTTTTTCAGCGCAGATGTTTGTTTCAAATGCACTTTCAAGATCTTTCCTAACGATGGCGAAAAAGTAGGGACCTAGGTAAACATGATTACCCGTTGCTGACAGTAAGCATAAGAATCCTGCTGGAGCTGAGATATGGGGTTCTCTAGTGGCATAGTCTATGTTACAGCATCGGCCAATATATAGCTGCTTAGAGATCTAAGCCCATTAGAATGGCACCCGGGCGCGGATACGCCAATCTAACCAATCGTCTACCATCCCTCCAAGTGAATTTAGTAGAGCACAAACCGTCCATATTCTAAAAATGTATATCAAACGTGCCCAAAGACAATACTCATAAGAACTTTAAGAGGTCACACTTCTGAAATTGTAGCGTCGCTACGATATAGACTTACTTGCATACATTCATTGTAAATACACTATCAAAAGACTCGTATCTGCATAGTAACTCACATCGATTACTAAGCATAGCGACATAAGGAGAGTCAGCATGCAAAGGTATCAGAAATGCTCTGTGCACGAGTAACTTAAGTAGTGCAGATTCTTGGTGCGAAACACAAACTATTATTAGCCTAGTAACTTTAAAGAGAATTGAGATGCACTTTTTATTTTTGATACATGTTGTTGGGTCACTATTTTTAGAGCGACAAAAAAAAATTTTTTCTGTTAACCATGAAATCGTACGCCCTCTTGCGGAGAGAGAAGAATGAATAAATAATCTCGCGACCCGAGATTGACTTGCTTAAGGACCGGCGCTGTATTTAAACTAAAATTGATATCCCGAAGTATAAATGGTTTCCAATAGATAGGGAGCCTTGTTAACCTTATTATGAGTAATAAACACCTCTATATACGATTTTAGTAAACCATTGAAGTAGCTAACGAACCGAAGGATGATATCGGGAGAGGCCCAGAAGAGCACCTCCATAAATAATACAGAATAAGTATATCAGAATAAACTTATCGGTGGATATTCCACGCACGCAGATCCAAGGCACGTTTCTATTTGATGTCACTCTCTATCGGTGGGTTACGCATGATCCATACACCTCGCTTTAGAATCTGGACGAGAGATCTACAACAGCGCTCAAATGAATAAACGTCTTTTAAGACGCCGCACACGACTACGTCAGCTAATAGAGTTCCTGAACCCACGTTAGATGTGAAAAATACAAGGAGTGTATTCGGCTGGGATCAGATTATTTTTAGTCTCCCTAAATATGTAAAAATAATGCATAAACTATCTGTCCTCTCAATTATCAAGAAATACAGTTTTAATATGAGAAGTATATGATACACATTCAAAAGGATCCAAAAAAGGCAAGAGTTGCGGCCATTAGGAGAGATAAGGGTGCCCGATTATGCTTTTGCATAAAAATATAAACGTGTAACATGTATTTGTGTTGTTCAGGTATCTAGCACCTAATGTGATTTCTTTAATAGTATACACTAGTACAAATATGAGCAAAATTAGATTTCAGAGGAACAAGCTCTGCTAGATCTCATTCTAATCTTATTATATTACTCACTGCAATTATTGCATAATTAAGGTATGGTTAACTTGTACATTAATATGTATTCAGACATCTGCCGCAAAATTTGCGTAATCAAATGAATTACACCATGACTGCACAGGTATACCTCAAAGGAGTGGCACAATTTATAGATAAAATGACCAAACTGCACTTATTATAAAAGTCGAAAGACTATAGAAGTGTACGAAAACAGATATGATGCCAAAACAGTTAAGCTGAAATCACGCTCAAAATTTCATCGCATCTGAACTTAGAAGCAGCTTTTGTCGCATCTTAAACTCGATATAATCCGATTATCACCGATACGTAGTTTATGTAATCCCAGAGTTAACTCAATTCAAAATAAATCGGATAGAAATTATGAAATTGAAGTTTGCAATATTTGCCTTGGAACGTGCGTTCTTATGTCTTATATTTATTAGCGGGTTTAGATAAACTCTCAGGGAATTATCTTTACCGCGATTAGATTTTCAAGGAAGTTCCTGGAAAGCGACACCTCTCAGGCCTAGCAGTGTAAGTATAATTGAGGAAGAAATATCACGCACACTGCATTTTACCATCACTGGCAACCTCTTAAGTCAATTCTCTGGTATACGCGATGAGTGGATCATTTTCTGCGCGAAATTCGTTCCTTGAAAATGGATACTTCCAAGACTCCAAAGTTTACATTCGAGGGCGAAAAAAGTTCATTAGGAAAGTAGTGCGACTAGAAAAGCCGAAAGTATAAGAACAAGAAAAGTTATTTAAAATTAAGAGCAAAAAAATTGACGTCAAAACATTGATACGCAAGGTAAAACACAGTTGGACGGCATTTGAGTTTTACGGTGAGCGTTTCGATGAGGAAGACGGAATAATTTTGGAACAAATAATTGGAAACATCACTAGCCTAGCATTCATTATAAAGAAGAGTAGTGAGATTGTGGACGCCTAGCGCTTTGCGCAAGCGAGCGACAAACACTCACAACACAGGTAAAATATAAAACGGGCTTAACAACAGAATTGTGAGAAAATAAATTAATCTAGTAAGCACCGTCAAACAATATCACTCTCGAGATCTATATTGGAAATTGACAGCTATCACTGACAATCGCAATTAGTTTGAATTTTCGTAACTGAAAACTTCTAACTAGAACAAGAGAATTCGAGATATGCTCACTTATTTGTATATCTTCACGAAGTTGGTATGAATAACTTTTCTGTAGAAATCACGCTGTGTTGATAGAAAACAAGATATCACAGAGTAGGGTAGCAGGTTAACAACTATCCCTGCCTTCTGAAACCACGAGCTGTACCCGTAGCTTATGCTCAACAATGAGTTGAGAGTCACACCGTTTGTGAAAGTAATAGCAAGCAATATAATAATATGAGGCCGCTCGTTGTCGAAGGCAAGCACGGTCAGAAATGCGAGAAATTCAAGGGATGATCGCAAGCAAAACCAACGCCGAATTACAATCATGTATTCATCGTAACCCTGAGGTCGAGTGCAATTGAATCCCTAATTGAGGATATCGGGGTTACAATATTTAATTCAACTGAATTAAATATACAAGCGGATGAGTATCGTCGCGAGTATCAAAGATATATTCCATGCATGACATGCTTTGAAAAGCCTGTAGGATTGAGAACAGAGGTGCACTCACTCTAATGCTCGTATAGACGACTATTATATACAATGAACGGTTTAAAAGGCAGGTGGAAAAGGGGGAAAGGGTGCCTCTGAAACAAATCCTCTACTAGAAGAAATGTACTCAACATGCAGCGGATCTGTACGACAAGCGAAATACAAAAGCTGTACAAGTATGAACAAAAAAAAAAACAGAAAAGCGCACTCTTCAGGATCCAAATTTCAACTCCGCCACTTTTAACTTACACTTAAAACTCACACTAATGAGGCTTTCATTCGTTTCAGACGATTATTTAACTTGTGCTGCAACTCAAATATTAAGGTACCTTCTCGAGCTACCTCTGTAGCACTATAATAAAACACACTCCTCAAACCACTGTTATATATGATCTATGTTTATTTATATGATATTCTACTACGCGCTCATATACATATTTTTCCGTACGAGTATATTATAGGTGTTTTACTTTTACACACTTGACTAGGTTTTATCATTGAATTTAATACAAGAAGTTAAAGAAACCTATATCAATATTCTCTAAATTGCCATGAAAAATGCTTCCAAAGTCCATAGAATTGGGAGCAATACACGCACTCAAAATTAATAGAAAAAAGTGTTGTTCGTCTTCCTCCGCGCGGCAAAAAAAATTTGGCTGCAGTCGATTTTTGGAAGAGAGAGAAGCGAGACTGCCTTTCTTTTTGTGCCGAAAAAAAAACTCTGGTTAAGGATGTATCTCGGAACAAAATTTTTCCTATAGAAAGGGGCCTGTAGAATTTCCATAAATTTCAAACAGTTGCAAGATTGGGCTACTTGTTCAAAAGTTACAGCATGTTGTATATTTTCTTTCGAAATTGTGTTTCTAGATGATCTAATAGCTATTGATTGGAGAAAGTCACTGAGATTCGAAAAACCTAAGAAATTGTGTGGAGTCTACAGCACCCAAAATTGAGAGTCAAGAAAAAATAGCTCTTTCCCAAATTCTTTGGCGTGCAGTGAAAATAGCGAAAAAAAGGAAAGGTTAATAAATACACTACTTGCCTTTTTTGTGCTTGGGCATGCATTAACTCTGAGAGTAAAGATATTATGCGTCCTCACTATGATCGACCCCTGGAAAAAAAATCGTTTTCTACACGAAAGGGGACTGTAGAGATGCCATAATTTTCAAACAGGTGGGTGTCCAGGTTGTGGTTAACTTGCTATGCAAAATGAAGTTACAGCGCGCTGTTGATTTTCATTCGAAAATTGCATCCCACCCTCATCGTCCGTTTTATCACTGAAAGCAAGTCAGCTGTGTGCAAGGTAGTAAGAACCCTCAGAACATTACATATTACAAATGAAAATAAGTACATGTTCTCTCACGGGCTCTGCTGTTTGTCGGTAATCAGCTCCGAGGGGGAACATCATAATGGACATAGTGGCGACTGCACCGGCTGTGCCCAACAAAACATCTGCGTCGCCTCAAACGCTATTTAATCCAGTCCCCGCACAACTCTTTAAACCCTTTTAATAGTAAGTGATCACATGGGGTCACTTACCATAAGAGCGACACAAGACAGGGACAAAGTAGAAATAAATATAACTACATGTTAAAATGATTTACCACAAAAATCTAAGCGCGATATATCTTATTATGAAGATATTTAAAAGTTGAGATGGAGTGTGAAAGTAAGAATCAGGCGCAGTGTAGAAGCAATTATAACAATTTTTACAAAATATGAAATCTATATCTGTGTTATTGAATTTAGTGTTTATTAGTAACCACCTATGCGGAAAATGAATAGAACTTTACAGTCGAAATTTATTTATTTCCTACAACTACACATTTTATCAAGACACTCCTCCAATTGGAAGAGTTTTGTTTGGTTATATTGAGCCGGAATTTTTTCATTGGTCAAGCACATTGGTCGCCACGCCTGACATGGTATACGTCGCTCTAATCAAATCACTGCTAAAGAGCTAGACTAGAATGGGAAACGAATTGGAGGACTTCAGTCAAGGGTCAGTCCTCGGGGGTCGGTTTAAATATCTTTTACTACGTCGTCAGGGCTATATACTGGTTACCCGCTTTAAGTACCATCAACAATCCAAAAGCAGTTAATCATTGGCCAAGTTTTTCTTTTGTACCTCCCGTCTCGGGGAATTATATAATACATATCTAATGCTCTCAAGCTAAAGCTTTACTATAGTATTAAATTAGGGCGTTGGATTTGTAACGAGATGGCAAATGAAATGAGAAAGATAGCATTAGATGTTCCATGGAGAGAGAGAGTTATTGAAATGTTTAGAAAAAAGAAATTACTTCTCTCACAAGTAACCGCAGTACCACAGAGAGCCTAAGTGGATCCATCTACTCTGAGAGCTGCATCTCTCAAAAACACAAGACCTAGAGAACGCGCTAAGCACCAGAGGTAGCCGTAGGCCAACATCCAAGACGACCGCGGCCGCCCCTACACCGTGAAGTCACCATTATTTTTTCCAACAAAACACTCTTTATGAGTCAGTTTCTCCGAGCGGTTGTCGTAAAGCTACAAAGTTCAAACCACTCGCAGAAAAAAATCTAAAAGTGACCGCAAGTTATATTTAAGTGCTAATTTCATATGAAAAAAAAGATTTTCTCGAGCGCATGGCAGAAACCACATTTTCATTTATATCTTACAAACCGCGACTTCGAGCTATTCCACTCCTGTCGTGGACCATTTATCTCTGCTCTTCGACATCCGCAGTACTCAAAAAGTTTTGACGCCACAATTCATCCATCGTTACTACCTGTTCTCTCCACTCCTCTATCCTCTGGATGCGCATTTCACGTTGTACTGTACGACGTAATGTATTCCGTCATGGGAATTATGAAAAGGCGTGTCACGAACATCAAACGCACGTCGAAATTCGAGACCTTACCAAGAGTGACCCATTTTAAAAAGAAGAAGCCGTTGAGCAGACGGAGAGAGCGACCAACTTAAATCTGAAACAAAAAAAACGGACGTGAAAATATTTTTTGGCGGCAAAATCTGACAACGAATGCGATTTAAAGGCTTTTCACATCGAAATTTCAATTAACGCGGATTTGTTTTCAAGTTAAGCGGTAGGCAATAATAATAACAACAATATGGTGGTGTTATGAACATAGTCTGCCCTAAAATTTCCGTACACGTAACATTTGCAACTATGTCTTGGCAGTGTTCCAGAAGCGTAACGATTATTTTTAAAAGCGTTTTCATTGATAAAGGACTCCGTTGGTATACAATAACAAATGTAGCTCAATCTATTATCTGCACAACATCTTTTTCGCAATGAGTGCCGAGATATTATCATAGAGCGCATCTAGTCGCTACGCTGATTAAATAATGTGACTGAAACTTACAAAGGCACTGCGTGTATTTTGGCGATTATGACATCAAGGGGCTGCGGGAAGACAATACGTACGTAGGAGAGACCCGAACACCAGTGTAGAAACTGATTTATGTTGACGTGGATGACCAGTAGAGGCACAGCTACACTCAAGAAACGATTGTGGTAGTTTGCTGTCACCAGAGCTAATTTTATTATCGTCGGTTTGCATGCCAGTAACCTCTCAAAACTACCAAATCGAAAATCATATCGCATAGACAGTTGAATGTCTCCTGGCGCTGAACTATATACACAGCACGTTCTCCCTTAAGCCATCACGAAAGAAATACCGAGTATGACACTCTCTGCCTTCAGTAGTACATCTCTAAGCCGATTCTTCCCTCGCACTATCCGAAGACGAAGGGGTCCTTTTTCACTTATCCTCATCACCCACACGTATCGCTCTTATTATACTTGGGTTCAGCAACCGCTCAAAATGGTATCTCTTGTCGTGCCCGTCGCCCCGTGCAATTCCCCGATTTTAAGGCGTACATGTGGTTCTCGGGGCTTCAAGCGCGTTCCTTTTGAGTTTGGTGTTGTACTCCGGGACTAACTTCAAACTTGCGCGACAGCATTTCGATAAAATTAAACGATAGCACAAGTGGACCATACGGAAAAAAGCTTAAGCATGTTCGCCGGTTGTGCAAAAAAGTGTGAAGCGCTCTTCAATACGCTATAGAGAATGTTTCACACTCAAGGATAGATTTGGCTCACAGGAAGAAAGTTAAGCGTAAAGTCTGTGTTTAGTGCATAGAGAGACAGTTTATAGCGTGTAAACGGTCACGTCCCTTAATATCGCCCAGTTAACAGACATTAAGTGCAATTCGGGAGTAACCAAATGCTGAAGCCACAGCATATGTGAGCATAACAAGTGTCGGGGAAAGAGGTATTCATGCAACCGGGAGAATTGTGCCTTATCTTAGACCACAAAGTCGTGGTTTCCGGAAGCGAGCTGAAAATCGTTATGGCGATTCTTCAAATTACGCAGTAAGCAGGTGTGGTTAGAAAATCTGAAAAACTTCAAATAAAACCGAAATATCTGAAAAAAAGTTGTCCCTGAAGGAGAGGCGGAGCATGCAGGGTTGAAATATAATGAATATTAACACGTAAAATTGAAATGAGACTTTTGCTAACTAGGTGCCATTTGCGAGACATGCTAACGCAACTGTTCTAGAGCATTGAACATAGTCTGTTGGACAAAGGGATACTGGAGTGTCTAGCGATGCAAGAAACGAAGTCCTAAATGATGCAACATCTCAGGTGAGAAAATGCAGAACTCAAATGATACATTGTGAAGAAATTTGAAAGAGATAGAAGATTGGATAGGTGGAGAGGGAAGCACGTGCTTTTGGTGCCGAGAGTTTGAGGTGTTGGTCACCTCCGGGAAAAGCCGAGTTCGAGGCTCGCCAATGAAAGTACAGGTAGATGAGGCAGTACGGCGTCTAAGATCAAATATTCGACGTAAAAAACGTAAAAAGAATAAAGTGAGTGTGGGTATGAGAGGACTACTATAAAGAAGGAGAGCTGCTAGGATAATAAGCACCAACCGGTACCAACAAAAAAAAAACCGAGAAAGAAGAAGAGCGAGTGTTGTAAGGAATACATAAAACCTGAACAGGTAAAAAAATTAGACAGAAATGAGGTCAGAAGGAAGTGTGAGGAAATCGCGCAAAGGAATGAACAGTATACAAGAAGAGTGAAGGGTATGAAAAGAGTGAAAACACGAGGTGCGAAAAAAAGCAATTAAAAAGATTTGAAAAACGCAAAGAAGTAAAAAAAGATTAAATAAACAGCGACAAGAGGCGATGAAAAATGAGTGAATGAGATGGAGAAAGAAAAGAGGCAAGACAGAAACCTCAAAGGAACACATGAAGCAGAAATAAGTGTAGGGTTGTACATGAATCTGGCGTTAGTATTCGTACCTTGGGAAGGAAAAGAAGCCGAAGCGATGCAGAGAAGAAGCGGTTACGAAGTTGAAGGGCAAAAAGGTAGAGGGAGTAGACGAGTATGCCGTGAATATTCGTGGAAAAGTACGATGAACAAGCAGAGTGATTGAGAACAAGAAATCAGATAAAGGAATGGAGTTTGTCAAAGCTGAGAAAGCAAAGAGAGGCGGAAAGAATGAAGGGCCAAATTAATAGACGAAGAAAAAGACGAAGGCTGTCCAGAAAGTTGATGATGTGGGAGGGAATAAATCTACAACGATGACACGAGGTAGAAAAGACTGAAGGAAAACTGAAATTTATTGTGCACACATAGTATAATCTGAGACGCAAAGGGAAGGGAAACATCTGAGGAGAGCATGGTGGTCGGACCAGTTCTATGCATGTAGAGGTTTAACAATATAGGATGTTCCGACTGTATATAGAGTTGTTGAGGTTGCAATATATACTCCCCCCCCCCCGGCGAGTCTCCCCCCGCCCCGCCCCGCAGACGCTTACTGTTAATTTTTTTTTTTTTTCTTTTTTATTTTTTAGAGGCCGGATTCCGTAACTTGTTAATTCTGATTGGGTCGCAAACACGCCGCTCTAAGCAATAATTTCCGCATGAAAGGTAGACTGACTATGAAAAACGTCCAGATACGGCTTTCGCATCTAAATCAATTAAATTATCCCTTGACGTATTGAAACGCGACCCAACTAAGTGCGGGTTTTTCCGCAAAAATGGAGAATAAGGCGTGTATACTGTAAACAGTGCGAAGGGGACATAAATTGGGTTATTTAATTATTCAGTGAGGGAATTAAATTGTAATTATGGCATTTCAAGCAAAACTAATAGTTGCAGTTCCTACCCTTCGGGAAGGGCGATACGAATGTACTTGTAAATCCGAATACCATCCGCGAAATTGTAAAAGTTTGCTCAAAAATAGGGGGCACAGCGGCGCACCTCGTGGGGTGAGAACTTGTAACGCGGGTATTAAGTAACGTTGTGTTCAATATCCGCAGCTTTAAAGCGAAATGTTGCCGATGCTTCCCCGATATACAGATCCGTTATTTATTGAAATAACGCAAGATTCGTGCGAATAGAATGTTTGTCGTAGGAGGGGATGTAGGAATCTCTTCAATATTTCTTTAGAGGGTTGGGTTAAACGAAAACGGTTTATTTCGAGATATCTGCATTATTTTAGATGTATATGGTTTCGTGAGATTTTTTGGGGCGAATTTTTTTATGGAAATTATGGCCTAAATGTTGAGAGTGTCCATTTTACGACACTTTTACAGGGCATCTCCGTATTGTTAGCTCTATTTTCCCGCGAGGTGTATCTTAAGCGAGAGAATTCTCAAATTTTTATTTTACGATGTTAAGAGCACATAACAGTATATGGAGTCTGGTAAAAAGTATTTTATAAATAGAACAACGGCTGTAATTTTAGTCTAAAAAATAGCATAGTAAATTCCTTTTTGGAAAATAACACTAACAATTCAATATTGATCAACACTTTTTTTAATTATTTAAAATGATGTTTTTAACCTTTTTTGATTTCTGGATCAATTTTTTAGATTAAAATATCAGCGTTCCATTTAAAATACAGGTTAGATCCGATACTTTTTTACCTTGCCCTGTATACCATTTTTAATTGCCAGATTACTCAGAAGCATTCGCAATACACATTTTCTGTAAATCTATTTTAACTAAGGAAATATAGTCACTATGAAATTTGTCAATTTTTTCCCCAGTATCTCATTTGACTCATCATTCATCATAGTTTTTGGGAAGATGATCAGATCTCCTTGCACAAAATGTAGCACCAGGGGGTCTGGGGGCATGGAATACCCCTCAGCAAAGGAAGATTAAATGATCGTTTTCAAAAATTCCCACAAACTTCCTATCAGTATTGATATAATATATACCTCGTCCTGTTGCGTACCTTCCTATGAACCACTCAAGCCAAGACGGTATTGGTAACGATTACCATTGAAAAAAAAATCGATTTCAAATCCCCCCAACCCCCACCCTATCGCGACAAACGCCAATGAATTTATCGGATGGATTACCGTGCAATCAATAAATTCTATGGAGTTATATAAAGAATGCATAAATATTTGCTTTTAAATTTTATGATTCGCCTTTACAGTCCATTTGCAACGGCAAATTGTTTTTATTTACGGTTGTTTGTTGGCTTTATTCTTTTATATTTCATAAATTTATCTACTTCAATAAAGTTAAAGGATCGTCGATTGTCCTTTCTGCATGTTATTAATTCTGAAAAAGCACGAATGGTTTCTCGCAATCAAAGAAATAAAGACGTTTAATGTACTAACATATTTACAACCCTCTAAAAGTATTTGAGAATTATGATCTTTTTTCAAAAGCGAGAAGGTGATATTTGCATCGGTAATTGGAGGGTTGCTTGTAGACCCTTTAAACGTAATCAATCAAAAAATGACACTGATAATAGTCTAATAATAATAATGCTAATTTACTAATTAAAAAGAATTCGTAGTTTTGCTTGGAACACACTATATAGACCTATAATGTCCGTCATAAATTAGAGTAGGCTCTTAGAGCACCAAGTTTATGACAGCATAAAAAAATGGTCACCTCCAACATACGGTGGCAATGCTGTTTCGTGAAAAAAAGTCAAAGCAACCGCAAAAAGCGATAAAAAGGGGGAAAGTCGTTACGCAACTACAATATTTAGCCCTTAAGCTTAAAAGTTCGCTATAATGCAGTCTAAGCCGCAGAATGATACGATTTTCGCACTGAAATAGTCCGACACGAATTTCCAAGGGTATACTAAGTTCAAAAGCTCGCAAATACATAAGCGGTTAATATCCTAATATTGACTCAAAGGATTTACGAAGCATTGAAAGTACTCCACGATGTAGGAATTTTAGATTCGGCTTTAATTTCCTATGGCATTCAAAATGTACTCGTGCTCGTCGACGTATCCAGAAGGTATCAACCGGAGCATACTCACAAAATAAAAATTGTTGAGGAATCGAAGGATCATTACTTTAGTGCGCGACTGTACACGCGTATCTATTGCTTGCAAAGATTAGTGAAAGTGTCAAAGACACTAAAGTGAGGGAAAACAAACTTTCAAAACTCAATTTTCTGACTCCCTAAACTTAAACTGATAAAGATCTTGTAATTACAAAGTTTCCAATTAGATTTTGTTAAGCCTAATCTATTTTAATGTTGTTTTTTCTGAATATCAACAGATTTTGTAGTATTTCTTGCGTGATAAAATATGATTTAAAGATCACCCTCTGAGGTAGTGACGGTCAGCCAGAAATGCACGGGGTGGAGGACTATTTCTCTCTTGAAAGAGCGATTTCGAAATAATGAATTCGATGGGATGTTCAAATTATATGCATTTAAATGGTTAAGGGAATCATACGGAATTCCTTCTCGGACTTCTTCGAATGTTCCGGAATGACAAATGCGCCGTTCTGGCTCCAGACAAAATGACGCCACTCTCACCAACGGCAACTGGCATTATCAGTGGGTCCCCCCTCCTGTGAAGGTTATTCATAATGAATCAGTATTAATTTGCGACCTTTTCCATAGGGCGGATTTCCTTAATCCAAAATTGATGCCACAATTCAGTGAATTACCTCCATATAAAATATTTTTGTAATTAATTCACTGATTTTCGAGCATACGCCTAGGAAAATGTCCTCGTCACGTTCAATATTTTATACAAATTGCGGTAATTCGTCGAAGCGTCCCCTCGCATAAACCAATGAAGATAATAAAACTAAAACTACCCCTAACAGACTTGGGAGAGTTTCGTCTTATTCAATATTAAATCAGGTTGGTCCCGAGGGAGTCGGAACTTGTTTTCATTACGATTTAAGTTAAAATATTTCGGGAGCGGGAGCGCACTCCGAGATCGATACGGGGAGAGTAACAACAATTTACTCATTTTTAGACAACCCCCGGATTGCGGTTATTGACTTGTAGAAATTTATCCGGCAAACCTCTAGGGAAACGTATAGGGGGTGCGTTTCATGGCATTCATCCCTTGCATCGATTTAGCACAGTCCTAGCGCGTCTTCCGGATTTTGACGCTCGAACGCGCCCTTCGCCGAATAAAGGACAAGGTCACTACACGTTTTTTATCCAAAACGAATCGCCGCATAATTTTCCTCGCGCGAAATTTTTGCGCAATGCCGGGTTTCGAGAGAAAACTTTTCACATTTTAAGAATCGATATCGCGCTGAGGAACGAGAATATTAAACAATTTGTTTCGTAGAATCGTGTGTCACTAAAAATTGTAAAGAAATCCTTATAGTGTTGATCCCTCAAAATAAGGTCTAGAATTGAAAGAGATAAAAATAAATAGCACTTGTATCATTGTAATAACTTTGAGAAATAAACCGTTCATCTGTCATCTCTTATTTTCATGACCATTTATTTTAACACATCGTTATTGTGATTGGTCTTTCTTGCACTTTCGAAAGATTTAAAATTCTCCCTGAACGGCTTGTTCCGTTCTTTGTTAGTGTAAAGTTATTCGAATTATTGATTCTAGTATTAATTGCAGTTATTGCCTCCGTGTCATACGTTAGCATTGCTTACTCAATATTTTATGTGCCGCGCTATTCACTACCCCTTTTATTGTTGTGCTAATTTTGTGTTTGAATTTGCGAGCAAACCCATATAAAAACATGGAGGTTTATCTCAAAAAAATACATCGAGACTGCGAGATCAATTTATCGCTTATTTATTTAAGGTCTTTATTTGTGAGTTTCTTCTCGTGTTCAAGAATTGTGTCAGGTATACATAGTATTTGAAATCGATAGAACAAAATAAATATGTAGGAAACCATACGAACAGTGCTGCGATAACACCTGCTTATCTTGAAACTAATTAAATTTTACCTTACCAAACTCGATAACAAATGTTCTTATCGAAATGACCAGATAAACCTTTTAATACAACACAACATTTAACAATTGGTTCACAAAACAAACGAACTCCGTGATTAATTGAAACCAGCAACCAAATTTGCACTTGATATAGGGTGACCCATTATTATTATACGTACAGAGTCCAAACAAAACGTCTGCATGACGTAGTGCATTTCCTACTTACGGGACAAATGTGTCTAAAATTTGAATGGATCTGTATAACTGGAGTGGCATTACGTAAAAGTATAAATACCTTTTATATCACATACGAGACGATTATAAAAATAATTATTCCCAAATGAAAATTATATGCTCATGCGTTGACGCAGTCCGCACCAGCCGGCGGTGTAAATTCCATAATGCGTCCCAGGACTTCTGCAGAAGTTGGCCAGCTCCGAAACTTAGTATTGATTTATATGTTCCCCAAACGCACTGATAAGGGGACGCAAACTGAGTTGTTTCATTTGCTGCAACATTCCTTTGAAATCTCCGGGTATCCCTAACTCTAATTAGTAATTAACCCAGTTGTACCGAGCGCAATGATGTCATGAGGATGCAATTCCGTTGGCAATAAAAAAAAAACGACGCGCTGATGTTTTCCATGGCGTCGACTGATGGATATCGATATTGCATTAGAAAAACATTTTAGGCGACACATTTTGGCACAATAGGGGGATTTCATGCCAAAGTTACAATGATTGTAATTCGTGTTTAAGTGAAAAACATCTCGTATTACCGTCAAAACCAGGCGGGTATTAAGTTAACCAACGTCATTTGTCAGGCTTTTTTCCAGATTCTGCCTTGTCTCGCACTTTCGCACTATTTTTCTTACGAAATTATCCCCATCATGTATTACTGAGCTAAATTCTTCTCAAACAATATTTATCACCCGTCAGAGCTTTGCGTGATGGAGTTTAGCATTATTTTTTAAAGGCCGCAACAGTGCCTGCATTAAAAAGCAAGTCTCGGCGTCATTTCAGTTCTATCGTAATTTCCCTAATCTTCCCCATCATGAAAGTCTCGCAGTTGATGTATGCAAAGCTATTATGCAAAAATCAATGGCCTTAATAATCCTTTTGAAAGCAAAGTTCTGGAAGAACACGGGAGCTTTTCACTACCTTTTTTATGCAGACATATTATCTTACACTGAATATAAGGCAACAAGAGGCGAAGGTAATCTTTTATGCGATCTGAGCTGAGCAGCCTCTCCTTTTATGAAAATCATTTCGGCGCCCTCTTGTCAATAACCTAAAGACGCGCGTCTTCCGTTCCTATGAATATTCAAGCGTTTATCAAATACGCTTTTTCGGCGTCGCTGGCGGTGGTCGCGTTACGTTTGTAAACTGAAAGTTTCAGGAAGTGCGTGTCTGTACGTATTGTGCTCGGAATATTAATCGCTAAACGCCGCCTTCGGTGCTAACGATGAATGAGCTAGTTAGATTTCAAACCTTAAATCGCTTTTGGCGGTTTCAAATACAACTCTTTGAATATATTAAATAAAACATTGGTTGAACGTGGAAATTGAGATTAGACCATACGATTTCGAAATGGTCACATATTTTCCTAGTCCATAGTCCTAGTCAATAATGTACATAGTATATAACTTGAAAACTAATAGTTATTGCAAAAAATCCTCACAGAGAAAAAGTGAAATAAATCAATTATACAGTTATTTATTTATTTATTATTCCTCTCTCAGGTTTATTGGTGCTGTATGAAGTTTTTCTCGTTATTTTGCTTTCGATGCTTCGTTGACGCATTTTTGCGGATATATTTTACAAATTTAACGCCGTTGTTCAGTATGTTAACAACAATTACGCATTTAACTTTTGACTTCGAATAATCATTTTTAGGATTGTTACTTCTTATTTACTCTTCTCTTCATATTTACCTACGGATACGGATACCATCGATATTTCTGAGTGGAAACCGCAGAATTTTGGATTTTCTCAATATTGCGCAAAGATTGATTTATGAAGGTCCGGTGTCATGTTATCAATATAAGTACGACGTCATAGTTTCTACATTACCGGCTGCGAAAATGTTTCTTTAATTCTATCAACTATTACCTGTGACCTACACTTCGAGATAATTCTTCCTGAGTGGTAACCGTCAGTATATTACGAAAGGAGAAGGTTAACGACCTTGTAAATTGCTACTTGCTTCGCTACGAAGAATATACCGTCCGACAACATCAAAGTGAAGCACGCTATGATGACACCGCCATATCCAAAGCCAGCGAATTCGAGAGAGTCATAATTACTGCTGAATATGTAGACATACTTATTCTGTTCTCAGCATTAAGTACGTCAACAAAGAACATTATCTTCAGAAAAGTGGAAGAGGCAGTGACCCTAGTGTTCTCTACTCACAAAGCTCCTGCCCCTTTCCACGACAAGAACCACCACAATTTTCCGTACATGCCAATAACGCTACGCTTTTCATAAATTACAATCTAACACAGAAAGGGCTGCTCTTCTGATGAAAAGAATTTGTTCAACAACAATATTAATTCTAATGATATTCTTACCTGGTGATCTTTACAATGCAGCTAATGGATGAGCGCCAAATAGACACTGCAACATCCAGTTATCTGACCCAAGTGCAATTACTGAGCAACAGTTTAACTTTGGAATGACATTCGACGAAACGAAACTACTCTCACACGGTTAACTCAACAAATAAGAATAAACAAAAAAGAATGCTCACCCACGCCCACTTTTACCTATCTATTGGACCGCGCCCAAACAGGAAACTGTACCTCATCTAAATAGCCAACAGAGTTTACAACAAGAAGGTGTCAAATAAATACACCTCCAAAAATATACACAGCCTGTCCGAGCTACCCTCGATCTTGATTTACAGGTGAAGGCGTCCTTTTGTATGTGTTTAGCCGACGCTCAAGTCAAATCCGATATTTACCCGCAACTTGCCTTTGATTAGCGGACTCCTACAGCACGCAGTGCACTTCTGCAGTGGAAATATTCTATCCCCGTTCCCACACAGGGTTGGAATGGGGACCAAAAATAGAACAACACAAATATTGTTGTGATGCGGACGTTTTATTTGGTATATCTGCACATATATTCATGTTGGGTCACTCTGTATGTGTTTATTTTCATTTATATTTGACAGTTGAATGTTGATCGCTCAGAATCAACCCAATTACGTTATTCGAATTTAAAGTCATGTTGACTATATTTAGAATTATTTATCTACTGGATGTTTAATTTTTGTTTAAATAATCGCCTTTTAATTTGTTTATTTTATTGTTCCAGAGGTAAGTTAAGGAGCATCTGGAATCCATTGGGTGAATTCTTTGTTAAAGTTATCTCAGTTTAGACCCGATCGTTGCGATAAGAAGTTTTGTTATCGCTGCTTAAGCTAATTAAGTTTCGGTTCTCGGTTCGGTTCGTGCGGTGCAGTGGAGTGGATGCTCGACTGTGGTACTGGAGGTTCCTGGTTCGAATCCAGCTGATAAATTCAAGTTTCTATATACTTGCTGGTGTTTCAATTCTCATTTACTCGAATATGCATCGTCGAAGAATTAAATTAACTAAATTCACGCGAAGCTAGCAAATAACTGAGAAATTGCACGGCATAAATCTAATTAAGTGAACCCATTGTACTCGTAATGGGTTTCAGACCCAGACAAGCAGAAACGGTACAGTACATCAACCAAAATAACTGCACTTAATTTAAATGACCATCTCGATTTGTAAAAATAAGTTTATTCTCGTAAATTGATCGTAAGGTTAATTAAAGAAAGCAAGTCGGTATATTATGCGGGCTCAAATTGCGTCAAGTATAAAGTTTGTTACAAGAGGATCATAAAAACAATTAAACTTTTTAACTTTGCACTCGAGGTTTTCGCGATCGGAGGAGGATTCTTTTTCCTCTCGTGCTTATTGTGATTATTTTTCCAGGCATGAAACTGGAGGGTGCTCGGAAAGATACTCGAGTACGTTACTCCCCGATTCTGAACTTGCAGAGACACAGTCTGCTGAATATGCAATTAGAAAATGACTCTGAAAATCAATCTTTTCGTAATTAAAGCTAATTTAAACAAATCATTAGCCCCTACGATCTTTAATTGAAAATTGCGTTCGACGCCGGAAAATCGGTACGTGTTTTTGACATGATTTTGTCATGTCGCATTATGTTTGAAAGCGTCGAGATGTCGATGCAAACAAAGATGCGAGGTGGGGATTTTCCCCTCATCAGCTTGAATAACTCATGAGCTCCTCGTAATCTATTTTTCAGTAAAAATCGCTACCTTGCGATGCCGCTGATTAAGCCCTTAGACTAGAGCGTTCTATATACCGAGCGCAAAAGGGAGAGACGAAAACTAATAGAGGCAATTAAGAGAAAATAAATTCCCTTTGCTTCGGGTAAATATTGGTTTTTACTTTGTTCGCCTGCTTGCGACTATAACGTTGCCTATTAAATACAGGGATTAGCATACTCATGTCTTTCGTAAATGAAAATCACTAACGTTTTCATTCTGTATCTGTATTTTCTAGAAAAAACAGATTTTCTGTGCTATAGTTCATTTCACCCTTTAGACTAATGGTTCTACTGGTTTTTGTGGTTTAAATGGCAAAAGATTCTCTCGTTTTACGCGCCGTATTAAAGCAGAAATTGTAATGGTTAATGACAAAATGTTGAAATCGTTACTTTAAGATGTGTCAAAATGTGGATGGACACCGAGCTCAATCTGACGGATAGGTATTAAACGAACCTACCTTATGGTTTTCGCAGGGATAAAATTGTTTTTTTTGTGCTGTTGTAACGTCCCGTTGTTTTGTTGAATGTACTCTCGTTTGGGTGATTGACTGAATGCGCCCTGAGGACAGGGCTGTATTCTCTTGAGGTAAAGTTATTTTCATAGAATTTCTCTTTGTTTACGCGTTTCTCTTTAGGTTATTCCCTATGGTTTAATTTAATTACCTATCTTTGTTTTACCTATATCGCAATCCGAAACCCATTTATTAACGAGGTACGTAAGTTTAAATTAATTTGAATTGGGTCTGATTTTGGCGTAGTAGTTTTTGGATATATTTTTGTTTATACATTACGAGCATTGAGGTGCTTGCTATCTGTCGATTAGTTGGAAATCGAGATTAGGTTAAATATACCTCACAAGTAATTGGTAATCAGCGGTGCTGAAAATTTGCATTTAGTTAAGTGTAACTAGAATTTGCTAATTATTTATTGTTTATGCAATTAAATATTATTTGTGTATATGGATTGTTAATTTCTAAGACAAAGTATTTATACCCACTAGTGCCCGAGGATTCACAAAGCTTGTATTCTTAGCTTATTTTTACTTACTTATGGCGTGACTTGCACACGCCTGGGGCACAAAATTATATGAGCATTGTCAAACCTCGGTTTTTGTTTCACTGGAAGATCAGTTTCCCTCCAACTTTCTTTTATTATATCGTTATTATATCGATCTGATGATAGATTCCTGATAGAAGAGGTTTGGCAATTTGCTGTCGAAAGGAAAGCAGAGAGAAATTTGTATTCATGCGGTCTATACGGAGAGTGAAAATTGGAACTGATTGGAAAGCACTTAGAAAAAGTGTTAAACCATAGGACCCATGCTGGTTGGAGATCTAGAAGAGTCTGTCAGGAGAATTCGCTCTGGGAGGAGATGATGACTGAACTCAGGCCATTCGGAAAATCGCAGAGGAAGTAGAGAGACAGCATCGCGGAGGATTTAGGGGAGAAGGATGCGATGTACAAAAAGGGGTTGAAGCGCACCGAAATATAAATAATTTCTTGTAAAGTTGGAAAAGTACTAATGGATTTAGCAGCCAAGTAGAATCGGCGGCGAAAACTAAAATTCAACACGTTTTCTCTTGCTTGAAAATTGTCCGTAATTAAAATATCGCTAATGAACCCTAATTATTCATCGCTGATGATGTTTTCTTTGAAAATTACAATTTAATGCCAGTTTTTTAAGTTAAACCCGCCTCAATATTCATGCCGTTTATAATTCGAATTGAACAAATTACATTAATTAGGCAAACGTGATTAACTACCCTACAATTAGTCTGGTAAGTTATAATTACCATCCGCGCCGACCGAGACAACTTACACTATATCTTCTTACCAGAAAAAGCTTGATTAACGATCCTGGCAAATTAATAAAGAGTAACGTTACCAGTTTCATCCCTTAATGGAGAGTACCTTTTCGGAATTAAGGGGGTAACTTAATATATTCTAATTTTATTCAACAATTTTAACTTGAAAATTCGCAGGCTGACTGAGACAAATGAACGGAAGCTTAAAGTGCCGCTAAGTTTAATTTAATATTTTCGTTTGAAGGAGGGCAGAATCGGGTATTAACATAAAAAGTGTTTCATCCTTAGGTGCGAGTGTATCAACGCCTACAGTAATGATTGGTCACCCTGTATTTCGCATTTCACTTTGCTTCAAGCGTAAATGTGGTTGTTTATTTGAGATTAAGCGCAATGTCAATCATATCATTTAAATTTGTATCGGAATTTGTAGCTAATTTTGTTTAAATAATCGCCTGTATTTTGTTTATTTTAGTGTCAAGTTATTACGTGTTGAAAAATTAAGTGTAAATGTTATCCTCGACCCGTGGCGATACGAATTTCGTTATCGCTGCCTAAGCTAATTCAATTTCAAAATAAGCACGTGTTTTTGAAAGAAAAATTCAGTCGACGACTCAGTGGAAGTTGAACGGATAGGGAAGAATGTTTTAAATAGAAAAGACGGACGTTAATCGAGGCTTGTTTGGTGGTGGACGTTGATACGTGGCCGTTTTCTTTGTTTTGTGTTCGGTATTCAAGCGATATGGCGCACTTAAAATATGCTGGCTCGATATTGCTAACTTCACACAGGTGATTATATATATTTCAGTCACGAATTCTCGTAAGTAAAGTTTCAGACTTGAAACTTTTCTTTAAGTTCGTAATCTACCTAGTTTCATTCTCAACATTTCCATGCCTTTATTTATCTTGATTGGGCTGACTTGCGTAAAGGTTTTTGTCTCGATGGAGTAACTTAAGACCATCGTGCACACGGTCCTACATCAAAAAAATGATTCAAGATTTTAAAACCTCTAATGCGTGTGTTCTCAGGTTTTATTAATATTTTTATAAGCTTAAAGCAAGGGTTGATTTTTTCCGCCACTCTACAGAAATATACTGGATACGATGCAGCTCACACTGCGAAGGTTACATTATGTTAATCCACCCCCTGTATTTCACTAAGTGAACATTTTAATTTCTACATTAGCAGTTATTTTCTGAAAAATTCTTGTAGAACAATACGATTTATTTCCTCCGCTGTTCAACAAAAAAGCTGTAAAGTTTCAACGTTAAAAGTGCTCTTCTATAACCAATATAAAACTTTGGCTCAAATGTCCACAAGTTTTCTTTAAAAAAAAAAGAGTAATAAATCAATTTCGCGTGGAAAGATCGCCCTTTTCACCTACTGATATCGAATTTACTGCCACCTTGAAAAGCCCGACTAAAAATTTCGGGCCAATTTGATTTGCAAGTTTGAAATCGGGGATTGGATTGCAACACATTAAGAGTTGTGGCGTGCTTGTTTTTTTGAGGGTGCAAAATATCCTTAAAGGGGGTTCCGGTTCACTAACCGGGTGGCGAAAGGACGCATGCGTCTCGTTTTGGTCGATATTACAATCCATTCTACCCTAACCGTTGCCACGTGACTTACGTGCACGCCGGGTTCTCATCTCTTTTCACTATCATGCATCGTGTACGGCCTAAAACTGGGTGGAGTGGAAATTGCGAGGGATGAAATTTGCCGGCATCGCGCGTTTTTACGATGATGCGTATAACTACAGAAGAACGGCACATTTCCTATAGGAAAATTGGCTCGATGCGTAAAAAAAACGGGAACGCGCGCGTGTTATTTAATCATTTTTCATCAACATTTGTGACACTTTTAAGTTGACGAGGGGGGGGGGGCGTAAACATGCGATGTGGGGCGAACATCCTGCAAGATTGAATAATTTACATAATTTTAAATGAGGGGGTTAATTAACGATCTTAAAAAATTCAACTTGAGGGTCAATCTCAATTTATTGGTCATCCCGTTTGCGGGCCGCACGGATTTATTTTCAGAGCATTACGACCTTCGTTAGAGCTAATCTCGTGTTATTAGGACAAATAGGTCCAGAAAGTGTAATTATTTCTACTAATTTATTGAAACACGGCCGTAATTCTGCTTCAGTGGAATAATAGCAATTGAGAAAGCAAGCACAGTGTCCAACATATGGATGGTTATATGGGGATCTGGAAAACCATAGAAGATACGAAGATGGTCGAATTAGGGAAACGTTGCGCAATTAGATATTGTATATCAGACTGATGTAAAGAAATTCAGAAAATTCCGATTACATTCGAAAATATGCCATAAAAACCCTACTTTCTTATAATATATAATATATCCAGATACAACGTATCGTTTCGGACAAATCATGTTCAATTTTTTTTATATGGCCTATAAAAATAGTACATACTGTATACATATTGAGTAGTTTTGTGATGAATTTACGACACGCAAAAAAACAAAGGTTGGAAACAGTTGGTTTCAACAGGATGGTGCACCTGCGCACAATGCTTTAATCGTGGGAAATTGGATATATTTTCCATTTTCCAGGAAATGTAGCTTCTACATCTACCTTGCTATGGAAATCCTTATAACAGATTCAAATTCTTAAAAGTGGCCATAGAAGGTGATAACTGAAACCGTCCATTTTCGACCGTTTAAACTAGGGAAGATAAAACGAAATTTGACATTTTCAGTTCAGGTCCATTTAATTATGGTCATGCACATCTTCACATAACTGCCACTTAAGGGTCAAGTGTAGAGCAACCTAATTTTTCATTGAAACCTATACTTTACATTGAATATTCTTCTCCACACCGGAAACGTTTTTGCCCTACACTTACCATTTTTTTAAAACACTCTTCCAAAAGCGCGATTTCTGGTTTGAGCTGGGAAGCTCTACTGTCAAGAATTTGGCACATTTTTTCCTTTGTTTTGTCATAGCGTGATCAAATTGAGTCTCCAATTTGGCGCTAGATGAGCGTTTTGAGCCGTCGTAGGCCGCATATTAACGTTATTAAAATTGCAGATAATTAAGATCGAAACCTGCAACCTGTTAAATACTAACACTGCCTCTTAAACATTAACAAATAACTATAGACAAGTATAACTCTCGCCAGGAAAGATTGCCGGTCACAGAACACTTGATCCCGATCTACAATCTCTGTTTTTCGTAAGGTGCTAGCGACTTCCGGAATAGTATCGTATCAATGTTGAACAAAAAGCCTTTTTGTTTAACATTAGCACGATCCTATTCCAGAAGTCGCTCGCATTTTAATAAAAACAAAGATTGTAAATCGACACAAGGTGACCGGCAATCTTTCCTGGCGAGAGTTATAGGTAGTTCGCTACATAATAAATATACAGGGTGATTCATGAAAGCCCTGGCATATCTGAAGAATCGTTGTGATAGGTAAAGTCTTCCATAGAACGTATACGTTATTCGTGTCTGTGCCGATATAGTCCATTTGTTATTACTGTTCCGATATGAAATTAACCCCACTAAATGCAGCGTTAACTTTTTTTTACTTCACGTCATCGATTTAATATAAACTGCCAAACAAACTGCAACTCGCTATTGTTGACGTACAGAATAAGAATGAACAAAGTACGGTTCCGAAACGGTTAATCGATTCTAGATCGTATTGCTTACGTCAAATAATATTAATTGAACTGAATTTCGCTTGCAATCCAATTTTTGTTTACAGCAATGTTGTTTACGCCTACTTGATGCCATGTCATGCAAGCGAAATTCGCTTCAATAAACATTCTTTAACGTAAGCGATACGAGCTAGAATCGCTTATCCGTTGCGGTACCTTACTTTGTTCATTTTTATTCTGCACGTCAACAATAACGCGTTGCAGTTTGTTTGGGAGAATTATTTATATTAAATCGACGACGTGAAGTAAAAAAGTTAACGCTGCATTTAGTGGGGTTAATTACATATCGGAATAGTAATAACGGATGGACTATATGAGCCTAACACTAACTAAATTTAACGAATGCAATCAAGATTAAAATGAACAGCGACAGTTTTAGTGAAAACAAAAATCTGTCCAGATAAAATACGTAAAAATGGGCCAGGAATTCGGAGAGAGACAACGGTGGCCACACGCACGATGAATAAGTAAACAACTTGAACAACAAAATATAACTTTAGGTCAATAAGCAGAAAGCGAAGGTGGGCGTAAAGTTTTCTCCCCTTGCTTTTTTGACAATAGTTCCATTCTTAGAGTGGAATTACAGGCACGTAAATGACGTTTGGATAGACATCTTGTCAAGGTAGTGAAAACGAGTGCAAAACTACTTTCGTAAATTGCCAACTTTCATCCACGCGAAAAATAGATGCATGTCTTCCGCGTGCTCGATTTTAAAGGGTGTTACTTACCTTGTTTGGTGAAAATATATTGTCCCTTAGCCTAGTAGAAGCTTCGCCTGTAACAATAGAACATATTTAGACAACGATAAAATGTATAACTATTGGGTTTATAAATTTAAAAATTTAGTATCCATGTTTCAAAATCAAAATGGAGAAATTTAGTGGTTCAATTTTCTTGCGTAAGAAAAAGGGAGGTATTACTTTCACTCAGATCTAGACAGAGATAGAAATGAATTGTAGCTAAAAAAAATTGTAGCGATAGTAATTTAATTTCTATCATTTTTGAAAATTATTCAGTTTGGATGAGGTATTAAAAGTAAGACACATATGGTCGTTTGCAATAAGGAGTTTATCAGGCGAAATTCAATTATCGCACGTGTTTTATCGCGGATTCAATGGGTACAATTCGTCTTAAAAAGCTAAAGAGGATAAAACTTGCGACGGAGATGGTCACAGGCCACTGTCACAACCCACTTTCTTCAAGATACAGGTATTCTTGAAGAGAGAGAATACCGGGGAACGCAATAGACCAAAAGGTCGCTGTGCAGGAACCGATTGCGGACGCTCCTAGTAGAATAATAATAGTAATAAGTGTTACTATAAATATTGTGACTGGCGTTAAATCGGATTTTCCCGTCAATTGGCATATATTTATTCTTGTGCTGCGAACTTTAGGTACATAAAATATGCAAAATCTTGGCTGCGCCCCGAGTTGCAATAATCACTTTAGGTATCGCCTTCAATGTTCATTACGTAATATACTATTGACTCGACTTGAAGGAAATTTAATTATGCATGGAACTCCATTTCGATCGACCCGTTTTCAAACTGCGCCAAAAGTCATCAATACACTGTAAACAAGCACTTACATCGACTGCAATTAAAAACTCGTTAAAAGCAAAGTCTCGGTTCAAAGAAAGCAAAAACGTACAGCTGCAAACGAGCAAACATTACGTCAGTCACGCGATGGTTAAATTCGTAAAGAAGTCCGGAAAATGTCAAGTTTGTTTGAAACGCGGACCACGCAAGATTTCTGGTAATTTAAATTAATATCTCTGAACGCGGCTTTGATATTAATTTCAGTTCAGTGAAGTATTAGATTACCAGGTTCTGTGGAAGCCTAATCCGGACAGTCAATCGATTTTCTGCTGGGATATTATTTGAACTGAGAAATTACATTGTCCCAGTGTCTTAAACTCAAATTATACAAGAGGAAGACTAATCCCGAGGCAAATCCACACTTAAAACCATTCAGAAGTATATATAAGCACACTTGAAGATTTTGGTTCTTCGTGCCGGAGTCAGGGTCGGCCAACGTGAACAATCTTTTTATATTTTCAGGATGGTGAGTAGGCGTTTATCTTCTCAGAACTCACCATCAAACGCAGTAATGATTAAGCCCAAGCATGACGGACGTTTAAAGCTCAAGTACATACTCAAAAGGGGATAAAGGGATAATTAGTTTCATTGACAGGTCGGGCTAACCGGTAAACCGCAATCAATAACAGAAACACAAAATTATATAAAAAAGCGCGCTTTCCGCGTGATTAACTTTTTTTTCCCGAGCGCACTAATCCGACATGAATCTAACATTTTTCGTTTTTCGAACGGCACTCCCAACCAGATCGTAACTGTAATTACTCTCCATTCTCGGCACCGTTTCAATTTCATTACATTTCGCCGTTATCGCTTTAGATTTTGGTCAAATTGATTTTCTTTCCAGAGACCGATTTAACAAAATTGAATTCACAGCGTTACGGATTAATCGGTTTTTTCACCTATCAACTGCTGTACAAGGAATTTACACGAATCAAGAAAACTACGAGGGATGTTCAAAAGATAAGAAAATTTTTTGAGGAATATAGACCAACGAGAAGGCATGAAGTCCCAATGTATCTCATCTCTCTCTCCCTCGATTGTGACGTCAATTATTGTTTATGTTATCCCTATAAAGTATTTTATTCCTTTTGTTTTAGGGAAAGTGTCGTAACCGTAGGCAAAACACTTCCGCTTACCTCGACTTAAACAGTCGTTTTACTCGGCGGAATAGTAAAATCTCCTCTTAGAGGAGTAAATAACTCTCTTATTCACAAGAATGATTGGCTTACAAAAACAAACTTTGTTACGGTCGAACTTTACAATTAGCAAGATTGGCTGTTTTACGCCCGAAAAAAACCTCTCCCCTTCTAGACCTTTTGCCGCCACTTCTTTATCTCAATATTAATGCGTCGTCGAACACCTGCTCTCGTATAAACGAATCGTCGCGTGCTTGTCTCAAATTAATTAGTTCACGCAACGATAACAAAACTTCTTATCGCATCAACCGGATTTAAAAGAGATAACTTTAACAAATACTACATAAAACAAAATTTTGCAGAGGCCCCTAATCTTAGCTCGATTTTAGCTCGAGTTCGTATCCATCCATATCCCAGAACCTGTTTCGCCAACTCAATGGAGTAGATTAGTCTTTTTTTGGGGATTTAAACTGTAGAAAAAAAAGCACGGTGCGAAAATTTCTCAGATTTGCTTTCAAATCCGAGTTCAAATCTTTTGAATCGGTATCGATCTGGCTAAGTTAATTTTGCATTCATATCATGGTAAAGGGGTAGGTAATTGAGATAAACGCGCCCTTCGCGTCAAGTATAATTTGAACAACAAAACTCGGGCATTCGGTACCGACAGAGTGCGCAAAATGACCGACGGGGCTCTCCTTTTTTTTTACAACCATTTAGTAAATGAGGGCTCCGCAAAAAATTACTTTCGATTTCAAGGGTAGGTTTTCATAAATCGCCATTACGTAGCATACCTCAGCTGGCTACAAAAGCAAGCTTTAGCGGTGGGAAAATTTAACGACTCGACGTAGATCTCTTTTACGAGCGTCATGATGACATTAACGCCCGAAAACTCGACAGGAGAGTAGCGTCCGACGTTTTAAATTATATAAATTTTAGAAACTAAGGGCCTAAATTGAATTTCCAAATCCAATTAGCTATTTATATCCCGAGTTTAATCAATGTTCCGGGATTGACCTAAACCTTCCGCATTAAATATTTTACGGCCCATTGATGCAACGGTTGCGTTTCGAAGTTTATTTACCCCCTCGCCCTCGATTTCGGTGGAAAATTGCTGCATGGGATGCTTTCCTGTTTGCGTCTTAAACTTAAAGGAAGGTAGAATTTTACTATGAGTTAATGACTGGGAAAAATGAGGGCATAATTGACGAACATAAACTGTGAATATTTTGAAACAGTTCTCGCATAGTCAAATTCGGAACGATCCACGAGAACCATCAGGTTTCACCGTAACTTTTGAATTTTGCATTCGGCATTTTCACCTTGAAAGACTCCCAAACCTTCAAAGAATTCGTTTTCTGTTCAGAAAAATTTTGGCACATTTGTGGACGTGGTTCGCAGACGAAAAAATGGCTACTTTTATCGCCTCTATCACCAGGGTTGGGGAGTTTGAAACATTCTTTGGATTCTGCTAGAAAATTTCAGGTGCATACCGCATTCCAACGACAACATGCTAGTGAATTAAATCTGAAAATGACAAAAATTAAGACGATACGCGAGATGGACCTTTGGTTACCTATGCGAAGATGGCTTTAAGCGTATTAAATTTCCAAATTTGTCCCTTATCTCGGCCCCATTCACTTTTCCACACATTTGCTTAATGTGACCCCACCCGACCCCATTATCCGGCGGTGGCAAAAATCCCAAAGACGTAAAAAAACTAAACTCAATGAACAAGAAAATGAGATAGGGAAGTTCGTATCAAACGTGACAGGTCTGAAAGAAGATGACACGAAAAGGTATTATTTCTTAAGCACAAATTCTACACAGCGCGATTCAGTTAATACCACCTCACATTTGCAGATGAATTACGATCATATTTTATTAATGTCACTCTAGGGAAGATCAAACGGGCATTCGCAAACCGCGCTCGTAAAAGAGCAAAATTCTCATAAAAGGAAAACGATTTCGCCGAATTTTCTGCAACTCTCTCATTTTAATTAAAACGCCGAAATAGGGTGATCTCATTTATCAAAAATATTGCCGAGATAAACCCTCAAAAACAAACGGTTGGAAACATATGATACCAAACTCCCCATACGCAGTGCCTGTCCATTTTTCATTTTTACTTCATAATGCAAAAGGAACTGTTCTTTGGCGTGAAACGAACCCCCAAACTCCTCGAGTCGGATTCTAATCAAATTACGACAATAAATGCGATCTCAGCCCGTAACAATCTATCATGGCGCCATATTCACGTTAATCACAACTCTGGAGCGGACGTCTTCGGCTCACTGTTGTCTAATAATCATTAGGAGGAGACGGTTGACTGACGGTATCTCAACGCTTAATAATTAATGTACCACTCGCCCCTTTAGAAACAAAATCGATTCTGCGATTAAATTGCCTTTGCAAAGATTTTACAAACTCTTTTCTTGAAAAGGGAAAGAAGCCGGATGAGTCCAAGCGTGCAAACTTTCTCAGATAAAATTCTAAAGGCTTAAAGACTGCGGTTAGCCTGTTCACACGAATCAAACAAAAAGGGAAACTTTCAACAACATAACCTTGCCGTACAGAATAGACAGGTCAAAGTAACTAATCTAACTTTCCCAATCCAGTCTATTTGTAAAGAGTGCGTACAGAATAATGGAACTCTGGGTTTTATGTTTTTGTGTAGGCATCTTTTGAAATTTTCTAAAATTTCTACCCCGATCTAAAATAAATCAACAGTTCCTAAAACGAGGTCGATAAAGTTGGCACCCCCACTTTGCCTAAAAGAAGTAAAATTTTGCCTATAATTTAAGTGCTATCAGGTCCTTTTGTGATAAGAACTGTTGTACATAATTTTAATTAATACACGTGTTCTTTATCGCCGTTAGAAGAGATAACAAAAAAACAGGTGCACGTTTTTTTACGCAAATGCGTTCATGATTTTAGACTTTCTGTCCGTCCGTCTGTGTATATGATATGATAACTCGCAATATTGGTGCAGTACTAATACCAACCAAGGAATAGCATATTATTTAAATGTAATACTATGGTAGCTAAGTGATATAGAAATCCAGTGTAATGATCATGTGACCTATTCCACCCTACGTTCTGTATACTCCTGAAACGGAAAATCGAACGCACCTGAAGTCGCGAATAACTTCTATCTATCACTTTTAAATTTGACGGTGGGTAACATTGAAAACATTTGATTTCACGGTTGTTGCCCTTTCTTTCTTTATACTTTTCGTGTTTTTTTATATTAATTTAATAGTAATTCTGCTATTTGGGTCGGAGACGAATTCAACAAATCAAAGATCATGAAAATCGCTCCAGCCGTTCTCGAGTTATAAGCGGTGTAACATACACGACTTTGTGTCATAGATTAAGATGTAACAAACACTGAAACATCCCCAAAGTACTCAACGTTCTTTTCTTTTACGAGTTCTGAGCTCATTTCACACAAGATCTAATTGCGAGTCTAATTGTCTGCCAAAGTTACTGCTGGAGAAAGACAAACGACATTCATAAAATGTTTCTAAATGAGGTCCGTCAATCAAAGCAAAAATAAACAATAATTCAATAAACTCGACGAAAGTTAACAAATAATAAGTCGGCATTTTGTTTGTTTCCCCATTCATCTCGCTTAATCGAAGCGAAGCAACTCGCAGTGACGCATTTCCTTAATATCGATTTACCAAAAAGGGCGCACAAAAAAAATATTTCGCCGCATAATTAAGTTATTAATCTGAATAAAAGATTAATTATCGCTAAGATGTCCCGAAACGGGGGTCTGATTAAAAACGTTATCATAAGGAAAAGTTTTGCAATGACAACCGATTTGGATTGAGGCCAGAAAGTGGGGCTGGTGCATTGCGGCGATCATTTTCGTACTTTCCCATCGAACCTCGTATAGTCGTTTCGATTATGGAAGCGGAAAAACAAAGCGGACGTTAATCCGACAGCCGACACGTCAATAACTTTACCGGTGCTATAAATAAGGGAGTGAATTTTAATTACTCAATTAATACAGCCCGCTTCTGGGCTCTCATTTCAAATTCTCGTTCGTCAAGAATGTATAAATATGTAACAGGCAGTTAAGAGAGTGACTTCAACGTTCGATTTCTGAATTTAAATTTAACTAAACAATCGGCAGACGCGAACCATGAAATTAAATCGTATTCTTGAATTGAAAGAAGAGAGGCTTTTGATTTGGTCCAATTTAAATTTTTTGATTTTCGGAACAAGACATCAGAAACAATTTGAATTTCATATTTCGCCGCTGAGGTTTTCGACGTCAATAATATTATATTATCTTGTAACAGACGTCATATACGAAAATGCGTGGTTGGGCGAGAAAAAGGACTCTTTATATATATAACGAGATTTTGGGAAATTGCAAATGGAGACCACTAAAAGTTGGACTTACCCAGCAATTGATTCCTCAGACGGTGTTCCTGCAAAGAAAAAAATCGGTTTTAATACCTCATTGAGAGAATGTTTTGGAAAATAAACAATAATTCATAGGAATTTCAACTATTAGTACAGTAGACATTTAAATCTGCTGAGATCAGAAATGACAATTTTATAAGCTGCATCAGTTCCCTATAATTTCTTCTAGATCAAATTGGTAAAGCAACTGCACAAGACAACAAATGTATCATAAACCGTCTGACATATGACATTCTCCTGATATAAATTTCATATTTAATAAGTGACTTACTGACAAATACATTTTCTGGAATCGTAACTTCTTTTCTTAGATGTCAAGATCATAAGTGCGAAGGAAGATGTATACGTAATTTACTGTGGTGGTCGAGTTTTATGTTCTCCCGATACAAATTTGCATTTGCTGAAATATTTTATTAGGGTCCCAAAAACATAAGGATGTGCAATACTACAGGTCAAAAACGCAAGGAAATTTGACATTTCTGACAAAATAAGGAAGTGAAAGTGCAAAATTCACCTTCATGTATAATGATTTCCTAATACAAGAATCTCTGTTTTTAGATATAAAAAATGCAAAGAAGTGTACTATATCTGGCAAAATAGCAACTCCCGTAGCTTGCCTGATACAAATTCCTCTTTAAAAGTAACACTATCAGAATCGCAGAGACGAAAAGAAGTGCAGATTTTTCTTACAGTCTTCCACGTTCTGCTGACACAAAGCACCCGTTTAAAAAACCTTGCATTGGGATCACATATGCCAAAGGAGGTACAAACTCCAAATTTCTGTGCAAAGAATGCCCCACCAACCTCAAAGGCACGAAAAGACTAATGCTATTGTTTAACGTCTTTCGTGTATGATCTCTTGAAGAAACGGTTATTGATGTATGTAAGTAGTAAAGGTCCGACCGTGCTCCGTTGTGATTGGCTCCGTCATTTTGTAGGGATAAGTTTAAATTTGTGCGGGAGGTTTGAATTTTTTACTGTGGTTGGCTGTGTTATTCGTCAATCGTAAATTTCTAGCCAAATTTGGAAGAAATCGACTGCCCGTCTATCAAGAAATTGAAGAAAGAAACACAATCATATCGCTGGCTCCATCATAATATTGAAGAACCTGTGTGTGCCTTAGAAACTTCTTCACAATTGAATCAAAATCTACAAATGAACGAGGTACAGATTTTGTTATGAATTCCGTTTGTGAAAAAGAATATGGCTCGAGGCTATGCTCGGGGCGATATCTTAATTGTGAAACCAGTCGATCAGAAAATCCAAGTACTTACATGAAAATTTTACGGGTATTTTACATTTTCCTAAACGTTTAAAACCCTAATGGTGACAAAGGTATTGTAAGTAATGCCTATTTGTGTAGTATATAATATATATAATATACAGTGCTATTTATTAAGAAGTAGACATAGGGATTTATGCGAATTATTTGCCCTATGTCTACATTTAAATGACAAAATTTCTTCTGAGGTGCGCCTATAATTTTATGCAACCTAAATAACTTCTTAAGACAAATACATATCTGGCTGTCAGATTAATTAATTTGAATATTGTTGCTTTGTTTATAAATTAATAAAAAAAGCAGTCACATAACATTTTTCAGTTTCGCCAACGAATGACGAAATATATGTATGTAAAATTACACCAAATTTCCAGAAAAAGAAGTGAACTTTTAATTAAAATTGTGGAAAATTTTTTAATTGAAAACGTGTTATTAAGGTGCCCTCTATCGATTTTTATCAATTTCATGATCGTACCTGGGAGGCTTATTAGCGTCACGTAACCAAAGATTGCTCTGATCTTCTTAATAATAAATATAGTAGAGTAGGAAATACGAATGTGATAGTTGGAAACAAAAGTGGGTAGGTAAGTAGGTACTAAAGGTGGATGGACTCGTCAGCTTTAGTGCCCATTGATCGCCTTTTACGATCTCCAGGGCGAGAGTGGGCCAATTCTATCCCCGAACCCACAGGGGAATTATTATTTATTAAAAAAATGTTTATTATTTTTTTCTTCAAAATGAAGAACATTGTCTTAAATTTCCAAGCATCCTGTATTCATTGTTGATCAATTGATACATATGACACATGGCATAAGTCTTATTTACACAAATTCTAAAAATAATCAGTCGTACTATTTGCAGTAATTTATTTTATAAAGGAATACTTACACTTTCAAAAAACTGGAAAAAGCTAGGAAACCGCGGGGCTTGGGGAAATAAAGTTAGTCCAAAATTAGTAAGTATACAATGAAAAATAAACACTAAGGTGTCTAATCACTAAATATAGTTGCGTGTATTAAAGTTAAACTATTAATGACCAGAGTTGGACTGGGTCACTGGGTCAACTGGGTCACCTGGGTCACTAAACTAAACTGGGTCACTGGGTCACGTCATACTCTTTTCAGTTAGACCCAGTGACCCGGTTTGACCCAGTGACCCAGTTTGACCCAGCGACCCAATTTCACCCGGAGACCCAATTCGACCCAGTAACCTAATTTGATCGAATATCGCAGTTAAGTCAGTGCCCTCGGTTCAAGTGTACAGATTATGAAATAAATGAAATGCTGGTTTGTTGAAAATAATACTCGATTGCTTGACAACTGCCATTTCTGTGATGTTTGCTTTAATACTGCCGTAAAAAACTTTCCATGTACCGAATTGTATTAGAATAATGTTATTTCTAAACAGTTCCCTCCTTCATTTCTTTGATTCAGGGCTTACCAGTTTGCTTACAGGTATTCATTCACATTTAATTTTTTTCTACTAGTTAGCTTAATCCAAATAAATCTTTTCTCTAAATACTTTCATTGACTACTTGACTACAAACTATAAACAAATGCATTTGATTTTTTTAGGGAAGTATTAGTTCTCTTGAATGAAATTGGGCTACGTGCTTGTTGGCGAATATTATTGAGGAAGTTTTTTTTTGAATTGAAAGTTACTTGAAATTGTTTCGGATGATACCTAACAATAATTTAATTACTGGGCCACCGGGTCAAGACGGGTCACTGAGTAAAGCTGGGTCACTGGGTCACCGGGTCAAGCTGGGCTACAGGGTCAAACTGGGTCACCGGGTCAAGCTGGGTCACCGGGTCAAACTGGGTCACTGGGTCTAGCTGGGTCACCGGGTCAAGCTGGGTCACCGGGTCAACTGGGTCACCGGGTCACTGGGTCAGTAAACTAACTGGGTCACCGGATCACTCTATGCTTGACCCAGTCCAACTCTGTTAATGACCTGGTGTTGTATTGCTAATATGAAATCGTCAGTCGCTTAGTCCAAGCTAACTAGCTCTAAATTATTTTAAAGAAATTAGTTCCCGATCCAAACTGCGTTTTTCATGCAGGTGAAATGATAGGAAATTGGGAAATAGTTATTTGTACAACTAGAGAAGAAAGTGGAAAAAATCACTTTATTCTCAAGTTTTATACATAATTTTTTCTGAAGCTCGACAGCAAAATGACATTGAATGCACCCCTTTTAGAGACCACAGTAGTTGTTTCTAAAATAGTTTCAGAAAAAAAAATAATTAAAACAGCTGAATTTTCTCGCAGGCGAAATCGTGGAATGTTAAAAGGGGTGGAAAATTGTATTTTGCAATTTGTAGCAAACGTATTCATTTTGCTATCTTTATTTTTGCGAAAAGGAAGAAATGGAGCTTTTTTTATGGCAAAAAGAAGCCCAATTTTTTGGACTGGTAACGTGGACCCGTTTCCGAGGTATTCACGATTTTCTTTTTCAGGAAGATAAAAAATCTATTTTCTTCATCGTAGAGGACTGCACGGGATAGCAAAATTTTCGTAAAGACTTACGTTTTAATAATCAAAAATCAAAAAAAAGTATTCCAATACAAAAATATTGAGAACGCCCTCAAAACTGAAAAAATGGTTTTTCGATATACACGCTTTTTGACATGATAAATAACTTTTTTTTACAACTAAATCAACGTGTTGGATCCGAACTAATAAATATTTTTCGAAACCTGTCTTCTCTCTGATGTTGCTAAAAATTTTTCTGTTGTTAACGAAAAATTTAGTAACATTATCCATTATCCAACACGATGACTTAGTTTATCATTTCAAAAAACCTGTAATCGAAAAACTGTTTTTTAGTTTTTGGCGATTTTCTCGAAATGTTTGTATCGACCTGATCTATTTTTATTTTTGATTATTAAAATAGTCTACGAAAATTTTGGTACTCAGTGCAGCTCTGTACAATGAAAAAAAAATAGATTTTCCACCGCCCTGTAAAAGATGCGGGTTTTTCGAAAATCGTGAATATCTCGAAAATGGCTTAACTGTCATAAAAAAGCGAGATTTTCTCCAAATTTCAGACTTTCGAAAAATTTGAGGTTACGTGAAAAAAGTGTATAGAGAGGAAAATTGTTGATATTTTATTCCCTGCAAGTGAGGAATTAGGTATATAATATTGTTCCTGCTGACTTTGTATGTTAAGGCTACTTGTAACCCAGGAGTATAATGAGTTGCTCCCTGCAGCTTCTGGAATATTTGGTACAACCTTTTTGTACTCCATATAAAATATTTTTATCAGTATAGTGTTTGCATAATTTGTTTGTCAGGATTTTGTGTAGAGAATTTTCAAGGAGCATACTCACTCTTAGCCCATTTACTTTCTAGATTTATCAACTGCGAATTTCCAATTTCATGCCGAGACGAACGAACCGCAGCTAAAATCATATCCTACCGTAAATGAATAAGTAAAATGATCTAGGAGAACTAAACCGACACGGACGTGGCAAATATGTACAGGAGACCCCCGTCAAACGATGACAATCTGCCAAAAAGAATAACGAAGGGCCGCCCGCGAACGAAATAATTTCGTCTTCGCAACCGCAGAGACGTTAAGCGAAATGTAAATAGTTAATGCCGTACACGTGAACGCAATCCTGTAACAAGCTAATTTAATTACACAAACAAGCAGAACGCGGTGATTTGTGATCCTATTCAAAAACCCTCGCCAAGTTCAACACAACAATGGGCAGATTAAGGGCGATATCATGAAGGTATCCGTCCGAAATCCCGAAACTGAGGCACGTACAAAGTCTGAATTTACATAGGCGTCGCTACAATTAAGTTTTGTTGAGATTAATGTGCGCCCTTAACCGTCGTGATAGCAGCTAACGTGAACATAAGCAAACTTTTTACTTCGCATGCGAGCAAATGGGAAAAAACACAACGAGAAAAAATTGCATAAAGCCCCACCATTCGCATTGTACGAAATATGTTGTTTAATAATAAACGCATATTTCGGCGTGTGGTTGTTTAAATATGCTAATAACCCGTTAATTATTCACAGAAGCACTTTGTATTAATTTTACACGTTGCCCAGGGCACACCTTGCGAAATAATTCAATTCATTTTCGAAACTTAACGGAATTACAGCCAAAATTTTAATATACTCTACATTATGATATCCGCCATTTTAGATTTCCGGCTAAAGAAAGATTGCGTAGAACTCCTAATACGAGCCTTACAGGGTGAGTTGTTTAAAGTGTTACAAAAACGGTTTTAAATATTTTTATAAATATTGGTGATTTAATCAGGATATGGGAGAAAAATTTAAACATTTTTTTTTCTCTTCCTAATTTTTAGGGGTGGAGGCGATTTTGACATTTTATTTTTTAAATGTTTAGTTTTTAAAATTCGAATCTACGTGTGTGCTAATATTTACACATCCGGACATTCTTCTAATCTCACTTCATCTTTAATTTCTATTCAATACACCTTTTTGAATTTGCATAGGTAATTCGTGTTTATAGATCCTGTGGCGATAATTAATTTGTGAAGGTCGTCTCTATTTATTGACTGTCAAGTGTTTCAAATACGCTCATGCGATTTGTTTTGGATCGCATAGTATACAGGGTCGTCTGGAAACGGTCGATCGGGGAAAATATAGGTACAAGGTATCGCAATATGTTTTATACAAAAATTGTGGGGTTCGTCAAAGTCTACTAGGCAGTAATAATTTTAATTATACAGGGTTGTTCATAAAGGTGCGGCACATCAAAATTGCATTTTTTTAAATGGAACACCCTGTATATCAATCTTTCAATTCTTCTTGAACTTGAATTTTGTTCAAATTAAAAGCTTGACAGAAGCTTTTGCAACTCTGCTTTCTGCGCTTTGAGTAAAGCAATGCTGACATGGTGGCAAGACTTCAAATTTATTTATTATTATATATATTAGAGTACCATGATATCTGAGAATTTGGAACGTAAACTCGTGTCCCAAAATTTCAAAAATCCGAATTCAACACTTTTATATTCCAGTCTATAAACACCAAGTGCTACAGAACGCAATGAATTTTTAAATTTCAGAACTTTCCAGGTTTATGACTTGAGCCAAGTGAAATGAAAGAATTATGCTCCTAGATCCAATTATTCCAACACCCCTAATTTGAATTTTTTCATTTCCACTACGTTCACTTAAGAAAAAGGGGTTAGTGTGTGTAGATTTAATATAAATCTATTGCTGGTCGGTTGTTGCTACCGGGTTTATCGGCCTTTCCCTTGCGCGGTGCCTAAAATTGATTTTTGACATTGAGAAGATACAATTAACGCAGAAAATGATGAGTTTCGCAATACCAAAAACCGCGTAATTCAAGATCAAGTTACTCCATTACGGATTGGGGTGGATTAAGGGATACATTCCAATCCTTTGTATTTGTATGCGAAGTCATTCAACTTGATTTTCTCACAAATCACAACTGCAATCGATAAAGCGAATTACGTACGTGTAAAAATAAACCGAAAGTTGACACGAAGTTATATGCCGGAATAAAGGAGTCGAAAATGTCGATAAAATATAAATGGCCGTCGCCATGTGTTCAAAATAGAGCGTCGCGAAGGGCAGTTCCGGCAAAGTTATTAGGGGATCAAAATTCGGGTTGGTTACGCGTGTGTGCTTCCCGTAGGTTAAAGAGGAAATGATTTATATAATTTTCTTTGCCTATGGCGAGATGCAAACAGGGATAAAAGTAATAAATATGTAGTTCGCAACATGCGAAGTAATCGTGTCGTAAAATTCTTGTAGTTTCGTGTTAAGAAAATTGATATGGAATGGAACGCCAGAAGAAACATGAGCTTTTGTAAAATCCACGTTTCAGTTTGTGCCAAACAAGTACGAGGGTGCTAATTAATTATTTATCGAATTTGACGCATCAATAATGTGAGCTTTTATCGCTAATTTCGATTTACTAGACATTAACAAATTGAGCTGGATTTATTACGAGAGTCAAACAATTATGGCTCCGCAGTATTCTGAGCAACCACCATCTTTCCTACTACCAAGATCAAGATCCTTGATCGCGTGGTTTATTTAAGTGGTTTTCGGAAATATCAAGAAAGATGTTGTGGGAATGTAGCACGTGTTGAGTAAATTTTAACTCTGAAAATAAAAATCTCCTTTGTTCAATTCTAAAATATACATGTCAAATGCCGCTTAAGATATGCAACCAATCAGGAAACAGGATGCCATATTCGAAATCTCCATTAAAAAGTGTCTGAATAATGTGTTAATTAGAAATGTCTAGTACAATTAGTTTACCATGAAAAAGTTAAAAATGAAAATCAGAAATTTTCGATTTTTTGCCATATTTTCAAAACTATTGAAGATATTATAAATTTCTTTTTAGATTATTATTCAGCACGAAAATTCGCAACTTTGCCCTAAATTAACCAAGTTTCTATCTCTTAAGATAAGCGAGATCCCCACAGTTGCACTCGAAAAATGGACACCGTGTATAGAGTAGGTAAAAAAAAGTGCTGTAATTTAGAAGTTCATCACATTCACGTGACGAAATAGAATTGAAAGACTGGAAACAAGCACTTAACACCCTGATGTACGGAATCGACGAACCATGACGTCAAAAGGTCTAAGCTGCATACTTTCTTGCACTTTCGAATATTAAACGAAAGGAACCAGGTCGAGAAGTCCTTATTTCACTCGGCTTATTCTAATCAAAGACCACGTTTCAACAGAAGCAGTCGTTCCCAAAAGACGCGAAAGAAAAGTGCGATGAAGTGCTTACGCGTTTTCCCCTTGTCCCTTGTAAACCACAATTTGGTACGAAGAGAGGAAAAAGCTTCCCTCCCTCCGTGTTTTGCTAGTTTGTTGTTTTAAGGATACACTTAATTCAACCCCACGTTTTCGGGGTTAGCTATGCCCCTTGGGCCGTTCAGGCCCGTATTTAGTTTTATCATAGATCAATACGGCCACACCCGCATAAATTTTTTTCGCAACGGGTTAGGGACATTTGAATAATTTGGAAACGTTCCAGTTTCGAAATGAAAGATTCAAATCGGCGACTTCTTGTAGAAGATCGATAAACAGCTTTGTAATTGTCGTTGAGGAGATATTCTATTTTTCTGGAGCTCAATTACTTCTATTTTTTCGGTCGAAACGGCATGTATGCAAAGAGTAATTGCCGTTGATTATATTGGTTCAAGGTTCGATGATTTATTGATTCCGATTTGATTGTATGTAGATAGCGTGACCTGGACACTTAAAAAATGTCGAGTCGAAATTTTGTGGAATGAGGTGAAAACCTCGAGAGCTATTCAATTTCACTTGCAAATAAGAAATTGATCGAGCAACGCGTAAACCGAAACAAGCAAATGTCTCATTTTCAACGATTGATGCCAAAGCGCATTTAAATAAAACGTAAACTGTTAGACAACTGAAAATGTACAAAATTCACTTATTGGACGTCGAACGAATTCGTTTGGTAGTTTTCCCAACGAATTCGGTACGTAAATCACGATTTCTATAGACATTTATACACGTCGCGTCAGCTTAATTTTCACAATTGACCGTTTGTGAACGTATATTGTGGAAACGAACAAACCCAAGTCATGGGTGTCCCGTATTGAAAATGATATTAAGTTTACACACATCACCCTTTCAATAAAGTCAATCCAATTTAAGGCGTAATCGGCAAATTGCCACCTTTTGGCATGGACCCCACTTCAAACTCACATATAGTTTCGGCACCCCTACCACCCAACAACACGTACCGCTATCAAGTACTACCCAACCACCTTCCAATCGACGTAGACTCCTCTCCCCATCTCAGATAACAACCAAAGATGCAATAGTACACCGATTTAAAATTTCAGATATCAAGGACTCCAGCGGAGACCTCCATCAACAGCAGCTACCGCATCCACCACACCAACAACACCTCGGCACACCAGACACTACACCTACAACATCGCCGCCAAGTTCGCACACACCCAGTACCCATAGGAAAAGAAGCACCCTTTTTTAGGGAAATGTTTCGACAGAACAAAATTCCTCTTATGTGATTGTTTTGTTCGTCTGTCTGCCCGTCTGTTCTTCGTCTAACTCGAGAACGAAAAGGGACAGCGATGTCAAACCTTCGCAAATCGATTTCTGAGAATTCAAGGATTAGTGCTATTGAATATGAGCCGGATGAAAAGTCTGGTTTCGGTACACGAGCAAGGTGGAAAAAAATTCCCTATACTTTGTATCTTGTTATAGGTACTATGTAATTTAATTCCCTTTTTATAGCTTATATGTATATAATAATCCCCTTAATGTAAATTTCCACCTTAAGAGGACACCTGAGTCCTGAGCAGCTACCATCGTGTAAATTAATTGACAAACCTTCCCAAAATGTTTTTTGATTTGGTTTTATTTGATTTGGTAAGTACCTACTACTTTCCGCCACTCCCATTTTCAAGGAATTATAATGGTGATACCTTCCCTCAAGAAATGTTTCCTAATCGCCTCGGGATCATGTACAAATTTGTTATCAATTTTCTTGTTCATATGCGCATTTCCACAGAGAAACTTGCCAAGGAAAATCTAATGTGGACACAAGCTATATACATTTCTACAATTTGATTGATTTTGCGTGTCCGAACGTAAATTTCTTTTATTACTGGAGATAGCAACAATACTCTACGAGCCCAGTCACATATGTATTGGACCCAAGCAAATGTGCAACACCATTTTCTGAATTGGAATTGACTATACTACTAGATTTTCCCCCCGTGACTTCGTACGCTCGATATTGACGGGTAATAGATAACGAAATATCAGTTTTTTACAGAATGTAAGTACACCGGCCCGCTACGCGAAATACCACAGTGCGACATCAACGAAAAAAAAGTTTAAAAACAAACCTACAATCCGATCGGGCTCAATTGTGAATCTAAACCATCCGGGGACACACAGACATAAACAAAATTTCATGAAAATGCATCCAGCGATACGTGCAGAAAAATGTTATATACAGGGTGTCCCTAAAAGGTCTGTACAACGCGCTACCAGGGGTTCTTGGTATCAAAATAGGACGATTTAACCCAACTTACCTCTATCCAAAAGTGCTTCGGTAAGACGCTATCTACCGCCAAAAATTCAAAAAACAAATCGTTATTTTTATTTTATCGGAAAATGGTTTTGCCGATTAAAATGAAAGTCGGGATGTGAATGTCTAATGTAAAAACGGTCTTTGTGATATCATCGTTTTGATTGTAGTTGCTATGTAGGTGGTAAAATACTGACCATCCACATCTGAAGAGGTCTAAAACTTTTTAATTACTATTTTGACGGTTCTGAATTTTTAGACACTGATAGACAGTTTACTTGCAAGCATTTTTTGTCTCTTGATGAATATCGCTATCTGTGATGGTTTACGAAAAAAAAAAATTTAGACATGATGAATGGCATCATGCACCGTACAAGCGATTGTTCCTCAAAAAATCAGAAGATGGCTGTGAAACCTTAGAGTGGCGTAACGTTTGTTTGTTGTTTCTTAAACTTTAACAATTTACGTTTTGCTTGAAGACTTAAAACTTTAAAAAATAACGTACCAATGTTGCAAAGGGCACAGTTTAATTTATTACGCCGTATAATGCTTTGTATGCGTGAAAATCGTGGTCACTTTGAACATTTAGTACGTTTAAATTAATACATTACATTGACTTACTCTGTTGTGTTCGTTTACTCTACATTACTTGCTTGCACTACGGTTTCATAGCCTACTTCTTGCTTGCACTTATGGTTTTTGAGGAACAATCGCATGTATGGTGCATGCCATTCATCATGCCTAAATTTTTTTTTTTCGTAAACCATCACAGATAGCGATATTCATCAAGAGACAAAAAATGCTTGTAAGTAAACTGTCTATCAGTGTCTAAAAATTCAGAACCGTCAAAATAGTTTTAGACCTCTTCAGATGTGGATGGTCAGTATTTTACCACCTACATAGCAACTACAATCAAAACGATGATATCACAAAGACCCTTTTTACATTAGACATTCACATCCCGACTTTCATTTTAATCGGAAAAACCATTTTCCGATAAAATAAAAATAACGATTTGTTTTTTGAATCTTTGGCGGTAGATAGCGCCTTAACGAAGCACTTTTGGATAGAGATAAGTAGGGTTAAATCGTCCTATTTTGATACCAAGAACCCCTGGTAGCGCGTTGTACAGACCTTTTAGGGACACCCTGTATAAAGAATATAAATTTAAAGAATACGATTATGCTTACTTGATACTATGTAATTTTGTCAATTCATCAACAATATCTAATACTTTTATCAACTGCAATAATTATAAAATAAACAAAAAGACGATTAAAAAGGTAAAGTAATGTCTATTTGTTTTGGTCGAATTATTATGCCTCTAGGCGCGTACTTTCAATGTTTAATAAAGCGACATATTAAAAAAAAACAAGTGATATAAAAACAAGAGCATCAAAAAACAAAATAATTTTTTTAAATACATAGAACGATTACTTTTTTCTGTGATATTCTTAAAGAACCAATCACAGTAGCTGTGGGAATTAAACAAAAACATAAAATTTACAACAGGAAGCGAAGAAAACAAATGAAAAGCAGTTACAGGAATAATTATTATACTTAAGACAAATTTAAACACATTGCACTTGCTTCCTATGTATTATCATTACACATCTAAACAACTATCATCATTTGTGTAATTATTACTTTGTTGCATTGCGGTTCTCATAAGTCATATTGTTATTTATTATTATTAAACTGATTTTGTGACAGACATGACACATGACTAGTGAAAAACTCTCTTTTGTTTTTAAAAGTTACTATACGAGTGGTTTTAATAACTATACTGCAGCTTTAATTTCTAAGGTATATAACATAAGTATTTGATATCAATTTTAAGCTCTTTAAGAATATTACAGAAAAAGTAACCGTTCTATTAAAAAAAATTAATATGTTTTCAGAGTTTTGCTTCTTACATTATAAGTAATATAAATATTTCCAAAATTCCCTACACATATTTCCATCACTTTTGAAATTTTCTTAAGTTTTCTCTCGAGTTTTCTAAACATTTTAAGAAACATACCTATCGTTTTTGCGCCTTTCTAAAACACTTCTCATCTTGGGTACAACATTTCCAACACAAATAATTGACAATTTTAAAAAACATACGAAATGAGCTATCCGAAACTGTAATTGGGTGGCTTGTGTGCACACTAGTTTTTCCGCGGCAAGTGGGAGAACGTTTCCCTATGAAAACGTGAGTGTTAAAAAATTGACAACTTTTTTGTTTACCGATCGATGCAAATTTAATCCAATAGGTATAATAATGGGATGAATATGTTGGAAGAGAACGAAAAAATAATATCGCTTTAAAGCAGCATAGCAAGATTAACGAAAGCTCCAAGAAAGGAGAGAGTTTGTAATAATAATGTTTGTTATTCCTGATGATGATCAAAGCAGAAAATTACGGTATAACTGGCAAGTGATGTGTGTGCATCGGTGCGAAATGGCTTAATTAGAGCGACAACGTAAAATTAAGATAATTGAATCGATCGATAGGAAGCACACGCAAATCAAGTATCTGTAAAATCAACCTGGCAACCACATTAAAAATAAAAACAACCCCAACACGAACTAATCACTATCCAGCTGTATGTCCTACGTAACTTACGAAGTGATTTCATTGATCGCCAGTGACGTCACATACTACACCCTCACGTCAACGGAACATCTCGAATCGCGCGGAGAATAGCGGCACATAAAAACTTTAATACGGTATAGCCTAAGCACCGCTCCCGAGAGGTGGCCGTTTTTTCCTTTTAAACCGATTTAGAAAATTGCCAAACCTGAACGTCCCTCGTAGAGCCGGCGCCTCCCAAGCTTCCGCAATAATTCGGGTACCTTACGGAAGCCCGAACTCGACTTTAATAAGGGATACAATTTAGTGGCGCCGACAAACAATTTCGTCTAATTAAAACCTACGCAAATAGAACGCTAGATGCGTATTATACACACACCATGACATTTCGTTTCCAACGCACAACCTCCCTGACATTTCCTCATTCAATTCCTTTCGGAGCATTACCATAACGATATCACGTTTGCTTTAGCCATTTAAATTATAAATGGGGCGAAATTTCCTATTCCCAGAAAAAAGTAGTTTCACTCGGTCACGTCACAGGGTTATTCTTCAAAATTCGATTATATATATATATCCATCCATCATATGATGTGTGGATAACGCCGGAGCATGCACGAAAAGGTACGTTACACTGCCCCCTCTTTAAAGCTAAGAAATGGGTACATTACGTGACAAGAACAAAAAAGTTTCGAAAGTGGTACAAACGATCTCTTGGGAAGCTTTTCCATTATTCGAAATCGCCCTGCTAAAAATCATTGCAGGTTTCTTTGGCCACAACGAATTACGCGAGTGTAACTATATAAATTAGAGGCAGGCGTGTGCGTTACAACTCCATTACTTTTACCCAAGAGAAACGGAAGCTGCATTATACGCGCGTCGAGTCAATACCAGGACCGTTGCGGGTAATTAGCGCCCCTTCCCTTCCCGTTTACGTACAAATAAATCGGGCTAATCTCACATCATTGCGCGATTTACACGTTAGCTAATTAATCATTCTCTGCGCCAAGAAGAACGTTGAATAAGGTGCTGTAATGGATTTTTTGCCCCGTCAAACGTAAAAAATGAGCCGTCATCTGGTGGTGATTTGATATTCTATTTCGGTAATGTGTTTTGTTCACTATTCTCTGGCTCTGGAGCATCAATTCATCGCAAGAACTTCCATCTCTTGAATTCGAAAGTTAATTTTAGCGTCGATATACAGTGTGCTCAGTTGTAAAACAAACTAATCCTTCAGCACTGAAGATTTTTTTCCCAATTCAATTGGTACACATAATGGACGTTTTCTCACCCCAAAATGAGTGCTAAATTACGGTTTTGATGTCTTTTTTTGTCAACATTTGCGTCATACTAATTTACATAATACGTTTTGACCTTTTCCCAATGAAATTGGTGCGTAATAATTCAGAAATTTATACGACACAGTAAATCTATAAACGTAAAGTAGAAAGAGTGTTTGAGAGCTCATGAATATCATGAGCAATAATTAAATGATAATTTTTCCGGAAAGCAAATCAGTATCAACAAAAGTTCCGTCATGGTGAAATTAAAGCGGCAATTTTAGATGAAGATAGACACATCACCATTCGAGAATATGTAATTAACCGCGCTACATTAGCGAAGCTCTACCATAAATTAGGCGCTCAGGCAATTCCGACTTTTAAGAGAATAAGTTAATTTATCGTTTAAGTAGGTGTTCAAAATGACCCAATTTTCATAGCGTAATGGAGGCATCTGACGTCGAAATAAATGTAACGTAACGGAATTTGGAAAAGTTCTCTCGGTTATGTATGGCAGGCGTCAAGCTTCGCATTTTTTTCTCTCTCATATAACAGGAAGAATGTACAATAAATCTAAAGTGCGTTGAGTTAGAAGGCCCCATGTGTGCTCTCGCAAGATTGACTGTAAATATATTCAAATTTTTTCTACTGCATTATATTCCAGGTTCGCCACTCATAACTTTCCGTTTTTTAGTATATGCAAACGGGAATGGAAAAAAAGACGCCCACGCTAAGATATTAAATGGGCGAGTAGATCGAAATCCCATTTCCAGGACCCCAACGCATCGGACAAACGGCCGATGAAAAGACCTACCATTATAGGCATCCTCCCTTCCGGTAAGTACTCGCCGATCTTTCGAACGTGCGATATAAACAAGAAAACAAGAATAATTTGGCAATCTGAAAGCAGAAGATGAATTCTGTATTGGAACTTTCTCGGGAAATTAACTTTTTGGTAGAGCGCTTGAGGCTATTACAACCCTCCGAAATAAAAAGTAATCATAAAAGATTTCCATACACAGAGATGTACCTATAGTGTATATTCTTTTCAGCACATTTTCCAATTCGTGTTGGAAGGCGCTATTACAGCCACTTTCTCCCTCCGTCCGTCCGAGGCCGGATTAATATAGTTTGTTGAAATTTTAACCATAGATGTTTCTAGTAAAAAAAGCAAACATATCGCATATTGTAAAAGTCAAATCTGCGCATGCGCAGACAGCGCAATGCTAACTTCATAGAAATTACTTTAAAATTTTAACCAAAGATGCTTCTAGTAAAGGAAATCATAGATCACAATAGCTATGGCCTTTTGGGAAGTACTGGTTAATGCATAGAAAATGCGCTACAGTTACTCGCCATAGGTCGAAAATCTGTTTGCTTATTCGTATACACGCTTGGTGGTCTCTAGGTGTGTTCTGGTATTCGTTTCGAAATCTTCAATTAAAACGTTGTAAACGATTTAAGGGATTTTGTTTCAGTAAATAATTTTTACATCAGATATTCTTTAATTTATTTATATGTTAATCTCGATGTTAATTAATAGTGTATTTAAATGTTATTATTATATATATTGTTAAGTTGTCCTATAATTGGCTTTTGCTGTTGGGCAATAAATTTATTATTATTATTTCTCATTCTATTTTCCCATTACTCATTACTTAATTTACTTATTTGCTTTTATCGAGGCTTTTATACTCGCTTTTATATAATAATTCAGAATATTTTTTAAATCCTGAAATTAAAATATATATGTTCAGTCCTTTCAGCATAGAATTGACATTTAATTATTATGAGAATATTATGACATTTAAGACACTGAAACATGGATAAAAACATTTGGAAGAATGATACTTAGGATACTTAGGGCTGGTTTTTTATGACTTCGTTAAAATTATCTGATAGATAAAACTCCTGTGAGAATAAATTTGTTTCCATGAAAATGTAGTGTCAGACTGACACTTGAAAAACATGCTCATAGGGGGTCATCCATCAGATAAGGTTAATCAAAAACCGAAAGATCAGCTTATAATATAGTTTTCTGACAAACCCGAAAAACTGAGATCTTGGCGCATAGAAGACGCTGGAAACCTTTGGGACACTTCAGACACTTGTGAATCCTAGGGGCGGTTTTTCTTGTCCTAGTTAAACTTGCCTAATAGATAAACTCCCGTGAGAACAAATTTGTTTCCATGGAAATTGACTGTCGGATAACTCTAACTGACACATGAAAACCGGTCCGTTGGGAGTAATAAGCGAGTTTATAAGTGTAATCGAAACAGCCTAACTGAAACCTGATTAAAAATATTAGAATGAGTTTATAATCAAACGTGGCTAGTATTCTAATATTTTTAAGCATGATTAACCTTAATCAACGTTTGTGAAACCGGGGATTATGGTTGGTTCCTTTGGTCCTAATTATTAATTATTACGTCATATTATAGGTATAAACTCTCGTATAAACTCCTATGTGAATAAATTTGAGGAGTTATCAGACAAAGTTTAATCCGAGGTTTAATCGAAACATGAAAGTCAGCCCTCGAGTCAGCCCTTAAAGGACAAAAACGAAAGCGATTTCAACTTTCAGACAAATGTTCTTGCTGTATCTGAAATTATTTAGGTAGGTATATCTAAATCTTTTAAAAATTGCTGAAACCGGATCTGAAATCCCATGGAAATCCCCTAAAATGACATTGAAATTGTTTGAAATCCCTTGGAATCCTCTTCAAACTAGACCTTTGCGGCTTTGCCTCTCTTAAGATATTGTAAATATTAAAATTCAAGGAGCCCCATAAATAGAATATTATTAAATTCAAATTAAAACGTTTACTTATAAGGGAGGTCATTTTTCAAAATCGTAGCTGGACAAAAATGGTCCAATAACAACGCTCGCCAAATAAGCCCAGTGGGCGTGACCTTGATGTACAAGGCAATAAAACCAAAATGTCAAAACACGTGTAATTGCACACAAAATCGTATAGAAATCCATCGATTATCATAAAAACTAAATAATGGGAAACGAGCATTAGGTAACGCGATTTTGTCGACTTTCAATGGAAATTACACAATGCGGACGTTTACCTCGGAGATTTTCAAATTTGCCCCGATCAAAAGAGGCGCGGGTGATTCGGCAAATTAGCCGGGTCGCCCTCTTCGATATGCAAGTTGCAACAAAACCTAACCTACAAATGTTTACATTCAAACATTTTTTTTAAAACCCGTTACGTAAACACTCGCGATGCCGCAATTATCCGCCGAATCGCGAAAATACGTAAAAATGCCCATTTCAAACACCTAAAATAAACTAATTGGCAAAAATGTCAGAGTATAAAATCGATGGCAGTAGTGTCTGGGGCAAAAAAGGCTTGCATAAGCGAAATTACCATAAATTACTTACAGCTAACACTTACATCCTTAACGTCGGTTATCGTTACACTTTTACGTACACTTCAAATACATAAAAACATTAAAAGGCGACGGATTTAACACAAAACATGGAAAAATAAAACGAGAGTTTCACGGAAAACACACAACATAACATCGGGAAAGTCAGGAAACGACTTCGACGCTTCGTTTGTATTCGTGCGGTCGCACTCGTCGGGCAATAAAGATCGACTATATAATAGCAATCTATCGACGCAAGCGTAAAGCTTCGACCTACGTGTTACAAAATTCATTGCATTGGCGTTCTTTTAGTTGCCTACCCACTAGCTGATATCCAAAGAGCTCAAGTGCCGGAAAATTACTATTCAAAATTCTGGTCCTAGAAAGAACAGCAAATAATAACGTCTCTCTACGATTTTCTATCGATACTTTTTATGAGAAAAAACACTGACCATCGGAAAACCGACTAGCAAACGATACCCACTCGCCACAAGAATCAGACACCAGAGAATTGAAAAAAACGGTTTAGAAAAGCTCGGTCGTGATATTCGCTATCCGTTATAGTTCTTAAAAAAAATTCGACTCCAAAGTTCCTCCCGCAAACTCAATTTTGAATAATTATCCTGCAACGTGTCTCTGACCGGGTGGAAGTTATTCATAAATTCATTCTTTATGTCGGTCTACTGCATGAATGCTTCATGTCTCCTTCACCTCACGGCCCTTTTTTTCCCACACCAAAATCAAGTCCACTTCACACTTACTTTGCATATCCTGCTCCCCTTCTCTCCAGCCTTCTTCACACTAGGTACTTTCGCAGCGCCTTTAAGCTCCCCAAAAAAGACAATCTGGTTATAATTATTTTATATCAGGGAGTATTATCAAATTTTCTTTTCTGAGAGATCTTCCATACACCGAGGTGGAGGGGGGTTTCGGGGGTAAACAATTTCATCCAGCAAAGAGAGATTTGATGGCAACTGAATGTTTAGTCATACAGAACTCATTATAGTTTAAGGGAAGACTGAGGAGTATGGAATCCCTCCAGTAACAGATGAACGATCACCTATTCGCAAAGGTTACCATGAACCACTGTAAACTGAGGGGTATTCCAAACCCCCTAGATCACCCCGTACAACGCTATCTCAAATTATATGTGTAACCATCAGAACTCATTATAGTGTAAGGATTCTCATCCCATTCCCCGTGCCCATGCCCTATTCCCATTCTCAGTGCCCGTGCGCTATTCCCATTCCCCTGCCCACACCACGTTACCAATGCCCGCGCCCATTCCCTATTCCAATTACCATTCCTCTTGCCCATGCCCACTCCCTTCGGTGTCGCATTTTTATTAGTTGACAGTTTTTCTCGTCTAATTGCTAGGCAACAGATTTAAGCAGGGGCGGACTGGGTACTTACGGGCCAGGTGGAATTGCATAGGTTACGGGCCATTAAAGTATTAGTTTAGTAATGAAGGTGGCGGGGGGCGGGAGGTTAGCTCTGAGGTGCACCACAATAGTATATTGAAAGACAAGTGTTACAATGCGACCTATTGTAATACGACTATCTTGTGGCACGAGTGGCGACGCGAAGCGTAGCCACGAGTGTCCGCAAGATAGGAGTATTACAATAAAGCATTGTAACACGCGTTTTTCATACTATTTTTTCTATTTCGGTGCTTTAATTTAATTAAAAAAATCATTATCAGAAACTATAGAGAACATTAGACTAACATGTTTTATGTTGGGAACACTTTTTATGCCGTTAAGTTTTAGGTTGGCAGCGTAGTAAGACTGACATTTTGAAGTTCAAACATGGAAGTACCCAACGAAGTACTTACTTGTACTAACTTAACTAGTAACTGCCAACTTAAGAGATGAGTTACCAAAAAAACGACTATAATCACTGTCTTTGTACAACTGTTTTCGGCCGAAAACAGTTGTACAAAATCATCATTGTGACACCGAAATAGAAAAAAACATTTTAAAGTACTCCTTTCTCGAAAATCAATTACCATAGTTTTTTTTTTTTAATTGCAGCTGATAATTAAAAGTAACAAAATATACAATCCACACGAGGTGCGTCGCCTATCATTGTATTTCAGCACTTTCATGCTACGACAAATAGTTATTTATGCAATGAGTGTATAAATGAGGCGTTTTATTGGTGAGTGAGATGATTAGTCCACGAGCGCAGCGAGTGGACTAAATTCGAACGAACCAATAATCGCCGATTTATACATGAATTAATATTAATAATTAATAATAATTAATAAGTGTTAATAATTTATTAATAGTGCAAGAAATTTTCTTATAGAATGTGGCCTGTAGAATCCATAATTTCAAACAGTTCCAAGATTGGGCTACTAGTTCAAAAGTTACAGCCCTTTGAATTTTTTTTCGAAATTGGTTTTTAGTCTATAACTTTTGATTGAGAAGTCTGATCGAAAAAGTACGAATTGTTTTGGATTCTACGCACCAAAATTAATAAGAGAAAGTGTTTTCCCGAGAAATTTTGGTGCAGTCGATTTTTGGTAAAAAAGGAAGGTTATACACTGCCTTTTTTTGAGCCCCGAAAAAAAAAATTGTCTCAGATCGACCCGGAAAAAAAATTTTCTTATAGAATGTGGCCTGTAGAATCCATAATTTCAAACAGTTCCAAGATTGGGCCACTAGTTCAAAAGTTACAGCCCTTTTTTTTCGAAATTGGTTTCTAGTCTATAACTTTTGATTGAGAAGTCTGATCGAAAAAGTACGAATTGATTTGGATTCTACGCACCCAAATTAATAAGAAAAAGTATTTTCCCGAGAAATTTTGGTGTAGTCGAATTTGGTAAAAAAGGAAGGTTATTGAGATTTTCATTACCTTAACAACCCAAATTTACTCGGTAAAATATAAACCTCCTGTGCAATTACCTATGTGACAAAAACCCTTCTGAAAGACGCCTAAATTTATGCAACCAAAATGACATGCGCACACTCATAAAAGCCACAGTAAATAATATGCTTTTATTATGAAGAGATATTAAATTTAACTGCTATTCTCCTTAAGTTTCCCATGGAATTGTCTTCCACAAAAATTAGAATGTTCAGTTTCATATCCTCCGCATTTAAACTACCACAACTGTTAAAGTTATCTCGACAGAAATTAAGACTCTTGCGTTCCCTTAAACTTTACCGGCACTATACCATTTTTTTTTTCAGTTGAATACATCGCACACGAACGAGGATAAAAATACAGAAGCCAAAGCAGTAATATTCCAATTAATTAATGTCACAGCCAGATCTTCGTATAAAGAAGTTATTTTGGTTGCATAAAATTAGGCGTCTTTCAGAACAGCTTTTGTCATTAAAAAATTGGTACATTTGCGCCATCTCTTTGGTAATCCCTATGCTTTTCCAAATTAATTTCTTGTAATAGTTGAACCAGTTCCAATGAGATGTCGCCACGTCCGACTCAATTTTTTCTTAAAGGGCAGTTGAAAATGTGCAATTTCATGTAGGAAAGTACACATAGGGAAAACAATACACACAAATCCCTATGTCTACTTCTCAATGAATATCACTGTATACTGTGAGCCATATAATACAGGGTGATTCCTATAGTACCTGCCACCGTTTGGGAGCGTGTAGGTGGTGCGTAGGGGAGTATTTTGATATAGGACACTTGGGGTCGGAAATCTAAAATAAGGGTGCCAGAGCCAAGTTTACCTTCTGGAATTTCGCGCCTGTAGGTAGGCAACCCAACCGGCCGGCGGTGCACACGGAGCGATCTCAGGCGGCGATGTGTGGCTGACACTTGATCAGAATTTTATTTAAACCCACGAAATCCCGTCTGCAACGACGCGTATCAAGTGAATAAACACTATGGCACGTTTTACTAACACGGAATACGCGGACATGCACTTCATGTACGGATTGCCAAATGGTAACGCACGAGCTGCACGACGAGCGTACGCTGAGCGGTATCCAAACCGTCAGTTACCCTGCAGACAGGTCTTTCAAGAAGTTCACTTCCGACTGTGCGAGACAGGGCAATTGCAGGTAAGCTGACGGAGGCTTAACTTTACACACAGATTCGTGATGCACATCGATACTTGGGTCATTTAAGCACCCATTTCGAAAAGTTTGTTTGTTTACACCGACCTCCTCCTATTTCGCAGCCCACTAGCGCCCGTGATCGCGATCGCCCGTTGGTAATTGCCTTAGAGGAGGATGTGTTGGAACGTTTCGAGGCAAACCCGCGTACTAGCACTCGACTTGTAGCAGATCAGGTGGGTTGTAGTCAACACACAGTGTGGAACATCGCCAACAACAACAACTTATTACCCCTATAAGTTTAAGAAAGTGCAAGAGTTACGGCCGGGTGACCATGAAAGGAGGCTGGAATTCTGCAACTTAGTCGTCCAGGAGGAAGAAGCTAATCCGAACTTTCTGAGGAGCGTGCTAGTTACTGACGAGAAAGGATTCTCAAGAGAGGGGACCTTCAATCCTCGTAACAGCCACTACTGGCCGGAGCACAATCCTCATGAAACGTTTACGCGAGGATACCAGGACAAGTTTTCTTTAAACGTTTGGGCTGGCATCCTGGGGGACAACCTACTGGGGCCTTACATCCTCCCTCCGCGTCTAAATGCCCATAATTTCCTGCGCGAGGTGCTACCAGAACTTTTAATGGATGTTCCAGTGAACTTGTACTGGGACCACTGGTTCCAGCACGATGGGTGCCCTGCTCACTACGGACGGCAGGTGAGGGAACACTTGGACCAAACCTATCCGGACAGATGGATCGGCCGTGGAGGTGCGGTGGAGTGGCCTGCCCGCTCGCCCGACATCACCCCATTAGATTTTTACTTGTGAGGTGTGATGGAAGCGCACGTCTACGAGACTCCCGTCGAATCCGAAGAGGACTTAATTGCGCGCGTCGTCATGGCCGGAGAGGCTGTTCGCCAGGACATAGGAGTCTTCACGCGAGTTCGAGGGGGAGTGGTTGGCTAGATGTAGGAAGTGCATTGAGAACAACGGTGGCCACGTTGAACACTTGTAAACGTTATTGCTTTTGACTGTCGTTTTCCCTCCTTCCCTCCCATGTCGCTTCCTCGCTCCGCGTGAAACGTCGGTCGGTTGGGTTGCCTACATACAGGCGTGAAATTCCAGAAGATAAATTTGGTTCTGGCTTCTGGCGCCCTTATTTTGGATTTCCGACCCCAAGTGTCCTATATGAAAAGACTTCCCCTAGGCACCCCCTATACGCTCCCAAACGGTGGCAGGTACTATAGGAATCACCCTGTATGTTAAGGTGCAGGTGGGAGTGAAGATGCACCCGGATCCACTGCTCCCATGGGATACTACATTTGATTAAAAAAATATATCGCAATCCTGAATGAGAGACCACCTCACAATCACAAGGACGAAGGAGATAACATGTTTTTGTTTATTATGGGCATTTCAAATTGTGAACATTTCCATTGTAAATTTAAAACCAGTCCCTTTTTAATAGTGTTCAAGATTTATTCGCACATGATTAAAATATAAAGGAATCTGAATCAATCAATAGAAGAAAACAAATTTTTATAAGTTTATTTCTAATAAGTATTGTGCTCAGGTCTAAGTGGAGAAAGTGTGTTACCACAAAGAACAACAATTGGCAATTTTGCACACGATCCACACTAACTAAAACACACATATCACAAGCTTACTACTATATAAAAAATTAAAACTATATATTATTACATTTTTCTACATTTAAGATCAGTATATAAAAATAATATTCGTTCACATGAACATTATTATTAGATAATCCTATCACATTGATTGTTTTTTACTTAAACTAAAATATTCATCTATAAAACTTGTTTAATCACGGTTGATTCACATCAACAAAAATATAATTTCAATTATAATTGGCGTGAAACATTGATGATTATTATTGAAGAAACAAATTTAAACTGATCACGAATACCGAAATGTAGCCAGTTTGAAATTTTCGTCAAAAATCTTTGTTACTGGCGCTAAATACTCTTAACACAACCACGCCTACCTGAACAATCACCAGTGATTCACTGGGTACAGTAAATCTAAATTACTTAAATTTGGCATTGTAAGTACATATTTGATAAAATCAGTAACAATATAACGGTATGACGTAGTGTAAGGAATCTCCCCCTTCATTGTACTATAAAATCCTATTGTCAAATAAAACTCTGCCAAATTTAAATTTCATACATTACGTCATAATTTATCCTATGCGAAGGTACATGTTATACTAACTTATAAAAAAATTTGTGTCACACATACGTAACGAAAACGCAAAACATTCAGTCACATTTAAATACATAAACGATGTAAATAAATTTTTATATTGTTTTGTTATTTACAGAAACAAATACTACCGATGATAATAAAGATCTATTTAGATTAGGTATAGTAGAAACATTAAATACGAAAACAGCCTTTCAAAAATGAGAATAACGTTTGCATCGCTTCGAGAACTCAAAAATTTTGATCCAAAAATCGTAACTTAACAAAGCAATTTGTGATTTCTCGAGAATGTAAATCGATCTTCTCCAGAATAATAAATATCGACATTCCAAAACTATGTGACGACGACACAAAAAGCGATCCAAAACTTTAGCTTTCTTTTTTTTCATTTAAATAAAACAAAAATATTATTACTTACTGGCAAAAATTTGCGAAACTAAGTTAGGTAACCAAATTACAATTGGCAAGATACAATAAATCGTTGAGATCAAATAATTTACAACTGATTTGTACTTGAAAAACACTTCCGCGAGTGAAATTATCATTATACGCTTAAGCGAGTAAAATACATAGATGCACCTACTACGTTTTCAATTTATACATTTAAAAAAAAACTATAAACATTTAGGAAAAAACAACATTCAGTTGAAAGCTACATAAAACCATGAATGATAAAATGAGAAAAATCAACCATGCTTATGTACAAATGCGCACCATGATGAAGCATTCAATCTTTTGTAAGCGTGTGACGAAAGGCCTCACTCACAGGTATGTGGATTCACCTGTAAATATATGTGTGCCATAAGAACCCCCAGTTTTCAATTATTAAGTAACGTAACATTTACTTCCCGAAATATTAGGACCTTTTGTGCGAATGTCTGGTTTATTCATGATCCTAGAGCATAAAGTGTGATGTTTGTCGGGTGCGAGTAAGCTGAACGGTTAACGCAAATTCAAAAGTAAATGTTACGTACGGGAGAGCGATAGATAATAGTGGGAAAAATACAGAGTGGGTGTAAATACCTTGAAATCCTTAGGAAGCGGCAAAGATTTGCGATATTAAACAGAAGAATGAAAGCGAGTTATATTTTAAAATTTTAATAGCTTCTTCGTAACTAAAAATACAATCTACAGTATGGGTTCTTCGATACAATTTTTAGAACAATAGCGCAGAGTATACAGGGTGTTGTATATAAACTGCTCTATCCGATTTGATAAACTCTATTATATATCTATATTATATAAAAATCTTTCAATTTTGTACTGCAAAATATTGTAGTAAAGTGCTAATATTATATTCTTAATTTATAAAAACTCTTTAAGTAGGTACACCAACCAAAGCATACTATTTAAATAATCTAATTTATCTTTCGTAAAAAGTAATAAATATAGAGATCAAATTTAGAGAGATTAAATACCTAAATATATAAGTAGTTAAATATATTTACAAATTATTCATTTAAATAACTATTATATATAATACGAAAATCGGAGACACGAAAAGACCAATGCAACCAATCACGCCGCAAGTAACTCAGGGTGTTGGTCATTGGATGAAGGCGCTATTTGTGAAGCTAAGTCACATTCGGACAGAAGCCGGTAGCCCACACCCCTCGGATCCGCGGTTTCCCGCTCCACGACTGCATGAAAGCAACCCCCTGTTATGTTAGTCACAAGCAAAAGTATGAAAGTTAGTTGGCAATCGGAGTCGGAGAACTCCGCCCGATTGCCCAATCACCACGCACCAAGAGTCATACAGAGATGAGATGAAAACGTTATCTACACAACTATAATACAAAATAAGCAAGACATACTGGAAATGCATGTTACTGAACATTCAGTAAACGCTAGTACCACAGTTCAGCTCGTTAAAATCAATATCCAAACACAGACTACCAAATTATGAGATTATTCCTACACATATCAATAAAACACGACGAAACGTCGCGGATTTGTCTTTAGTAATTTCCAAACGTTTCATTAAATTAGTTAATTTCCTAAAAGGCACTCGCAGCCGCCCATAAAAACAAATCCGCCTCGTTCCGTCGAAAAAATACGAATAAATATTAAATACTTTCTGTTCTGTCTACAAAATCTTTAAGTCCGTTCCGCAACTACGCGTCCTCTTGATTTTGTGGCTGACCAATTTTGTTATACAATAAAGGGCACTTACCACTGTCCCAGTCGTCGTCGTCGTTGTAGTCGTCTTCCGAGGTGTCCGCTTCGGAACTTTCACTGGGCGTGTCCTGCGGTAAGCTTGCAGATTCCCTTGGCGGAGTCACTAGCCAGCTAGGAGGTCCGGAACTTTTTGTAGGTACTCGATGTAAAAATAACGTCACCTAAAAAAAGGATAAACAATAATTACGAGGACTAAAAATACTGCATTTATTTAAACCGATGGTTCACATCAAATGTTAGCCATCTACAGGGTATGCGCTTTACAGCAGATGCTGGATGTGTACCAGGGGACATTAGAAAATTGTATGTTTCGATTTTCATTTGTTTTAAGTTAGCTGGACATGTGTTTTGTGGGTAGTGTAGTCATGTAGTGCACACAGAGCAATATTTTTATGAAATTTTGGTGACTTAATAAGGATATGTGGGGACAAATTTGTTATACATTTTTTTTCTCAATTTTTGAAGATGGTGGTGACAATACAGTATGTCCTTTTTTTAGAGACCATATAAACCATAAACATGATTATAATTTCTCAGAAACAAAACGTATTCAAAACCTCTCAACTGTGCCTTGAAGAGCTGAAAAAGTGGCAACGAGAAACTTTTTGTATTTGTTCAAATAACATCAGAAAAAAATAAAAAGGAAAAATATGTTAAAAGTTGTCTCCAAGTTACCAAAATTTTATAAAAATTTTTACAACCATTTTCGAGATATCGCCTTGTAACACTAACAAACTCACCCTGTATATTTCGAAAAGGAGACCGAATAATTTTAAAAATGACTGTACACTAATGTCAATAAGAGCACTTTTCAAGTTTGTAGCACTTCCCGTTATACCAAAAGTTGATGCGAACTTTCTTATTTTAAATGAAACACCCTATACATATATTATTTCAATTTTATATTTTATAACTAAATTTAACTGTTTTTGTAATTTTTCTGTCAAAAAATTATAAATAAACTATAAATGAGACCGGTTATTATTTAATTGGGGACGGTTTCCGTTTAAAAGATGTTCCACTGTAATGATATTAATGTTATTTATTAAAGATATAAATAAATACAAGAGGTTCAAAAACTACCATTAAAAACTTAAGCACTAATCCCTCAAAATAAGGATTAGGTATGGGTAATTCCAGCTGCACAAGTGCAAAAGTGAACTAAAAGAATCACCGAACTAGGTTAAAATGGTATCGTCGAAAGAAGATTGTTAATAAACTCGGTTATCAAATATCAAATGCCCTTTATTTATCGGTCAATGGAACATTTTTTGTTATATATTTAGAATGTGATAATGACGGTAGTTAAAAATTATAAAAGATTGTCAATTAAAAGATGATAAACATTGATCTTTTCTTATCTAATCAAGAGATGAAGACACGCAAATTTTTCAATTTTTCCAATTAACAGTTACCTACTCAACAAACCCTTGCAATTATTATACAAGGGAGATCTAATTAGACAGCCGATCGCTATATATTTAATGCTCATTGCCCAAAGTGAATTTCGAGGTGAATTTTGTCTCTAAATATCTAAACGAGTAAAAAGGTTTTCGCCCTAAGGCGGGTATCTTCGGCGCATTTTCCATGAATTGATCAGTATTTCCCAAGAAGCCATAGCTATGTGCGCTATGTTTTTCCTTACTAGTGGCATACACGGTGTTCATTTTTCGAGTGCCACTATGGGGATCTCGCATATCTTAAGAGATAGACATTTGGTTAAATGAGGGAAAAGTTGCAAATTTTCGTGTTGAATAATAATCTGAAAAGAAATTTAAAATATCTTCAATAGTTTTGAAAATATTGCAAAAAAAAGAAAATTTCTGATTTTCGTTTTTAATTTTTTCCTCGATTTTTTCATAGTAAACTAATCGTTCTAGACATTTCTAATTAACACATTATTCAGACACTTTTTAATGGAGATTTCGAATATGGCATCCCGTTTTCAATAACTTTAAAGATGACGGAGAAACAAGTGGCAACTTTAATTTTTCTTATGGACGTCGTTTTGGATTTTGACATTTCCCTTTTTTTCCCTTTACAACGATCACACATGGTATGGATCAGTAACACATTTTTCCTAAAATTACAATTTTCATTTTCTGCGAAGAGTGCTTTGGAAAAACAAAACGTTCTTTTGTTGTGAACAAAAGGTTGACTTATTTCAAGTAGTGTAATTTACGTTTGTGCTAGACTTATTGCGAAAATATTATTTATTCTTAAGTATTTTGTTCTAATTTGAATTATAATTTTCTTGCAAAACGAAGGTTCAATTCTATTCAGATGAAAATCTCAACTCAACTAGTTCCCTGCCAACGCTCCAACCAGACAGATGGATCAAACTGTCAAACTTTTGTTCACGATAAAAGAACGTTTTGTTTTTCCAAAGCACTCTTCCCGAAAAATTAAAAAGTGTCTGAATAATGTTTTTTTGCGATATTTTCAAAACTACTAAAGATATTTTTCATTTCTTTTCAGATTATTATTCAGCACGAAAATTCGCAACTTTGCCCCCATTTAACCAACTCTCTATCTCTTCAGGTAAACGAGATCCCCATAGTGGCACTCGAAAAATGGACACCGTGTATTTAACAGAAGCATCTGAACGAACTAAATATCTTGAAAACTGTAGGAGTGGTTAAGGCCTCGGACAGACGGACGAACAGAGAAAGTGGCTGCAATAGCGCACCAAACTTCGTTGGAAAATGCGCTAAAAACTGGTGTCCAAAAAGATACTGTGCAGTAAATAACATTCAGTGCTTATATGAAAAAAAATGATTTTTTACCATAACTTTTTTCTTAAGCGGCACAGAAAAAATTCTTTCCTTGGTGCCTCGCTTGGTGCAAACCTCGACACCATAACGAACTAAATCAAGTAGAGCAATATCTCGTAAGATAAAGAACTAGTAGCGACCGAATGGTTCTAGGGACGGACAAAGTGGCCACAATAGCGCATTTTTTTGTGGAAATGCGCTAAAAAGAGGGCGGAGTTAATCCTTTGGCAAATAGTCAGTAGGGTGTCCTTGCTATTTTACCCTATGCTGCTAGTCTACAGTAAGGCTGCGAAAAATAATCGATTTTCACTGACTTTCTCCTTAAAATTAAGCTCAGACACCTCGATCCATTTTTTTCGCTCTTAAAATAAAGGGCGTTTCCATAAGAAAGTGTCCAATTTGAACCACCATGTCCATAAAGATAGTGAAAAAATTCTTTCTATTCAAATCTCCTTTTACAAAAATTTACCTTTTTTGCCACAGGTGGCCATTTTCATAATAAGAAAAAATTATCAATGGGCGCCCAATAATATCGATATAAAGATAATTGACAGTATTGATAAATCGATAAAATTAATGTTGATGTAGATCGAAGCAACGGACTTACCTTAAATTCTGAACTAAAAACTTTATTCTGTTTATCCTTTTTATTAACTATGTCAAGTTCGGTCTTTTTAAAACTCAACACTAAAGTCTTTTCGTGCGATTCCACGTTGGAATTACCGTTTTCGTGCACGAAACCATTAGAGTTACTTTCGGATAGTTCCTCATCGACGAAAAAGGTGTTAAACCAAAATTGGAAAATTTTTTCTTTTCTACCTAACTTCGGCTTATTATAAAACTCTAGTTTAATGTCGCCGGTTATTGGCATACAGCAGTCCAGGTTGATTACCAAGTTCGGCGAGCTCTTCTTCACCTCGTACACTACACTTTTAAACAGTTTCAAACAAAGTTGTCGGTCACTATTTTGACTTAACGTCTGTTGGGATATCGAAAAGCAGATGCTCGCCTGCCCGCCGGTGAACGAGGGTACGGGTTCGAGCACTATCTCACGTATATACAACGCAACTGGCACATATTCGACATTTCTCTGTATCAAATTGGCGTAGTAATTCACGTACCGCAACTGGCTCGGTATCGTCACACCCTTATGATCCTGAGTCCTTGTCTGTCCGTAAAAACTAATAGCCTCCTCGGCCGTCCCGAACTTCCCGCTATGCAGCAGATAGCAGCAAATCATCGTACCCGTTCTTCCCTTGCCCGCCTTGCAATGGACGACTGCGACGTTCCTAGGATCCTTCGACAGCCAGTCCTGGACGCTATTACAGAACGGCCTTATTATCTCAATTTTGGGTGGATTGTGATCGTCGAACGAGAAGGTACACACGCGATTGTGAAACTTGGAAATGTCGTACGAACGCTCCGAACATAAATTGTAAATGTAGTAGTGGTCCTTGTGCTTCGATTCCATAAATTTTACTACGTCGTCGATGTGGTTTCGGTAGACACCCTCTATGCTCGACGCCGGGTAACCCATCGCGATTATGCTATCTGTTATGTCTAATCCAAGGTTAAGGAAAGTACTTATTTTACGCAAGGTACAAACCACAACATCCCATTTAAGTGTAGCAACCTCCCAAGGCTAAACAATGAATAAGCAGGAACGATCGTGTCGTATTTACAAACAAACAAGGAAGCGACTTATACAGAGTGTCTACGTATAACATTCATACATAGAATGCGGATATTTGCAACTCCATTTCAATTGATTACAGAATCTAAGTTTTATAAATGGCCCGACGCAAATTCTGCTAGCAATAAATATAAAAAGAAGGAGAAAAATCTCCAAATTCGTCCAATTGCTATGTTACTTAACAAAAATGTAAGTAAAAAACCAAATAAAATAGTTTTTTTGGAAGCCCTGTATCTCACCAACCAAGCCATTACGGATCCATGTTCATATGAACTTTTTTAAAATTAGTCAAAGATTCACCCTATAAAGTTTGTACAGGTAGGTACTTAACGAGGTACTTAATTAACACCAAGTATGTTTTGGGAAACCGGTACCGGTTAAGGTCCTTATCATCTATAGTCCCTTTCCAAAAATTATGGTTTATGTGGTATATGTACTGTGCCTCCCAAGAAAAGGAACGATTCAATGGTCTCCTCTCTGCATCATCTTTAGGTGGGGCGGGGGGTATTCTATACTCCCCGGTGCTACTTTCCCTATGGTCTATGGTCCTGGTTAGAATGTGAATAGAATATTAGAATGTTAGTATTTTTAATCAGTGATTAACCTTAATCATCGTTTGTGAAACCGGGCATTAGTATTTCATTTGGGAATCAACCTTGCATTTTTTCCTTGAAGTTTACCATGTATTTCTTATGCCAATAATTTCATAGCCGTGTTGATTGTTACTATGCGAGACAATAAATGAAAGAATTTGGTTGCAATCATAATCAGCCATGGAATTATTGTCATAAGATATTTTAATTTTTTCCTTTTTTAAAAATCTTTTCTTTGAATCTTTTTGAATTTTGTACTATTATATTTTTGAAAAGAGAACAATATACTATTTTTTTAAATTAAAAATATACTGACTGTTCCATTAAAAAAGTGATTTTTCATGGAAGTATTCTAAAGATTTCAGAAAAAGGTCACCTTTACCGCAATGGGGAGTGTATGAGGTTGGGCCCCTCATATTTTCAAAACCGATTTTTTATGTCTTAATTGTCAGAACTCCTAGGATTTATCAAAACCTCTAGAATTACTAGGCTACTCCGAATTAGGTTTTCCTGCAGTTTTCCTAATTCGTAAGGTAAATACCGGAGTAGTATAGACCAGCTTAAGACCTTCTGCAGAGGCACCTCTAAATAGCATTGTGCGGGTCACTCTGTAATTGGGCGCATGCCTGTTGAGGGCCCAAAACAAGAGAGGGATAAAATAAAATAAAAAAAATAAAATAAAATAAAACTGTATGTGGGGTCTTTAAAAAAATTACATAAGTAAGGTGCTAACTTCACATGCACATTTAAAACTAAAAAAATTCGGAAAGGTTCATCCTCACTTGAAACTTCGCCCATTATTCAAATTGAAAAACTACACCAATTTTATTAAGTAAATCCGTGAATGCAGAGTGGTAGTTTCATTATCAAAACTACCTCTCAATAATGAAGTATTGCCATAGACACTCTGTAATTCATATATCAACTGGCACCCTGTATTTCTCATTGCTTAAACACTAGTTAACCAATTATAAGCGTGATTAAAAAAGGATACAAGTTAGGTCCAAATTGAAGCCGTCCTTCTTATACCGGTTCCTTCTTTTACTCACCAACCCTTTGATGGGGTTGGTGATATTCATATTAGAGAACGAATTTGACATTCTAGTCGTCGGTTCCGTTTTGGAAGTAGCTGTCGCCGGAATTGGTATGCTCAAAGTTGGCGGGTATCCATTGACGTGACTTGTAATAATATCCTCATTTGTAATGTGTAGCGGAGACACTGCCGATTGTATGTGGCTGCATATTTTCGAGCTTGTATCTGAAAAATACACAACACCTCTTGTACTTTGTAGGTTATGAAAAGAGATGGGGAATGATAACCTTGTTTTAATTTAATGGTAAAATTACATCACTAGAAACCACAATTTTCGTAAAATTGTCATACAAGACCAATGGGAGTGCAAATTGGCAATTCGAAATCTCTTATCAAAGTATTTACTTAGGATATCGTACTGCAAATATTTAGCGGAAGCGGGCACGTGAAATACACAACGAATAGGTTAAAAATCGTACCTCTCAATCTAGCCTTTGACTTGCGACAACTACAACACAGACCCATAAAACTGATTGTAAAAACAATTAAAATTTAAATTAAAAGTCTCCGATTTGCTATAAAATCCCTCGATAATACATCATTCACTCGCTTATAGGGGTCAATCTTTGCACTAAAAAAAAGTCGCTAAATAATTGGCACCGAGTAATTCTAATCATCTAAAATAATTTTAGCCCTAATTTACATCACACACGCACAATTTTTAAGGAAATCGGAGCACGTAGTCACAGAACGTTTTGGTAATTCTAATTGGAACGTCAACTAAACGACAGAATTTCTTCACTAAACACTAAATTCGATCGACCTCTTATCACACGCATCTTCAACTAATGCCGTTTCGTTAAATATTTCCGAAATTCTAAAATAAAACGAAAAATTGTTCAGTCCTCTTTGTCCTACGTTGTGTGAGCAGCACAATTCGACACCACCACCACCACCACACAAACCACAAGCACTACGCGAAACGTGCTCGTAGTTCCACTTCGCAGCGGCAGATGGCGCCAAAATCGGCCAACAAAATAAGCGTGAAATTTTCAAAAATCAAGGACGCGCGAACTAATTTTAAACATTCCAAAATGAAAACAGCACACTCTTACCAATTAGCATTATTTTCGTTTCCTCTGCACACTTTTTTTAAATCACTTCACGTTCCTATAGTAAGACAAAAAAAATTCGTACGTCTGTCGTCGCAACTCGACTAAAACTTAATATGAACGCCGATTACACAACCGTCTAGTCTAGAGATTACTCACAGATAAAAGCGTAGGCATGTTCTTATCAGTTCGTAATTATCCCCATGGCGAGTGCATTTTTCATAGATACCATTACGCGCGTTTCCATGATGATAATAGGGTACCTTTTTGAGAATAATGGGACGTTGCAGTTTCTATTTCTGATAGGCAAAGCGCGTCATTAGTTTGATCTCTGATCTGCCCGAATTACGTGAATTTTTATCGGCTCACGTTACGATTATAATTGATTAATCGCGCCGAGAGTATATATCCCTAATCTTTGATCCCACACTTTTTAGTTGCGGCCGTCTGGCGCGTTTTCGAATATGACGCGCGCGCCTTTCTACGCAGCGTCACAGTTGATAAGGCACTTGATTTTCATAAAGCAGTACCAGAGTGTCTATTGCTGATTCGTGAAGGATCTAGAGTGTATTCGCACGATTGGATATGGTCGAATCCATGCAGTCCATCTGAATTGATGAACAATACGCACTCTACTTCAATCACGATTTCACCTAGGTGGGAGGTCGAGACTAGCCCATCTGCATCAAACGGCCATGTCGTAGAGAAAGACGCCTAGTGGGCGAGTTCTCGAAGCATAGAGAACATTTTTACAAGTGAGGTTTTCGCGTTCGAACAGTAGAGAAGGAGGAAAATCAGAATGACCCTATTGGAACTCCTGGACCAACGGGCAAGCTCATCTTGGACAAATCTGTAGAATAGAATAAGTACACAACCCAATCAGAAACCGGGTCCATCTAGTCTTCAGTGATCTCCACATCCTTCTAGTGGCATGTAGAGGCTGTAAAAACCCTTTAAAAATCTCGTTAGTCTTTAAGAACTTTCAATTGTCTTTTACAGTGATATTTATTAGGAACGTGATGTTTCATATATGCGATGCGTTTGCCTTTGCTAGAACTTTTGGTTAAAATTTGGAAAAAACATCTCTACAAATAAGGAAGTTAACATTCCGCACATCTGATTTTTACAATATGCGATATTATGCTTGTCTTTACTAGAACAATCTGGTAAACGTTTCAAAAAATATCTATAAATAAAAAATTCACAGTGCGCAATATGCTTGTGTTTACTAGAAGCATCTGTGGCTATAATTCCAAAAACATTTTTTCATAAATATAAAGTTGATATTGCGCATACGCACACCTAATTATGACAATATGCTTGTCGTTCGAATCTTTTTTAAAATTTCAAAAAAATATGTCTATAGTTGACACTCCACAGCCTTCTAGTTTCTAGAGACATTTAAAGTCTTAAATACCCTTTATGAGTTTTAAGGAAAGTCTCCAAGAGAGTTACAATGATTCAAACTTCAAAATGTCTCCAAAAAATAATTAATTAATTCATTGTTTTTTAAGGAACAGAGAAAGTCTTTACGAACAACGATCAAAACTTTTAAGTCTTGGTTAATAAGAATTTTAAGCACCTTCAAAACCTAAGAACTTTTAAGGAAGAAGAAGTTGAGAGTGTTACGAGTTTCCAATGGTTCTCAACAAAAAGAACCTTCTATAATCTTTAATAAGGCATATAAAGTGGTATTTGTCATTGAAAGTAGACATATAAAGACATGAAATTGAAATTGGGAAAAACAATACACCCTTGTCTACTTCTTAGTAAATATCACTGTATAGCGAGCAATTGAAAGCCAAATGTTGAGCACATTTAAGACCCTTAAGGAGACTTTATCAGTTTTTAAAGACCTTTGTACATTTTTAAAAGCTCTCAGGTCGATCTTACCCCACCCACTTCATTTTTAACTTATCACTGTTCCTAATTTTTGAGGATGGCAACAGATTAGCACTCAATTTGCCTAATTTTTGGATACAGTAGGCTTTTTCTTTTGGCGGGGGGGCTAACTTAATATGGACATTCATTCGAGGAAGCAAGATGAATTAAGAACGAGTTCACAATTCAATCGGTCAAAAAACGGCTTTACCTACTGAGACCTGTGTTTACACTTTGTGTACCAGAAATAAAAAATCAATAACAAAATTTTGCACGATTTATTCCAAACTGATTAAGAAATACAGTTATCTACCCCTAACCCTACCCCTGTTAAATCCGCCTCTTCCACGTGCACCCGGAGTTCCTTTACCTTTCGGAGGCGGACTCTTGGGTCGTAACGCCTCAATACGTTCTGTACAACCGGTAGTTGTATTTGTCGCATTAAAATATCCGCAATACGTGTCCGCATTAAAATTACTATTGGTCAATTCGGGTCCTATCGTTAACCAGCCCGGTCTAATGGTACTATCCCGACCGAAAATATGCAGACGTCGACGACCTAAACAAAAGTGTTCGATTATATGAAAAATTTCGACTGGCTTCTCCAAGCTTCCATAATCTAGCTCTTCGGAGATAATTAGGTCGATGTCGACGTTCGCATGAATGAAATCGCCGTCGGTCGACCGCCTTACGGTTCCTTTGATGCCCATAAGACAATGCTCCTTGGTACGCTGAAATACGGCCCTCGGTTCTAAATTCTTCGAATGACCCGGATTTTTTATGTTAGTCCTAATCCAACATATGTCTTCGCAACGTCGAAATCCCCACTTCCGCAAACATACACGTCCCATGTCGAGTCCCTCCGAGCTTCCGCACCACAAGAAAACGAAGCTTCTTTGTGCGGCCAATTCGCCCACATCCAAGTTCATGATTTGATCCCAAGACCAAAACTTTGTGTTAGTGACGCCCATCGTCCGTTGATACTCCTCCAATGGGGGTTCGATTAAAATAACGTCAAACTTATAGTTTAATGTCTTCAAGTCGTAAGTATTTAAATCACATTTTAAATACATGGGCGGCGTGGCGGTCTTGGAGATGAGCTCGTCCTTTAGCTTAATGAGTTCGCGCAATTTCGGATATTCTTCAAAACGATCCGCGAGTCCGACATCACGAATGAAGTTTTGGGGACGCTGGCCAGTATCTACGAAGTGCTGGCAATAATCGTTATGGGGGTTGGAAGATTGTGTACCCTGAAAGTTGCATAGTCAGGTAAATGTGCATAATGAGATAATAATATAGTAAAATCGCAAGATGGATACTTGTATTACCTTAAGAAAAGTGGAGGAGTCACGGTATACAAGCTCATCAGAGGGATCATCTTTGCCGTCAGTTTTGTCTAGAGAATCCTCGCCGTCGTCGTCTCTTTTACGCTTGCGGACATCCGAGGAGTTTCCTAATACTTGTCTTAGCTCATCGACAGTCGAAACTCCTAGCTAAAGTCACAATGTGTATTTATTGTGCGAAATGTTAATATTTACCGTTTGTGCTAGCAGTTGCTTGCGCTTTTTAGATCTTTCTCTCAGTTCTTTTAGCATATCACACATTTTGAATTGTTTGTTTAAGCTTTATCGTTGTTTATAAAAATGGCTTTATATAACAACAAAGAATAAATTATTGGTTATATGGTCATATACCGATAGTTCAGCAAAAATGCAATAGAGGGCTTTTATCGTGTATGAAGCGAAAGCACAAATATCAAATACAGGGTGTTGCGAAAAATGACGAATCAACACCATTATTCTAATCTGGGTCCCTAGGTCCTAAAATAGCATGAGATAAAGTTCGTAGTTTTGAGTAAAGCAATGATAATTGGCCCACACCTATGCTCTTTGACGTGGCACCACGCTCATTTGACCCAAGAACCCTCGTTAGTTGCCTACACAAATGTTAATTGCTACGCTGGACCACTTTTTTCGACTCTACTAAGCTCCATGGTTGTGCAAACAAGTTTAGAATATTTAGGGTCAACCGCTGGGGCACAGGTGAACCCATAAAGTAGAGGTAATTGCCTCCTCTACCAGGCGCTAACTAGCCGATTTCCATTTTTCTCCAGGAACCGGAATCGGTACCGGAACCCTTAAAAAGTAATTCTATGTAAGTAGTACGGAACCGGAACCCACAGCTGGGAAGTATGCATCTTGCTGTAATGGTGAGCATGAGCTAGTGGGTTAGAAGCTCGAGTATATCCAAGTGGATTTCAGGTTCTAAATCAAGTTTGGAGTAAAGGGTCGAGTTGGTAGGGTAGCTGCTCTAGAGGGATAGAAACAATAACCGATCACGATAAGGGATTGAGGAGGAAGACTATCGTTGGTAGAAATTCCTTTCGATGAAACCTTTCATTGCTTGGACTATACTATGAAGGATAGAATGTTCACCTCTCTCCCTCGCCCCCTTTAAAATTTGTACTAAAGACATGCCTATGTAAAATCTGCTTACTTTCAAGGCAATAATTCATGGGGAGCCCGATTTATGACAATAAAAATTTTATGGCTGGCGTCCGGCACACCTTCAAGGTTACTTGAAAAAAAAATCCAAGAAAATTCCCCTAAAAGTAGTTCAAAACCACAGCAGTAGACCCGGACGGACAAAACGCAAATTCTTAAAGAAATGCGCTAAAAATACATACGAGATGTTCGATTCTAAGCGTAAAAAAATATTTGTACCTACACATTTTCTTAGTCTGACTATAATTTGAAGGAATCTAAAATGTGACTTTATATATTTCAGGTGGGGTATGCTCTGTAGTTATAGTAAACGATACAGAGACCTCAGATCGACCTTAAATTGTTTATCAAGAGATGGCTCGATCAAAATTGTTCGAATTTGAAATAATTGCCTATTTTAAAAAACAAATTTTACGCTTAATGTAATTATTTTACTCAAAATTGGACATACTGTAAACACAATTGTATAATAATAATTGTACATGGACATTAATAAACTGAATAATAAACGAAACTGATGTTTTAAAAATGTTTCTGATAAGCCCAACAAAAACTGGTTCATATCTCTTATAATATCCTGCATTGACTTCATACCAGTCAAGAACTTGTTGAAGAAAGAATGCAATAGCTTTATTGAATCTATTTAAAGAAGGCAAATTTTTAAATACTTTGCCATTAAAGTAATTTATATTTAGTGTGTTAAGCCCAGTGTTTAGTTTTTAAGTAAGTATATGGAAGAATGGCTTGCAATTTTATGACTCCACGTGCCGCGGATGTAAAATCGGCCTCCGACACCCTCTCAGAAGTATCCGAGACAGGAACGGGTACGTCCGACTGGACTTCAGGATGGGATTCGAAGGAAGATTTAAGAGACTTTATCACCAAAATCGGAGTGCAGGACGTCAACGATTTGTATCAGGATCGTTTTAGAGTTGATAGGAAAAAATTGGAGCACATGTTGATTGGTAAGTCGCACATTGGGCGCCGTCTTCTGATGCTAACGTTTACAATTTTAGGGGATAATGAGGCGCCTGAGCCTGCTGATACATTTTTTCATAAGGCAAGGATTATCACAACGGGATGGAGGTTATTAATCTGAAGTTTTGCAGGTGATGGAAAATACAAATACCTACATTACGTGGCCAAGTAAGTTGAAAATTGGGGCGAAATCAAAAAAAGATCCTCACGTCAGGATTGCGGGCCGACCTGAAGATGTGCAGATAGCGAAGGATCGAATAATCACCGTCTTAAACACTAGGGTACCTATCATTTAGTCCATCGTCCATTATCTAAAATCCATTTTAGAGTAGTCGAGTCACCATGAAAATGGATGTCAGTTACACGGATCACTCGCACATTATCGGTAAAGGAGGGTTAAGTATAAAGCGTGTTATGGAAGAAACGCGCTGTCACGTGCATTTTCCCGATTCGAACCGCTCAAATCCCACTGAAAAGAGCAATCAAGTTTCCATAGCTGGGGACATTGACGGCGTGGAGAAGGCGAGAAGTCGCGTGCGGGTAAAAAAAGGTTCACTACCACCACAACTGGCTACATTGCAATTTTTAGAATCTCACCCCTTTGATTTTCTGCTTTGAGCTCCCAATTATGGGATCATCTCATAATATGCCCGATGGAAATACACCATACGTTGTTAAGGTGCAGCAACAATACAATGTCCAGGTGATGTTTCGCACACGACCAAAACTCCACGCAACCTTGGTTATGGTGAAAGGGGTGGAATGGGAGGTGCATCAAGTGAAGCAGGCTACCATGATGTTGGTGGAGTATATGTGCGAAAGTTTAACGGTACTATACCAAGTTGGTGCCATGTCAATTTTGATAATGCCGCTTTTAGAGTCAAATACTTATACAAATGTCCATGGAAATCTCGCCTCACCATCACTCGCTGGTGACCGGTAAAAATCACAGCAACCTGAAGATGATCACCCAGAACACCAACACGCAAATAATGTTTCCGGACGCGCAAGATCCCAACATTCCAAGTTTAAAAAAGAGCAACGTCATTATAAACGGAAACATTCACAATGTCTACTGCGCTCGGCAACAGTTAATGGTAACTGAAACCTATGACCAAATTTCAGTTAACATTTGAGTGTAGGGCTCCTTACCGTTGGTGCTGATGTTTGATTTACCCGAGGACACAATGGATCTGCCAATCGAATCCGATCAGATTGCCAAAATTCAGAGTGCCCTAGACGTTACGATCAGCATCCGGCATAAGGCTAAGCAAAATACAATGGCCTGCATCATTAAGGGAATCGAACGATACGCTAGTGAGTGCTCAATATTTAGGTCATTTCCTCAATGTGTGTTCATTTATTTATGAAAACCCCTAGGTTAATCAGTGAGTTTACCCACACCTCGTTACTTTAAATTTGATGCCTTAGTATTCATGCGTTTCCTCAAATTAAACCACAAACGGTTTTTGAATTATTTAAGTTTCTTGATATACCCATTTGGTTGTCGACAGTTCTGATTAAAGCTGAGTGAAAATTAAAAAGGCTGCAAAGCTCCATTTTATTTCACTTTTTACAGAAACTGTTTATTTTAGATATAGGGATGTATTATAAACTTGCCTTTTTTTAAGAGAAAATGGAACTTTCCATTTGTCAATCATTGACGCTTTTAATTCTCGGGCAGGAAACGTAAAACCTACTTTACGAAATCCTAAATCATTTATTTACAGCTTTACTTCTCAATTAAAAATAGGAGAAGCTGTAGGGGCAAAACCTATCGAGTTCTGGGCATAAAATAGAAGTACAGTATTTGAATTCATTTCTTCTAAACTTTAGTTTTCCAGTTTCTTGAACCAGCTGACTGTATATTATGCTTTCATTAGGTTTCTTCTTGCCTGTCAGATGTTACCTACTAATATAGAAAGTTTTTCAGAGGTTTTTGCATTTTTTTGTCCATAATCACATATCATTATTGACTAAAGCCACCCCTTTCGTGTGTGTACCAATAACCTGTGGCTTTTTTCAGGTAACATTTACGAAGCAAGAAATCGTATCTTGGACATTAGAGAACCGACTATTGTGGCAGACATTCCACCTTCCTATTTTCCACCACAAAATAGTAATAATCATTCGGAAAGCGCACCGACAATAAATATACAGCCAGTTTCGCCCTTAATGTCGCCTATGATTTCGCCAAACTGGCACTACCCACCTGCTTCGTACAATCCACCCTTCGTCGGGATGCTACATCAGCCGCAGTTTACATACAGCATGATGCACGGATCTTTAGCTAGTAGCGGGTGAGAGAAAATGCCACTGTATATTTCATGTAGCGTACGTTGTTTCAGCTACCACTCGCTAGGGCAATTTTCTAGCAGTTCACTATCACTGGAGCACAGTCACGAAAGCGCAAGTCTAAATTCAATTTCAAGCGCTAGCCCCCTTTCAAGTCCGAAAGCAAGTCCGCGCCATAACACAACTGCTATTGGCCGAGGCAGTACAGACTCACCGATTTCTGATAAATCAGGTAGGGACTCACTAATACGCTTTTGAATCCCAAAAAAGTAACACTCACATTTTGCAGAAGTGAACTCTGTTCTATCAGACATCAACAACGCAAACTACCATGGGACGACGGTTTCGAAACGTTCTGATAACAGTCCAGACTTTGACCAAAAACGACTAGCTGGAATCAGAGCGATGCAAATGCGACCATCTGGTGGATACAGGGTTCCGACAAGTACTTGGTCGGGCTACGGAATAAGCCATACGAGCCCCGGATCACTTCAGTTAGAGTCAAGTTCGAACAAGGAAGATGACATTTGGAAAACAACGGCGACGAAGTTAGACACGACATTTTCATCACCGTCCACTAGCGGTCTAAATACAAGCAATTTCCTCGATCACACCCCATCGAACGTAATAAATAGAATAACAAGTTCTCACTGGCCTGACCTCATCTCACTATTAACTTCAATTCGACTAGAAAAATACGTTGGACTATTTACATCGCACGAGATTGATTTAACTACGTTCCTTTCATTGACCGATCAAGATTTAATCGAACTTGGCGTTACCGCCTTTGGTGCGCGACGTAAAATGCTGTTGATAATTTCAGGTGAGTGATTTATATAACCCGTTTCGACAGGATCATCAGCGAAAAATTGTTGTAACCCAATTATTTGTAGAACTTAACAAACGTTCGACGCCCTTCTCTGCGGCACCCGGAGCCGAACGTAAGAGCTCTTCTTCAACTTTAAGCAATCACAGCAGCCCAAGAGAAAATTGGTAAACAAAGTTTCTGACAAATGAGCAATTTCCCGGATAACGATGTGGGTTTATGAGCATGCAGACTGTATATGCATGGATGCATGGTAATCGTTGTATTTATTATGGAGTGTATCGTTTCTAGATTATAAGGGTGGCAAAAATGATATTGCTTATTTGTTGTATTTTATACATTTAATGATGAAATTTCAAATTGATAGACGCAAATAAGTGGTATCACTTTCTAGTTTAAGTATACTAATTAATGTTTTATATGTCTGCATATAGGTATAGGTACGTTATATTTATACATCCGCAGTCTTTTTACTCACTTTCGAAATTTTTATACTTTTGAAAACTTAGATTTTTCACATTTTATTTAGATAAATATTTTTTAATGCGAATTATTGTTAGTGTCTCTATTGAGCAATTGATTGGGTCTATATGTCTAATGCCTACTAACACTGTGATTTTAGCATGTAATGTATGTTTATAGTTATAAGAAGGAATGCACTAAAGGTACCTATTTTAAAAGTTTGTTAATTGTGATTTATTGATCAAAAATGATTATGATGCTATAGATATTGTTAATGAAATATAATAAATTTGTTTTGCATGATTGCTTCATTTCTTGTAATAAAAATCATGCAGGGCGGATACTCATAATAATTTGTGTATTGTGTTCCCTTATATTTCCCATACCACAACCCACCAGCAAGCTTTATCTACGACTGGATATGATTCAGTTGTACTGTGGCTTATTCCTTATGAACCTGACGAGCTTATCGAGCGACTTCATGACACCTCAAACAAACAAAAAAATTTCTGCATGATGCAATCGTTTGGAAATTATTTCTTTCCGTATCGCTTTGCCACGTGCCAATTTTTCTTTTGTTATAAAAATTATTATTTTTTGTTTTTATTCTGCTACTTAGTAAAACTATCAAATATGTATGGTGTCCGAATATTTATGTGTCAGTTAATTGCGCTAGTTTTCCTATTTTTATATTATGAGAGCATTAACAAATAGGTTTTTTGCTATTAGACTTAAATAATAAACTTATAATATACAGTGTGTCCCAGATCGCGTGGGATTGCATGGGTAACTTTGTTATTATTAAAGATAGAGAATTGGTTAAATGGGCAATGTTTTGCAGTTTTGGATGCTTATTTAAAATTTTCTTATGGAAATTCAAAATGTCGCATAGGTTCGACGTAAATTCAAAAAAACTAAAATTGGTCATTTCCTTGAATGTTTTATATCATCGAAAGTATAAGAGATATAAAAAAAAAGTTTTATATAAAAGTGACTGTCTTTGATACGCTAAATTTAGAATTGATGTAAAAAAAAAATTCAAGATGGCCACTTTTGAGGAACATTTACCAACTTCCTAAAGTTAAGGGCACTATATTGGATTTTTAGATTACTTATGATAGATTTTTTAATTCTCTTTTCAACCAGCTATTATAACATAAGATTGAAAATAAGATACCAGTTATATTAACGGTTTTTGTATTTTAATCAAGTAGTCTGTGACGAATAAACAAAAACAAAACAAAACCTATTCGAGGCAACAAAACAATGAAAATAATTACACCAGATGTTTAAAATACTGGCCATTATTAGTGCAACACACTTCAAGGCAGTTTAGTTTAGGCAACGTGTTGCCATTGATGATTATTATTATTATTATTGTAGTGGTAGCTACTTCCACTTTACTTTTATTTTTTAATTAAGTACTTAGTTTTATAATTTAATGTACTGTACATAATTCGTGAATTGTGACCTGAGCAGCTAGGTTGTTGGTAGGTAGCATAAACCAACCCTTTCTTCAAAACATATGTTGTCGAGAAAAATCCTTTAAGGAAGTTTATTGGAGAATTTGTAAATCATGGTGAGCAGTTAAAGATCCAACGAAGATTACATTACACGCCACAAAATACATTAATTTAAAAAAATATTACTTGATTTTGGCGTGAAACTACAACATGTAGGTTTTCCTGTGACGAGTATAGTGTTCTCCTTATGTCGATTTGAACACTCCGCAGTTAGAAAAATAAGATTCATCTGTCCAAAGACTCGGACTGGTAAAACTGTTAGTTTCGATATTCTTGCGGATAAACCACCTACTGATCTACAAAATGTGACCTGGGACAATGCATCAATGGTAATACATTGTGTAAAATAAAGCAAAGTGTCTTGAAATGTGTTTAACTGGATAATGGCATGACATTCATTCGAGGGGATAGTGTGTAGTTATACCACCATTTGTAGGTATGTAAGTATGGATAATAAGATAGTCAATAAGTGATGTTATAAAAACCAAATTTTTCTAGGCCTACCTACTTATATAAAATTTTGGAGAGAGTTGTAATGCCCAAACCCCCCTCTCATGAGTGCGCCCCTGATTTTTTAAACATCTGATGTAGGTAATTATTTTCATTGTTTTGTTGGCTCGAATAGATTTTGTTTTTTTTTAATTCATCACAGCCTACTTGATTAAAATATAAAAACCGTTTATATAACTGGTATCTTATGTTATGATGGCTCGTTGAAAAGAGAATTAAAAAATCTATCAAGTAATCTAAAAATCCGATATAGCGCCTATTTAACTTTAGGAAGTTGGTAAATGTTCCTTAAAAGTAGCCATCTTGAATTTTTTTTGACATTAATTCTAAATTAAGCGTATCAAAGAAAGTCACCTTTATATAAAACTTTTTTTTATATCTCTTATACTTTCGATGATATATAAGACATTCAAGGAAATGACCAATTTTAGTTTTTTTTAATTTACGTCAAACCTATGCGACATTTTGAATTTCCAAAACTAAATTTTAAATAAGCATCTAAAACTGCAAAACATTGCCCATTTAACCAATTCTCTATCTCTAATAATAACAAAGTTTCCCATGCAATCCTACGCGATCTGGGACACACTGTATAATAATTATTTCTGTACATGATATTTGTGACTTTGACATTGAATCGAATTTATTATTTTTTTCGATTCTATTTTAAAAATGCTAATGCCTGAACATTTATGTGTTAGAGATCCTGTTAGTACCTATTTAGTAGTGATATTGCTATTGGTAGTTCAGATCAATGCATCACAATGATACACAAGTCCCCCCCCACAGAGATAGGGTGAAGTTGGTACCTACATTGGGGGAACATCCAGTGTAAATAATGGCAAAAGGTTGTATACAATAATAATTCACACATTTTTAATGTGTGGGGGGAGGGAGACTCAAACCTCGTAGGTAATAATTGGAGGGGCTTGAGCACCCAGTCCCCTAAGCCGGTATCCTTGGAATTGTGTTATGGAAACATTTTGAGAATCCCTTGAGGGATGTTGGCTTCTATTAGAAATACACAGAAAGTATAAATGTTGGTAAGTATATACTCGAGTATATAAAAGCAAATTACGTAGATGAACAAAATCCTTACTACCTAAGATTTTTTTCGAACTGAACACCTAGTTGTCCTAGGATTTTAATGTCGTGTTTTACATGAAACTGCTGTTTAAGGTCACTTTGATTAAAATCAGCTTTCAGAATATTACAAAAACCGCTGTACGAAACACTTAAAATGAATTTATTGAGGCATAAGAGACAGCCCAGTACGAAAAAGAAAAGCTCAAATTGCATCTACATAAAAATGTTCCTTTTATTGTTTCAGTATCTTCCCCCAGACAATAACACATGTAATACTTGAAGTGAAAACTTAAAACAATGCCGTAAACAATTACAAACATAATTTGCTCTTTAAAAGATGTCAACTGTCGCAAATTCGGTACTAGAAGTAAATAAAAATACTTAATTCAACTAAAATAGTCATGCTCAGTTTTAAACATACGATGAATAGTGACAAACAGTACACAGTAAGTCCTCTCATACACAATCGATAACTTAAAGCAACATTCTTAAACATCAACAGTACCATTTATTTACAAATTACAAGAAATTACTTAATCGCCTTACTAGTGACAACGCGATCAAATAATCTTGCAACCCTCTCATACTTCGCTATGTATTGCTCGTATTCTGCTAGATGTTTCACTAAAATATCTACGCGCGGCTAATCTAAATCTAATCTTGGAACGGGCAACGAACCGCAGTGCATTTTTGACTCCTTCATTTTATTTAACGACTTCACTAAATCGTCCATAGTGATCGGACGTAGCGCATCATGAAATTCATCCTCTGAATCGGTCATAGCGTTTCTATTACTAATACAAGCTTCTTCGTTAGCGGGCACATTACGCATGTAATCACGTACACGGTACACGGAGGCGTTTCTGCAGAGCTCGCGTAAATCGGAGCCCGAGAATCCGTCAGTTGACTTTGAGAGGGTCGTTAAATTGACTTCACTGGAAACTGGCTCGTTCTCTAAAATTAACTGCAGTATTTGTAAGCGCTGAGGCGCATTCGGCATCGGAACATGAAAAGTGGCAGGCATGCGTCGTAGAATCGCGCGGTCCAGATCTTGTGGACGATTTGTAGCACCCATTATGATAACTGTGCAACTCGAATCGGTAGATAGTCCGTCCCAGAATGACATGAACTGCGCCTTCATCATCGCGGTCGCCTCGTGATCCGTACTATTCCGCATCCTTAAAAACGAGTCGATCTCATCAATGAACACAATGCAAGGTTGCAACTTGACGGCTAACGTGAAGACTGCGGCCGCCAGCTTCTGACTTTCGCCGTACCACTTGTCGGTGAGAATTGAAACGTCGAGATTAATGAAACGTGTCCCCGCTTCTTTCGCGGTCGCCTTTGCGATTAGCGTTTTACCGCAGCCCGGAGGTCCGTGGAGCAGTACACCTTTCGGCGGCTGAGTCAGCTGAGAGTCAGTGAAAAGATCCTTTCTTTGTATGGGTAAAATAACGGTCTCACGTAGTTCTTGCACTAAACCTTGTAAACCGGCTATATCCTCCCAAGTTACCAGGATATCCTCCGGGTGCACCAAGTGTGCTGCGATCATCATCTCGTAATCACTAAGTTTGTCCACGGACAGAGGAGTATTACCACTGCCGGCTAGCCTCCGTAGCTGTTCTTGTGCTCGTTTCTTTGCCTTCTTCTTACTTTTGTTAGTGGGATCCACCTGATTCATTAACCATTTGATACTGAGAAACGTAACTGCGGACACTAATGTTAAACGCACCACTAACCCTATTATTTCAGTTCTAGAAAATGTGTCTGACATCATTGTAGCTTAATGTGTCTTTTAATTAAACTCTTATTAAAACGAAAAGGCGCCAAGTTATATGGAAAATTTTACACTTACATCATTTTCCTTTATACCTACAATGAGGAAAATTTCGATTTTCGATGACTCGCTCTGATAAAGGATAGGGAGGTAAAATTTGACTGTATGTGAGACACAGATACATGTGGTTCCCAACACTATGATATACAGGGAGTTTCATAAAACTGAACATATAAATTCAGGTAAAAACAAACACAATAATCTGTTCTAATACAAAGCAAAAATAAGTGGGTCAGTTAAAATAGTCAAGTCAAATTAGTTGCAATTAAATATCACTTTAGAAAAGTATTCATATTGAAAAAGCATTATTTCACTTGAAATTTAAAAGAGTAACGGAAAAACAGTATTACTCTTGTTACTATTTAACTTACAAAAGCAGTAAAAACTACCCTTAAAATCATATTACAAATTTTTAAACGTTTAGAGGGAAATGAAAGATATTCTGAATGGTCTATATGTAGCGGGTGTTCAGCGAGGAATGGGACAGCGGAATATCTCGGGAACGACTGCAGATTTTGAAATTCTAGAAAGTTTGTTATAAATGTAAGCTAGTACCATATTTTTTTTTAATTAAATGCGTCAACGCTACGTGGCGCTACCTAACTTAATTTTTTTAAACGTAATACCCTACTTTTATTAGATTTTTGGAATTTAAAACATATTTGTGATAACTCTTTCGCGCCATGGCGTGCCTTGTAGTTCCACTGAACGTAGTGCAGCACACCACATTACCGGGAGATTCATTGATGTTTGCCGTACAAGGTACAAGAACAAAGGCTTGTTCCTCGATGAGGAAGCTTAATTTAATTTCAGTCATCTTACTCAAAAGACAACTTATGACTCGTACAAATGTTTCGTAACGTCGCGTCGCTTCATTGCAGTGCAGTTCCGCGTAGTGCGGTCTTACCTTAAAGTGCGTGTTTTAATCTCGAGGGACAGTGGGTAAAATGGGTGGCGCAAAAGAAGTGATCCCTTGAGAAATAAGTATAACTTCTATAATTTTCAACATAATTTTTATTTGTTTATATACACAAAATCTACATTGAACCCAATTCATTCGCTTCAGAAACTAACTTGCGTCCTTATACACAATAGAAGCATTTCCTCGAAAGTCTCCATAGCTTTCACTACAGTTTCTTTATCAATGGCTGTTAATTCTCCACAGCGAAAAAACGATGTTCAACGTTCTACTGTAGGACTATGTAGTTCAAATGCAACATCGAGTATGACGAGTTGCCTACACACCAGGGTACACATTCGAAACTCGCACCGTATCGTATTGTTATAAATTTTGAAGCCATTAACCCTACGTACAACGTTTAATTAATTTTAAAATGATGTAAATATGTAACAGAGAGTTTCTATGATATGATAATATGAATTTAGTATTAATTCTTTCCACGCGTAAACAAATGAATTGTTGGGAAACAATTGCAAATCAATAAACAATGATGAAGTCCATAGCAACCTGAAGTTTATGTGTTTTGTAAATTTTGTGTCCTGTACTGCCCAAATGTAACATCATAAAGCAAAACTACGGTAGGTCTTTGAATTTTATATTAAAAGAGTAGGCACCAAAATTTATAAAATATATCGTTCTGACATCTGTTGTAAATATAGTGAACTGAAAGCTACTTGTTGCCAATAAATCTAGGGAACTTAATTATTACCATCTTAATGTTGCACTACATATGCACAGATGTCGCCACCTTACGACAGAAAACTGCACCTACCCCACCAGTAATAATATAGTTTCTTGCACGTATTGGCTTCAGATAGAATTCGATTTAGCAAACTAACGTTAGATGTCAGAACGATTTATTTTTTTTAAATTTCAGGACCATAAAAAAACAAACTGCATATAATTTTGTTACATTTAGGCAGGTATAAGTAAACAGAATTACTAAACATAAAACTTTACCGTTTATAATAATTGGTTGCTGTGTACTTCAATTATTTTTCATACTTTTCGTATTATACAACCAAAACCCCTCTTTTACTTATTTCAATAATCATTTGAAATTTAACGAAATGCCATAACGTAGGGTGACTTCAAAATTTGAATATATACCTACTTTAAAAATGTATAAAAATGCGATATGGTCCTAGCCCTGAGGGGAGCAATTCTCAGGGTAGGCTCGGGTCCGACGAAGACTCCACTGCCTTCACGAGCCAGCTCTTCCCCCTTTTGTTAACCTCTATTCCGCAGTACGCTGGCACCCAGATCAAGCTTACCCTATCACCCTACACTGGTAATATGTGCCTAATCTATCTAGAGTTTGCCTGCAATGGCAATGAACTGGCGTAGCCGATCGGAACCTGTCTATCTGACAGAGGGCCTTCTGCATATGTATACACACATGTTTATTACGGTAACATTTATGGAAGTTCTCCTGTGCACATGTCATGCCCTCCACTTCCCGGTACACCCCCAACTTTGGGTGCTTCTGAATCTCTAGGCTTCTTCTCAGGCTGCCCTGAGCCAGACCCTGGAGTGCTTCCCTCCGACCTGGGACGCTTGGTCCCTGACGTGGGATTGCACCCCTGCGCCAGCCTTTGGTGTAGGGCCCGCTTGACCCGAAATTTTACTCTCGAGCTGCCGGGCGCTTTCTAGCTTCCACCTTCTGATTCTTCTTGCGATTAAGAGTTGGCCCATCACCAGGGGCCGTTCCCTCTTTCGAGGAGCTTGCCCTTTGAGGGCCCGGCTTGTTAATCCCCTCTCACGAGGAGCCCGGAAAGGGTTTGTTTGAGTACTCGCCCATGCAATTCCCACTAGTAATGCGGAAATGCGGTCTCACCTGGACAGAGCCGCTTGCCCAGGGCTTGGCTGCTAGGCTCTTCTCGAGGGAAAGGAGCTACCACTCGGAGGTCGCCCGGTAGGGTCGCGAACATCTTGATTTGGGAGGATGGTCTGCGGCGACGACCTTCGTTGCTACCAGTTTGGCTTTTAGTTCCGACGAGTCACTTGAATCGTCACTACCCACACCGAAGTTATGGACTAGAAACAAATTTCGAAAGAAAATTTAAAGGGCTGTAACTTTTGAACTAGTAGCCCAATCTTGGAACTGTTTGAAATTATGGATTCTACAGGCCACATTCTATAAGAAAATCTTTTTCCGGGTCGATCTGAGACAATTTTTTTCTCGGGGCTCAAAAAAAGGCAGTGTATAACCTTCCTTTTTTACCAAAAATCGCCTACACCAAAATTTCTCGGGAAAACACTTTTTCTTATTAATTTGGGTGCGTAGAATCCAAATCAATTTGTACTTTTTCGATCAGACTTCTCAATCAAACGTTATATAGACTAGAAAAGAATTCAAAGGGCTGTAACTTTTGAACTAGTAGCCCAATCCTGGAACTGTTTGAAATTATGGATTCTACAGGCCACATAGTCCAGTAACTTTGTTCCTGAAAATGGGGGGTACCAAGCGTCAAATCCGGTAGTTCTGATTTTTTGTAGGATTGCTTATGTTGTTAACCCAATGTATAATTCAAGTTTTCGACCTCGAGCGGCGAACGCAACATAGTCAAATATACTAAAAACCGAGGAATTTTCGTTTTCTTTTCAGATTTTGACGATTTTAATCCTGAAGGCCCAGTTTTTCGCCAATAACGGTTCAATAAGTTTTCAAAGCAGACCAAATAAGGTGAGAAGCAGTCATAAGGGAATCAAGTACACTCTATACTACGATGGGCATCGCACAAGGAAGTGTAATTGGACCACTGCTATTCATTCTTTCGGTGAACGACATTGATTTAGTCTTACCCCAGGGCGATAATTGTTTAATTACTAATTACGCAGACGATTCTAACATCCTGATAGAAGCAGAGAAATTTGATAACCTAATGTTAAGTAGCAACAAAGTGTTCGGTGACATGAGGGCCTATTTTAGTGCTAATCAACTCCTCCTCAACGAAAATAAAACACGTGTGCTCTTCAAATCTGTGCATTCAAATTTAAGTGTGCCTGACGTAATCAATATTTGTGGTGCTGAAAGGCGCTTGTGTGAGAACACTAATTTTTTGGAATAACTCTACAATCCACTTTGAAATGGTCCGCGCGTATAAGTAGAATCTGCATAAAATTAAATTCTGCATTGTACTCTATACGTGTCATGAAACCATACCTCAATGTGCATGTTTTAAAATCTGTTTATTATGCGAATTTTGAAAGCCGGTTCAGATTTGCTATAATATTTTGGGGGCATAGTTCTGACTGTGAGAAAGTTTTCTTAATACAAAAAAGAGTAATCAGGTCCATTTTCTCGTTATCATACCGTCAATCGTGCAGAGGCGCATTTAAAGGTAATGGAATTCTTACCTTCTCAGGGGTGTATATATTTGAAATATTAGTGTTTATGCTCAAGAATAAACTTTTATTTAGTCACGATAAAATCGGACACAGCTACAATACAAGGAAGCTGGAGGCGTCGTACAACGTACCCATGCATAGACGAACTGACACGGAGAAGAACTGCTATTATTCGTGCATCAAATTTTATAATAGACTTCGAACAAATATACAAAATTTAAGTAGTCTTAATGAATTCAAAAGAGCGGTGAAAAGCATATTAATTCAAATTGAACCCTATAGCATATCAGAATTTATGGAGCACCAGCTTAAGCTTTGACTATATGTATTGACAATACTTGCGTCAAATGTATTTCAATGTAGGTAATTGTAAACATTTTTCGGCAAATATATTATATTATTATTGTTATTATTATTAATAGATTCCGAGATAATTCTTTTCAAAGATTGTCAATTTTTCGAATTCAAAAATCTTTCACAATACTTTATGGGTGACTTTTCTATTCTGTTTTACACAGATGCCAAGAATGGGCGGTATTACGCTGAAAAATAAAACGTCCAGCGAATTTTGTAAGGCGTTTTTTATTTTCCCTGATTTTTTTCTGATCTAGAAATGGTGGAGGATGTATTGTGGAGAGATGTTACACAAGATACTGACAATCCAGCCACAAACCTTTCAAGTGAGGAAATGGACGATGCTCAACCGTGCTCGTCCAAGAAGGGAAAATATACTTAGATGGAAGTCAAACAAAATTTCTTTTTATAAAATGACTGTTTTGAAGTTTAATTAAGAATATCATTTACACCTCTCGTTTTCTTTTGTAGAATTACAGAACAACAAAATAGTGATAACAATTTTCGACTTTGAAAAAATCGATAAACTTTGAAAAGCATTATCTCGTAAACTATTACGTCTATAGAAACGGTTGTAGCCTCAAATTGTAAACAATTTAGTCTACTTTCAAAGCGTATTCATTAGTTATTTTCGACAAACTGGTCCTTCAGGGTTAAAATCGCAAAAATCTGAAAAGAAAACGAAAATTCCTCGGTTTTTAGTATATTTGACGATGTTGCGTTCGCCGCTCGAGGTCGTTGTTGTTATATTTCTTCACTATAGCTCTTAATATAATCAAAGTAGCGTTGTTTTTCTCATTTCTACTAGCTCCTCATGCAATATTTTCGATGTAAAACTATAGTCTGTGCTATATTATTTGGTAGATTGTCCACTGTACCTCTTAATATACTCGTAGTCAAGGTGGCATAATTTTTTCATTCTACCAGCTCTCCAGGCTATAATCCTTCAGAAAAGTTTAGGTATTTTTAAATCGATCGGAGACAAGTCGATTTTAGAGGTAAGACTTCTTTTCAGAATCCGGGCAGAGGGGTTAGTTATCCCTTTTCAATACGACACTGTTAAAAGCAACTGATTGTGGGCCCAAAAACAGCGATTATTGTGTCTTAATTGTTATAAACATACAAATTGAAATAAAACGATGCGACACTTTGTTTTGCAGATTGTAAATTTTTTTAACAGATTAAGAGCGCACGCTCGACGCTTTTCGAAACTTTTAACTTTCTAGTACATTTAGTAGCGTCGGGACGTTGCTTTGGAAATGAGCGGCGCTTTATAAGTTAGGTATCTATGTTTAAGTGTAGTGTTTTCACGCTGCAGGTTATCATGAATTAAAAACTAAGGTAGGTGAGTCTCTAGCCCTAACTCAATTCAAAGATCTCGTTTAATTCGTAACGTCCACTATAAAAACCGTAGTTGTTTTGTGCACTTACCTGTACTTACCTTTCATTAAACTTTATGGCAACTGTAAATTTGTAACAAAGACAAAAGTCGCGTAAAAACGGCTTTAAATGAACTGAGCAGACAAAAAAGCATTGCGGTACATACCTCCCATGTGCGTCGTTTCGAGCAAAGCACAAAAAAGAACCGCGCTATGACAGATCCGTAAATTAATAAATATTAATAGCCATTAAATCCCTTTGGACTGAAAACTGGATCGTCTGGATTAGCTTCCGGGATGTGGGTAAATATGAGCTTTAACTTAAACTGTGCAGGTGCCTCCTTCGACTGCCACTAATGCACTTTTGGAAAATAAAAACAAGTTTCTAGTAACAATTTAACGTCAATAGTCCTTTCCATAAAGGTAAAGAAAAAACCATACGATTTTACATGTAAATTTTGGTTTTTACTGAATGCTAAAATCTAAACTTCTTTGTTACTTATTTAAATGAGAAAACACTGAGATTTCCTTCCAACCATCAACAAATTTGAATTTTTCCTAGTAGATGATTGAAGAGAAATATTAAAATGCAGGATCTCTCTTCTATAGCATTTGTATTATTTAGAGTATTTCAAATTTTTCAGGTTTTCCTATCCCCTTTATTCTCTGCGTAGTGTAACGGTAGCTGTAAATTTGCCTTTTTTCATTATTAGTTTTCTGGTAATGGGGGTTCCTGATGGCTCTTTTCAACAGCTCTCGATCCTATACTCTCAATTACCTTCTTCTTCTTCCTCTTTTCCTTTATCCCTGAACAGTTCCCTCGATTACTTCCTTCAACAAACAGTTGTTTCTTTCTACTTAGTTCTTCTACACTGCACTATTACTTATGTTCTCAGTCCAATTGATGTTTATCATACTTCTCCATATCCACATTTCAAAAACTTGCAACCTCTCCTGATCTCTTTTCATTGCTGTTCACGTTTCACTACCGTACACTCCTAGTGGGAGCGGTTCGTGATAAATATTGGTATTATTCGGCATTTCGTATTAAAATTGTGCCACTTGGAACATATGTTCCCTAGACTTATTGGAGTGATTTGAGTCGCAGAGCCGGAAGTTCCGTAATATCCAAAGCTAATTTCTGTGTGGGAAGCATGTTTCATTTATCATGTATAGGCCAATTGTATGATATCTTTAACGTCCGACAAGATTCAAAGGTTTTGACCGATTTTCGTAGTTGAGGTGACGTTTCTGAGATTCTTTTGGGTGAAGATTACCAAAAAAAGACCCATTAAAGGCCTTTTTTATGAAAGTTTTTGTATTTTGAATAAACAGATCGAGGTTAACTAAGTGCAAAACTGAAACTTATTCATTAATCCTGTTTTTAACTAAAAATTGTTGATTATTGAAACGTATTTACAAGTAAAAAGTCATCAGTCATCAAAGGGAAATGCCTCATCATCGCTCAGATCTCTTGTTGTAGTCGAGCTATAAAAAATATTTAGTTAAAATCATTAAAAATAAAACGCTGACAGTCATGTTTATAATAAGCATATACATATATTCTCGGCTGCAATTTTGGCAGTTAGAACTCTGTAGGGTGCAGGGAAGGTTGTTTCGTAAGCATGAGCACCTCATGGTCTCACAAGTTGACTTGCAGCCGCATTTTCCTACGATTGAGAACGCTTTCCCTTTTGATGGGATACAAGTTACGCAAGAAGAGGCGGACGGGCGAATCATCCTCTATGCGAAAGATATGGTGGAGCATGGAGCCCAGAACATCCTCGTCCAGTCTTGAGATACTGACGTTCTGATGGTCATATATATTTTGTTTTTTTTCTGAAAGAACTCGGACTGAAAGAAGGATATCTGTCAGGTGTTGGAGCCAAGCGTCGATATATAGTGACCCATTTGATTGTATTAGCACTTGGAGAAGAAAATTCACAAGTCCTACGGGGCTTTCATTGTTACACAGGTTGTGCCACAACGCCCTGCTTCAATTCTATCGGAAACAAGAAGGCGTTTATGACTTGGATGAAACGCCCGGACGTGACACCAGCTTTACTTGAACTCTCCAATTCACAAAGAGGAATAACAGAAAAAACAATTAAAACTTTGGAAGAATTTACTACCGTTCTCTATGACCCCGAAGCGCAGGAGAAATCCACTACTAATGTGGGAAAATATTTATTTTGTACCAAAAATAAATTACTGCAGTTCCTGTCCCCAATCAAGCAGGTAATTGTGTTGTGGGGGCACTGCTTCTATCCTACTGAATGCCCTCCACATCCGTCAACTTGGGGATGGACACGAGGCAAAGTGGGCTGGGAACCAAACTGGACCAAATATGTATAAATATGAAAGGAGCTCACAATCCTAGGGAAATGCGGCTGCAAGTGAACTTGTGAGACCATAAGGTGTTCATGCTTGCGAAACAGCCTTCCCTGCACCCTACAGTGCTATAACTGTCAAGAACACTGCAAAAATCGGAGCCGAGTATATATATGCACATGCTTATTTTATCAACATGACTGTCAGAGTTTTATTTTTAATGATCTTAACTAAATATTTTTTTATATCTCGACTGCAACAGGAGATCTGAGCGATGATGACGCATTCCCCTTTGATGACTTATGACTTTTTACTTGTAAATACGTTTCAATAATCAACAATTTTTAGTTAAAAACCGAATTCAATGAATAAGTTTCACCTTTGCACTTAGTTTACCTCGACCTGTTTATTCAAAATACTTAAAAATTCATAAAAAATAGCTATTTGTGTATTAAGAGCGCAAAATGATATATTGTCGATTGAAAGAGAAGAGACATTTGCCGCGCTAATCTCTTGAAATCTACAATCAATTTGCGCTCGAATTACACACAAGATTTTTTCTACAATCGAGCAGTTCACATATTTGCAAAAATTTAAATTTTTCACTCAAATATAGATTATTATTTTTATCTTATGCCCAAATGATTTACTCGTTGTCATTGGATACTCTGAGCAATGCATATTTGATTTATAGTTTATAATTTGGAGAGCGAGCGTTTTTTTATTTTGTCGCTTATAAGCGACAAATTGACATTACTCGAAAATTATGACGTTTGCGTTGTCAAATAGGAGCGCAAATGCCTGCTTTGGATATCGATTGTAGAAAAAGGCCTATAATGGGTCTTTTTTGGTCATCTTGACCCAAAAGAATCTCAAAAACGCCACCTCAACCACGAAAATCGGTCAAACTTTCCAAGAAACTTTCGAATCCTGTCGAACGTTAAAGATATCATACAATCATGCTTCCCACACAGAAATTAGCTTCGGATATTGTTTTTGTCGTTTTCACCCTGGGAAACCTCGTAAACGTCACCCTAAACGTAAAAATCGCTCTAAAAACAGATATATCCTGAAATTCGCCTCAATTTTGAAAATTGGCGCCATTTTCAATCCTAAGGGACGGAACTTCCGGCTCTGCGACTCAAATCACTCCAATAGGTCTAGGGAACATGTGTTCCAAGTGGCACAATTTTAATACGAAATGCCGTTTGTTTTCACGGGCCGCTCCCACTATCCATACAAATCATTTTATTAATCTCTTTCTTAACTGAGTTTCTATCTTATTGCATAAAATCGTCCTCTTACTACTAAATGCTTATTTTGCCATCGCTATTCTCCTAGTTTATCTTTAGAATGTCAACAAAAGCTACACAGAAAGTATTTCCTTTTTCCAAATATCTTTCACCGATCATTATCACCACTCCTATGCCCATTCCTCTGCTGAGACCAAACTATTCCTTCCCTATATTTTCTTCTATAACTTTGTTAAGCATTTTATTCAATATTTTCAATAAGATCTTTGCTGTGTGTGTCACTAGGCTAATTGCTCTAATTCTGAAGAGATTCTCTGCTTTAAATTATTTTATTACAATGACTCATTTCTGTGTAGGGATATCTCGTTATATTGGTGGCAATGATAGCACAGGGAAAAATTTAATCATGAGTGCTACGAAGGCGGATAAGAGTGACATGAATCCAATTTTCATTTTAAACTCAGGATTTAGTAGAACAGTTGGGTATTTCCGACACATTTTTGTAATATATGCGAATGATGTAACGCCAATGATGTACAAAATCGATTCATTCTTTATTGGTATGAAACAAAAGTAGGCAACAAAGAGGAAAACCTGGATTTCAATTTTAGACGCGTAGCGAATTTTGTCTCTCAAAATGCCCCCGGCTTAACATTTTTTTTAATTACCTTCTTAAGACTAAGAAGAAATACAAACCAAACATTCTGAACAGAAAAAGTAATTTTTGATTATGTTTTCTCATACGTAGAAAATTACAGTTTTATCATTGTGAAAGATTCAAGGAAATTGGTACCTAATACTGATTTTCACCACCCCGTGGATCGCAACATTTTGGTATGGAATGAAAAAAGTTCATTTACGTAATCTTATATTGCATGTTGTTTCCGCACGTTCAAAAACCTAATTATTTTACGCGTGTATTTCTCCCGAACATTTCGCGTTTCGGCGTAAGAGCTGATTGAATTGGCAAACTCTTATAGTCTCGACGATTATTTTGATGGAAAAAGTTCTTTAATTAAAAACGTTCACCGTTTTCTTAAGTACGGATACCATTAGACCCATTTTGGCCGTTCTAAAAAAAGGGCTTTGGACGACAACATGGGGTAGTTTCCTCAGAAACACTCGTGTAAATAAACGAATTAATAATCAATCAATTTAGAATTTAAATTCGATTTAATTAAATTTTGAGATCGCAAACATCTGCGGTTGGGGGCGTTTGCAATCTCACCGGGTATAACTAAAAAATTTCAATTTCAAATTCAAATATACCTTTAAAAGTCCTTTTCAGTGAACCAATGAGAACTGTTCAAGGATGTCAAATTAAATAAAGAAAATTACATTTCGTCAAATTTCGTAGCTAATATAATAATAAATATAGGGATGTTAACCCTTAAAAGCTTCGCGTTGCTAAAATTAAGCTTCCGAAACTGTATATTGAGGAAACAGGTTGGCTGTAATTTTATAACATTATGAAACGCTGCTAGTCCGATGGACCATTTTAATTTTAGTGATTAATAGAGAGAAAATGTAATTTTTCATCTGAATCGTGTTTGAAATTCGAACCGAGTCTTTCCTTTTAGCCTTCTAGGTCCTAGGATTACGTTGGTGGAAATTGCCATATAAACCGCAGGGGATGCTTTTATTTATTATAGCTTTCTGTTTTCGAAAATCGATCCGTTTTATTCTGCCCGTGTTTGGTTACAACGGATTTACATTTCTCAACCCATTTTTATTGTATCAATTCCAGAATCTGTTTTTAACCTATTTAAACCGCAATCAGCAAAATCGTTTTCATAAGATGGACACATTTCCTTTTTTTCACAGTGTATCTAAACTTGTAAAGTAAATAACTGCAAGCTTACAACCAGTAACTTATCAACCCCTATAAGATTCTGGAAACAAATTTTCTCTATTAAGTGGTTCGTACTACTATACTAAAGCCGCATCTACAATTGGTCCGCTATTTCCGCGGAAGCAGAGCTGATGGGCAGAATACTTTCAAAAAGTATTTGAATACTAAATAGTAAATACTTTACACAAATCAAAGGTATTTGAATACTAAATACTTTTACGTCCAGCACAAGCGAATACTAGATACAGATACATTGAAAAGTATTCAAATACTTAAAAAAATAAGTATTCAAATACTTTAGAATGTATTCGAATACTTTCAAAAGTATTTCATTAACTTACTTTGAAAAGTATTCGAATACTTGTCACTCAAATACATTAAACATTTAAAATAGTATACTAGATAAAAGTCTTAATACTACTTAAAAAATCAAGTTATACCGTTGAGTGAAGGATCTTATACTTTGTATGGGGTTAGCTTTATTTATATTTCTATTGTTATATACAAATTTAAGGGGAGTAAAAGCGTATTATTATTATTACATTATTATATAGGAGGTAACTACCAGGACCTTTCTTATACCAGTTATATCCTTAAGAATACGTGTACCAGCTTTCAAAGCGTCGGGCACATGATACGTACGCCTTTGTGAAATTAATCCTAGCGATTTTGAAACAGATCCATTTTTTACCATCCGTTTGTCCGTGTGCATGATATTTTGCTTAGAAACGTGCGATCGCGGTACACATGGTCTTAAGGAGATAAGAACAGTCCCTATTGTTTTTAAGTTACGTAGACTATCGAGTCAAAAAGTTTCACTCCAGGATCGTTCGGTATTCAGTTGTATCGGATTTTTATATTTGATTTTGTGGCAATGGAAACTTTCCCTAAACATTTCTAAATTGTTCTCAAATATTTGAATAATTTAAAAGTACTGCTTTTTTTTGAGGCCCGAAAAAAATTGTCTCAGATCGACCCAGAAAATTTTCTTATAGAATGTGGCCCGTAGAATCCATAATTTCAAACAGTTCCAAGATTGGGCTACTATAGTTCACAAGTTACAGCCCTTTGAATTTTCTTTGGAAATGGGTTTCTAGTCCATAACTATTGATTGAGAAGTCTGATCGAAAAACTAAGAATTGTTTTGGATTCTACGCACCAAAATTAATAAGAAAAAGTGTTTTCCGAGAAATTTTGGTGCAGTCGATTTTTGGTAAAAAAAGGAAGGTTGTACACTGCCTTTTTTTGAGCCACGAAAAAAAATTGTCTCAGATCGACCCGGGAAAAAAATTTTCATATAGAATGTGGCCCGTAGAATCCATAATTTCCAACAGTTCCAAGATTGGGCTACTATAGTTCACAAGTTACAGCCCTTTGAATTTTCTCTCGAAATTGGTTTCTAGCCCATAACTTTTGATTGAGAAGTCCGATCGAAAAAGTACGAATTGTTTTGGATTCTACGCACCAAAATTAATAAGAAAAAGTGTTTTCCCGAGAAATGTTGGTGCAGTCGATTTTTGGTAAAAAAAGGAAGGTTGTACACTGCCTTTTTTTGAGCCGCGAAAAAAAAATTGTCTCAGATCGACCCGGAAAAAAAATTTTCTTATAGAATGTGGCCTGTAGAATCCATAATTTCAAGTTACTAGTTCCAAAGTTACAGCCCTTTGAATTTTCTTTCGAAATTCGTGTCTAGTCCATAACTTTTCATAACTATTCAATTCCTGGCGAAGTATTCGAATACTTTACGAAGTATCCAAATACTAGTATTCGAATACTAAATATTTGTAAAAGTATTTGAGTTACAAATACAAATACTGCTTCCATAAAAGTATTTAATTACAAAGTATTTGAATACTTTAAAGGATTTGAATACTAAAAAGTATTTACAAAAACGAAACTGCCCAGATCTGGGCGGAAGTATATTTCGATAATTATTTTCTGACTAAGAGTTGATCCATTTTTCTAATGACCTTCGAATTAAATGCTGATTTGGAGTAAGACTCTATTTCAACTTCTATTTGTAACGTTTGAAAACCATTTGTTATGTTTTATATTTTTGAATTAAATTGCCATCGATTTCAGTTATTATTTGGCTATCCGTTATTGTTTATGTTCAACTGATTCAATTTCTTTGCCCTTTTAGCTTTTTCAAGAATAGAACAAGGATCTCTTAGTCTGATTCTTTTTAAATTGTCTATAAGACTAAGTGGCGCCTATCCGTCTTACCTAATTACTTATTTTTGCTTTGTTGACTATCCGTAGAAGAGAACCCATTAAACACCACGACCCATCTCTGCCTTGCTCTGAGCTTATCTGTTTAGCTAAAGGTAATTTTGTTGCAAGTGCTACATACATACATACATAATTACAAATTGTAGGAAGTAATTTTCGAGTATGCGTCAGGTAGTATGGAACCGTCTATTTATAATGTGCATACACAAGTTTTGGAGTCTGTGCAAAGAAAGTTTTGCAAATCTCTTTACCTTAAATTAAATCGTAGGGAATTTACCCAATCAGACATTACGACCACCTGAAGCTTCTGGAGGAGACAAATGTAGAGTCTTTAGAAAGGCGCAGAATAAGAATTAGCTTAGCCTTTCTTCATAACCTGGTCCAAAATAAAATTGATTCCTCTAAGCTTCAATATCTCAACTTTTATGTTGCTGGTTATACTAAAATGCAATAAATTCCTTCAAAAATTCAGCCGTGTTTGAATTTTCATATTTAGAAAATATCTACAAGGAAATCATTCATGTAAATAGTGCACAAAGAGACCGATGTGGGAGAAATTGGAAGGAAAATAGTAGCTTCTAACTTTGCTCACGCACTAAAATTGAGTTTCAGTTTTAGAGTGTTTGATTTTCCTCTTCATTGGAGTGCATGGAAGTTACCTGTGGAATTAAATGGACTTATAAGTGCTTTTGTAAATCGCTATACGAATGTAAATAACCCCAATTTTAGGTAGGTATGTTAGGTATAACATTGCTCTCAATAATTTAATTATGCAGGGATCGAGATTAAAAGGGATTTGATGCATAAATGAATGTTTAATTCTCACTGAGATTAATGTTAACCTTTGATGAACTTAAAAATGTCGATAAGTAAGCATGCTTTACACAGAAATCGTGTCAAAACTGTAAACTACAAATGCCAAGTAAGTAAATTTACTTTAACCACTCAAATTACTCAAAACGTTTCAGAAAAAAATGTTGCTCTCATTTCTACTGTTATACCAAATTCAACATTCCTTTGCCAACATTATCCCAAGTGTGTGTCATGGAAATCACTGGAATTCACTGTTGTGTATTGGAGTAACTTCGCAGAAAGATTTAAGAGATGGCATTTCAAACGCATTGGGAATAGTTTCTCCGCCTCAATTTGACAGCCTTGAAATCACCCACAGTCAATTGAACTTTTTGGGTCCGGATCTCAACAAGAAACTTTACCAACAAGTTCAAAACCTGAAAATTAGCAACTCTAACCTATCTAACGTACAAAGTGAAGCATTTATAGGTTTCAGTCACCTCCAAAGTCTAAAAATTGAAAGTAGCAACATTTTGATGATCGACTTGGCCGCCTTTCACGGTTTGCCCAACTTAAAGATGCTGCAGCTAAGTGAGGTGAAAGTCAAAAGACTACCATGGGGCTTATTTGATCGTTTACCTTACCTTATCAAGCTCGAATTGATCGATTGCCAGCCGGAGTTCATTGACAGGAACGTGTTTCACAATTTAAACACCCTCAAAGAATTGGTGCTCACAAAAAATGCGCTGACAAAGCTCCCGGTGAATTTGCTACGCCCACTTATCTCAATTGAAACACTTATGCTAAATGACAACAAACTAGAAACCCTAGATTTAAAAGGCCTAAAACACCTGCACTCCTTGTTCCTGCAGAAGAACTACATTTCAACAATACCAAGGCATTTCTTCCAGGCTAACAGAAATCTACGCGTTCTGGTCCTAGACGATAACGGAATCAGCGATTTGGAATGGGACGTATTCGCAGACTTGCCCCAATTGGAGATCTTAGGGCTGATGCATAATACAATCTCCAAATTGCATCCGCTCATCTTTAGAACCACCACAAATCTCCACACCCTAAATTTGGCCGCGAACCAAATCTCGAAGCTCGATTCCAATACATTCAACGGACTAACACGCCTCGCGAACCTAAACCTAATGGACAATCGCCTCGAAACCCTCCCCGACGGTCTCTTCTCGAAAAACCTACACCTCTCGTTTCTGGATCTGAGCGCTAACAACCTCAAGAGCATTTCGCCAACGAACTTCCGCCACCTACGCTCGTTGGCGAGTCTCAAGTTGAAAGGCAACGAGATTTCCGACATCCACGGGGAGGCGTTTCGAGATTTGGCTTTGCTTCAAGTTTTGGATTTGGATAACAACGAAATTCGGGAAATTGACGCGGGACTGTTTGGGAACCTGAAAAAATTGCGCGTGCTGGTGTTGGCGAATAATTACCTTCGAAATTTGCCTAACGGGATTTTTAACGGGTTGACGTCCATCGAAAGTATCGAGCTTGAAGGTAATAATATCACGGATGAATTTAATAAGAGCGTTTCAAAATTTATCAGTTTCTAATGATTCGCGATACTTAAATCGACGTTTGGTGTCCTTTCGATCTTATCTTTGTACAAAGTGTATGGTATAATAACAAATAAACCACGCATTTATGTTTTGTTCGGTAGCTATAAATGCGTCCCAACATTTGCGTTCCTTCTTTAATTCGTTTTTCCGTAACCATACCCATAGAAGGATAATAGTTAACAACTTTACCTATAGTCCAGGGAATAGAGGGTTTTAACTTGCAAAATGAGAAGTAGTTCCAATTTCTTTTGCATGTCATAGACAGTCATGTGGTGGTTAAGGATCTAAGTTTTCGACCTCCCACCTCTTGTGCTTCCCCCGTACCACCCCCAAAACCCCTGAAATTTGGTTGGTTTCTTAGTTTTTCAGTCATATGTTTTTAATGGTTCACTTTAGAAAAATATATTGTTATCAGAAATTGAAGACTATAAAATTCTACACAACTTTGATATAAACTACTTTTTTGTGAAATGTTTATTAAAAACGGCATGAAGCATCAGAGTTGGTTATATTTTTAAGAATTCTAAAATTTGTATGTAGATGTTTTAACCAAATTTTATACTTTATGTCTATAATTAAGAGTTTTATGAGAAAATATCTTGAATTTATCGTGGTATAAATCCCTTTACCCTGCACCCTTACCAAAGGGGATGCATAATAATTCAACTTGCAACCCTTGCTAGTGAGGATATTTGAATCACTGTGAGATTGCAGCGCTTTCTAAAATACTTTTTAAATTAAAAAATTGTCTCACTTCATTCAGTTTAGTTTTACCCCCCCCCCCCCCCCGCGCGGTAGGAATAGATATTTAAACGCTCTTATGGCGATTGTGAAGTTAGTCAGAGAGTACAACGCTTATCACGTATATTTTCTATTCCTCTATACATATCTATTCCTACCGCGGGGGGGGGGGGGGGTGATAAAGGATAGGAAGGATGAAGCTGAACTGAAGTGAGATACCTAATTTTTTTTGTTTCAAACGTATATTAGAAAGCCCTACAATCCCACAGTGATTCAAATATCCCCACTAGCAAGGGTTGAAAGTTGAATTATTATGCATCCCCTTTGGTAAGGGAGCGGCGTAGGGCGATTTATACCACGTAAGTTCAAGATTTTTCTTATAAAACTCTTAATTATAGAGATAAAGTATAAAATTTGGTTAAAACATTTACATACAAATTTTAGAATTCTTACAAATATAAGCAACTCTGATGCTCTATATCGTTTTTAATAAACATTTCACAAAAAAGTAGTGTATATCAAAGTTGTGTAGAATTTTATAGTCTACAATTTCTGATGACAATATTTTTTCGTAAAATGAACCTATAAAAAGATATGATTGATAAACTAAAAAACCAACCAAATTTCTTTGGTTTTAAGGGTGGTACGGGGGAAGCACAAGGGGAGGGAGGTCAAAAACTTGGATTCTTATCCACCAGATATTCTTTCATGGCATGCAAAAAAAATTGGAACTACTTCTCGTTTTGCAGGAAAAGGTCCATTTTCAGTCTCTATTTCCTGGACTACTAGGTACTGTTGATTAGGTATGCTGTTTCCAGAAGGATGAATTTTATAAAATTGGAACCTTCTATTTTCATGTTCAAGATTCGCCGACACTAAGTTTCGTGCAAACCAGGGTTTTTTGCACGTCCGTTCAAAGAACCATTACTGTAAAATAGAAAAAAAATAGTCTAAGGGCTTTCAAGCGCTATGTCAGGTGATAACTTTTAATGGAAAGTAAGATCCGTTATAAAAATGTCTCAGTTGGAAACTCCTTAAAGTCCCACCGTCATTTACAGAGCATTTCTAAGATTTCGAATCTGTAAAGATTCAAGATTCATTCCTTAGCAGCCTTTTCCGTGCTTTTTGGGCAAGATTAGACGAACAGAGACTAGAATGGGGTTAAAACACTCTGGAAATGCCATACAAAATACTAAGAGGGTAATAAAACGTTTCGGAGTAGTATATCAATCTTTGAAGAGCACTTAGCACACTTTTCCAGAGCGATCTAGTTTTCTCCAAAATTGTCCAATCTCGGTTTTCTTGGGCATGTTTGGACGGGGTATAGAATGGAACTAGGGCACTCTGAAAATAGCCTACAAAACTCCAAGAAGGCAAATGTTATGGAGTTATATCGCTGGAAATGAAGCTTCTCTTGAAAACTAAAAACGCACATAGTATTCTAGAAAGCATTCCCAGAGGCTTATTGCCTTTCTGGCGCTCTAAAATACTACAGAGCACAGAAAGCCGCACAGTTTGTGTAAAAAACCCGGAAAGGAAGTATTGAAAAATGTTTTCCAAAAATTCGTCTCTGCAGTGACTGTTTTAGACCCTTCAGGTGTTTCCCAGAGTTAGAAGAATCTAGAAAGGGTCCAATAACAGCGATTTTAACTCTGCGGAAGGCCTTAAAAAAGACTTTTCCTACCAACCCAAGTATCTAAACCCTTGTATCCCTTCTCCAGAGTGACCAAGCACCTCTCGCGCGTTTTTTATAATCGTAATGTGCCCTTCTCAAAAAATATCTATAATATGGTCTTTTAATGCTCCCAGGACCAGTTCCGCACTATCGGAGCTTCTTAGACCTTATCAAGCACTTTGTCTCCTGGTTGTGCTTTGAAATAAGGATGCCTCGAAATTGCCTAAAAAGTGTTCATTGCATCTAAGATAAGGATGTTTATCAGGGGGATCTCGGAAAGCACAAAAGCTACGAAGATGGTCAAATTAGTTGGGCGATTACCTGTAATCGTCATGCTGAAAGAAAATCAGGACTTCGTTGAGAGATTTTTAATACAACGTTTCGTTTCGGAGAAATCATCATCAATTTTATTTCTATACAATCCGTAAAAAAAGTACATACAGTTGGAAATGTTTGGAATTATGGATAGATGTGTTTTAATACAGGAAAAGAAATACTATCATAATCCCGCTATCCCTATTTGTGCACTGCACAAAAGTTATTAAAAAGTGCCGATTTCCATAAAAGTATATATCCTGTTAATTATAAAAGTCGACAGGATAAACTCAAGCATGATGTCAAAATGAAATGCATGGATATATAATATGAATAGCGTTCTATAATGGTAGAAGCGTTAATTTTTTTGAACGCATCCCTTTTTCAGTGCTCCACTCGATCTGAGTTGAAAATTGGAAGCTTTTAGTTTCCGCAATTACGGAAGGAAAACCTAAATTGATTTCGTATATTTATTTATCAGCCACTCGCACACCAAAACGTTGTGTCGAACTGCCGAAAGGCAAACAAATGTGAGCTTTCCGAAGTGCTGATATTACTTTGAAAGAAAACAAGGGAGACTCTCCAAGGGCCAGCGACTGTGGTGGGCGAAGGTCCTTTAAAATGTCAATCAAAATTGGTTAGAATTTTCAACAAACAAAACGAATTGGACTCTATGAGTTCGTTGCTGCTCTAGGGGATACACTTCACTGAGAATTGTTTGTCATTTGAAAAGAGCCAATCTTCACGGATGTACGCATTTCTATAATTAGTCCCTTTCAATTTACTCATGAGTATACATAATATATGGTTTACTTTATCCGTATATTCGACATTTTCGCAATGCTATAAATTATTATTTTTCGTTCCGCTTCGAAGAAGTAGGAAGTTTTGAGTTATTGCTGTACGGTTCCATTTCGCAGACATGATAAATGAAAATCCTCTGATTACGTAATGTTTCCGATTGACTGCAATTGGTAGCAAAAGGTTTAGGGTAAACGTGAAAGAAGTAGCGATCATTGTACCCATTTAAGGTATTGGAAAATTTTCAGGTCAGGGAAAAACGTATCTGCGAATAAAAATTAAGCACACAGAATCAATAAACGAATTAAATGAAATGAGATAAAATAAAATGAATTTTTGTACGAGGGCCTCTTTTAAATTTTCTGCCATACCGGACAAAGCTTCAACAAACAATTTATTTCCGGTGGACCCTCGACTATATCGAAATGGTTTCGACAAACAAACAAAATTAAATGGGCCGTTAATACTATCGCAGACAACTCCTTGTACACATCCGGCATCTAGTAGAAGAAAATTCCTAATATTCATTTAATTTTTTTCAATTTGAGAGACTCGATCAATCGATTCAAATAAACACACAAATAATTGATTGACAATGACAATAATTTATTTCGAAACAATTAAAACAAAATCTCTGCAAGGAACAAAAGCTTACAAAGCTTGCTTGGGCATAAACCCCGCACGCAAGCGGTTGATAATGCTTACAATCGAATTAACTTTTTCTAAATACGGACAAATCGTTTTAAAAACTTTTTCAATATATATCCAAAAGCGCGTGGCGTGGCACTTGTTATGGCAAATGTTTCTTTGTGGTTGTCACAACTGCTATATAACGTAAACCTACACTACTATAATAGTTTAATTATATTTTATGTTTCAGAAAATGGAAATGAAGACGCTCAACGAGACGACGACGTGGCCAACGGAAGATTCCGAATCGGCGGACAACACGACAACATTTATAATCGGCTTCGGAATTTTGCTAATCTTCGTATTCTTCGGCGTCCTGGCGAGCGTCTTTTTATGCGTGACGCTAAAAAAGGACGCATATTTGTGGGAGATCGAGAGCGACGAACAGCTAGAGCATAAATCCGATCCTGGGGAAATTGATCTTTCAGTAAGCGCGGATAAAATAATGGACAATACTCAAATTTAACACGATTGTTTTTTGTGCGCTACAATTGAAGCTGATTTCATTGCAGGGATTGAAACTCAATTAATATGGAGAGAAACGTTGTATTAGGTACATGTGTCACTCGTTATTTAAGGCTATTTAGGTGGATGAATGTTCAAAGTTTCTATTACATTTTTGTAATGCTTTTACTATAAGTAAGAGTTTTCTCACGAAAAATGCAGTAATTTTACTTTGTTGATATAGCTATGTGGCCGTGAGAAATGCATTTTTTACAAGATTAAACAGATTACTATGCATTATTAATTGTAGCCATTTCTGTCCGTCTGTCCCCTTTGTTTGTCTGTGACGTTTTAACTAGAAAAAGAACAATGATTTGTTAGTGCTTGCTTAATTGGAAACATAAGGGTGGAGGTGCGAATGAGAGGAGCGATCCCTTTTGCAGGATAGTTAGAAGAGCCGGAGTAACAAAGCTTTTTTGAAAACTAAGAAACAGAGCTACGTAGAAACAATTTAAACACTCTGCCCCCGATTCGCCCCTACAAATAGCATTTCTTGCAACCCACTCAACTTGCAAATAGTAACTTCCAACCTTCCTCCTGTGTTTGGAACCGGCGGCAGTACTTGTGGAGTAAACGAACTGTACAATAACAGTTAACAGTTATGGTAAGTAGTAAAGAACTAGTAATATCACAATTGTTATAGACTAGAAACCAATTTGGAAAGAAAATTCAAAGGGCTGTAACTTTTGAACGAGTAGCCCAATCTTGGAACTGTTTGTAATTATGAATTCTACAGGCCACATTCTATAAGAAAAATTTTTTTCCGGGTCGATCTGAGACAATTTTTTTTTCAGGGCTCTAAAAAAGGCAGAGTATAACCTTCCATTTTTACCAAAACTCGACTACACCAAAATTTCTCGAGAAACACTTTTTCTTATTAATTTGGGTGCGTAGAATCCAAATCAATTCATACTTTTTCGATCAGACCTCTCAATCAAAAGTTATAGACTAAAAACCAATTTCAAAAAAAAATTCAAAGAGCTGTAACTTTTGAACTAGTAGCCCAATCTTGGAACTGTTTGAAATTATGGATTCTGCAGGTCACATTCTATAAGAAAAATTTTTTCCGGGTCGATCTGAGACAATTTTTTTTTCAGGGCTCTAAAAAAGGCAGTGTACAACCTTCCTTTTTAACCAAAAAATTCAAGGGGCTGTAACTCTTGAACTAGTAGCCCAATCTTGGAACTGTTTGAAATTATGGATTCTTGTATAAGAAAATGTTTTTTCCGGGTCGATCTGAGACAATTTTTTTTCGGGGCTCAAAAAAAGGCCGTGTATAACCTTCCTTTTTTAACAAAAATCGACCACACGAAAATTTCTCGGGAAAACACTTTTTCTTATTAATTTGGGTGCGTAGAATCCAAATCAATTCGTACTTTTTCGATCAGACTTCTCAATCAAAAGTTATAATTCACAAACAATGAGAGAAAATGTGTAACAGCTAAAGTGAAAAAAAGAACACTAAATCTACTTATATGTATGTGTAAATGACGAAGAGGAGGTCAAATGACAGGATTTTAAAATTGTCAGAATTTGACAAATTACAACGCACTTAGAGAGGATTACAATCACAGTAGACACTATTTAGCTCTTTTTCCAACAGAGGTGCGCTATTGTGTTTATTTTCTCTGTCCGTACGTTCGTCGTAACCTATTTTTACAATTTTCAAGAAACTCTATCAATCCTTAAGAAAGTTCAAGAGTGTTTAAGAGAATCATTAGTAGATTTAAAAGACTTTCAAGGCATTTGAGTACAACTGCCTTTAAGAAGAAGAAGAAGAAACATTTTTTTGCGAATAGGTAGATTCGTCTATAATGCTGAAGACCCTCGTGAGGCAGTCGTGAAGGAGCTCTAAAAAACAATTTGCAAAGACGCAAAGGTGGACACGTGAAAGGAAGCGAAGGAAAACAAGTGTAAAAGAAAGACATGCGAGGAATCCAAATGAACATGAATGAATGAAGCATAATTCACACGTGGAAGAGGACTATGGAAGGAGGGGGCGGGACAAGAACGGTTGTATTAAAAATGGGAAATAAAAAGGTGTGAAAAAGAGATTGAGGAAAGGAATATTAAGGAATATATGAACAAAAGAAATCGTGAAGAAAGGAGGCGAGAAAGAAGGAGGTTTACAAGGAAGAGGCGTAACGAAAGGAGTCGTGCACAAAACAGACGTGAAAATCGGATGGAAAAATAAAGATGGGATTTCAAGGCCTTCAAGTATACGTGACGGGGGGTAGTGTGAAACGCCGAGGCGTAAAGAAAACATGAGGCAATAAGGGAATAAGCGTGGAATTAAGTGCAGAAGGTGTGCAGTGGAGGGAGGGAAACGGCGTCAAGGAGGTATAAAGAAATCGGGAAGGAAATTTGAATGTGCGAATGAATGAATTTGAAGTAGCTTAAGAGGTTGTGAAATGGCAGAAGGCGAAAACGTGCATTATAAGCGCAGGTGTAGAAGAGGCAAGTATAAAGCAATTGTAGAGCAGGTCTGGAATAGACGTGAATAAATGATTTTAATGAACATTTTTGTATTTGTCTCTGTGTGTCCCCGGATGGTTTAAATTCACAATTGGGCCTTCTTTTTATCATGATGTCGCACTCTGCTATTTCGTCGGATAGCCTTTAAAGCCCCTTTCAGGTTTGATAATCTTTAAGACTTTAGCCTTTACGAGTTTCACGATCCGTAAGTGCCTCTATGGGTTTTCTAAGAATCTGTAAGAGCTTTCAAGAGTCACTAACAGTTTCTAAAGGCACCCAAAGGTCTCCAGGAGTTTGTATAAAAAGATCCGAGAGTTTTCCTTAAAGATTAAAAGTTAAAGTCTTTAACAGCATTTGATGGCCCTTAACAGCCATTAAAACCCTCAATACGCTTTAACGGTGTTTAGGAGACGCGCTTTTTACGAATCCTAGAAAGTGTTGTCAGTCTTTAAAGGAGCCTTTACTGATCAGGAATGGTATATTCCGAGCTTTAAACAGTTTCCAAGAGCCTTCCAGAAGCTTAGAAGACTCTTTAAGTTTATCGTTGTTTCTTGAAGTGGTTTAGAATTTTTCATGACCACAATGGAAAAACGGGAAGGTTAACCTATATTATTTAATGTTAAACAAGATGGGCACACAGAAATTTGAAACACAGTGTCTTTCACATAGTACCTTTTGATGGTGTTAAATCAGCAAACAGTCACGGTGAAGGATATAGAAGAGACGTTTCTTTTTGGGGAAAGGTTTTAAAAAAGCCTTAAAGAAAGGCACATGAAGGTATATATGGAAAACGGTTGCAAAATAAGCCTTTTTGGCTTTTGTAACCGAAAATTAAATTTTACAAGTACTTAATGCAACATTTGGGTCCTTTGGAACGTTAATCCTACTGTATGGCAGTATTCAATGACCCCAAATTTATTTAAATACCAGAGACTGAGACTGTAATTCAAATAATTATAAACCAACAACGTCTAAAAGCAGAATTTGGTTGCATTGAGGCTCAAATTATCTAATCCTTTTTCACAATGCCATTTGCTTATGGGTCAGATGCTACCTACGGTGCACATATATTTTTGTGCCAGGATAGCCAACTACATTTTGATAGTTTGACGTATGGAATATTGGCAGACCGTCATATTTAAGAAGACAGATTATACTATTGTGTAGAGTTTTCAAAAGTGTATTAGATTTAGCAGTTTTTATTACCTAATTAAGTGTTAATGTGTGAAATTTTGACGGCACTTCCTGAAAAACAAAGCCTAATATCGTATCAAGGATTTTAGCGACGGTAGCAGTAAGTAAATTCACGTTTCTAGAAATTGATCCATCAATGCGTTAGGCCGGATGAAACATTCCATTCCCAACGAAAAGTGGAAAAAGTGCAATTAGTAGGACTTCGTTTTGACAACCAAACGTCCGAATTTTACGGAACTGACTGTTTGCCACAACGCCGATATTCAGTTATTGACATCTCCCTTTAGTGTCAAAACGCAACAAAGTTTTTTCTTGTAATAACGTTTGGTTTTGTATATGTTATTGAACGAAGACCAGTGGGTGGCTTTTCGTTGATTAATTTTGTTCACAGTTGAGAACTCAGTGCGAACTTTTAGTTTTAGGAGCGTACTAAATATGAACTGCTATGGATCAAAATAGACAAGAAGCGAATCCTGCCCAAAACAGTCTGCAAGTACACATGCACCTGATGTGCTGCCCCTGTAACGGTGTGATGTATCCTTATTACGCACCTGGATATCGGCCCCCAATCTTAACTCAACCCCCACCTTTACCAAGACCTTCCTATCTTCATCATTACCAGTACACTCAACTACATGTGAATCCTCCTTACAGTTTGTCTCTTCCACCACCCATAACGCAAACTTTGCCTGCAAACATTTGCCCAATGCCATCTGCAATAGAGATTGCCTTCGAGCCTCCTCCTCGTGATCGAAGAATCCTGGACAAACAAGATAGCGAAGATAATCGCAATGCTTTAACACCTTTCGTTTCCTTGGGCGAAAATTCATCAATGGATCAACTGAAGGGAATTTTCAGAAACCTCACCGCTTCTCAAGTCGCTTCCTTGTCCACCGACAACTACATAAGATACCTAGACAACGGATGCTTTATTGGCGAGAGCATCGCGAAGAGAAATGAGCAACGCCCTTGCTTTAAAAACATACAAAACCTGTGCAACAGAACTCGCAGCGAGGTCACGAAGCCTAACATTACCGTTTCCAACATTCACTCACAGGGACTACCGTGGGCGACCAAGGACTTTATCTTTGCATTCGTCCGTGCCATCAACTGTTGGTGCATCCTGCGAGGATATCTCGGTCCGAAAGACGGCAACTTGGGCAAAATCGATCGGGAAATTACAGACGAATTCAGGGAGTGCTACGCGAATTGGGAAAAGTGCACGAAAAAGTTGACCTACCACCTCATTCAGACATTCCACAATTTGGACGAAGCGAATTCGTCATCTAATCTAAACGCGCAGTGTCCCAAACCCAAATTCCCCTCCCCTCAAGAACCGCAACGGAGAAAAGAGGCACCAACACAAAATAAGATTCCGGGAATTCTCCACATACCGTCGACTTCCTCCGCCGACGTGGTTGACGATCACCCTCAATCGGAAAGCACAATTTCGCCCAGAGAAGAGGATTCCGACAGCGAATGCCGAACTTACATGAAACCGGGAAGCTACAACGTACCGAAGAGGGAGAGCTCCCCAAATTTGCAGGTAGGCAGCGATGCAGGCGAGGAGACGTTCAATCCAAACGATCAAATTTGGCAGACAGCCCAAAGCGTTGCCCCGGATTTTATACGGTTAAATCAAGTGAGCGCCTTCAATGACTCGGTTAAGAAGATAAGCAACATGTCCGTTTTTCCACCGGTCGTGGATAGCTGGTTGGGCAGCGAGGCCAGTCTGTTCGAAATTAGCGATGGGGATGATGAGAAGTTATCACACTCTAAAGCGCAATGGGACTCATCAGGTAATAACGCCCACGTATAAATTCCATTATTCGGCTAAACTCGTAGAGACGGACTGCGAAGTGCTTTCTAATCCTTACCGTGGAAGTCCCATCGGAAAGGAGTACTCCACGTATCGTCGGAGTGCGTGGGAGTACAGAAACGGAGGACTGACCACCGCCTCGTGGGGCGTCTTTGAAAATATACTAAAGGAACTCGACCGTCTTGACATATCAAAGGCAAGTATATCCTTTAGTGGGGTGTGACATTAAAAGTTTCGCTTTAGGCCGAGTCAGATTTGAGCAGCGCTCACTTGGACCTATCTACAATTTCGAAAAAGGTGGAGGCGAAAATGTATTACTACGTTAACGAGGTTATACACGATTTTAGACAGTTTATTAGCTGCGCTTATGACACTTTCTCGGTGAGATTAATGCCAGTGATTGCTTCAGTAATGAGTGTGCGTTTCAGCGTGATCGTTGCATTCTAATTCAAGTTGGACTGTTCAGGGATGCGTTCGAAAAAATGGTGAAACAATCGTTTGTAGGTTTAGATTTTAGTCACATTACCGGAGAGGATTCCGATTCCGTTGGACCGCTCGTCTTTGTTGAAGGTGCTCGGAACGTACGAAATCCAGAAGGTGATGGTGACCATTAAAATGAGGAACAATAGTAGGAATAAGATCATTTTGATTAGTAAAATTTCAAAAACTCCTGTATTTTGTATAAGTGTATCCAAAACATTGTCTTTTAATAAACTTCAGACTTGGTTTGAGAATTTTTCATCAATTTTGACTAGCCATGGAGGGAACATACACCGCCACACACTGGTAGTCGAAGGCGCCCAACGTACGGGGAAGGTGTTCAGGAGACTTTTGTCTAAATAATTCCACTCTTCACTGATTTAATGAACTGTTTGGGAGCATATAGGTCTTTCGGCTTTTGAGATTCTTGTAGTATATAAAAAAACACTCAGTTGAGTACAAAGCTCTTGGATGCGTAACTGCCGTACACAATTAATATTAACTTTGTCACTTATAAGGAAAGAACAAAACCACTGTTAAGGTTGTACCTAGCGCTAAAGAGCTGGCATTGATTCAAAAACGAAGAGATCGCGTTTAAGGGGGCATTTTCACAAAGAAAGTTCGGCTGTCTCATATTCTGAAAGCGATCCAGGTTTCACATTTTCTTGAAGAAACTTTTCGAGAACTTTTACATTTCATTGGATATCCTAGCAGTGACTTAATTTTTTTAGAAATTCTCTCTTAGTTATTATTCTCATATACAATGAGAGGGTTGTAACATTTGTCGTATATAAAAAATTCTTGGTTTTTTAATTGATTATCTTTAAATGGTCCAAAAGAATTCCTATAAATTCGAATTTTAATACCAGCCCTCGCTATTTTGAAATGATTAATTTTTTTAGGAATTCTCTCTTACTTATTTTTCTCATATACAATGAGAGGGGTGTAACTTTTGTCGTATATAAAAAATTCTTGGTTCTTTAATGGGGTATGGAAATTTAATTTAAAACGCATTTCACAAATAATTTCAATAACAATATTTAAAGTAAATAAAAAATTTCTTTAATTGATTATCTTTAAATAGTCCAAAAGAATTCCCCTATAAATTTGAATTTAAGTACCAGCCCTCGCTATTTTGAAATGATTAATTTTTTTAGGAATTCTCTCTTACTTATTATTCTCGTATACAATGAGAGGGGTGTAACTTTTGTCGTACATAAAAAATTCTCGTTTCTTTAATTGATTCTCTTTGAATGGTCCAAAAGCATCCCTATAAATCTGTATTTAAATACTAGCCCTCGCTAATTTGAAATGAATCAATTTTTTTTTGAAATGTTCTCTTACTTATTATCCTCATATACAATAAGAGGGGTGTAACTTTTGTCGTTCATAAAAAATTCTTGTTTCTTTAATTGAATATCTTGAAATGGTTCAAAAGCATCCCTACAAATTTGAATTTAAGTACCAACCCTCGATATTTTGAAGTGACTTTACTTTCTTCAGATTCTCCTCACTTCCATTTAAGATTTCAGTAATGTTTTTATTTATACCTGTTACATTCCTCTGATCTGCGTATTTTGGACACTCTACTAAGATATGGTCCACAGTGACTCTATCTCGACATACATCGCATACCTCTCGTGTAGTTTTTCCCAGCAGATGTTGATGTGTCATACGAGTATGACCAATACGTAACCTCGTGAAAACAATTTCTTCCCTTTTCGATAAATGGTAATTTATTTTGATTGCTTGTGTGCTGTTTTGAAATTTATACAGGTAAGTATTTGCATCTTGCCAAGCAGAGTTCCATTTCTCATACATTCTTTTTTTCAGGTGTTTTTTGAAATCACTTGGATGAATAGAGATTCCATCATAGACTGTGGAGTTCGTCGATTCTTTTGCTGCCGTATCTACAGCTACGTTACCGGCAATCCCAGCATCACCTGGGATCCAGATTAATGTCACCCTAATATTAATATTTAGTAGGTATTGTATACGATCTTTTATCATGCATATCAAAGGGTCTACAGAATTTGCTTTATTGACTAATGCATGCATGGCACTTAATGAGTCAGAGCATATAACTACCTGCTTGGTATTTTCATATTCACAGAATATAAGTGAGTGCCATATTGCGTACAGTTCTAAGACATAGACGCTGGTGATGTCTGAATGTCTCCAAGCATAACTTTTCTGGTTGACAAACATTCTCATATACAATGAGAGGGTTGTAACTTTTGTCGTATATAAAAATTCTTGGTTCTTTAATTGATTATCTTTAAATGGTCCAAAAGAATTCCTATAAATTTGAATTTAAGTACCAGTGCTCGCTATTTTGAAATGATTAATTTTTTTAGGAATTCTCTCTTACTTATTATTCTCGTATACCATGAGGGGGGTGCAACTTTTGTCGTACATAAAAAATTCTCGTTTCTTTAATTGATTATCTTTAAATGGTCCAAAAGCATCCCTATAAATTTGAATTTAAGTACTAGCCCTCGCTATTTTGAAATGAATTAATTTTTTTAGGAATTCTCTCTTACTTATTACTCTCATATACAATGAGAGGGGTGTAACTTTTGTTGTACATAAAAAATTATTGTTTCTTTAATTGAATATCTTGAAATGGTTCAAAAGCATCCCTAAAAGTTTGAATTTAAGCACCAGTCCTCGATATTTTGATGTGAGTTAATTTTTTTAGGAATTCTCTCTATTATTCTCGTATACAATGAGGGGGGTGCAACTTTTGTCGTACATAAAAAATTCTCGTTTCTTTAATTGATTATCTTTAAATGGTCCAAAAGCATCCCTATAAATTTGAATTTAAGTACTAGCCCTCGCTATTTTGAAATGAATTAATTTTTTTAGGAATTCTCTCTTACTTATTACTCTCATATACAATGAGAGGGGTGTAACTTTTGTTGTACATAAAAAATTATTGTTTCTTTAATTGAATATCTTGAAATGGTTCAAAAGCATCCCTAAAAGTTTGAATTTAAGCACCAGTCCTCGATATTTTGATGTGAGTTAATTTTTTTAGGAATTCTCTCTATTATTCTCGTATACAATGAGGGGGGTGCAACTTTTGTCGTACATAAAAAATTCTCGTTTCTTTAATTGATTATCTTTAAATGGTCCAAAAGCATCCCTACAAATTTGAATTTAAGTACCAGCCCTCGCTATTAAGAATTGAATCAATTTTTTTTAGAAATTCTCTCTTACTTATTATCCTCATATACAATAAGAAGGGTGTAACTTGTCGTACATAAAAAATTCTTGTTTCTTTAATTGATTATCTTGAAATGGTTCAAAAGCATCCCTATAAATTTGAATTTAAGTTCCAACCTAGCGAAACATCACTTCCAGTAGTAAGTACCTAGTATTGGTCGGTTGTTGGTGATTTGCTGTGAAATTTCAATTAACGTATAAGAACCGAGCAGGGGATATTAAGTGCATGAACCGGATCTTCAATTATAAGTAAATGCATAAAAAGGAATTTGGTTAATATTTCCTGGGAATTTGTATTCCATTTAAGCAATAACATTCCTTTGAATGAACTCCATTTCTGTTTAGCCATAAGCGGTGTGTACAAATATTTTGTTTACAAAATTACCAAGAGGGTATTTTACGTAAGAAAGTTAGCTAAGGAAAGTTACGTTAAATTTTCTTTGTATTTTACGAAGCAAAGTAACGTTTTATATCAGACGGAATGTAAAAGAAATTGGAACTGCATCTCAGTAATTTATTTTACATTGCTATTTATTTAGCTGCAGTCAAACTGATGCGTCAAGGTTTTTGATTTTTAGATGTAAGGAGATAAAAGGCCAAACTTCCGTAAGGTAAGGGGTTGTAAGGTTTTATTATAGAGATAGCCGTAGAGGTTCAATTTTATATAATGAACATAAGGGTCTTCAACGCTTGTATAATGTAACTAAGTCGTCGCATATTTTTACAGTCTATTCCTTCCTCTCTCTAAAAGTCGGGCCTTGAAGAGATTTAGAGAACTTTTAAGAATCTTAAGATATGCCTTAACAGTTTTTTTAAAACTTTTAGGTGTCTAAAAGCTTTTAAGTTCCGAACCTTTACAGGTATTTATTATATTTTTAGTCTCGTCTCCAAGCTGTTGTTGGAATTTTTAGGCATTCAATCTTTAAGAAACCATATGAGCTTTTAAGTCTTTAACATGATTACTGCAATGCATTGCGGGCGCTGTATACGTTGAATGTGCTTAGAAAAGACACGTGCACTGCCGTCTGTCGTTTTTATTATTTTTGACTTTTTTTAACAGTAGCCGTAAAGAATTTGAAACCGCGTCCGGCCAGCGGTTTATAGTGATTCCTTTGGAGTTCACAAGCTCCTAAGGGTCATTAAGTCTTTTTAATTAGTATACTTCGAGATTACTAAATTAATGCTTCCCAAGAGATTTTATAAGCCTTTTACGAAGTACCTACGTCTCTAAGTAACTTTAAGAACTTTAAAAACAGCTTTCATGTGATATTAAGGCATATTTCAAAAAGTAGGTATTGACCATGCTAAAAGCATTAAAACAAAATTGAGTGGCGCAAAGAAAAACAAAAACGAATGGCCAAGTAATTTAGGACAGACGAACGGACAGTGAAAGTTTGAAATTCCAAATCACACACATTTTTAGTGTCCGCTATTATAACTACTTTCTCTGTCTGTCTGGGCCGTAACTATTACTAGAATTTTCAACTGAATTATGAAAAAAATGCAAAATTTGATATTTAGTCGTGATATCGTTTCACTTTACACTCCACCTAACTATTGCTCTTCGAATGGATGGGCTAAAAATGTGTCAGATTGGTGCTGATAGTGCTAAATGGAATTTTCTTCGTTTAGGGTTAATAAAGAAATATTTGACGATTTTAGTCTTTTGTACGTAAGATACACATAAAGTTAAATACAAAACACGCCCAAAAATCTATCTTTATACAAAATCGGATTGTGGCTACTTAGGATTAGACCTATTTTGCATGGACTATGCGGAAAGGAGAAATTAGACAACAAAATATGTAAATTTTTTGTAATTATTCATAACTTTTGAGCAGACATGGATCCAGAAAAATTTGAAGAATAAAAAAAATAATGTGGCGACCGGATCCATTCCTGTGCATTTAATTGTGCCTATTTCGTACGTTTGGTTGTTTTTTTTTAAATAATTACCTATCAATATCGAATATCCTTGGTAAGACTTTTGAATATAACATATTGCTGTAGCATAATTATTTTTCGACGTTTTTTTGGCAACATAACTTATCTAGGACTAATCGCTATCTTTTCTTTAAATCGCTTATCTATGTCGTGGAATTAATTAAAATTCTATAATTAAGCCTAACGCTAGTTTATGAATATAATTCAACATGAAGACTATACTTTTTCAATAATTATTAACAATTGATATTAAGCATATTATTTTATGAGTATTATTCCCTTTGTGTATTCTAGTTTAACGTGAGTAAAATGAAAATGACAAAGTACGATGTGTCATTAACACTAACACTGGCTAAAAAGCTGCGAGTCGTACATAAAAAATGATATACAAAATTACTCCCTTGCTGCGGCTAACGTCCGATCTAGAAAAAAGGGTTACATGAGCAATTTCGATGAGCTTTAAAAAGTTGAAAACGCACAACCAGAAAGGCTAGCATCCCATTTTGTTTCCCAAAATTTATTGTCTCGCCAAACAAAGATGTCTTGTTTGTGCGTTTTTACTTTGTCGAATGGAAAATGAAAATTGGCCACCTACTCAACCGCGTTCATCACATTCATTTGTAAAGATAATAATAATAATACTAAAGGTGTGTTAGTACGTTTTTATAAATTAAATTAATACTAAAAGGGCGGATGAGTAGGCACCGTTACATACTTGAAATGGAGTTTCAAAATCTAGTTAATCACTATTTACTAATAACAGTAACATTCAATGAAATACTTGAAGGGCGGCGATGAGCACAGTTATAACAAAAATTGGTACTAGTGGTGTGGTACTTGTGTTGCAGTAGTCGGTTTGGCATGCGCAGACCTCTTGACGTCCACCAAATCCAGAGCGCTGGTAGCATTGATTTGTATGACTTTTATTGTAATAGCCACAACTTCTTATGACTCTCGTTTCCGCTTTGACTGAAAAGTAAACCAGATTTCATTATTTCAATTTTACTTGCACATATAGCGTTAGCATTTATTTTACTATACTTCTCAAAATGACAGTTAACACGCTATTTTTGACAATTATAGGAGTTTGGCAATAAAATTCGCGGTCTGTCTTCGGTCGGATTTTGCGGGGGCCAAAATTTCAGGGGCGAATTTACTTGGGGAAAGCATGCAAAGAGGGCTTTTTCAAGGTAGGGTTTTCTTATGGTTGATCCTTTGGGATGGGTTCGAATTTTACGTGGACAAACCTTTTTGGGATGAATTTTTCGAGAAAGAATACTCCTCCTGGGGTTGTATACGGGCAGATTTTCCGGGGGCGAATCTTCGAAGAAGTAACATTCGTTATTCTAAGGATCAATTTACTTTGGCGCGAAGGTGAAGTCGTGTACAAGCTTCCGTTGGATGAATTTCTGTTGGAGGCAGTTTCTGCCGAGATTGTATTCTAGTGGGGACGAGCGCAATGGTGAATTTACTTGTGCCATAGACTGCAAGGGGGGTCTTGTACCTAGCAGAGCAGGTATTTCAAGGGAGAGCTTTCCTAAGGATGGTCGGAACAATTTGAAGCAAATATTTCGAGGGCGAATATTTTAAGGGTATGTGGAGCGAGTGTTTTCAGAAGGGTGATTCTTTGGGGTCAAGGCTTCCTGGTCAAGAATTTTTGTTACTGGCGTGAAAGTAATTTTGGAAATGCACTTTTTAGGGGATAAGTGCCCCGAGGATGAATTATTATCCGTGAGAGGATTCCAAGAAGGCGATTTGCCTGTGGCGAATATTTCGGGGTGGCCCTTCCGGTGGGCGAATTTCAGGTGACCTAGGCGCAAGCATTCTTGAGGGGAACGAGGGGGTCGTCTACATACCAGAGCAGCTATTTTAGAGAAGAGTTTTCCTAATGTTGATCTAGCTTTTTCAGTGTGAATTTTCTTTGGAGCAAATCGTTCAGAGGGGTTCTGGGAATGAATTTCAGGGGCAAGAATGCGCTGATGGTGAATCTTTCAGAAGCGAATTTTACGTGGGGATAAAGGGAGAGTGGGCACGAAGAAGAAGGTATACAAATAGTTATTTCAAGGGAGAGTTTTCCTTTGGAGACTAGCTCTTTCTTGCATGAATTTTATTGGAAGTAATTCTGACGGACACAAATGAATAGCCTGGGGGTTAATAACCCCGATGGATAGGTCTTCCTGGAGATGGGCAAGTACTCCGAATGCACGCCTCAGATAAATTTAGCTGTGGGACAAGTTTTCTAGAGTGTATTTTGTGCGGAAGTCTTTATCGGCTATGTGGCGATGCAGAGAGAGGCAATAGACCGGGAGTTGTGGAGAAGGAATGTCACCTAAGAACCTGCCAACTGGCAGACAACCCAAAAAAATACACAGATGGGAAACTGCTGAACATAGGGAGGTGAATAAATATTTCGAAAGAAAGCCTTTTAGAAGCGAATACGCCCAGAATGAATTTAGCTGAGGGTCTGGTTTTCTTGAGTGTATTTTGTGGCGGAGCCCTTACCTATTCCTTCTGTGATCATTTTGAATCGGATTGTTTAACAGCAAAAACAATGCGTAAAAATCAATCATTTACCTACCTTGTCACTGACTTTAAAAGAATATTGTAAATATCAACACGGGTCAAAATAAGTGCAAAGGGTTAGACATGTTCTTTACTTATACTGAAAGTTACTGAAAATACTTACGCCCGTTAACGTCAAAATCGATAACTTGTTTGATTTTCCTGCATAAAATGTAATTGCTTCCAGGACAGTCAACCTTGTATTTGTCTGGTGGAAAATCGCCCATACAACTACTATCGTCGTGGCTATTGCATATAAAGCAGCTAATCGATGCACCTAAAAGACAAGTAGTTAGTACAATCAGACGAGTTTTCACGGATACATTAATTTTTATTAGTTAACACTATAGATACCCCAGCATGTAGAATGTAGTGCGTAGTAGAGGGTGTAATTGATCAAGGAAAACGATTAGAACTATAGTTTTTAACATCTATTTCCATCAAATACATGCTTTTTTGCCTTTTTTTACTGCCTACGACAAAACTGAAAGCAGCAGCTAAACAAAGCTGCACGTTTGTAATGCCGGTAGAAATTAAGAAAACACAAATTGACCATTTTCTTTCTTCGAATCCAAAGGCCAGAGTGGTCTGAGTCACTCTGTGTAATCATAGGACAGTCGTGAATGTCGACTGAATGACATAAGGCTAAGGCAGTAAAAAAAGTTTTATGGAAGTAATTGCGGGTGCTGTCACATGTTGGGTACGAATAAATAGAGCCAGTGCGAATGGATCAATAGTTGCTTTCACAATAATGCTTGGTTTATCAAAAATGCATCAGCAGCCTTGAAGAGGCTCTAGAGACAGATAGCAGATGCAAAATAAAATCTGCCGAATTGGCCACGTTTTTCCAATTCAACTCGAATTTGGAAAAGGAGGGAATTACTAAAGCTGATTGCGGAAAAGTTGGTCTTTCTTAGTGTAGGTGTATTAATCGGAGGTTTCCACAATATGAAGCTGTCGGCAATGTGCTCCTACAATTAATGGTGACCCCTATTATAATTGAAGTCACAAAAAGACTGCTTTCACCCAGTCCCAAAAGGGCCATAACAACTAACCAACGCATTAGATTCTTTACATTTACTTAATACAGAAAATCCAAAACAGTTTCCGTAATGGAAATTGCTGATAGAAAGGATATTTCCTTGCAGGTATTGATCTCTCACCGAGATTTTCGGGCAAGCGCACTTAGTGTGGACATCATTTCTCCTACATGTCGAAATGAGATCAAAATTTCGTGCCTCAGCTCAGACCAACAAAATTAATTCGTATAACATTAATTAATATCTACATGCCGGAAACTGCTGAGGGGGCGAACAATGATAAATGGTCTGGAATTGGAGTACATTTTTAATTGAAATCGGTACGTCAAGAGCGCATAAGATTGGTTCAAATACCCTAATCCCCCAATAAAAATTAATGCAATTCGCTTACCTTGTTGGATATATAAAATTAACACAAAACCACACGCAATGAGGTACTGGAGGTGACCCATTATTTGAAAAACCTACTAATTTACAATATTTACACTAAAATAGTCTTTAAAGACCGAAATACTCGGACTAACTCCTTGCGAGTGCACAGAGATGTCCTTGCGCAAGGATGTTACTGCGCTGGTGCCGTTTCGTGCCGCCAAGTGTCACTTTCAAATATCATCGTACGAGGTGCCTTCGTTTGCACTGATTAGTGATGAAAACAAAGCTTATTATCGAACTCGTTTTAATGTCCTTCTAGCCAAACGTTAAATCAGGCGTAATTTCAGCGTTTAAGACTACCTAATTGTCTTAAACGGCTGATTTGGTATATCCGTGCCACGATTCATTATACGATTATGTCTTGTTGCATGCGTAGTATAATTTTTAGTAAATTTTAATCTACAATCGGAAATACACGTTGAAATAGAAAATTGTAACGTTTCTATTAATTACAGATAAATCAATTCCTTTCCAACACTTTTCGCTTTTTTGACGATGCGCTAACAAAATCTAGCTCTTTGCCTTTTATTCTGAGAGGATGGGTGAGAGGTTCTTATTAATTATTCAGTCTATAATAAGTCTTCTATGAGACGGTGTTCGTAAATTACATACTGAAGAAAAACTAAGCACCAATAGCCAGTCATCAGAAAAACGAAAAAAAAAGTCAACGTGCTTTATTCCTCAGACACTATGACTCAGATGGATATTGTGGGCGGGATGCTCAGAGCTTCCTGGCCCTCTTACAGGGTTTACAAATTATAAAACAAACTGCCATGGTTTGATACATTAACTAATATAGTACAGGGTGAGTCAACGAGTAACTTAATGTCTTGAAGATAAGATTTTTCGATAGATTGCTTTTGGATTACAATATGGATGAATTTCTCCATATCCTACAGCCTCAGGGTAAAAAACGACTTATAGAAACAATCTTTAGTACTCTCCAGAAGAGTGGTAGATGCAGTGCACTTCTGTTCCTGATGCCTCAACGTGCGAAAATATTTATTTTTGCACAAAAAATAAAGTAGTGCAGTTCCTCCCTCCAATTTCCTACCCTACAAGGTAAGTCATTTGTATTGTCTCCTACTGAATGCCCTCCAAATTCCTCAACTTGAGGATGGGTAGTAGAGGCAAAGTAGGCTGGGACGCAAACTGGACCAAAGAGGCTTTAAGTCCAAAAAAATGCAGCTGTAAGTGAACTTTACCACACACAGAAAACCAGAGTTGGCAACTCTGTTGGTTTAAAAAGCATGGTGCTTCTGCGTATAATGCCTTAATCGTTCGAGAAATCCCATCGGACGAAAATTTGTCCGATAGGTATTTATGCACGATTAGGACGTTGTGCGCGGGTGCACCATCATGTTGAATCAACCACAGCGTGCTGTATATATCATTGAAATCGTAATAAAAAATAATGCTGATGAATACAGTGTGTACTTTTTACGGGCCGTATAAAAAAATTAAGTTGATCATGATTGCTCTGAAACGAAACGTTGTACTGAAAATCTCTCAACGGTGTCTTGCACAGTGCAAAAAGTGGCAATGAGAAAGTGATTTTTATTATTTTGTATCTGTTCAAATAACATCATAAAAAAATTAAAAACCAAAATGGCAAATTTCGGTTTTTCTAGTATATCAGTGGTATGCACCCCTAATCACGTACACGACGCTGGAGGGATTTCATTCCACATTGATAAAACTAGAAGAACCTCTGAGTTGCATTTTTCTGGCAAATTGTCATTTTTCGCCAAATGTTATATATGTATAATAAATAACGGTGTTCCGCATAATTGCACTTTTTCCATACTTTCTCTTTTCATATAATACGCAATGCCGAGCTATACTCATTGCAGACTATCGGAAGCCTTCGATGTCAACGAAACGAGAAAAATCCTTTTCATCAAGAAGAACCGTGAAATATACAGCATCCTCCAACCAGCGACGCCTTAAAGCAGCACGTCCTTCGAGCTGCTTACTCGGATGGTTTCATCCAGGGTATCTCCTTTCGGGTTAGTTACCTATAGGGAATGCAATCCCGCAGCAAAACCTCAATCCCGGTATTTGCGGGATCGTTAGATGTTAATCCCGCGGGATCCCGGTATTTGCGGGATCCCGCATAAGCAATTTTATGCGGTTATAACTTCTGTATTAAAATAAATCGCTAATTATCCCAATATTCAACAAAAAAGTACCTTCAGTCTAACTAAAAAAAATCACCTGTTTAGTGTAAAGCATAAAAAGGTGGACAAATTCCTCAGTCCCGCAAATTCCGCGCCATCCCGCTCCATTTATGTGCGGAATTAATCCCGCAAAAATGCTGCGGGATCCCGGTATTTTGGGATCCCGCGATCCCGGTATTGCATTCCCTACCTATAACTTTTGATTGAGAAGTCTGATCGAAAAAGTACGAATTGATTTGGATTCTACGCACCCAAATTAATAAGGAAAAGTGTTTTCCCAAGAAATTTTGGTGTAGTCGATTTTTGGTAAAAAAAGGAAGGTTATACACTGCCTTTTTTTGAGCCCCGAAAAAAAAATTGTCTCAGATCGACCCGGGAAAAAAATTTTCTTATAGAATGTGGCCTGTAGAATCCATAATTTCAAACAGTTCCAAGATTGGGCTACTAGTTCAGAAGTTACAGCCCTTTGAATTTTCTTTCGAAATTGGTTTCTAGTCTATAACTTTTGATTGAGAAGTCTGTTCGAAAAAGTACGAATTGATTTTGATTCTACGCACCCAAATTAATAAGAAAAAGTGTTTTCCAGAGAATTTTTGGTGTAGTCGATTTTTGGTAAAAAAGGAAGGTTATACACTGCCTTTTTTGAGGCCCCAAAAAAAAATTGTCTCAGATCGACCCGGAAAAAAATTTTCTTATAGAATGTGGCCTGTAGAATCCATAATTTCAAACAGTTCCAAGATTGGGCTACTAGTTCAAGAGTTACAGCCCTTTGAATTTTTTTTCGAAATTGGTTTCTAGTCTATAACTTTTGATTAAAAAGTCTGTTCGAAAAAGTACGAATTGATTTTGATTCTACGCACCCAAATTAATAAGAAAAAGTGTTTTCCCGAGAAATTTTGGTGTAGTCGATTTTTGGTAAAAAAGGAAGGTTATACACTGCCTTTTTTTGAGCCCCGAAAAAAAAATTGTCTCAGATCGACCCGGAAAAAAATTTTCTTATAGAATGTGGCCTGTAGAATCCATAATTTCAAACAGTTCCAAGATTGGGCTACTAGTTCAAAAGTTACAGCCCTTTGAATTTTCTGCCTTTTTTTTTGAGGCCCCAAAAAAAATTGTCTCAGATCGACCAGGAAAAAAAAATTTCTTATAGAATGTGGCCTGTAGAATCCATAATTTCAAACAGTTCCAAGATTGGGCTACTAGTTCAAAATTTACAGCCCCTTGAATGTTCTTTCGAAATTGGTTTCTAGTCTATAACTTTTGATTGAAAGGTCTGATCGAAACAGTACGAATTGTTTTGGATTCTAGCGAGGGTGGTGTGGTTTATTAAAGTGCTACTGCCACTCTCGTGGAAACATAAAACATAAACATGAAAATGAAGTGTTTCATTTATTTATATATTTATTTGTTTAACCAGACGCCATACAGAATAAGAAAATTCCAATTACATGGTACTGAGGCTCTGGACATACAGTAGGCTTATGATCTAATTTGACTAACTATGACATTTAGGGGATCGTGAAAAAAGTCGACCTAGTGATTAAAAGAAAATCCCAGACGCACAGTCAACATTTACCAGGTGTCCAAACTTTTAATCATGTCTACGAAACTAGTGCTTTTCCGTGCTACGAGAATATCGCCATTTAATCCGGAACATATTTCTTGACCATCTATATTTACCTAGTTTAACTACGGACATTGCAGAAAGAGCAGTTTCGCACAAAGAAAATGAACAACTAGAAAATCCTGAGCAGCCCCAAAGAAATAATAAAGAAGCGCAAACACCCTGTGTGGGAATAAATGAACCAGAAACTTCTTGCTCTTGAAAAAACGACGATATTCAAGACATATTACAAAAATTATCACCAATGCCACAAATTGACGTCAGAAAAACCTCCAAACGCAAAACTGTTTCTTACTAAGATGTGTTAACCGAAAGCGTCCAAAGTATTCTTGAAAAAAAAACTCAAAAAGGCCAAGAACAAAAAAGAAAGAAAAACAGAAATATTGTTGATAGGAGGTTAGGAGGGACCTAGGGGATAATAAAAAGGAAAAAGATCAAGAACCTTTGAGAAAAAGTCACAGATATGAGGGAAGTGTTAGGCTAATTCAAGGGCGAATTGAAAGCGAAACGAGCGAAGAAGAAGATCCATACTGACAGTAGTGGGCATATGCCTATTGTGCAGGTATCCCAAGGTAAGGGTCAAATATATGTTCCTGAACTCTACAAGGATTAACTTTGGTATTCTGTTACTGCATTTTTTACATTCATGTTCTTTTTGTGAATTATTTTCGTATGATTCGTATGATTTACCTAACCTAAAAAATATGTTAGGTTCGATCTTAATAAAAACTTTCAAATAAAACTAATTTTATTAAAAGAGGTTGTAAAGAAAATCTTTGGCTATCGACCTATAAATAACATTGAATTAAGAAATTGCCTGAGTAAATAACTACGTAGGTATGTCATTATGCTCGCCTCTCCCCTATACCAGTTACTTAATATTATAAAATCTTAACAATGGCTTTTTAAAATTTTCACTACACGTAATAATACGGACCTCCAAGTTCTACATCCAACCATTGAATAAAAGAGTTGTTTATTCAATGATCCAACGCCAATTTTAAATGTGCAAATATATTGCGCACCTATCTAACAAACAGAAAGTTATCAACAGGGTGGGAAGAAGTCATTACTAACCGCTAGAATCTACTTTCGGCCCTTATGGTAAAGAGAATGTGGATAAATACAACTTCCTCACCCTTTTAGGTACGTACCAATTATGCTACACGTTACACTTACAGGATGATTGTGAATAACAACTTTTTCATGTAAACGTGGGAAAGAGAAAACGTTGGAAATTATTTTCAGTTTCCTACCGTCACCACTAGTGAGAGAAATAAGCAATCCAGACCCATAGTTATGTTATAAACGAATAAGGACATATCAAAGTAATACGTCGAAATTAAAAAAAAAAAGAACCTGCGACATTTTGTAAATTGGCATCAAAATTTGGCTGATTGCGCTGGTTAGTGCTTTCCCTTTGCGAAAAAATTCCGATCGTGGATCATATTCACTGAATGTGCGAGCAAATAATATATTATTTTAGAGATATGAAGGACTTTCGAATTCTGCCAATCAAGAGAAGTATATGCCCTTTCTTTGATGTTTCCTTGAACATCTCTTTTAAAAATCGAATATCTTCAACAGGAGGAGAAAGAGCAGTTATAAGAATAAGATAATCGACATCCTGTCCCACCACATTTGCCGTGGGACAGGCTTCTTTAAAAGCAGTCCGGACAATTCAAGAATCAGCATCATCTGTGGCAGAAAACTCTTGGATACCGACACATTCCAATTTTTCCTTCAGTTGATCAATTAAACTATCTTTATTCGCCAGGTTGATCAGCAAATTTTTCTGGGATTCAGGAACAGACACGTGTCGTTTCGTTAAACATTATTTCGGCAGATATTCGTACTTAAAGTCTTTGTTGTCGTTCAACGCCTTTGGTACTCTATAACGATTAATTTTCTTCATTAGAAGCATTATTATTGTTCCCGGTATATTTACTTTACTTATATCTACTTGACGTATATCTTCTTTAGGTTTCGGCTGATATTTAATACGATTTTCGAACGACGATTGTTGCACGTTCATCTATAATTAGCGCTCTTATTTAAAGTGGTATGTACATTTTAAGGATACCTTTGATTTTTTCTAGGGTTTTTTAATTTATTTCTAATGTTGAATTCAAGTTTTAATTTCGAGTTTCGGTCCTATTATTTTGTTATTCAGGTTAGGTAGCTTTGTCTAGAGACGATCATGTGCCTTGGGGACTGGGGTTCAGTTAGTTTGGGAAGGAAAGTTTTGAATTAAAATCTTGAGTTGCGCAATCTCTCGGGGCTGGCCTGGGTACAACACAATACGTAATTGTTGGTAGAAAATCGTATAATGTAAAAAGAAAACCACCAAAACAACCCCTAACAAAACTCGAATAAATAATTTTATGAAAAATCACATGGGAAATCGTAAGCAAAATTTATTAACGTAAAAATGTATCTTATCTACTTTATTAAATATCATTTATAGTCTCAAAATAAACTATTTATAATTTAATTACGTTCTGCGTTCCAAAATTTCACTTTGATAGAATTTTTTGCTCCTCCTGTAAAGTTAAGTAAGCGATTTTCCCCCGAAGGCGACGATGTACTTTTGCCGTTCAAATTGATTGGCGACGAGTGGAGATTTGCAGTACTTTATAGAGATTATAACAAATGGTGGTGTGAATAAAGGTGAAAAACTCCATCAACTGGTAGGCTAACGTTATACATTTTTGAGCCACCCTGATTAACCAGTATTTGTGACCGTATCCCAAACTTCATCCTTGTTTGAACTGCTGTTCCCCTGAATAAGATCCTTTAATGAATTAGGTATTATGAAACTATTTAATTTATAAACCCATATAAAACGGCATTAAAATTTCATAGTGAAAGCGTAATTCAATGAGAGAGAACGTAAACAAAATAGGTAAAATCAAAGTCATAAGACGGAAAGCAAAATGTAGCGTAAAGAAGTTATAGCAGCAATAAAATTGTTTCGTTTCTGCAAATACAGCAGTTTTAACCCCCTTACACTGATAAAACGTAGTGGAGGATTTAGTTAAAGCCTACCGATCTACGTAGGTATCCAACATTACCGTTACAAACATACGGGCCTCTATAACTTCCAGCCGACTTCCCACTAATTTTCTTGCATTGTCGCACAATATCAGACCGAACGTTCGTCATCGTTCGCGTGGAAGTTGTACGGATTTAGTTTGCACGCAGTAAGGGAAATAGAAATAAAATGTAATACTAACTTGAATCCTCAAATATCAGAGAGAGCGTTTAAAAATCAATTTTCCCACCGATTCGATATAATTCGGGTAGTTGCCGTAGGTGGCGACTGTTATTGGAGAAGTAGACGTTGCATATCTAGCGTCGAGTTCCTGAAACACAAAAGCGGGCGCTTTTTGATTGCGTTTCCTGTTCAGAAACGAGATTGTTTAGATATAACAATGCCAGAGGACTCTCTAATGCCATAAATTTCCATTTCTAAGGCGGTATGTACGAAAGAGTTGATAGTCTACAGGCTTTGAGAAAAATTCTATGGAAAATCTGACTCTAGCAGAAAGAACTATGACTATAAAAAAAAAGAGAAATGCCTGAACTAGCCAAAAATGAATTCAAAATGTGGCCAATGGCATCTATTGCTACTAAACCCAACTGCCACTTCGTTACAGGCACCGTTTCCCCCGCAAATTTAGCGCTTTCTTAAAAAAAACTTGATTAGATATCGGCTATCCTTCCACGTAGAAGTTTCGTCCGTTTGTTATAATTCAAAATTGGAAAGCTTAGTGATTGCTGATATTTTGTGACAAAAGTACAAAGTTATGGAGATCCAGGCTGACAATGGTTTCGTACCAATTTCAAGAATGAATCACACGAATCGATCCAAGCAGCTCCTAGAACGTTTTGCCGCAAAATTCCAGCAGGAACCTGCATTTTATGTTCGGGTGCCCGGAAGGTTAGTAACCTACACTATTTACATTTCAAGTTTTGTCACCAGCCAATGGATAATCAATTTTGCCACGAAATTCGGTTTTTGCCTTGAAATTTTTATTTTCCATTGTTTGTGTTAGGATTATCCTTGGTAGAGATAACAAGCAAATTATACATTTTTGTATTATTACGTTACGTATGTACAACGTACAGTTTATTTAGTATCACAATTGAATTTTTGGAAAAATATTCGGCATATTTGCAACTCGACCTTATAAAATTACACAGCGGTTTGGGATTCTTGACGCTTTTGCGCTAACAGGAGAGCAGCATCTTATAGAAGGTTCGACTGAGTTTCAATGTTGTAGTGGTTCTAACGTAAACAAATACCTACTAATAACAGTAAATAATTGTGTCGCATTACTTGTTTTAGTTGTATTACATTGCGTATAGCACATATATTTTAAAGAGCGAAATTCTGTAGGCGGGTTTTCGATTAAATTACATTAATCCTCTGGGAGTGCTGAAAGAAACCCTGAAATAGGAAGCAGAGAGTCTTGAGCTTTACCTTATTTTAAAAATCTTTCACTTCACAAACCGTGAACAGCTGAAAGTTTGTGGCCATTCAAACTAATTCAACTAATTCAAACATCGAAAACAACTCGAATTTTAGGACCATTAAGGTTTCCTGAAAACAGCGTGGTACATTAATAGTCCATTCAGTAGGGATTTTTGCCCTACAAAAGGTGGTGTGGTAGTCATTTTTTTAATATGTTGTGTTGGGTTCTGGGCCTTGAAACGAAAACCATGTTTTCTCAAAATAACTCCGCAGCGGTTGATCTTACGAAAAAAAGGTTCAAATAAAATGCAAGGAAGACATTTAACACCTTTTTGTTATACACTTTTTTTGTAAGTACTTCTAATATGTTCCGAGTTACAGCGGCGGAAATATGAACTCTTTTGCCCAAAGTTTGTGATTTTTTTTAGTGTTTCTCGATATTTATTACATGGTTATAACAATTTTTTAAAAAAGTGGTCTTTTCCCAAGGCCGAAAACATATGGTTTTTGTTTCAACCACCATTATCTCAATAGCATATTTAAAAAAAATCAACGACACCACTTTTTGTAGGTCAAAGGCCTGATTCGTATCCTACTGACTGGACTATAAGTAATATCCACACTGCTATTTTAAAAATGATGAATAAGGGTATGATGTACCTAAGTTTAAATATTCTTTCATAAAATGAACATAGGACTGTTTCCATTTTCCTCAATTTAAAAAACTTCTGAGAGATACTGTAAGATTACTTAATTGCTGCCCACTGCTGGTTATTTACCAGTAGGTAATCTCGTTACGTTAAAACATCTTTTTTAAATGATTTTCACAAAGGTTTTCCGTTTTCACACAAAAATAAAACTGAATTTATTATAATTCATGTTCAGAAAATTCCCAAAATTTAATTACCTTTGATGTCAAAGGACAATTCTCAGCAAAACTTGCTTACTTGTATTTTTTAAACATTAATAATTGCCATTTCTTTCTTCGATTTGTAATCTAGCTTTATACTAGAATTAAAAATTAAAGAAAAATCCTATTCTTCCTCTCTAACTTGATGCGCTGCTTTAGAATACTGTGAATGATTGTTCGATCTGGATCTAGTAAGGTGTCGACTTCCAGTCTTTCTCTTGATTGGAGATTAATGAGTCTGACCAAATAATGTGCTTGAACGATCAGGGAAATAAATAGAAAACTTGCATTCTGCGTTTTTAGAAGTTATTGGTTTTTGAATACCAGTATTAAACGTATCATAAACCAACTAATAGTAAAAAAACTGTTTAATGTAATATCGAGTGTAATATACAATGCATATACAATATTCACCGCTCACGTTTAATAAATAGAGTTGATAGGGGAATAATTGATAGGTACATGTATGAAGCTTTGATTATAAAATATAGACATATTCAAAAGCATGCACGTGAAATTAAATAATAAAGCTATTCATTGGCTTTGGACACAATATATTTCGTTTAATACAAATAAATGACAAACCTGATACAACACTTGTTTTATTAGGGAAAAATTTCCCTAGTATTGTGATTTTTTACCCCCTTCATTCCACTTCATCTTTAATTAATAGTAAGCGCGAATAGTGCCCTTGACATCACTGCTTTCCATTCCTTTCATATCTTGATGGAACCTTCTACCTTAAATAAATAAAGTAACCATCCTGTTTTCCTTTACCTTTACCAACTTTCCAACATCGAAAAATAATTATTAACGGAGAAATGTGAGTGGTATATTTTGTAAATTATATATAGATATTGCAAAACATACAGTCCTATGTGTATAAAAAATTACGACTAAATGCGTAAAAATGAGGGTCTAAATTTCCAAACCAAAATTTTGTAAGTAGAACTATTACGTTTCATTAAGTTGGTGAGGGATTGCTCTGATTCTTGAAGCACTAATCGTAGTAAAATGCTAAAAAAAACTACATCATCTTTTTCCTTATTTTTAAGGGTTTAAGACCATTTTCAGGTGTACTCAATGAAAGCCATTCTTTATTTTTTACGTCAACCTATGATCTAATTACCTACTATCTCAAAAATAGCTATTAGCTTAAGCCTAGGTCTTTGAAATTCTAAACTCTGGATTTTGGTACATACGTACCGTTAGATCATTAACGTCATAGATTTCCTATTGATAAATTCCCTCATTAAAATTTTCTGTCATCATCATGAATACTTTTTCTCTTTCCACTTTGTCAAGCGCTGCCCTTAACTCCTTGCAAACCGGCAAAACGGCTTTCCGCCCTTTTTTCCAATTCCTTTTCGACGAATCTGTGTAATACACATATGCGGTCGATCGTCCCCCTCCCTGAAGCCCATTTCTGTTCCCTCCACCATCCCCTTCTTTTCTTTTTTTATTCTTTCGTTCAGTATCATTGCACAGGTTCTAGTTATTATATCAATTCTCCTATAATTTTCCACACATTTTTTCGGCACATTACTCCTTCCTTCAACTCTTCGAGTAAACCCTTTCTTTCCTTACCTTGTTTACTAGATTGCTCATCCTTTTCTTGACCCTATCTGTGGCAAAAATGATGAGAACTCTGTAATTGGGCGCAAGCCTGTTGAGGGCCCAGAACAAGAGAGGGATAATAAATAAATGAATAAAATCGTTTTTTGTTCACATTTTCTTTTGTAATTTTTTATGTTTAAAATTCTCTAACCTCTCTTTTCTAATTATAATCTAACATTACCGGAGCGGGGTATACTCAGTTACCCCAGAGATAATTTTTGCGCTTAAACTTTTCTTTCGTGACTTTAAGGGCATTGTCCTTCCAGGTAATCCTTTTTACGTGAATTATATGTCATTTTAAGAAAATTGGCTTTAAGTTACCTAAACTAAATAAGGTTATAACCGTCGGGGTTGGTCGAATACCCAGAACGGAATTGGAAAATTCGAAACCGTTTCCGAGTTATTATGTACACAAGCGGACGGAGTATCATGTACACAGACGGACGGACAGAAAGTCCAAATGACCAAAATTTAATCAGTTAGTTCCATCGCCATTGTCTACTTATTACTGAAAACAGAATTTGAAAATTCGAGACCGTTCTCGAGTTATCATGTACAGAAGTGGGCAGAGTTATCATGTGCACAGACGGACGTGCGGACACAAATCCAAAATCATGAACTCGCTCTTTGTCTCTCGTTAATAAAATGTCAACATTTGTTTCAAAATCAAGGGACAAGGAAATCTTTTACTTGTTTATATGTATTATAAAGAACAAAGTGTCAGTTTTTGCAAGGGAATTAGTTTAAGCAGTGAAATTATTCATTGTATCACTAGTGGTATAATAGGGGTCATTATTCAATTGAAATCGTGTCTTAATAAATGGAATAATAAGGTCGTTACAATTGACTAGTAAATTGTTGTGCCATTTTCTGCCCTGGTTACTCTGAACGCTTACTTTATAGGTCTTTTCATGGTCTCATAGACATAGCCATCTTTGTCCAGGAGTGGACAGGAAGTCGCCGACAAGAAGAGGAAAATAGAAAATTGTGACGGTGTGGTGTATTTCGTTAAGCAGCTGTTTCGGTATTTTTGGAAATAAACTAAATATTGTAGAAGACAAATTACATTCTAACATTTTACTATAAAACTACTACTTTCTTTTCATCAAGTAAAACTTAGATGGTTATGAGAGGATAGTCCATTTTGAACTTCAAAACTTTGTAACTAGTAACCTGTGTTGTGAATATATTAATTATATAGGATAATGCTTTTCTATGAATATTTTAGAAAACTTCCTATATCTACGACCTACGTGAATTAGTTGTACAACTCAGTAGTGTTGCACAACAAATGACACACAGTGAATTTTTATTTCAATGCAAAAAAACGAAGTAGAATGATATGCAGCTGACCAAGAAATATCGTAACTTTTACAGATAGCAAATTTTATCAAACGCAAATACTGGCATTTTCCACGTTTATTGACCGATAAGAAAATTGAATTGCTTTCTAATTTAAAACCAGTATGTAAATACTATATTTTGCATCCTCATTATTCTAGTTGATTTTCGCAAACCTCAAATGGCATTCTTCTCATTATGTTGCTTGGGTAAAGTAGGCCTTTACTAAAATGTTTCCATTATCCACATTATTTGTGTGGGTAAGTACTGATATAGTAACGCAAGTGAAGAGGAACAAAGTGCACCAGTAATACGACTATTATTTGCATCAAACGCCAGCGTAGGAAGCCACAAATTTAAACTGATCGAACGCATAAGCTCTACTACATCAGCAAATCTCGGAAATAAATTCAGAGCGGAATTCGCCCTGGGAAACTCTAAAGCCCGATTTTTATTTTAGGGTCAACCTTATCGGGGAGCACATTGATTATTGTGGATACAGCGTGTGCCCAATGGCGTTAGAGCAAGATATTATGTTATCCGTGTCTATTGGGGATGGCGAGACGTTGAGGTTGACAAATGTAGATCCGTCGTATGAGGATTACGAGTGCGACCTTAGGAAGTTCGAGTAAGTTTGGCGTGAATGAGTGTTGATATTCCAAAGGGATGTGTTACAGAATTTCCATTGGGGATGAAGCGCCGAAGTGGTATCAGTACTTCTTATGCGGCGTAAGGGGCCTCTTAGATGTTTTACCAAAGGAAACCAGTATTAAAGGTTTTAATGTGGCGGTTAGCGGAATTATACCTCAAAGTGCCGGTCTCTCAAGTAGCAGTGCTTTAGTTAGCGCCGCGGCTTTGTCAACTTCCCACGTGCATAATGTAAGCAAATTTCCGCTCCATCCACTTTAAATAATTTACAAGAAAACCCGAAAGTAGAGGCCACTAATTGAGTTTTATTTCGCTTTTAGCACGATAAAGCGTTTTAAAATAGAATTTTATAGGCAAACATCAAGCTTTGCGTAACGCGAGTTGACGGTACATCGATTTAGAATTTAAGATGAAGCGACTATCCCTTCAGAGCTTTACGTTTTGTGTTCAAATATAAATTCAGGGTTGTTGACTATTTATGTATGTGTAAGATATTGGCTCGAAAAACTCGTTGAAGAAATTCGATATTGTTTTCGAGAATGTAAATTTCGCAATGAAATGGGATTGCGTCCATACATTTCGATCGTGACACCCCCCGAAATATTGCTCTTTCAATTTCGCCTCGGAAAAGATTTACGTTAACGGTTTTCTTAAGCGTCATTTATCATACGGCGTCGATAAATTTCATCGAACGTACAAGGGTAATAAAAACAAAATTCGAAAACCAACAAACCATTAAGTTGGATGATCCTGGGAACAATCGACAAGCTTTGTACAGATACTTTCTAGACGTTGTGAACAGAACTAATCAAGCAATTGTTACAGAAAACTGAACGAGGTTCTGTTATTAACGAACGTGTTTCTAGTTTTCTGATGAAGACTATGTGCGTGGTAACTAAATTAATTTATTCACAGTAAATTACCTCTTGCTTATTAACTTATAGTTCAAGACCTACTGACATGCATTGAGGAGTGGTTCTCTGTAACTGTGTCCAGGAATTCAACGTCCGAAAAAATAACGCAAGAGAAAATACAAGCTAGTAATTAATTTGAATTCGATGGCACGAAACTGGCCACTTAATAACTCCTCGGGCTAGCTCAGCAAATCACAGGACACGTGGATACCCACTTCCTTCAGGTCAGGAATCACTGGACTTACCTTCGGAGTTGATTTTGTGTTATTTGCTTCAACAAAAACTCTAAACCAAATAGATAGATATTTATTTTCGACAATTGGCAAAGACTTTTTCCAATATTTACTTATTTTCTTCATTTTGCATCGATCCCTACTGTGAAGTCCCACGTTGGGCACTATTTTCCACCGGTCTTACTGTAAAGCCCCTCTATTGGGTGACATTTTGCAACGGTTTTGTTTTTCTGCAAATAGTATGCTTCTCCCCTTTAGACTCAATATTCGTTTACTAATACAGGTTCACGAACCTTTCTTTTTTACCAAAATTCGACTACACCAAAATTTATCGGGAAAACACTTTTTCTTATTAATTTGGGAACGTAGAATCCAAATCAATTCGTACTTTTTCGATCAGACTTCTCAATCAAAGGTTGTAGACTAGAAACCAATTTCGAAAGAAAATTCAAAGGGCTGTAACTTTTGAACTAGTAGCCCAATCTTGGAATTGTTTGAAATTATGGATTCTACAGGCCACATTCTATAAGAAAATTTTTTCCGGGTCGGTCTGAGACAATTTTTTTTCGGGGCTCAAAAAGGGCAGTGTATAAGTTTCCCCTATTAGAATTTGGGATTAAAGTTTACTTTGAAACGGCCATTTCATTTCTTACTCTAAATAACTTAATTGTTGTTGAAATTTAGCTTCGGCTGAATCAACTAAGTTCATTTACACCTTAATCAAATCTTTCTTACCGTAACAATTTATGTAATAACTAAACCCTTGAATACTAAATATACAACAGATCATCAATATTTATCTTTGGCAATGGATCTTATCGAGTAAATTTGAAAAAATTTTTTTTGACGGAAATACTCGTTTTGAAGCACCAGGTTTCCGACACAAACAAAACCTCTATGATGTACGTCCATCTGTCGGTATGTCTGTTTGTACTCAAATTTCCGGCTAATCGGCTGAACCGACTGGAACCAAATTTGGTACTTACATTCTTAGGTATAAAAGACGGAGACTCGGAGGGAGCCGAGAAGTGTTTGGACAAAACACTCATTCGCAGGTCACTGTCATATGAGTTTGAGAGTTAAAAATGTTAGTGAAACACAGAAATAAAAGGTGGATTAGAATGGTATAACTAAAATATTGACCAAAATAGGTATACTTTAATAGCTATTTGTGTATTAAGAGCGCAAAATGATATATTGTCGATTGAAAGAGACAGTTGACGCGCGACGAAGGAGCGCGGCAATCTCTTGAAATCGACAATCAATTTGCGCTCGAATTACACACAAGGTTTTTTCTACAATCGAGCAGTTCACATATTTCCAAAAATTTAAATTTTTCACTCAAATCATTTTAATCTTATGCCCAAATGAAAGATGTCATTTACTCGTTGTCATTGGATACTCTGAGCAATGCATATTTGATTTATAGTTAATAATTGGGAGAGCGAGCGTTTTTTCTATTTTGTCGCTTATAAGCGACAAAGTGACATTCCTCGAAAAAGATGACGTTTGCGTTGTCAAATACGAGCGCAAATGCCTACTTTGGATATCGATTGTAGAAAAAAGCGTTTATTTAAGCGTAATTGTAATAAATTAATATTTGCTCAGAATGGAGAATAGAACGATGTAACAAACAAGGAAAGCAAACAACATATAAAAAAGATTACACAAAACTGAATTTAATGTGAATGTAAAAGTAAATGTCTCTCTCGAAACGGTAAATCTTTCTTGAGGGAGATTATTCCAAGGGACCAGTTTTTCAGTCACTCATTTTCTGGGGGTTACCATTATCCAGAATACTCCGGAAGTTGCCGAATGTCTGAATAAAACAGAATTTTGAAGTTGAACTTAGTTTTTTTCTAGTCACCCACAAGTTAAATGGTTATAACCTTTATATTTACCTTGTAAGCGAAATAGTTAAACAAAAATTATAGCGCGCGTTGTTTCGAACAGATTGTTTCAATTGCCCGATTCGGCAGAAGTGTTTGAGCTACAAAACTATATATACGGATACAGAGCAATTTATTTACAAACGTAGGGGAATTAAAACTTCATCATGTTGGAGTAATATTTGCTTCGCAATTTCCGTTCCGTCACAAAGAAAAGTTGTACATAATGTCAACAATTGATAATCGAAAAAGTTTTATACGAAATGTTTTCAGTTCAACATCTCCAAGAAGGAACTTGCTAATTTATGCGCGAGGTGTGAGCGGTACATTGGTACACAAGGCGGCGGTATGGATCAAGCGATTGCCTTTTTGGCAAACGAGGGTATGTGTAATTTAGCGTTATTGCGTTCTGGCAATATTCCGAGCTTGTGTAAGCAGAGAATAAGAACTGTATTTGTTCGAAATCCGTTTCAGGATGTGCGAAATTGATCGACTTCACCCCGTTGAGATGTAAAGATGTTTCTTTGCCCCCTGGAGCCGTGTTCGTGATAGCCCACAGCCTAACACGTTTAAACAAAGCAGCCACGGCGGATTTTAACTGTCGGGTTGTTGAGTGCCGCCTAGCAGCTCAGGTAATTTCTCCCTAAAGATTTTACTAAGCTTCACCATTTACATTTAAGCTTATTGCCAAGCATCAGGGTATCGATTGGTTCACCGTAAAGACGCTCTCAGATCTGCAGTCTGGTTTAAAGGGCAGTTTGCATACGATGATTGCTTTGGTAAAAAAGATACTGCACGAAAGCCCGTATACTAAAGAGGAAATTGTGGACGAATTAAAAACAACGAGCGCAGTTTTGGACCAAACCTCGCTCACCCCAAACACTAAACACATCGAAAGCTTCAAGTTACATCAGCGAGCTTTACACGTTTTTGAAGGTAAAATTCTGTACCTATATGATAAAATAACATTTGTGTTTTTGTTACAGAAGCGCTTCGGGTACAAAAGTTTCACGAAGCTTGTAATAACTTTTCATCCGAAGGAGCACTAGAAACCTTAGGTAAACTGATGTCCGAAAGTCACAGCAGCCTGAGGGATCTGTACGAATGCAGCCATCCCCAACTGGACACGCTCGTTGAAATATCCCAAAATTTCTCATTAGGAGCACGACTAACAGGAGCGGGTTGGGGCGGTTGTGCCGTTGCTCTGGTGACCGCCGAAAACGTTTCCAATTACATCGACGTGTTGAAAACAAAATTCTACAGCCAGATAGGCATAGACAATAACCTCGATGGATTAGTTTTCGCAACTAAACCGAATGCGGGAGCACACATCTACGTAATCTAAAAAAAACCCTTTGTGAGGATTAAATAAAATGTTCATAATGCGTTCACGAGTAAATTGAATTATAGGGGGACTTTTAAAATAACCGCTGGGAAAATATGAACTGACGTAGGTTGATGTCGCGGATTATGTGGTTTTATTTGAAACTTTTCAAATATAATAACGTTAGAGTTTAACTTTTGCGGGGACAAATAATGAAATTGGACAGTGCAGGCTGGTTATTTATTCAAACCGAAAACTTGTCGTTTTTAATGTCGACTGAAGTTAAAGTAATCTTTCTGTTAAATTTCGTGGAAAATTTAAATTGAGATTTTCAGATAGACCGAAATTTATTCGACGGAAGGTTTCATTAGAAGTAATGCCAGTCTGAAAATAATTAAGTGCGCCATCTAGCAAAAAAAGTGGATGCGAATTGTGAAAGAATGCCGGAAAGCGAAATTAATCGGTTATGTCGAGTTGTCTCCTGGGAACAGTAATCTTAAAAAAGTTTGCGAGATTTATTGTTAAAGAAGACAGTTCGGTACACCACAAGAGTATATAAATCATTCTTCACATATGCTGTGGACATGGAGGAGGATAATTTGAAGGTTTACGCCCACGTTGGTACTATTCCAAAATTATGTTTTGTATTCCATAACTTTTATATTTTATAAATTGCTCTCTATGTGTGACAGGCACCGTAACTTAAATTGTTCCTTTATATAATTATTTCACACGCACCCTATTATGTATATTCATAATTTATTAACTCACTGGAAATATTAAATTGGCACTTTGCGGATTTCAAGTTGAATATTCGTCAAAATGCACGAAACATTTGATTAAAAAAACAATATCGCAAATAATTAGCCAATTGGGATGAAAATAATACTGTTGAGTGACGAATTAATTCTAAAGGACCGGCATCAGACACAAAACATGATAGGTAAGTGAGGTGACCACATCATTTTCCAAATATTGCGATTATGGTTATGGGGCTTTGGTGCAAACGAAAAAATGAAGCTCGTGAAGGCCAGTAAACATAAAGATGCAAAACTGGCTGCATGGTAAATGTGATGGAGCTAACTTAAGGCTGCATACATAAATAGTAGCTTATTTGGTTCTGTACATAGAGGTCGAAAATAATTGATTTTTTTAATTGGCCCATTTTGGCGTTACCTGATTTGGATCTGAGTTTTTTTAATTTTGCACCTAAAGGGGTGCTATCAGTCTTTTTTTGAATTGATCATACATCTATTCAGGCATTCAGGAATTTCGTGTGACAATTATCTTGCAATTTATGCGGTGTTTTGTGCGACAATATGAATTCCCTGAAGTTAGAGCATGGCAGCAGGCAGCGTCATAAAGTTTCCGATAAAAGAAGGGCGTTAGCCGAAAACGATTCGAGAAAGAATGGTTGCCGTCGCATTATGTGCTAAAATTTTGGGTTAAACAGTTTCGAGGGGGACAGGAATTCATTGAAGATTATCATAAAGGTGGCCGACCAAGAACTGCAACAAACGATGAAGTGGTGGCCAAATTGTCGTGTCAAGGTCTGCACTATCTGTACTGACATTGGTTTAGTGTGTTAACCATAATTCATGGCCATTTGGACATGAGCACGGTATCATCAGCGCGGTTGAACCCTGAACAAAAGTTGTGCAGATTGCAAATTTTGCAATGCTATTTGGCAGCTTTGGAAAAGGATGCTGACTATTTGGCACGAATTTTGACTGGTTCTGAGACTTGGGTGCACCATTGGGACCTAGAATCAAAGTTGGAATCCAGACAATAGATCCACAAAGACTCTGGTCCTTTAAAAAGGGCTGTTGATAACTTTTTTGAGACAAGGACCATGGCCACGTTTTGATTAACTAGGTATTCTAGAAATTCAAAAAAATATATTCGAATTTCTTTACCAGGCACATCTTATTCACAGGGAAATCCTCATTTACTAATTTAATCGAACATAAAGTTGGCATTTAACCAAAATCAAATCCCTGTTAACGGATTGTTAGCCAAAAGGATTGTTTTGTGGAATGAAGATCTTAAATAACGAAATTGCAACGACTGGTACCTTTTTAAGGAGTACAAAAAAATTCCTTTTAATTAACATAATATAAACATTCTACTTTTTATTCCATCTTCGTAAATAGAAAATGCACCAATGTTAATTTTACACAAAACAATAAAGAAAATTTACGATACCTCTTCTTAACGAATTTTCCCTGGATTTGTTGATTTCTACGAAACTGCAAGCTCCTTGTGTATAGATATTGTCTCTGTATTTTTTTATATGTTTTCAGTGAAATCCATTGCGTTTTTTTTCCCAGTGATTTCTTTTTAATCACGTCCCCTGCGTTATAATGTTATTTACGGCTTTACGTCCAAATTATTGACGCTAAACTCCCTGAAAAGTCACAATGCTATAAAAATTTAACTACGCCAAAGACACTTAGTAATTTTAATCCGAAACTGCAAACTTAACACGTATTGAATTTATTATATTTAAATTGCACTTATAATTTAAACCCCCTGTAGACTTTTTAGCGCATTTTCCAACAAGAAAGTGATATCCATTGTCCGCACTTTGTCCGTCTGTTCGTCTGTACCACTAATTTTCCTCCAGTTTAAGCTTTTTCGTTAGGGTTTCTTTCTTTTGCGGTGTATTTATAATCATGTACACCCCTAGCAAAATTTAACTTTCATCTCTACAACAACATAAAGTATTCAACACCATTAGTAAACTACTGTTACAAAGTGGACAATCTCCATACTCCTCTACAGATTTTTGGAACTTTAAACCAAGGAAAATTCGCATCAAAAGCATTCATATACGTGTGAAGTTGGAATAGATACTACAGGCCTGCTTCCGGTGTTAATTATATGCTGGTAAATGCGCTCACTAACATAACCTTTCGATATCGAAACCTTCACGTCAGATCAAAAAGAATAATAGATCAACGAACTGCCCGCTTTTTATCACTTGAAGGTGAAACTCTTTAGACTCTCGTTTTCTCACAGAGCACTATTCCAAATTAGCTGAGTTGCAAAAGTAGCCAAAGAAAGATATTTACAGAGTGTAATTCAAAACAAGACCCACAGACTTCCTGGCTTGACTTACGATTAAAGGCAATTAACAGAACAAAAAAATGTGAGAAATGAGATACATCACATTCGTTCCAATCATCAAAACAAACTTGAAAGTACCATGAACAATATTTGTTTGTGGGAACGTTTTTAGAACCTTGACTTTTTTACAACTTAACAAGGTGCACTTTCGCGTAATTCGACGGGGAAAAATCACGAAAAAAGTTCAAATAAAAATGCTCTCGTTACAATACACTCGAAAGTAATGTTCCAACGCATCATTACTCAACTCATCTGAACCAAATTTTGCTCACTTTAAGATTTAAGATAGTCTTAGTTAATTGTATTTTGATCATAGCAATTCTATCTTGAAAATAATGGGTCGTTTTTACAGAAAGCAATTCATTTACTGCAGGATTATATCGTCTAAAATATTTTGAAGGAACTCATATAGTCAAAAACCTTTTGGTTCAGGGGTATGGTATCACTTTGTAAGTACCCTGTTTCGATACTTAGTACATCAAATCTCCTTTAGTGATCCGATTAAGTCAAATGCGGTACAGATGGCTGTATCTAAGGGAGTCCAGTCACTTTCCCTTCTGAATACCTACTTCCAATACTAGAGATATAACAATCGATACAACAACTACTAGTTGGTGTTTATTATCGCACTTATAATAATACGGTTAATCCGAAAATGAGAGTCGAACAAATTATTGGTAATAAATTCATCCGCGATAAATCTTATTAGATTGGGGAAGGGTTTTCGGTAAGGGAAATGAAAAATCACTTATACAATTTTAAGCTCGCATTTCGGTCTGACAGCTTAAATTTGCCAGAACCGTTCTTGCCGCAGGTAAGAATTTTATTTCCCTCGAAGATCATTACTCATAGCAAACGATTGTTGTAACAACTTAAACCGTTTACTTCGTACTTAATTTCGATTCTCATCCATTTTTGACTGTCATAACGCGTGATTAATTAGTTTATTATTTTCCTTCAATGAAATTGGGCGAATTACGCTAACCTGTCACATTTGATGTAGGTGGCATGATAAATTACCTCAGTTTTTGCGCGCCGATAAATTTTTAGTAGGGCCTCTATGCAGAATCGAAGAGATAGCGGTATCTAGGGAATGCATTAACACACTCAAATATCCCAATTTTACCTTTAAGTCGATCGATTCAGAAATTGCTCTGGGGGTATCGTATAGGTAAACCAAATTCCCTTTTACGCCATTTAAGAAGCTTTCTAATGGCCAACAAAGTGTTTTTTTTTGGAAAGGGCGCGCCGTTTGTGTTAACATAAAAATTCATGTTGAGCAATGCCATCGAAAAGAAAGGTTTTTTATATACGAAGTAACACTTTAAAAGTAATTTCACACTTTTAGATGATTTTGACGTAAAGTCAATATAGAGCAAGTCAAAGAAACGAAAGTTTTCCCTTCGTTGTTGTAGGGGAATGACTATTTCAACCTTTCATACTTTCGTCAATTTCCATAAATAAGCGACATCCAGAAAACGTTAATATTGAATCAATGAAGTCTCTCCGTCTTCAAGATTTTTCTGCACAAATCTCGTACTTTATGCAACAAAATCAGCGCCATTCTGTCGCGTGAAACAGAAAACCAACATTAGAGAAAGTCAAGTTACGTGGATGATTGTTTTTAATTAATTACGGCATCAGCAAAACTAAAATAAATGACATTAGTGAATTTAAATAAAATCTGTGTCAACTATTGATTGCTAAAATATAATCGTCGCATGGAAGTTTATTGAAGTATTTTAATCCTTTAAACAGTCTCAAACGGGACAGGTAAGCGAGAAAGTTCCTAAACAAGTATTCCTCGTGTAACTTTAACTTGTACATTCTCCTTTGCAAGCAATTTATTAATCTTTCATAAAACTCACATTTCACTTTGACGTTGCACTGCCGAAAAGGTAAACAGTTCAAACTTGTAACAAAGCTTCAGCAATTTACAAAATCTACCAAAGCTAAGATATACTTTTTAATATGACGAGGTTTAAGATAAATATTTGGTAAATATCTCACCGAATCCGAAGTAAGAGGGAGTGGAAGAAGCATCCAAAATGAAGAACCGATAAAACGATCAAATTTCCATATCAAAGCCATCAGGGTAAAATTACGGATGTAATTAAACTATTGTTTGTTAAGAAATTATACAAAACCCAGTTTTAATATTGATTCTGGTAACCCTCCATAAATTTTAAGTTCCAAATGAGCTTTGCTTTGCTGTCGCGCATAAACTAATATCAGTCTGAATCCGATTTTATTTGGGGTTCTATTGACACAAATATTTGGTAAAATCTTAATGATGAATATTGATTTATTTAGAGACGCCACCTATTTTGCGTTTTTTTAACTTCTGCTCTGCCACTTTTAATTTTTCTTGAATGTTCACAATTTCTGTAATTTGATCTTGTCTTTTTTATCCAGTATTTTTTCTGATTTCTAGTTCCTCCGTCTTTTGCATTTTCAAGTATTGTTCTTCTAATTCTCTTTACGTGTTTGATCTGAAGGTACAAGTTTGACTGTTGTGCTTTTAAAGATCTTCTCGTACTTCTTCAGATTGCTTATTCGCTCCCTCCAAACTTCCTTCAAACATCAGTTGCTCCTTTTTCTTCAAGTTCTCTCTTAACTTGTAGGTTTTGCATTAATTTCCTTAAATTTTTTCTTTGGATTCTCAATTTCTGGTTCTTATTTGGACTACGGACCGGTTAGCACTTCGTGCCGTTTTTGCAAAAGACGTATTAGTTTTACATGGTAAACTAATTGAGAAGTAATTTTAGATTAGTTAGAAACTGAAATAATATTTGTAGAATGGTCAATTTGCAACCAAAAACAAAAATAAGAGAAGTTGAACGAAATGAGTTTTTCCACAATACGATTAATTGAGTTTGAGAATGTGAAGGATTAATGCTTAATTTTGGTATACCAATTTGACCAATTGTTATGAGTTAAAGGATAAATCTTATCAAATGAAGCGTACAGTCCCACCATTTCGTATTATTAAAGTTCATTTTATTGGTAGCTGAACTGTAACAGGATAATTTGAAAAATTGAAATTACTACTGTTAGAAACTGAAAATCGTCTATCACGACCGTTTTCAACATTTATTCGGCGCTCGGGCAGTGCTTTTGAGCAAAATGAAGTAAAAGTCGAAATAAACCTATATTTTTAGTGTATGTCCATCGGATGCAATTTGTGTAATGGACGGATCTCCTAATTTAGATCGCGCAGTTTAGCTCGAGTGACGATTATCGCCAATCCTCGTTTCCAATTTTCAACGGAGCGATAACTCAGCAGGTAACCCTCTCCATTAAAGCGCTTAAATTGCATTAACTTTAAAAAAGGCACAAAGGTATTTATTATTTATTCACCATCTGATCGCCAAGTAAAGCGTTTGGGAAAGATGTAAATTGTTTTTTAAGGGGCGGGTTAACGTTGATAGAATTTTATTTCTTTAGAAATATCGTTTAGGTCAGGTCAACGGGCGGTTTATGGCCCATCGAGGCGTTATTGGAGGTTTCTTGCGTGTAGTTTCTCCACTTCCTCGTCTTCATAAATTTAACTAACCCAAATTGTTTCGGTAAACCCGAACGGTCTCCCTTTTTCTCTCCGGAAAATCGGCGGCGCGCTGTTGCGGTTTGGTGGAATAATCCATCATCGCTTTTTAATATTCCTAATGTTGGGGTAACTTTAATATCTTATAAAAACTTATTGAAATTTTCGCGTTAGGCCTCGATTAAAGAAAAAAACAGCGTGCGTGCGTAAACCAACTAAGTGAAAAGTTGGAATAACAAGCTGAGACAAACTTGTAATTGCGATTGCCGAAAGCTTACGAGATTTCTAAATTTAACGATAGAAGTTTCTTAAATAAATTTATTTAACACAATTTTCCTAAATAGGATTGATTTATTTTGTGGTTATCACCATTGATTGATCATCCGAAGACATTGAATGAGCAATAAATCGGGCGTTCTTTGAAATTCTTCAAATTCATATAGGAATACTTCCTCTGAAAACATTTCAGTTACTTTCCTAATGAATTTTGTTGACTATGTTTCCCAGTTTTCCCTTCAAATCATAAACGGCATCTAGGGACCCTTAAGAGAAACAATCTTGGGGTGCTGAAACCTTATAAATACCTCTACGGGCCTTTTAGAAAATATTTCTAGACAAAGTCTCTTTTTAGGTATCTTTGAAATCATTTTTCATAGAAATTTACTTAAAAATCTTACAAGATCTTCCGATAAATTTTACTAATAATAATAATAATAATATATTTATGCTTACAGGGAAAAAATTCGCTTGCATTCTTCGCAAATTACAATCGAAATATTACACATAAAAAAACTTAAAATTTAAAACTTAAAAAACCTCAAAGTTATAGAAACAATTATTCAAAAGAAGTGTTTTAACTTCTAACTTAAACTTGGCATTTTCCAAATTTTTCGTAGATTCTGGGAGATGGTTGTAGAATTTTAACGCCATCACTTCAGAGCTATTCTTGGTTTTGTCCAACCTGAAGAAAGGTATCCTGATATTTTTGTTACCTCTGGTGCAGTAATCATGAATATTTGATTGAAATGTGTACTTTGAAATGTTAATAGAGACTAAAGACGCTGTTGCCTATTTAGGACATTAGAGATATTTCACTGACTGTGAAAATTGGTCAGATACTCAACTAATAATTTACCCTTAGGGTTGACGTTAGTGATCGTACATGTAGTATAGTGAGCATTTGAGTCACACCCTATAATGAGGTGTGAAAATAGCCCGATTTCGCTTTGGAGTAGGTCATTCGAGAACAGCTAGGCAATCTGCTGCCACTACCGACCCTAAAAATGCTCAACTTGACGGCAATCTGACCCGATGACACTGCCGATGATGGGTTGTCGAAACTTCAGGCAACTACAAGGATCCGTTCATTCGCTATTACGGGTCGTCTCGCACGGCACAGACAAGAGGATGTTGTCTTTAGTCTCACTTGGGGCTGTCATACGCTGGTTCGAGGTAGACAACCCCTTGATCACTGAACCACAACTCCCCACAACCATTACAAGACCCAATACTGAGGGGGCTCAATTGTTATTGCGTGTACAAGTTTTGAAGGCAATCGATCTGATAATCTCTCAGTTCCAAAAGATTCAAACATTTTTTGAAATCGTGCAATCCACAATATCCCAGATTGCCACATAAGTCGAGAAAAACGTCTGAAACACGCACTCGTTGAATTTTCAGAAATATTTTCGCATTTGTTGATCAAATAATTGACCCGGCTCGTTCTTGGGCACCTTACCTGTTGGAGTGGTCGTTACATCTGATCCAAAACCTAGTAACTGTACCCCGTAACTGGTAACCGTGAGGTAAAGCATAAAATCCAGTTCGTTCCATAAAAACTTGCTAGTAGATAAAATAAATAGCCATCCAGATCGTTTTCAATGATCTCAACTAGCAACAGATGACGTCAACAATAGCCACTTCTCTGGATAATTATTATTGTATTGTTATGTGAGCGTCATTTATTTGATGTATAGATGCTTAGAATGGAATCAACCAAAAGTTATAAACTAGAAACCAATTTCGAAAGAAAATTCAAAGGGCTGTAACTTTTGAACTAGTAGCCCAATCTTCGAACTGTTTGAAATTATGGATTCTACAGGGCGATCTGAAACAATTTTTTTTTCGGGGTTCAAAAAAAGGCAGTTTATAACCTTCCCTTTTTACCAAAAATCGACTACACCAAAATTTCTCGGGAAAACACTTTTTCTTATTAATTTTGGGGCGTAGAATCCAAAACAATTCGTACTTTTTCGATTAGACTTCTCAATACAAAATTATAGACTAGAAACGAATTTCGAAAGAAAATTCAAAGGGCTGTAACTTTTTAACTAGTAGCCCAATCTTCGAACTGTTTGAAATTATGGATTCTACAGGGCACATTCTATAAGAAAATTTTGTTCCCGGTCGATCTGAGACAATTTTTTTCATCGGGGCTCAAAAAAAGGCAGTGTATAACCTTTCTTTTTTACCAAAAATCGACTACAACAAAATTTCTCGGGAAAACACTTTTTCTTATTAATTTTGGGGCGTAGAATCCAAAAGAATTCGTACTTTTTCGATTAGACTTCTCAATCAAAAGTTATAGACTAGAAACCAATTTCGAAAAAAAATTCAAAGAGCTGTAACTTTAGAACTAGTAGCCCAATCTTCGAACTGTTTGAAATTATGGATTCTACAGGGCGATCTGAGACACTTTTTTTTCGGGGCTCAAAAAAAGGCAGTTTATAACCTTCCTTTTTTTACCAAAAATCGACTACACCAAAATTTCTCGGGAAAAAACTTTTTCATATTAATTTGGGTGCGTAGAATCCAAATCAATTCGTACTTTTTCGATCAGACTTCTCAATCAACATTTATAGACTAGAAACCAATTTAAAAAAAAATTCAAAGGGCTGTAACTTTAGAACTAGTAGCCCAATCTTCGAACTGTTTGAAATTATGGATTCTACAGGGCGATCTGAGACAATTTTTTTTCGGGGTTCAAAAAAAGGCACCTTCCTTTTTTTTTTATCAAAAATCGACTACACCAAACTTTCTCGGGAAAACACTTTTTCTTATTAATTTTGGGGCGTAGAATCCAAATCAATACGTACTTTTTCGATCAGACTTCTCAATAAAAAGTTATAGACTAGAAACCAATTTCGAAAGAAAATTCAAAGGGCTGTAACTTTTGAACTAGTAGCCCAATCTTCGAACTGTTTGAAATTATGGATTCTACAGGGCACATTATATAAGAAAATTTTTTTTAGACTAAAAACCAATTTCGAAAGAAAAAATGAATTTTAACTTTGAGAGGTTGCGAGGCTCCATGTAATTTGTTGACCGTAAGCCAAGATTCCTTCACCGCAAGTTCTAGACTCGAACAATATTGGAGCACTTTGATACTCGTAAAACTTCTCGTGCATGGAGTAAAAATTTGTTCATAATGCCTTTGCTACTTATGTACATTTCAATTCGAACTAAATTGTTTACTGTTGGTTTAAAAAGTAAGTATTCTAGTAAACTTTGAATATAGACTACTAATCAAAGCTAGTAAATAGAAACGTTTCAGAAGTTGCTTGACTGTAGTTCGAAGTTCTACATTGTATACACAACAAAGTAGCTACATTTTATGGCGAATAAAACCGTGAACGTTTTCGAGACTGTCCTAAAGCTAATTGTCATTGGAAGGTCTGGTGATATTGCCGTACGTTGTTACACGTGACATATCTGTTGTTTCGTAATGCTGAACCGCATTTATTTACTACCATTTTAAGAATTTTTTTCCAAAAAAAAAGTGCCATTAATATACTTACAAAGATAAGCGAGAACGAATACAACTCTCCACTTTAAAGGTATCGTTGACATGACCATCAATACCACGGAAAAGCAATGTGAAGCCGCTCTGTAGGCCACGTAAATCCGAATTTCATACAAATTTATATGATAATAATTTTAATAATAAATATACACAGGATATAAAAGTTAGCTTTCGTTCCTGAAGATGGTCACGCTAAAGGAGCGGTGGTCCTATACATACAGGACAACGTACCAAAAAAAGGTGAAAATAGTGACCGACCTGCAAAGAATTGTAAGAGTGAGTGCCTCTATAGCACTGTTCATTTGCAATTTATCAGATTTGAATATTAAAGCAGATGAATGGATTATTACAGAAAATCCTAGCGTCAGTGCTGTTAATTGGAGATTTTAACTGTGATAGTCTACTATGGGGATCACATCAGTACTACAAAGGAGCTGATCTAGAAGAAATAATCGATAACAGCTTAGTACTCTTGAAGACCGACCAACCAACATACTTGGTATCTCGAACTGGAGGTCTGAGTACGTATAGTTGATCTTGGTATTTCGTGACCGGAACCGTATAATGAACGACACGGAATTTCGATGATTGGTATGGTGAACTTTGTATTTGTGACCGAAAACGTATACTGGCCCCAAATTCCGGTCGAGCGATTTATTTATGCCGATCTCGCCTTCCGTTCGCTCGGTATTAGTATGTATTTCGTGACCGGTACCATGTAATGACCCAGAATTTCGGTTGACTTATGCCAATTTCGTCTTCGGCTTGCTCGGCATTGCTATGAACTTTGTGTTTTGTGACCCGAAACACAAAACCGGCCCCAAATTTCGAATGAGTTGTTGACTTATCGACTATTATTTTCAATTTCTCCTTTGCTAAAATTTTATGAGACTTTTTTAAGTAAAATCGCATCGGTTGTTAGAAAATGATACCTGGGATATTAGCCGCAAGTTTTGGTGTGGTTGAAGAAAATCAAAATAAAAATTAGCGAGTGAAGGTGTTTGTCAGGGACTGAACTTCCCTAGGAACTTCCCTGAGTGACCTTTTTTGTATTAACATATTAATATTGGCTAAAGATCGCATTGCTTTTCGACGATTATACGTTAAAAGGCAGATCAATGGGAATAATCAATCGCGCAACATCAAAGTCCATTATGTGCACATCTATAGGTGATAATCCCAAAGAATAAGTGATCATTAATTATCTACTAATGTAGTGGTGCAATTTAATTAGCTTGTAATGTAATTCGTCCATTTCATTTTATTTTTTTTTTGCACATGTTCACCTTTCGTACACGAAAATTGCGCCACAGATCGTTTATTCCCAAATGCGTTTTCTTCGCTGCCAGCGGTTCAGTTATAATCGAAATGTTCGTGCAGTCCGAAGCAAGTTTCAGCATTCCCGAGGGACCTAAGCTTCCTGTCATTAATAAATTAATTATTTAGTTAATGTAAGAGAGAATGTATAACGCTAACTACTAAGCTTGTGTTTTCTAAAACTGAGAGCCTTAAAGGGCTCATTTCTGATTCAGTTAATAGTTTAATTAAATTTCGAGGAAGTTTGCGCAATTCTGATAAGACACATTTGCAAAAAAAAACTCATTAAAAACGCAATCTCAAATGTTGATGTAAAGGAAATTATTAAAATACACCCTTTCATCTCCGTCCTATTCAGTAGTCTCGACATGTACCTACTTTGATGGCAGTTTAAATGATTTTCATAAAAGCTTCATTGCCGTTAACCAGAAGCTTGCCAGAACATGTTCTGTTTGCCATTGAAAAAAAAACGCTCTTGCATGACGTGTAGTCACAGACATAAATGTTCTGGTAAAATACAAAAAGAAGCGAAATTACGCAAATCGATTTGGTACCGTACAATCGTCAGTGGAGCACGAATTTTACATGCGACTGAAGTCACCACATTTGCCGCTTGATTAATTTTTTTACGAGTGGGCGAAGAGCCACAGCCTATTTCGATAGGTTTCCAATTTACAGCCCTATTCATTTACACGGGATTCCGAGGGTTTTTTACGACTGCCATTTATTTCGAAAAAGTCTAATAAGACACACAATCGGCGCGGGAACAGTATCTTATGTATAACATTTGCATTTGTCTTGATACCAGTATACAGTGTAGGTTTGAGTGTCACTCCAAAGTAGGTGTTCATAATAAATCCCGCTTTTCAGGAGAAATCTACATTGCGTGTTTTATTATTACCTATTAACAGCTTCCCCTGAAGAGCAAAGTAGCTAATTAGCATCAAAGAATTGCTTTCCCATTTCCTTTGTTTTCAATTCGAACTTTGTTTTCATTTATAATGAAGCTTTTGTTCCAAGTTCTTGAGTGACGTATGGTACGAAATAAGTAATTATTATGAGTGAGAGGCAGACTTTCAGTGACCGGAACGCAAAAGAAAGCTATATTCAAAACGAATTCAATGTTATATAATGAACAACAAAAACGGAGAAGGATTAATTGCAACTTCAAAAGTTAAAGAAATTAGAAATATTGCCACGAAAATTTTCTTATAAAGGATAATTTCCCAAATATGAAATGCCTTGTCCCCTTAATAGCTGAGAAAGCAATATTTTTTTTATTGAACGAATAATGCCTGAACTACAAAGGTCTTGTGGCATTTTTTGGTTATATAGCAGATAATTTACATATGGCATAAATTTAGTAGAATGCATTTGTTTTGAAAATCCCGCTTCTAAATTGTTACTGCATCTAGTACCTATATCACGTGTTCTTCCTTACATAGTCGGCACCTTTCTTCCTTCCATCTTTTCCCGGTTCTGTTTTCATCTCCGCATCCTAAATCTTGCAATGGTTTTTATATTTTTGTTGTTCTTCTGTAGATACTTTGGCAAGTGTAATGTTTTTATTTCTTTCTACGTGGTATTGTAGGTGTTCGGTTGATTTGGTATTTTGGTTGTCTTTGTCTCCCTCCTTCATAATCATTGGTATATTTACTCTTTTTCTCCTTAATCTTTCCGCCTCATATTCTGCATACCCATTCCTTTGGAAATATCTTCTTATTTCTTCTGTCCACTTTGCTTTTTTGGTCTTCTTTCTCTCCTTGAGAGTTTCTTTTAGTAAGCTGTCAATATTTTTCTTTTCCAAGCTCTTATATAATTCGTTCCTATCTAGATTTTTATTGAATGCTGCTTTTAGATCTATGAATAGGGTGTAGATTTTACCTCCTTTCTTTTCCAGTTCTTGTTGTACTGCGTGATTTATTATGTATATGTGGTCTATCGTCCCCCTTTCCTTCCTAAAACCCATTTGTGTTTCATCTAGTATTTCTTTGTCCTCTACTTCTTCATTTAAGCGGTTGTTTAGTATTTTAGCGTGCATGTTGAGTTTAAGAGTGTGATTCCCCTATAATTTTTGATGTCATCTTTGTTTCCTTTTTTTTATATTGGGCATATTTCTCCTTCTTTTCCAACTTTTCGGAAATCCTACTCCTCTCCATACCCCGTTAATAATTTTTCTGATTTGCTGTTTCACGTTTTCCGGCACATGTATTATCATCTCATTTGTTATTTGGTCTGGTCCAGGAGCTTTCTTTTTTTATCTCTCTCTATTATTTCTGCTTCCATTTCTTCTTCCCCTATTTCTTCATCCTCATTTTCACTTCTTCTTTTATTTTTCCCCTCTGAAGCTTATCTGTCCGTTTAAACTTTGTATAAAGTAGTTTTTCCCTTCTTCTTCTCCAATGTCGTCCGGTATTCCTTCTTTATTTTTCCTCCTTTTGTTTATAAATTTCCACACGTCGTTTTTGATGCTTATTTGTATTTCTCTTATTTTAGATTTTTAGATCCCCTCCTATTATTATAACATCATCTCCCGATTCTTCTATTATGTTGTTCAGCTCGTCCACCATCCTTTTCATATTCATGTGATTGTACAATGTAAACACTCTCCATGGTACATCTTTTAGTATGATTTTTCTTTCTTGTATTCCATTTTCGTGTTTCCGCATCGTTTTTTCAGTTTTTATCATTTTTCTTACATCTGTTCATTCATTCATTCTTCCTTGGCTCTCCCTTTCTTGTTTCCCTTCTGGCGTATTGATATTCCCATTCAAATCTTTTGGTAGTTTTTGCTCCCAATTTTCCCAATATTTTTCTTCTGCCCATACTTTTGTCATGCCGATTACATAATAAGTTTTCACGTACTGCCAAAATTCTTCATCCTTGTTGCTGATTCCCGCCTCGTTCCAGAATCCAATTTTGATGTTTCCTTTTTTTGTCATGTTTTCTTTTTTCTCTTTTTCTTTTTCTGTTTGTTTTTGTTGTCACCTGTAGTTCCTTTGTTAATTGTTTCTGTGATCTTCCCCCTCCCTGTCCGCCATATTTTTGTTGTATTGCCTTTTTCTTTTTCTTCCTCCATCCTTTCTCGGATCTTCTTTTGTACTTCTCTTTCTGTAAACGTCAGGTCGTTATCGATATATACCTTTTTATCTCTTAGCGCTTGTCTGTTCCTCATGATTCCATTTTTTACTTCCCAATTTGTACATTTTATTAGAATCCCTTTGACTTCGACTATATTTAAAGCTTTCCTGGCTTCTTCGGTGGTTTTTTTTTATAATGAGAGATCCAAAGGCATCTTGTCAAGTACAATTCCAAATATTTTATTTGTTTTGGATGTTGGAGTAGGATGTTGTTGAGTTTAAGGGTGGGAGTTGCAATGTTGCGTCTTCTGGAGAAGGGTATGCAGTGAATTATGGCCGAAAATGTCCATTTTTCGCAATATTGCTGGTTATATTGTTGATTGCGATTAGGAAAAGATTAACGCCAATTACGGAGTCCTGAGGAATTCCGTTTTCTTGGATCAGTTCCCGGAATGTAGTGTTCCCGAGGCGCACAACTACGTTTCGCTCTTCAAGAAAATTTTTAAATGTACCAAATTAAAAAGCGGGAAGAGACTTTATTTATATCTGGCAATTGGAAGATTTTTTTAATTGAAAATTTAAAGAAGGAAGTGATTTTAGTTTTCGGATGCAATTGTAGGCCACGACAATTGCAACAACATAGTTTACTCCACACAACCCAATCTCTCTCTTTTTTTAAATTGTAGATTACCTACCCTGGAAAATTCGTTTCGGTCTAGTGTGTGGCCCGCCTATATTATGCAATAAGGTTCAATAGGGTTTTGCTCCCCTATGACGTCATACGAAACGACAACGTGTTGTTATTATCACGTCTTCTGCTTTGTTTTTCGTGCTTCAATTTGATACTATAACGGGCTAGCTACATTTACAGGGATGGAAGACTACATTTGAGTAAAATAAAATCGAATCTTTACGGCACTGGCAGAAATCCCAATACAACAATACATTTTTTAATTGTAAATTGTAAAAGTACACATTTAAAGGAAACAAAATTGTTTGATTCTAACATAAAGACACCGTGAATTAGAAATTTATAGAAAAAATATGTAATAGAAATCTTGTAAAATGAGGACGAGATTTGGAACCACATCGGTATATCCAAACATGACAATAATTGGCCGTTTAATTTGTTACAAGCAAGCAGTATAGATTTATAAAAAGCTCACTTTGTAGCAATTTTTAAAAAAAAGTGCAGGAAACAGGAGAGATTTCAGTAAGTAATTGTGAATGTATCTTAGAGGCTAGTCGTTGGCAAATTAATACAAATTTAAGAAAAAAAAATGTTTGAGTCACAGGTAAATTGTAATTATTTTAAAGCAAGGAAGTTCAACCATTCGCATGTAATAGGAAACCCTATTACAACTTTACTAAATATACGTAAATACGCGAGCTCTTATACGTGAGATTTTTGATTATTCGCTAAGTAAAAGTCAAGCAGGAGTATTTTGTTCTGTCATTGACATATTATCAAAGAGAAATTTCGTTTTGAATCTTTTCAAAATGTGACAGTTTTAAGTATGTAATTTCTCTGGAAATATGAAGGAAATTACAATTATCGATTTTAGGGAAGTAAACGTTTATTGAGCGTCACAGTTCTCATTATTGACTACTGGTTAATAATGATTTCATTAATACAAATGAAAAAAAGGTTAACAATCATGACATCATCATAGGCTAGCAAAGAAAAATTCGGTTTGACAAAAATGGAAAGCAAAATGCGCCGAGCTGGGTCCATGAAGAAATATTGTAAAAACACTCAGTTTAAGGTATCAACAGAAGTTATATGCTACAATAAAAGATTTAGAGATCACCTTGGTACATCTAAAATTTTGGATACTATAATAACAGTTAATTTAAAACGCGTTCCGAAGCTGAAAGCACAGAAAACTATAATTAACATTAAATTTACAATGAAATGTCAATTTTGACCCCAAAGTGTACTAAACGCTCCTTTTACAACTAAAAGCTCAATTTTTAAATAAACATTAATGAATGAGAATATTATCTTAAAATTTAGGTACTATACATAATAATCAATTTAAAAGTTACGTTTGGAATTAAAATCTGCATTGAAATATCAATACCCCTCTCACTTAGGTACGTCTTAACTAAACTACTACTACTAAAATTTACTAAACGCTCCAACTCCAAACTGCATCATAGAAATGAAGTTTGAGCTTTGTTATCAAAGACTAAATGATAACATCAAACTTTGAAGTCAAAAAAGATACCGTTTGTATTACGCGGTGTTAGGAAGGAAATTTGTATTGCTACCAGAGGAATGCGGACTTATTTCCTAAGAACGTTTTATAAATCTAAACGCCAAGTACCGAATTTTGAACTTAGCCAGATAAGTAAAACGAATTACCTCTGCAAGAAACTTGCGCTTAACTTTAACCGTGTTTAATTACATTGTCTGAAAATACAGAAAATGATTAAAAGTTGCACATTACACGCAAAATAAATTTTCCGTAGAGGTTTATATTTCCAGCGAGAGAATTTAAGTTCCCTTTACATAAATAATCGCAAGGAAGCGTGACATTCACATTCCACTAATTGCTTTGTTTATTTTTGAGGCAGAGCGAAATTTAAATTTTTGCGTGAGACAAAAGCCATAGAAAATGTTTTATGCGTGTAACCCGTTTCAAAGTAAACAAAAATGTGACATAAATTAACGGTCTCTCCAGAGGTTGCTGGTGAATTTGAGTTGGAAGCGGCACCGAGGGTATAGGTACAGCAATTTCAGAAATTTCCCCTTTTAATAGCTCGGTGCTCTTATCGTTTTGTAATATTGTTGCCAAGCCAAAGCTAAATTGAAGGAAATTATTAACGAATATAAAGAGAGTTATGTTAAACACGCGGCTTAATTAGCTAATTAAGCTCTACAAATTATATCGGATTATAAAGTCTTTCATTACTTAACCCTTAATATATTGGATAAATAAAAACTCTCCTTTATTATGGGCCGGTTTTCTAATTTAATGTTAATTTTCATGATTTTTATCGCAAGAGCTTACCCTCTACTCGTTACTTTACACTAATCGGTTCGTGAATTTAAAAAAAATGTTGGCAATAAAGGTCAGTAAAATTCTTATAAGAATTCTACTACCTATGACTTATTACAGATTATAATTATAGTGGAGCAGTACATCAATAAAATTCCAATTTAAGCTTGCGAGAAATTAAATTAGAGAGCACCTTGATGAGTTTTCGTAAATTTAATCTTTGGTATTACGTGAATCTAAAGCAAGACAATCAATTAAATGTCTGTATACAGTAGTTTCCTTTCCAAAGAGCTAATTCTAAGTTAATTTGTGCAACAGATTCAAATTAAATTTGTAGGAAACCCGAAAGAACCTGTGAACTTTGAATGATAAATCAAGAGCAAAGTAATGGAAATTAAGTGTATTGTAACGTAAATTTAATTACATGTTTTATTTATTTACATTTAATTAACAATAAACTTATAACAGTTTGAAATGGATTGATTTGTAACAGTTAAAATACTGTTTATCATTCACATATGCAGGATTTATAACAGCGAGAACTATATATTGCTCCGGCGTTGAAATTGGAACTGCCCGAATTCAATTTGCTTATACAGGGTGACAATTTGAAAACTTACCACCCCCCATATCTTAGCAAATGAACAAGATATTTAAAAAAAATCAAAATCCGTTTCAGTAATTCGGAGGGGGAATCACAATTACATAGTTGGCGACGCACCCCCTCACACCCCCTGCGCCCCAGCCACCCCAACTTTTAAATCTTAAATAGTGACCCCCCATGTGTGATACGTCGTTGGAAAGCTCTGGAAAAATGCTTTCCAACCATACCAATAGCATTACATGTAGGTTAGTAATTATCGTGCAAATCAAAAAATAAACTAATATGATACATTTTCTAAAGTTGGCTTTTATTTCAATAAATGTTCAAAATGGTTTCCGTTCTTGGTAAGACAGTATTACTATGCGATCAAAAATGAGTTGCTGTCGAGTCGCCCTTTGAAATTTTTGTTTACATGGAAAATCGTATTTAACTTGAACTTCCAAAGCGGACTCGACAGGAACTCATTTTTGATCGCCAGTTATAATCTATTCTCAAACTCTAGTCGAACCTTTTCAAATGTTGGTTTTGCAATATTTCGACATTCTTGAATTATTCTCTGTCTTAGTTCGTCTATGTTCGCCGGTTGTATTTGAAATACGACAGATTTCAAATGTATCATATTAGTTTATTTTTTGATTTGCACGATAATTACTAACCTAAATGTAATGTACGGTTGGAAAGCATTTTTTCAGAGCTTTCCAACGACGTATCACACATGGGGGGTCACTATTTAAGATTTAAAAGTTGGGGTGGCTGGGGCGCAGGGGGTTGGAGGGGGTGCGTCGCCAACTATGTCATTGTGATTCCCCCTCCGAATTACCGAAACGGATTTTGATTTTTTTAAATATCTCGTTTATTTACTAAGATATGGGTGGTGGTAAGTTTTCAAATTGTCACCCTGAGCAAACGTCGATCTTTTACGTATGTTCTAGAACAAAAGACGTCATATTTCCCGGAAAGGTTTCGTCTTTCGTTCTTTATCGCCGATGACTAATCTTTCAGGGCGTGTTGATGTCTATCAGGATTTTTGGAATATTCGCTACATCATATTGCGAAAACTAAAGAGCAGTTCAAAGTGTCGTTTTATCCTTTTCTATTTAAACCCACAACTATATATTTAAACTTGAACTAGGTTCTGTGTCTCCACAATCCCGTTTTAAGCCAATTTGGGGGCTTGATTTAATAATAAAAATTGGTTGCGAGATTCGCCACCGGAAAAATCAATCAGAATATTCACCGACCTCCGAAAGCTTTTTCCAAAGGAGAATACTAGCACACCGTAAACTTGCTCTTAAAAAAAAGCGGCGTTACACCGTTGGTGTTGTTTTGTAATTGATCCAGAGTTATTTCAGCTAAATCAAGGGCGAGCTTTTTTAAGATCAAGAGAAGTGAATATTCCGGAGGAGGACTTCCTGAGTCTGAGTTTCCGAAGAGAGGAGAGTGATATTGCTCGCATACCCACCATTGATTTTCCGCCGCTTCCACCGATTTCTTGATGTTATTGTCTGCCACAATTTTGTTTTAGTTTTACGAAGCGACCGCCGTCATCTTCTGAACCCGTCCGATTCTTGGATGCCGTTTACCCAAGGCTATCGAGGCCGACCCGCCAGACCGTTGCTACCACCTACCTCGACCAGACGCAAGATTTTTCACTTGGTGGCGCCCTAGTCCGTCCATCAATTCGTTTCTGCCGAATAAATAGGATCAATTCGTGACCAGAATTTTTTCCTCCGTCATCCAACATGCTAGTAGTTTGCGTATTTAACCTTCGTGGATTTTCTGATGTGCACTATATAAGAGATATAGCTCGGTCGGAATTTTGTGCCGTATGTGGATCACGAGATTGGTTGGAAAATGAGATTATCAATGCAGAGTTACCGTTGACAATTGTTCTATATTGGGTTGAAGATTTCCAAATATAACTGCTCATCTAACTAAAGGTACATTTTCTAAGCGGGAATATGTGACATGCCCTGTGCCTGGGAATGTGGTCTTGATGAGAATGTAGCCTTTGATAAAGGAGTGCTGTAACATAATGAATATTCACACTTGTGTGACGTAAATTAGAAACATCGCCAAAACTGTTACAAAGAATTTATCAACGTAGGGATGACACAGAAACATTCATTTCTGCAGAATTGCCCATTAAATAAGAACAATGACGTTCAGAATGTAGCTAACAGATTGGGAGGATAAGAAAACACGCTAGCGAACAAAAGTACAAACGGGGGCAGCGCGAGAAGTAATGTCAGAAATCGCGAACTTAAGCTGCTACAACCCAGATAATATTAATTTAATGAAAGTTTCGTTTAGATTGTAATGGGCAAACAGAATTAAATAAAGCAAAATATAACCATTTACCTAAACCAAGAGAAAGTGATTTATTTAGAAAAGCTTCTTACAGGAAACATTGTACTGTAATGTATGTACAATTGGAAAATTTATAATGCTTAGTAAAGTTATAATCCTCTACAACAGACTGTTTAAATTAGGTAAGCCTAAGACGGGAGGGTATAAAAGTTCAGATCTTTTACTAACTGGATCTTCTCATTAAACGCTTATAGGGCTTAGGAGTCAAATTAGAAACTGACTTAACGAGAGCAACCCTAATTTTTATGACCTAATTTCGATAACGGTCCTATACATCCAATTTCTCCGCAATTACATAGGTGCTTGTGGCATATGCACGATGAATAATAATATCTCTTTCATCCCCAATTAGTTCCAAGCACATGAGTATCAGTTGACGGCTGAATACTAAAACACCGCTGTTATTTGCGACGACTATTATAGTTGTTAATAATTCGATTTTCTACAAAAAAATTCGTTGCCACCACCAAAGCGACCACCTGCGAATTCACGCATGTGTGATACAGATTTTGTGGAGTGAAATCAGACGCTGCCGACGCTAACTGTACTAAATCTAGCCAGTGGACGCCGCGTCTCTTCAGCTGAATGAGCCCATTATGTAACGCTCTACGTGTGAAACACGTGCGTTCGAAGTTCGAAACTTTTCTCATTTGGTGACTGTAAAGAATCATAATGGCCATACTGCATTCGTGTTGCTGCTGGAGGTCAGTTCGAAGAGGAAGCTTTGCATGTGCCATCTACACTTTGGTATGTCCACTTTTTCGTCTTTTGGTAGACAGTTCCATGAAACGAAGTGCGTGCGAGCGCTCAAAATAATTATAATTATAATGTAGTGTTAAACCCCAGAGGGCTTAATTAAGCTCGCGAGCTTTGAGTCGGCGTTCTCCTCGTATCGTCACCATAAATGAAAACAGTCGCAATCAAGTAACAGCGCTACTCCTAAATTATGGCCAATGCGTGAGGTGGCCTTTAATTACGCGCCCTCATCTAAATATTACATGAAAAGATAAATCAAAAGCTCACAGAAATGATGGCTTCCATGACCATAATTAAATGCAATGTATAAACCGCGAAAAGCTCAAGTCGTTTGTTTATGTTTTCAAGCGCTGAATTGTAAATTATGTGAAGCCCGAGCTTATCGTATTTTGAAGATCAAGTGAGAAAGCAGTTTTGTACGTAATTTGTGTCTGTATTTTCACTTTTGAACTAAGTGAAATTTTCAATCCTCTTACAGTTTCTATAGGAAAATCGCCCCAAATATTTACATAACTAGCAAACGCATTTTATTAAAACTGGAAGCCCATTTAATTTTACCCGAACACACAAAACTATATTAACCATAACCTTTTATTTCAATCGATATGTAGTACGTGTCGAATTCAACGGTCACCTTTCGTTTTAGAAGACGGGCGAAATTGCGGAGGAACATTACGAGGGATAAGGTAATCACAAATTCTATAAACGTTCGGCACATGGTCCTAAGCAGATCTCACGAAAAAATATGAAAGTTTAAATCTGTTTCAGAATCTTGACAGGCGCTTTTATGGGTTAAGTGCAGTTTTATGACGATAAACTGAAGAAGCTTGACAAAAGAAATTTAACTTATGAATATAAACTTCCATACGGTTACGTTGGGGGTCTCACGAAATTCATGTGTCTTGTTTTCCTTGGTTCTGTTTTGTTCTTGCAGCTAGAAACAAGTACAAACGAGAGTAGAGAAGCAAGAGCAAGGTTTCATGTTAAGAAGTATGGGAAGGACAAAAAAATAGTAAAACAATGGCGAGATTCAGATGAGAGAATGAGGAGGGAGGAAAGGAGCTATTGTGACAAGAAGGAAAAGGAAAATGTCAATTTGGGGGGGGGGGGGGCAGAGGTTAGAAGTAGATGAGGTGGTACTAGCGAAAAAACACATTGGATATACATATAAAAATTACGCGCCATCTCGTGTATGTTCTCAGCAGCTTTTGCATGAATGGCTCCAAATTTGAATATTAAAATCAACTAGCTTAACTAGCTGAGACCGAAAACGTAAATGAATTCAGCAAGTAAAATCCAAGTTTGTTTGTCAGGCGTCCAGATAAATTCAGTTTAATGCGGATGCACCTCAGCAGTCAGGGGATTGATTATTATTCGTATTCCCGAGTTAGCTACAAATTCAAAGAGTACAGGGCACTTGTTTTATAAGTAACAACAATTAATCCAATGAAGGGGTTATATTTTTTATAATTTAATATGATTATACAAGGTACAGAATCAACTTTATGGAACTCTACTGTATACTGCTTTCAAGATCGTTCTAAAATCAAAATATGTAACAAATTATTACAATTCAATTAGTGTTACCTGCTAAATATAATGTGGGAACTGCACAGTCAGAAAGATGACGTTCGTAAAAGGGCAGCAATAATGAAATTTACTACACGATCTTGCAATTTTTAATGCTCGTTTTTAATTTACCAGAGAAAACAAAACCTGCTAATAATGGTTTATCATGTCTGAAATTCTAAACTATTAATTTGCACACATTAACACACAAAGCTCACCCCTCGTCCCAAGATCAAATTAGTACATACACCAACTGATCTTGCATTTGAACACTTGAATCTTCATTTCTTTACTTTCGCTTGATTCCTCAAACTGGCTTTGTTGTAATTTCAAATGTAATCGTGCCTTTTTGGTCGTGGATAACTTCACTTTATCGGGTACTCGGAAAAACCTTAAAGAAAAGTCTCAATTTAAAACTTTCGTCTACAAGAATTTTACAGCCACCGAGACTGACTGTCTTTAAAAAAAAAACTAACGAAAAATCCCCGTTTTCGATCCTCTTCGCCTTTTTTTAAACTTTCCGAACCATTCCTTCTTTATCATTTTGTCAACATTCACCAATCAGATTCCATTTAGCCACCAGCAAAACTTCGAAAGAAAAACCGCCAGCACCCCCACCCGTATCAAACATACTACACGTCTTCGATAAACTAACAGCTGTGTTTACTTCGGCCAACAACTGTTTATCTTCAAATTAATTAGCTTTTACGGAGCGATACCGGTTTTCCTTTACACAAACAAATAAATACTGAATAATTGCAAAAATGAAAAAAAAAGGTTAGAAACAAGAAAATTCAGAGGTAATTTACAAGTAAAAATTTGTAGACGGTGATGGTGGCAGGAAACGGTGGAACGGGAGTGCTTTGGGCGCCACCAGTAGTTTTCGGTTCGGTAAGCTCCTGATAACTCGAATGGAGAACGGCGCTCCCAGGAATTCTAAAACAAACTTAAAACGCACAGCAATTCCCCTAAGCGGGTACAGTAAATAAGCGGATTCGTTAGCGGTATCTACGGAAAAGCAAAAGCTATAGCTACGGTGCGGTAAACTGAATATAAAAGCACAATTTAAACGATACGAATGCAAAATTTACGTTTCGGTAAACCACCAAATGCAAGACCAAAATTAAACGGTACGGATGAAAAGTAAATTACAGAAAAGCTAGACAACTTAACGTACTTACGACATTATATAAAATTCGGCTGTTCTTTGCAGCTCGACGGCGTGTCCTTCTGTTAACGTTTGAAAACTATTTTTAATTAATTAAGTCATTCTTAGACGTCTTAAATTCGAGTTTTTTAAGAGCGCACCTAACGGCTGCAATCTCGACTTCATCGGAGGTTGTTACCTGTAACCCATTAGAAAACTAAAATTGATTAATGGGTAATTAACGGACCTAAAACTGAATAGGTTTGATTCTCTCTCTTCTTCCGTGGCAAGTGAACTTTCGGTGGCTGGAAAAACAGTTTAAATATTCCTACAGGAACGGTTGCAAACGGCAAATTGCATACGGCCTCTTATTTTCCTTAACGGACGGATCCACAAATTAACCTACTAATTTATACATTATGTTTCCAACTCTTACACAGAAATCAATATTTTCGGAGCGACAATATTCGTAACGAAGCGCCCAACTTAAAGCACTTCTAGATACCGGGTGTTCATTTACACAGTGATCATGAAAGTAGATAAACTCAAGGCGGAAATCACGTACTTCGTTACAAGTCTTCGTGTGAGATCGAAGAGATGCATTTTTGTGTGCAGATCAGTATTCTATTAGCCAATAATATCTAGCCGGGAGAAACCATCGGTACCCGCTTCCGACGTCCCATTCACCCGCAATTTGCATTGAAGTTGAGATTCGCTAAAAAACCATTCACAAAATAGTATTCAATTTTGGGGACTCGAGCTTCTATTGGCGACACGAGAAAGAGAGACCGCGAGTCGATGATCTCTTACTACCTGTTTTCGTAGCACTACTTCTGAACTCTGGAATGAGGACCTCCCCAATGTGCCTACCACGAACTACATGCTAAGCTTCTTACGGTTTTGAGAAGTATGGTCCCCTACTAACTCCCCTAGGTCAAATACCATATGCAGTTTTAATTCGGCTATCCATACCTTTCTGTTCATAATGGGTAAAATTTGAAAATTCTCGCACCCTAGGTGGAGCTTTCAGGAAGTTCAAATGCCCACAGGATTGGCATAAAAAAATTGCTGTGGGTAGCACAGATACCACCCGCACTTGGATAGCACACTTGGTTCCAATCAGTTCAGCGAGAAATGAGTGTACAGACAGACCGGCACACGAACAGACCGACAGATTGACATCATTTTGTTTGATGTGGGAGTGGGGGTCATTTTTTACCCCAATGCAATACCTCCCTTACTAACGTGCGGATGGTAAAAAAAGAAAGCTAGCTGTAATCTAAATATGTGTGTATTGCATTAATTCCTAGTGGAATTACCATCGTTGTATTTGTTCTGATCGGAAAACTTTAGAACTCTATACATATAGATTGGATTGCTTAAAATTATCCTACTTTAAAGGGCACAACGGTGGCATGCTCATTCCCTACTATTTATAACAAACAGAAACTATCGATAGATCCAGGAAACCAAGCTAAAGGTGCTGATCGGTTCAGCTTGTTCTTTTTCCATCAATAAAATTAAGCTAACTTCCATACTGTTTTTTATACTTTATAGCTTAATAAATACTTTTATCGACGACCATTAAAACAACTTTATGATTTTGTGCGCCAGTTTGAATTTAATTGAGTTTTTTGTGCATACTCCCTTCAAAGTTTATAATTCGATTTAGGGTCCGTTTTAATCTTGACAAATAAATATTTTTTGCAAATTGGCGTTGGTCCCGGAGAGATTTAGGTAGATTTCCTTCCCGTGCCAAACGATTGAAGGTAACGTCCTTTAAACAAGAGCAATCTCCTGCATCTCATTTTGTGCAAGTTGTAAAGATAGAGCTTTAGTGTCATGTTAACATAAAGTGCAGAGGTGTCGGCTTGCGGTTAAAATTGTAACGGCTCGAGCGAAATGTGATTTTCAACCTCTTTGCGGTCTCAAAACGTTATTTCCCTCTAAACTTTGTCACCCTCAAGATTGGGTAATGCGATAAAGTAACGTGACATGAACTTGAAAGTTCGAAGCACTGTGTGCATGCACGTTGCTTTTTGTGGAATAGTTTTTGTGTCTGTAGAGCTTTATTACTTTCAGCCTTAGTTCCTACATCGTATGCTCGCGTTTTAGGTAGACTTAGTAAAATGCGTGTCTTCTAATAATTTCCTACTTTATCCTTACCATCCATTAATATTCATGAAACGCTTTTATAAAAGTGAAAATTATCAAGGGGTTGACGACAGGAGAGCAATGTGATTGCCCTAATCGCATCTCCTGTCGTCAACCGCTTAAAAATTTTCCTTTTTCTAAATAATTCAATAAATCCCACTTTCTATTAGGAGAATAACTTTGTCGCAGAAATGAAATCCTATTCTGTAACTAAAATCGTTTACTCTTAGTGTATACCTTTTAATTCAAGTTCTTTCTTGTTTGGCAATTCGTGAAATAGTTTTAGTTGAAGTTCTATTATTTTAAAATTGAAAGGTGTAATAAACACATTCCTGACTAGTATCATGAGTACAAGAATTGTTCAATGTTTTATTATGTTGAGCTTTTGTGAGCTTTTCAATCGCTTTACTGGTAGGCACACCTTCTGAAAGGTGAATTTTATTAGTTTTTGGAATTTTATAGGAAAACTGCGCCCTTTATCCAATAGTATGTGGTCCCTTTTTTGTAGAGCATAAAATGATCTATCGATTACGTGCATTGGTTTTTGTTCTGTCTCCACTGCACTAACCAGTAAAACAGAACCTCAAAGTTGATGAACATCTTTATATCTTACAAAAAACGCATTTGAGAACGATTTGATTACACTAATTTTCTATGGATTTCACCAAAACACTAAATATTTTATTCACAAAGATATTCAGCCAACTCTATGACAAAAATTTTGGACTAAAAAAATACACAAAAAGGTACCATCCGCCCCCTTCCACTCTCTCATTTCCTTAGGCGTCTACATCCAAATATTTAGTTATACCCATTCAAAGACGGTTTTTATGACCATTTGAAATAGATGACCATTGCACCAAATAGAAATTTTAGAAAAATGATCGCGCCAAAACTAATTCAAAATCAAAGAATTCTTTCAAATATTATTTTATCTACGTGAATTAACTAATAGAGGTCGTTGCGCCAAATTCAAGTGTTCGAATTTGAAATCTCTCTGGTAAGATAACCTTTTATCTTGGCTCCTCTTTCGATTGTAGGGCTATTATAAACTTACCTGTTGATTTCGCCGTACGAACCATTAAATACAGTAGTTTCGCCTAATTATTTTAGGTATAAATTTAGGTAAGGTCGTTTGACTTTCAGATGAATCGTGCAGAACTCTGCAATTTTTGCACAAAAGGGCACCTACATCGTAAATTTGAGGATTTGCATGAACAATTTACAGAAGAAAAACCTGCAGCTGTGAATTCTTAGATTGCTTCATAAACTGCTGGCTTAGTAGTCTACAGTGATATATCATTTGGAAGTAGGTATAAGGATTTCCTATGTCTAGTTTTAAATGACAAAAACTCTTCTGAAGGACGCCTAATTTTACGCAACCAAAATAAATTCTTAAAACAAATGAAGATTTGCAGTCATATTAATTAATTGGAATGAAAATTAGCGGTTATTTAAATGCAAAATGCGTGCGCATGTTATTTCGGTTGTATAAAATTAGGCCTCTTTCAGAAGAATTTTTGTCATTTAAAACTAGACATAGGAAATCCCTATGTCTACTTTTAAATGAATAGCACTGTATATGGGCCACCAATGATCATCCATCCATTTCTAACCCAAATGTTTTGGAAAGGGACTTTCGTTCATAATGTTTAAATTACCCCACAGATGTCCGGCTTGCAAACACTCTCTTAAAATATGCAAGGTAAGAGCGCCTGTAGCGACAATAGAGGAAGAGGTATTTTTTCAAAGGTAGCTCTAAATTCCAGATTTTCTTTCTAGATTTTAAAGCAACTCTTCTTGAATTTAAGAGCAAACTATGAAACGCTATCGGAGCCCGTAAAGGCGTGAACCCACTTAAAGCAATCATACTGGTATACATTTCCGAGTCCCGAGTAATATCTGATCCAAAGTTCTCTAATGCCCGTTTGTACCGACAAATTTAAGCCGAGCTTAGCTTAAGCATAGCTTAAAATCCATGGCAACCATTGTCTCAATAATCGTTGGATGGATGGATGGATTTTAAGCTACGCTTAAGCTAAGCTCGGCTTAAATTTGTTGGTCCAAACGGCCTTTTCCTTACAGGAAGAAAATGTGGCTAATATGTACATAACAACTACATCTAAAACTTTTGTTATTACCAAGATGCTCTTTTTACCTTGTTGTACTTGGTCATAGGCGTGTATAACAATGCGTAAATCACCTTCTTTTAGGACTGTACTTTTCCCATCTCAATCTCTAAACCAGACTTAACTGGACCGGAGTTGCAAATGATTTTCTTTATATTGATTACTACCTGCATGTCAAATTTATTCAGGAAAACTTTGCAGAAAATGTAAACAAAGCCTCTTTATTTTCTGTGCATTTTAAAAAATCTTACCAATTGGAAATTTCACCTACTAAACCTCGCGCTTCCGCACCTCGTTCGGTTCTCACTGCAGTTTTAAGACTATCATCTAGGTGAGTTCCCAGACAAGATGGAGGTAATACAGTTCCTTTTGCCTGAACATCTTTTTGAGTAAAATATTTAGTGTTTTGGTGAAATCATATCATCCTCGTAAGGCGTTTTTTTTTGTCAAATGTAAAAATATTAATCAACTTTGACGTTTTGTTTCAGTGGTAGAGTGGATATAAAACAAAGAGCAATACACCAAATCGATAAAGAATGTAGTCTCCACACATTTTTTGATAAAAGGTGTAGTCTTCTTGTAAACTGCCAGAAACTAAGAAAATGCACTTTTAGGGGTGACTCAATCTCTCCTGCCAGAAAAGGTGGATGGCTCTTCTTCTAAAAATGTTTGTTTTGGCCCAATATACAATTGTACAAAGTGGCCTGCTTTAATCATCAAACTCCCTATAATCGCAGATTTGCTTCATTTTTCCCGATGTTTGCATTTTTTGTTGTCTTATTTCCCTGGTTAAATATTGATGTTGATTACAACTATAAATAATAAAGCGATAGGGCATTTATTGATCGATTTAAATTGGAAAGAACCAGAAGTACTTGAGAATGGTGCCGTTGAAAAACTCAAAAAAGCTCATAAACATTCATCGAATGATAAATTTTGAACACGTACTTGTCGACGTGAAGCTAGCAGAGCAAAATGCAATTGCAAGCCGGAGGTCATTGCTATCTTCAATGGTTAAGTACGAATATGATAAATGCAAGCTTCCCTTATATTTTCCCATCAAAAAGCAATTTGTATTCCGATTTTTATTCTTGATAACAGACATCGGGTTTAAAAGCTTTTAGATTAATTCGTTTCTTTTGTTATAGATCTATAGTGCTTTCGATTTGCTTTTTATAAATAGTTTCTTACTTATTTAGGTCTGCGAGCTTCCCACCGATTTAAGTTAGGTTCTCACTAATTGTTTTCTCTTCGGCCTATCCATGCAACGAACGAAAAAGTATAAACAACTCGCGAGGCGTTACGTGCTTTCCCATTTTATTATGATCGATAAAAAGAAAAATCGTAAAGTGATTTGGGATTCGGTGCGTTTACTGCTTGACGTAGTGTAATATTTCCTTGAAATAATGCTTCGTCAACGTAATGGGGCTATGAATCCACTCGTCAAGACCACTAACTGCCGAACTTTTACTTTTATGGAATATAACTCTCAATCAGGATGAACGCGCCTTCAGGAGAGGGCATATGACTCAATACTCGTCAATAAGTTAGTTTTGCTGAACGTAACTGCAATACAGCTCGTAATTTAGGCCATAACGTATACTAAGGAGCACTTGTCGTAATACTGCTAATAAGGCTTTAACTCAGGTGCCACAAGCCAGCAGAGCCATTTTAGAAATATGAAGGATGAAATACATCAGAATTATAGGCTGATTATAGGCCCTTTTTGGACACTTGAACAAATTTTCAGGCGGCATCCTTTAAAAAAAAACTATGGCCGGTTGGTCTACGTAGCCGAAAAACAATTGCGAACTTTGTTATATCCTGAAGTTATCGTACACACTGACAGACAGACGGACAGACAGACGCACAGACAGACAGCAATAAAAATAATAAACGATCTCGAGGTTCGTTAATAATATAATGAGACGAATAATTTTAATTTTTTTTGTACTTCTTTCCAATTCAGGAATATCGTTTCAACTTTTCTTCTCCTATAATATAAGAGAAGATGCATAGACAACTAAGACACTTTTAACATTACTTTTTTTAAAACCTGAAACACAACAACTTGCTATATATTTGATTTATTAGTAAAAGAAAATTCAAATTTCAAATACCTATTTGACAGATGTCTCCAAACAGGTGGAACAATCCCTAACATTAAAGTTATCTACTGGAATCTGGTAACTTCCGCAATTTTTGGGCAAAAAACATGCGTTCTCTCTCTAACACACGGGCCCAATGGATTGCGGTACTTTCTATATTTAGTGACTTATAATGGTCTACAGTGACTGTATACCTACTGTATAGACGCAGTTTGGTCATACTTTGGTGTTGTTTTTTTATTGGTAGGTGGGATATCTGCCATATTTTAAAATCGGGTTGGCGGAAATTAACTTGGAATCCAAGGTGATCAAGTCACACACATGTTGTGGCAATAATATAAATTGTAACCATAGAAAAATGCCAAAATCTACCAATTCAATTAAACCGATCAGCTCAATGAAGAATATGGGAAAAACATGGCGGATATAGAGCATATGACCACACTGTCTTTATACAGTCACTGTAAATGGATGGTATTTATTACAAGGCAAAAATTGCGCATAACGTATCGCACATGTGATCAGCTAGCTTCTTCTTTATCCAGCAAAATCATAGTTTTTTTGTTTAAAGGATGCCGCCTGAAAATTTGTTGTAGTGACTAAAAAAATCCTATAAATAGCCTATAATTTTGTGATCTGAATTTTTCACCTTCGAAGCAAATCTCACAAGTGGTCAGCTAGCTTTGTCTTTAGCCAGCAGAGCCATAGTTTTTTTCTTTAAAGGACGCCGCCTGAAAATTTGTTCAAGTGTCCAAAAAGGGCCTATAATCAGCCTATAATTCTGATGTATTTCGTCCTTCGTTTTTCTAAAGTGGCTCTGCTAGCTTGTGGGATCTCTAACTCAATAATAGTAACAGGAATATTGAGAAACCGCAATTAGCATACTACTTATGCCTTTTTTCCATCTTCATTGGCAAGAAAACGGCGTAAAAGTTCGGAAAAACGCCAACCTGAGCGATGGTGACGCCCGACAGGAGCCTGTTTAATTCCTCATTACAGTTTGGCGTAACGGTTTAAGACTCGGACTCTAACCTCACAGGTTGTGAGGTCGAATCCCAGAACTTGCCAGTTTTTAGTGGTACAGAACTTCTCCTGACTACTATTCCCACTTCGGCGGGCATGTAAAGCTGGCGGTCTCGGCAGTCATACCACGACTGTTGTTGGCCACCTGAAAACGTCTGTACCTAGGCAGTGCCACCCATAGGATGCAATACAATTTAGATATTTCGCCAATGAGCGAAAACTCGAGTCTGATATTTGTTTATTTACTTCAGAAGCTCGACATGGTTTCTTCAATCCTGGATTTACGAAATTATTATCACAGATTTACATTGAATATGCTGGAGAAATGTTTGAAAATCTGCTTAATGCCACCAACTTTCAAAATCCGAGAACGATATAAAACCCACGTTTTAGACCGTATAAACATACTATCGTATTCATTTCCAAGTCGCGTTGTTTGATGTACATACATATTAGCATTATATTAAAACGCGCGCTGCGAAATAAAAGGCAATAAGGGATTGTGTTGGGTACAAAATGCTAATTTCATCCAAGTGTCAGTTTTGTTTTAGCTTTTAATAGAAATTCAACTAACCGAATGGAATTCCTTTGTTTTGTCCCTTTGGTTTGTCGGAAAAGGGTAGAATAGGACGATGTCTTTATTGTCATCGGCCATGCGGAAAGCTCATTTTTGAGCGGAAGTCTGCGAATATGAATTCTACCAATCACAGTGGCTGAAACTACTGATCTACCTATTTAAAATATCGTGGGAAGTGACATGCGTGACTGCAATAATTGCAAAATGAAGGTACATGAAAATATCCTGCATGGTTAAAAACATTCACTATGGTAAATCGTCTTCATTAGGGTAAAAATTGTTCAAGCACAAAGCACTGTAATATTTTAAAACAAAATTGAATTTATTCACCGTAAGCTTTAAGCTTCAAAACTTGAACTTCATAAATTAATCCTAAACCCTTGAAAAAATTTCGTAATTTTAGTCTGCAAATAACTCCTCAACCGTACATGTAACTTTATTATTTGTTGAAAATCTTTTACCCCCTACACTTTTTTAAACTTTGGGAATAAACAGTATCCTGTGGGATTTTCCTAAAATCTTTTCGGTTAATTTAGTTAACAACTCGTTATAAGGTTTCTAACAAACCTTAGTCCTTTGAAAAAATAACCGAAACCGAAACGCTTTTTAATCAAAATCAAGCTTTTCCATCTAGTCCTCTCCTATTAACTTTCTTTTAGAAAGGACCACATATAAAAGCCATTTTTAGATAATTTAAGTGTGGATGTTTCAATTCAATTGACCATTTCAGAGATAATGTGTGTGAATATAATGCAAGAAAATGTGTCAATTGTTAGTACCAAACAACCCCAACTTTTTAGCACTTGTAAATTGCAGACGCTTGGCTTTGTTTATGGGTTGGTATGTGTAGATTACGAGGTAGATTAAATGTCAAGCAGATTATTTTCGGCCACCACTCAATTAAATTGGATGTTAGATTTACAAAAAGAGCAGTTGTTATGTATATTTGTCAAAAATATTGATTGGTTGCCATTTGTGGAGGAAGATCTGCCTTTTTTATTTAGAGGAGTTATCTTGGCGACCGTGACAGGACCGCTAAGAAGTATTTCGTAGCTTTTGAAGGTTGATTATGGTAAAGCCACGGTTAATTTTGCGTGTTTCCTACATAAAAATGTGTGACAATATCATTGCATCAATAAGAGGCCTTCATTCGAATTGAAAGCAGCTTTGGGTTCTTTAGAACAGAGGTTTGAGGAAATATAGGTTTTAAATGGAGATCTTATTGATTTGTAACGGATTGTTTTCTCCTACTTCTTCTGGTTGATAAAATCTGAGGTTCTTATGATATAGATTTATTAATATGCCGCGGCTCCTCGTCGGTTAACAATCCTCTTCTGGCCTCAACGATACACAATACGTGAATATAAGAATATCCAGGCATGAGTTAAAGTGTTGTAGGTAATTGACGTTCACAACACAAAAAACACCGCCTTAAGGCAACGCGCAAGTAGGTAGTTCAAATTGTCTTTACATTAATGAGTATATATAATTTATACTAATACGCTACAACGATTTCAAAAAAGGACATGTTTTGTTTGTTTAATCCCAGGTCATACCGTACGTAGATGTAAAGACATTATCTGGTTATTTGTCATCAAGGTATAGAGGAGTCTGAGAAAATTGCAGTCAGGTAACAGATACCTCAATTATTGCCAGAGAAAGTTCATTGGCCAGTTTCGCAACATCAAGTTATTTTACAAACTTTAACCGTTATCTTGTATAGTACAAATGAGAAAGAACGTTATGCTCGAGGTACTGCTTCTCAACGTTCTTATATTTTAAAAGAAACTGCTGCAGAATTAGGTTATGAACCTATTGCAACGGAAAAGGTTATACATTTTTTATTTGGTGGATTAAATACAGGAGAGAAAATACATTCAACTTATAAAATACGTATGTAAGGTTTCAATAGAAGATATTCTTGCAATAAGCCACTTGTAAAGTGCTGAACGTGAGAATAAAATCTTTGAAAAACACGCGCATTTAATTAAAACACTTCGATGCGAGACGAACGTGACCATGATTCAAATTCCATGGTCCGACCAAGTCAGTCAGTGCTTCCGCACGCAGATCCTAACATGTACCTTTCCATTTACCTAGTTTTGGCAATTCGTCTAGCAGATACCGCTCGCATTTTGGGCGTCTGCCCAATCCCCTCTTACAGCCATTTTGTGTTGAGTAACCGTATCTTTAAGGAGTTAGCGAGAAGAGGTCACGATGTAACAGTCATATCGGCGTATTCCAATGATGCACCAATGGACAACTTTAGAGAAGTGCTAGTGACGGATGCCCTTGATAAGATGAAAGGTTTAATAGCCTACTCAATTCTTTCACGTTACAATGCGGTTGATTTTTTAGCTGTCGCAAAAACCTTTTACGATCAAAGCGATAGCAACATCATTAGTAAGGTCATGTGGATGGATAAGATTACAGTAGAGATGTCAGAGTTTGGACTGAATAATTCAAACGTAACCAAATTTTTACGCGAACATGGTCACTTTGACGTCGTTATAACGCACCAGTTAAAGACCGATTCCTACTACGGATTTTGCCACCATTTTAAAGCACCTTGCATAGCTCTTAGTCCCATGTCATCAATCACCTGGATTAGTGGCTCAATTGGCAATCCAGCTCCCCCGTCCTTCGTCCCGCAACTAGTCTTGGGTTATACAAGTGTCATGAATGTTTGGCAAAGGGTGCACAACACCGTGATTTACGCGGTGGTTCACCTGAGTTACTACCTCTACAGCTACCCTAATCACCAGGACTTGTTGCAGAAATACTTTCCAGGAGCTCCTCCTCTGCGCGAACTATATTACAACATTTCCCTAGTACTATTCAACGGTCACATGAGTATCGGCGACGTAGCACCACTATTACCGAATGCAATTGATATCGCCGGATACCACGTCTACCCTCCGAAAGCGCTACCAGAAGATCTTCGGCATTTTCTGGATAGTGCAAGAGATGGTGTTATTTACTTTAGCATGGGCTCCAATCTTAAAGGCGCAGACTTTTCGAAAGAGAAAAAGGACGCCGTTCTCACCGCGTTCTCAAAGTTGAACCACACAGTTTTATGGAAGTGGGAGAACGGAACCATTCCAGGCCAACCGAAAAACGTTTTGGTGCGCCCGTGGTTTCCGCAACAGGACATCTTAGGTGGGTTACCGGTTAAAAGGAATGCACAAACTTGACTTTCAGCACATCCAAACGTTGTCCTTGTCGTTACTCACGGTGGACTTTTAAGCACCATCGAGTCAGTTTACCATGGAAAACCACTGCTGGGGCTGCCAGTGTTTGCCGATCAAGGACTCAACATGGCAATGGCTCAAGAGGCGGGTTACGGGAGATACATCCAGTTTCAGGATTTAAACGTGGAGAATTTTGGCAGTGAACTACGCGAGATGCTCTACAATCCCAGGTGAGGAGGCGCGTTGCTAAACATTTGGAACACTATACTTGCAGTTACGGTCGTGTCGCCAAAATGAGATCTAAAATTATGCACGACCAACCGCTGTCGCCCCTGGAGAAGTCAATGTATTGGATAGAATATGTTTTACGTCATAAAGGAGCTCCGCATTTGAAATCGTCTGCGATGACGTTAAATTGGTATCAGTATTTGCTCTGGGATGGGATTTTCGTTGGATTGGGTGCGCTTCTACTGGTTGTGGTTTTAATTAGAATGCTAAGTAAGGTTTTTTGGGGTTTGGGCGATATAAGTATGAAGAAAAAACGTGATTAACTACTGTTAACGGATTAATGTACTTACCTTAGCAAAAGTAATGCAGTAAATATCACTTCTGCCAAAATTCCGTGATACTCACTCTGTAATTGGGCGCAAGCCTGTTGAGGGAACAAGAGAGCGATAATAAAAAAATAATAATAATATAGTTATTTATTTTTCATTTGCCTATTATATGTCAATTATATCTCTCATATGAGATATATAAAGCAGTCTATGACTCCCGAGGGCATAATGAGAGAGCATAATGAGATGACAATCTATTATGCCCTCTCATTATGCCCTCAAACTGCCTGTCAAATATATTGACGGAGTTATGTAATAAAAAAAGATGCTACTTGATTCGTATGGAGCACTAACAATAAATCATTACATTTGTATATTGGAAATGCATTATTTGGAACGATGAAAAATAAAATGTTGTATGTACCTCAGGCATTACTCGATATTTAACCCTCGGGCGACTTACAATCCCTCGGGCCAGAGGCCCTCGGGCTCTGTCGCCCTCGGCATAAATATCGCCTTAATGCCCTTGATACATAAATAACTATTATGCATCAAGGGCATTAAGGCGATATTTATGCCGAGGGCGACAGAGTCCGAGGGCCTCCGGCCCGAGGGTTAAATATTGAGTAATGCTTGAGGTGCATACAACATTTTATTTTTCATCGTTCCAAAGAATGCATTTCCAATATACAAATGTCATGATTATTGTTTGCCCAACATTAAAGTGCTCCATACGAATCAAGTTGCATCTTTTTTATGACATAATATAACTCCGTCAATCAATTTGACAGGCCAATTTGAGGGCATAATGAGATGACAATCCATTATGCCCTCTCATTATGCCCTTGGGCGTAATAGACTGCTTCACATATCACATATGACAGATATAATTGACATATAATAGGCAAATGAAAAATAAACATATTTATAAAATAAAATTTGGAGACTTAAGCAAACATTTTAAGTTTGAAAAAAAATTCAAAGGAAATAGGAGAATATTTTGCGAAAATAAGAGGGCATCAGAGGGTAGAAGTTGGGGTAAGTTAACGCAACGTAAAAAAAACCAGGCGAAAAGAGGGCAAATACTTAGTCCCAATTTTAAATTTTGAAGAAATGCGTGCAATATAAGGAGATGAACGCATTCATAGAAGTAGGAGGTATTGGAACTACAAAATTAGAGGAATCTTGGAAGGAAATGTCGGGAAATTAAGCAACTGTTTAGAGTGAGAGGAATAGAACATTCTACACATATAATAAACATAGAAAAATAGTTATTTGTACAACTAGTTTTGGCCTCATTAATCAAACTGCAAATTCATGAAAAAAAGACACTTTCAAAATGTGTTGTACACGAAATGTTTTTATATAGTGATCCTTAACACAAGTGAATAATGTCATTGAGATTCGCCATTTACTGTCACCCAAAAATGGATGCTACTGATCATAGATAGGACTAAACGCCATGGAAACGCATTGTATAAATCTTGAAAAAAAGTAACACTTTCCATACGATTTTGCGTTAAAAAAGTCCGGTAATTTGATAACTATGCAAAAGATATGGTCCGTCGTGGGAATATTCAAGTATCTCGTTCTCGAACGTGCTTCATCTACCTCATTCCGAATATACATACGTAAAGCAGTACAAATGATCCTATTCTATTTACATCTGAATTAAAATTGCGTTTCTACTTAATGAAGTAAAGGGGCAATTTGTGCATATTAAAAAAATTATGGATTCATGGAATGTGCCACACGCATATTTAGTAGTGAAAGATTAACGCAGTTTAAACTCCACCATTAAAATGTTGCCACATAAATGCGTAAGAACATCAGGAAAAGCATTGAGTAGGGTTTCAAATATCATTGGTGTACAATTTTTTTGGTGAGACCATTGAATAAGTAATCATAGGTATTCAATGGCGATATGAAGGATATGAAAGCATGTTCGGAGCTACATCAATCCTTCAACTTCAAAGTAAATGAGGTAGACGAAAATAACAAGTTGCAAGACGTTACAGAAAGTGGGTACATCGCAATAATTACGAACGGAACTGAATTGGTTAAAGTTTGGAAACGAAAGCTTAGGAAACATGCCACATTTTCCGTAATAACTTCCAACAACTATGCCACATTTAACGTTAAACAGGTTGTTATAAATCTTCTAAAGCACCGAACTTCCAACAAATTTGAGGCATAAAGTTTTTTCTAGGCCAATTATTAGCAGGGCTTTATTGATTTATAGGTTCCGAGTGATATATTAGCAGAATGATAAAATAATAGAGCACAGAAGAGTCCAATTTTGATATGTTACTACCTACTAAACCACAAATTGGATTATTAATTAGCGGAAATGTTTGTAGTATTGTGTTTTGTGTTTTGTTACTACAATAAAGTTATTATTGCAATCCTTTCAGCAGGTGATTACTATTATACAGGGTGTAGAAACGGCTTACGCACCATAGGGATTTCAATGCTAATTTCTTTATATCTAATTATTTTCTCCTCTAATTATTTTACAGGAAAGTTGTAAATACGTTTTTCTACAACTGTCAAAAAAACCTGTCATTTTCTGACGAATTTCGAAGCGCGAAGTACTAGATTTTTAAACGGTTAATTAATAAGTAAGGTTGCTCTTGACAACGTGCGCGAAATCGTCAACAGTGAAAAAAAGTATTTCGCGCACGTGACAAAGTTGAACTTAAACAGCAAATTTAATGAACAATCGGTTCAGTTGTAGAAAAAATATTGTATATAACGCTAGCGCGAAGTTATTTCGCGCATTTGACTGATATTTTAACTCGGCTTCGCCTCGTCAAAATACCTTCAGTCTCAATGCGCGAAATTGAACTTCGCGCTATTGTTATATAAATAACTATTTTGTATAAATTATAATGATATTATCTACATCGAAGGATTTAATTATTGAAACAAAAATTCGATTTTTACGCAAATTCTACATTCTAATTTAGTTATTTTTTCAGATTTCCCGAATTGAAAAGTAATAAATGAAGGGCACTGTGAATGTTGATCGATTAGGCTCAACTTTTGGAGTTGCGTTTTATATGGCCAAAGCTATACGCATATTGAATTTCATGCAATTCGGTTCATAACTCACGGAGATGTCAAATGGGCTTTCCTTATTTTTTGGGCCACATCGCCAATTTACGAACTCCGATCTACAAATTTGATAAAGAATCCACCCACAAAATTTAATCGTAATCGGTCCATTCGTTATCGAGATATCGTGCTAACCGACAGACGGGCAGAAACCGCAAACAACTTAAAACTCATTAATACGGTAAAAAACTGCAATAATAGAACCCTTGACCTAATTTTAACTAACTTAAACGCGGAAATTAAATCTGCTGTCGACTCACTGGATAAAATTAATCCACTTCATCCTGCACTAGAAATGGTCTACAAAGTCCATAGACCAGCTAAGCGAATTACCAAATTAACCAACTTCAATTTCAAAAAAGCAGATTTTCTTAAAATGTACGTCCTTTTTCGCGATGTCAATTGGAAGGAGTCTCTTATCCTGAAGAATTTCAAATCGGTAGATGATGCAGTAACTAGCTTTAATCAAACGGTAATGAACATTTTCGATGAATGTGTCCCAAAGTTACAATTAGGAGTGCCAATAAGTATCCTAGCTGGTTTAATATAGACATTATTAAGAAAATCAAACAGAAAAATAAGTTTCGGTTACAGGGCCAATCGGAAGACTTCATTGAAGCCAGAAAAGAACTCAAAAGAATGATCCACATTGCTCATAAGAGGTACATTAATCAAATTGAAATGGATCTGCGGAAGAATTCCAATAAATTCTGGAACTACATCAAGTCGTTGAGGAAGAATAGTCAACTACCTGGAGTTTTTGAGTACAAAGACACCTCGTTAACGGACGCCAGAAGCATTGCGGACGCCTTTGCATCCTTCTTCGAGTCAGTCTACACTATGGAGAGGAACGATGACCCGGAAGATGACGTGGAATCGGACCTGGTGCTATCCAAATTGCACTTGACTCAGTTACATGAATCCGAGATACTGGAAGCAATTAAAAAATTGAAACCGAGGCCGGCTATAGGCGAAGATGGAATCCCACCCTACATCGTGAAAGGATGTGCATCTTTATTGGTAACCCCCTTACAACATCTATTTAATTTAGCTTTGCAAACATGTACATTCCCTGAAGCTTGGAAATGCACCAGAATAACACCAATTCACAAAAGTGGAAGCCGAAAATTAGTTGAGAATTATCGCCCAATTGCAATTATACCAGCAATAGCGAAAATTTTCGAAAGAGTGATCTATACTAGACTTTATTCCCATCTCAGCAGTATAATTGCAGATCAACAGCACGGTTTCACGCGGAACAGATCAACTATTACAAATTTAATGCAGTTTACGCATTTCTCAGCAGGAGCCTTGGATGAGAGAGCCCAGGTGGACTGTGTTTATACAGATTTTGCGAAGGCATTTGATACAGTATCCCATCAAGTCTTGCTCCGTAAACTTGTTTTAAATTGCGTAAGTAATCCGACCGCCAATTCTTAAAATCATATTTATCTCTCCGTAAAACAAGAGTGAAATTCAATGGTGTGAATTCAGCCGAATTTTATCCCTCATCAGGCGTTCCCCAGGGAACACTTCTTGGTCCTTTTCTGTTTCTCTTATACATAAATGATTTACCGCGAGTGATAAAAAACTCGAAAGTACTACTATTTGCGGACGACCTAAAACTTTTTAATAAAGTCCAATCCCCAAGTGACTGTTTAAATATTCAAGAGGACATTAACTCAGTAATTAAGTGGTGTATCAAAAATAAACTAAAACTAAATATCAATAAGTGTAAAGTCCTTACTTTTACTAGATCGAAAAATCCCTTACTTTTTGACTATAAGATGAATGGAAAGGTCTTACTACGAGTCACCTCCGTTAAGGACCTGGGCGTGTTTTTCAATACCAACCTTAACTTTAACTTACATATTGAATACCTAACAAATGAGTGTTACAAACTTCTTGGTTTCGTTATCAGGCATACACTCAATTTCACGAATATACAGACAATGCTAACCTTATATAATGCGTTTATTAGATCCAAGCTTGAGTATGCTGCATGTATCTGGTCTCCTCAAACTCTCAAATACTCAGACATGATCGAAAAAGTGCAGAAAAAGTTCATCCGAGTAATGTTTTTTAGGTCAACCCAAAATTATCCACATTTGATCTCTTACGGTACCCAGCTTAATTACTTAAATAGTACTTTCGGCTTAGATATAACGAGGTTAGAAACCCGACGGTACATTGCCTCCACAATTTTTGTCTTCAAAATTTTACACAACTTGTTATACTCTTCCGAATTACTTCAAGAAATTAAGCTTAAGGTACCATTTGTTAAGCTAAGGCAAAATAATACTATTTTTGTAGTTAACAACACAACTTCCCCACTTATTAAGATCTTGATCGCTTTAAATAAGTTGTCCTCAGTTAATGATATCGACTTTTTTCACGATCCCCTAAATTCAATAATAAATAAAATTAGATCTTAAGTCCTAATATTTGTTCAGAGCCCCAGTGCCATGTAATTGGAATTTTTATTCTGTATGGTTTCTGGTTAAATAAATAAATAAATAAAATTATAAACTCCCTGGTGATCTGGATCACCGATATAGAGCTAACCAGAACAGCTCCCTGTGTTCCTGAACGTAGGCAACCCAACATACACAGGTTGTCTTGACAAACAGGTTGTGTAGAAGGGAGGTTTTAAAGGCTAAGGGTAGCCTGTATCCGCTAGGACCGTTACAATTACGAACATTTACGAATAAAGTTTCTGTTATGTTCAGTAACTTTCAATTGAACCACTATTTGCTTGATATAGGTACGCTGAGTACACAATTTAGCATAATAGATCGAGAATAAAGTATTGATTTATGGATAGCGCACGAGTATTGAAGTAGGTGCCTAATACGTATACATCCTATGCCCTCGATGAAAGGAAAGGACGTGGAAATAATTCAGGTTACGATCTTGTCTCCCTTCATTACTCCACGGAAACGTATTGAAATGCCATCGAGATTATTGTGAACTAATGTAAACGTACGACTAGTGATTACAAGTGCCGACAAACTTACTACTGAAAGATTAAAGTTGCCTATTTAATATTCCAGCTCGGGTCTAATTTTACTGAGAAATTAACTACTGAACTAATGAGAGTATTTGGATAAAGTTCGTTAGTCTGATTAAATTAATTTCACCCTGCAATGACATTTCAATACGGTTTACACATTCAATCGTGCTCACGTCTTTAGCGAACTTGTGTAAGGGTTGCCCATTTCGTAATTAACACCATTGTATAGAATGTACCTCAGTCCACGATTCCTTTCACTTTCTTCTGTAATGTTTGGGTCACACTATATCCGAGGTTTCTCCTGATATTTTTTCTCCTTGTCTCTTTGTTTGACTTGCGACACTGGTCTTCCCTTTATTCTTTCTCATATATGCTGTAGATGTGGTCATGATAAATACCAGCGCCTGGTAATCCGCATGCTCACTTTACTCCTTTTCTGTATCTTTCTTCAACAAGTATGAAATCTACTCTCTTTCGGGACTTCCTGGTGTACAGTCTTCTCTTATGGTTACTAAACCAAGTGTTGGTAACTATCATTTTTGTTTCTTTGCAGAAATCTACCAGTCTATTGCCTCTCTCATTTCTCTTTCCAAGTCCATACATGCCAACCACATTCCCATTTCTTTCATTTCCCACCACTGCACTCTAATCGCTCATTGCGATTTTGCAACAACCGCCTCCTCCTTCCTCGATTATGTTTTCTATCCTTGCGTATACTTCATGTACACTTGAAACTATCACGTCCTTTGGGCACATCGTTAAGCTTTATAGCAATCACTCTATCACTCCAACTTCCCATCCTCAATTTACCTTTTTCCTTCTCCTCGTTGGTTTTCTTTAATGTACTTTTCGGATACTGTCCACCCCGGAGAAAATGTAATATTGGATTCATTCCATCATTCTCTGTCATTTCCCAAGGAATACCATGAGGTCTTTAATGGAGTGGTTTCCCCTTGGCCTAACTATAACTATTATAAGATAGAACGTTTTTTATCAACCCAGGTGGGTATATGGGGAGATCAGCACAGAGGACATAGAGAGACGTATTTGTACGGAAAAATGCTTTAAAAAGCTGCAACTTCACCAGTAAGATTTAAATCCCTACGGAAGAAATTTCTGTAGCTATCAGCAGTCAAGGTCAATTGGGTTAAATATGAAGGTGGGTTTCAATTAGCGAGTCCTTTTAATTAAGGTTCCTGTTTTGTGGACTGTATGTATAAATAATAGATACGCTGCGTTGTAGAAATACAAGATGGTGACTTGGCATTACCTATGAAGGGTAACAAAACAGTTACTGGGTGTGGAAGTGAAAAGAGGAAAATGAATTAAGACATTGCATTAAAAATCAGCTTGGGAAACACCATATTCATCTAAATGGCATTTCCTGCAACGGAAATTGGATACCTACTGCAGCGCCGGATATCAATCTGAAATAATAATGAGGAGCTAACAAGACACTTCAAAGGCGTTCGGTGATGTTCTAAAACGCGAATACGTAGGCATATGAAACGCTCTCAAAAGAAGGTAACAATATTACATTCCGAATTTCCTGTTACGTCTAACACAAATGGGGCCGAGCGAAATATTGGCGTCTAACCTTAGCTACCGCTTTCAAAATATAATGAAAAGACACATTTATGTTAACCCTCTCTGGTTTATGTATGCCACCGTGCTAACAGCGGCTTCCATTTCGTCGTGCCCTAAAAAAAACTGATCAAAAACATCCGCTATAATAAAATTACTTCCAACGTCGATGGTATTCAGTTCTTGCGAGACAAAACCTCAATAAGAGGTAATTAAATTACGTCGAGCTTCATATTTCGGCGAACTCATGCGTGAAATTTCGTGTGCGACATCCTTCCCAGCTTTCAATTACATCGCTAATATGACAGAAGAAGACAATTTTAGGGAGCCACGTTCGGAAAAGCAACGATTTTTATTGACATTGTAGGGTTATCAACAGCGTAGGAAGTAAAATCGGAAAGGTTTTTAATTTCCAAGAAAATTGATGAGTACGAGACGAAGCAAATTTAATTTAGATTAAAACTTACGACAAACCGAGACATAATCGCTGTTTAAACAAATATCAAATTTCTGGAGCTCAACGAACAAGTATAATGCTGGAATCGTATTATAGACGTGTTTCGGGAAATAGGGTGTCTTTAGATTACAACAATGGCAGTTTCTTTGCGCCACTCTCAAGAGATTTATTTAAGCAAAAATGAGGCAAAAGCGGATTATTGTGTTTACAGTGGATAAGAAATGGAGGTGTAGCATTTTTATTTAAGCCAGACATCATTTTTAAAGAGAAAAATTATCGATTAGCTGTTTGTTAAAGCTCTATCAAATTAGTTGTTGGATCTAACGTTTCATGTGAATGATCAGACATGGAAAAATACTACGTGATCAAGATTTGTCAAGGTAGTCTTTAATTCATTTTTATTGGTTAGTTATTTTCTTTCCACCACTACCAAACGGATTGTAGGGCTGTGACTGACTTTCAAGTTTTGCAGAATCAGCGTTTTTTTACCGCTTGCTTCCCAATTAGCTGAGTCGAGGAAGTAACCAAATTCAGCGGAAAAAATGAAAATATAATTCAAATAAATCGCTCTCGTTACAGTTACCAGGTGGATGTGTCAATATAATTTCCTACAATTTGAGTGAACGGTGTTAAATTACACGAATTTAATTCAAAGAAAAAAGGAATTTGGAGTGTTTTACTTCTAGACTTTTGGTTTTGATAATCTGTTTCTACTTATAATACGGCTTATGCACCAGGAAACAAATTGCATAATAGAGGCTGTTTTGCAAACAATTGTGTAGGGTACAGTGTTGTTTTACGTGTTGTACAACGCGTTGTCGAAAACCAAACGTGCTTACGATTTCATTATTGAGTTGTATCAGCAATTACCGGCAATGTGGAAATTTTTTTAAGCGTTGTTATTTTGAGTGTTTGTATTATTCCTGTAAAAGAAAGTGAGAGCGAATAAAGCAACAATAACTTACCTTAATAAGTTGTTTCAAAATCGTTGTAATATCTTCAAAAGTTTCGATGACAACCTCCCCAAGTGCTTGAACTGGAATAATTGCTGTTTCAAATTTTAAACCCTCAAAGGTAAGTCCAGATGCAAGATATCTTTGTTTAGAAAATATTCTCTCAATATCGTGCCTTCTTTTTCCAAAACGGGCGTTCCCAAGGTTTTTCGTGCCTAAAACGGTACATTTTCTTTAAGTACTCTTACATTCAGATAGCAATTTGTACAGCTGCGTCGCCAGAAGGCATATTTCCAAATACACGCCAGCAAGCCGCTGAAATTTGCACAAAATTACGTACAGTGTACTAGGTACTTTGTGCAGATTTATGTTGTGTGTGCAACTTTAGTTTGAGCAATTTGTTCGCCAGTTTCTGGGCCTGATACCACTTAAGGTTCTCACTACCTAAAAGTGCGTCGAATCTATCTGATGCTTATAATCTCTTTGTCATTTATTGAGAATTACACTTACAAACGACTCCTAGTGAGGGCAGTATTACTTACCTATTACATCTCTAAGTGATATTGGTTTCTGAATTAGAAGATAACCTTTAAGAAACGAAATGGGGCTCATTCTTAGTTAAATGAAAAAGTAATATAAGGGCAGTAATTAATCGATATTGCTACAAGAGCACTTAACCTTTCGACATTTAGGCAGAATGAGACTTGTTAGCTAAAATATAAGGCGAATAATGCGTTTTCTTAATTAGATAAATTACATTGGGCGTAGGCTGCAGAAAAGGTAATCTGAGGGGTTTAACGCCATAATTTAAAGGGTGGTGAATGTGTAGAAAAAATGTTATTTTTTCGATTTCATTAAAATTTAGTGTATGTGAAGTGGTGGAGAACGCGTCCAACATTTTTAGTTTGTTCTACAACCTAAAAGGAAATAGAAACGCTGTACAAGGTAAAACAATTACTATGAATAGTACACGTATGATTCTATAGAAAATGCGAATGAAAGGATTTTTAAATCATTTTACTTACTTCCTTTACAAATGGCCTTATTTGTAATTTGCACTAGGAATTTCAAAATAATTAGATCAAATTTAAATACAAAGCTTATTTTCTCTAACGATTCCGAAGTCAATGGGTTCACCGAAATGCATGCGGTACTAACGGTGTTAAATTGCCGTAAGATTGCTATCTTTAAGAACGTTCAAAACCAATCCTTAACAATTTTTAACGTCAATAGATTTTAAATTATAACAATTTTTCTTAAATATATAATCCTTAATTTGACATAACTAAATAAGCAAATATAACTATACCTTGTAAATACCTTGTAAATTACGGAAACCATTAAAAAAACAATGTTCCATAGAAATTAAAATATGTAGAAAAGACAATTGTTAACTCCACCAGACTTGTTCTTAACATTCCACCAGACATTTATTTTTTTTTGTTTTTAATTTTGGACTTTATTGGCGGGGTTTCAGTCAATGCTGCTCTACCAACCCAACCCACTATACATTTGCAAATATGATGTCCATGCCCGAACCCGGATTCGAACCAGGGACCCTTAGAGAAACTTCTTATTCATCAAATGGCACGCCTTACATATCGTTTCACATTTTTCTATTATTTACTATATCCATTTCCTGTTTTCCATCACTCTGCATCTCGAGTTATTCCCTTACTTTTGGTTTTCCTTTATTTATTTCCATTCGTCTTTTCAAACATTCATTCCATACACTGCCATTATGACAGTGTCGTCCACCAACACACCCTATGATACCTCAACTCTTCGTATATTTCGATGTCCCACCATATCCATAAATATTGTGAACAGCACAGGACTCAATATCCTTCCTTGTCTTGTTTCAAATTTCGCCGAATTCATATTTTTGGTGGGGAGATAGCTTTGGTTTTCTCTGTACAGGCTCGTATCAACTTTCTATTGTTATAATACGTTAGACAAATAGTTGAATAATGGGTTTTATTAAGGCGAAAATGTTAATTACTTACCTTGTTGTTTTAGTAACTCCTGTTTAATATTATACTCCTTTTAAACGCAACCTCTCCGTAACTGAGAATAAGGATTTGGATAAAGTTTGTTGCTGAGAGAATACACTTTACGTAGATTTTCATGAGATCCAAATTATAAATTTGGCTACGAAGAATTATAACCTTCTCCAACGGCTTAAATAATAATAATGTTTAATCAAAAGAAGCCGAATTTGCTAGCACTAACCATACGTCGTGTTGTGATTGGTGAACTAGAAAAGAAACGGGCCTAGTCCTAGTAATTACTTGTGAACTGCAAACAGTGTATTTATTGCATAATTACCCAAATAGTACACAGAGACAAACGAAATTGGATAACTTATTTTGACATAGGTACATGCTCCAAACGTCCCTAACACAAATATTTTGGAATGATTGGATGAAAGCACTCTCGACAATTAAACGGCACGGAGAAGTACTCAGCGCTTTATGTTCTAGATTTACGAAATCTAAATTTAGAACTTATTGAAATTACGCGGTTTCAAGTCATTAATCGTGAATGGGGTTTCGCATTTTCCTGGTCTCTTCTTTATTTGTACTAGTTTAATTGTATATTTTTGAGGTGATTTCTGCAACAATTGACCGCATTAACACTTTAGCGTCTTATATTCGCTTGATTTCTTTACGTCGTCCCCATACTTTACCCGAAGGATGTTTTTAAAGGTACTTCTCTTTAAATTAAATTGTGGAATAGCAACAGGTTATGAGCGGAAGGAAAGTGTACAAATAACAACTAATTTATAAATGGAACACTTATATTCCTCACATTGATTGGGTATGAATCAATATGAGCGCTAGTATTCCATTTTCATTAATGTTATTAACTTCATATGTGAAGTTGGGGGTCCAAATAGATATGTTTTAAAAGTAAATATGTGCCATCTCATATGGCGCAGTTTTTTTGGTGAGAGACAAGTACAATTTTCGAATATTCTTTATGGCCTTTAGGTCTCAGTGGACCTGAACCTATATCCTTCTCTAATTTCCCGCCTGACTATACCTACATTAAGCGGGCCGAAAGAGGCGAAAAATTTTTTTTTTAAATCTCTTGTTATAGTAAAAAAAAGTTGCAAGAAGGGTAGACAAATAACCTGTTTTTTTATGCTTTTAACAACATGTTTAGCCACGCCCCCCGGGACTAAAGAATTTTTTTTCAAAAGTTTTATTTTTGATTTGTCATAGCAAAAAACTGACTCACTTTTGACCCAAAAAATTTTAGTTAATGTATTTCAATTTCTAGCTGCGCCCTTTGGAGAATTTTTTTCCAAAGTCACATTTATATGCGCAGCTCTACGCTTAATTTGCAACTCATTCTTCAGGCAAAACTCTATTAAATTGTTTTTAGTTCCCAATTAACCCAGAACTCACCACGAGGAGATGGTTGCACATCGAGTTCTATCCACCCTCCCGCCACGGTATCATGTATTGCACATATCTACATATACAAGTTACTATATTTTTGCCCTCCAAAAAAGACACAAAAGAAGGCAACATTCCTTTTGCATTTAATTCCTACCTAATGAATCCATCTTTAGAGTGTTCACCAAAAGGGCTTGTTGTTCTATTATTGTGTGTAGTAACATCTCCCCTGTTGTTTATCCGTAGTGGCCATAGTTATGGTATCTAACAGTTTTGGAATTTCAATTTGCAATAGAAGTCCTGTGATCTAACCACGCACTGAATTCTAAGAAATTAGGTTATCGAACGGTTTTTCTAGGAATATATTCCATCCTATTTAACTTCTGCAGGTTGCTGAAGAATTGAATTTCGTAAATGATTCTCTTGGTTTAGAGTACCTACTACATTTTTGACATTGTCAGAAAAATTAAAGAACATATCAAGCTTCTTTCACTACGAGAAAGTTCCTTGCTCTATCTAAGAGCAGAAATCCGAACTGAACTGTAATTTAAATTAGGATTGTAGAAAATTTAGCTTACCCCGCAATTTTTGTTGTTGAAAACGCTTAATTAAAGTGCCCTCTCGCCATTTTTATTAATTTTATGATCATACCTTATTAGCGTAACGTACCCCATTTTAGTACTATGGCAATATTAATATCCAGTAAACAAATATGAAACAGGCACACCTATCCAGCAAATATTTTTGACTATCAGGTTCTTTAGATACAATGCCTAGGGCGAACATACGAAAATAATTAAAGAAAGGTAACACACCACTCGCGGCGGATTTAACTACTTAAGGCACAGTCCTACTGCGTAGGAACGTAGGTGACTATTCTGGGGAGAATTACCCGGGCGTAATAATTGAACACATGGCAAGGAAAATCAACAGGTGGCAGTGCTGTGAAAAAGATCTACCGATAGTTTACTGCAAGTAAATTGACCGCTATCTCTGGTATAGGTCAACCACCCAAAGAACTTGTCAAAAACGAGAAACATCGTATATTGTTATAACTAAGGAGATGTGGTTTTCTCATTTAATTAAACATCAAGAAATACGATGCCATGAAGAGTGCACTTTTGTAGCTTTTAATTTATACGGAAACTTGATAGGTACGAATGCGAAGTTCGTTTAAATAATTGGATTTGAGTAGTATGCTTTTCATTAAAAATATTGTCAATAAATCATCGGTTACGTTGACATTCGCCATGAATAACTAATTAAGTGTGTATTAATGATTAATGAATATTTTGTAAATGATGATTTTTTTTAACACAGCCTTCTGTAGATATGAGCCACCCTTGCATAAAACATGCCAAAAAGTCGCGATTTTATCTTACTGTGTTTTAGAAGTAAAACAGCAAATTCTCAAGATTGCCGAAAGTTCAACATTGTATAAGCGTAGGCCAGGTATAAAAAACATGGAACAAAATGTATGCGTTTAAACCACTTATGCCTAAGAACGCTCCGCCTCGCGCTGTGCGTACGCGCTTGTTGTCAACCGGGAATAGTCCACGAATTCTGGTAATTAAGACATTACTTTTAATTGCACAATGTACACCCCACCCACAGTTATAATGATACAACGAAAATCTTAACTTTTAAAATATTGATTTGGAGGGTTATGTACACCCCTTAGGGTAGCGAAGAGTACAAATCTAATCGCCGCTGTTCAGCGCCTCACATTTAAAATCTGGCGAAATTCGAGGGTTACAAAGCGCTTGCCACACAATAATTTAATTACATCTTACCTTGCGCCTATTGGTCCATTACGAGCTTTAATAGTAAATATTCCACCTCAAAGAGTAATTTAATATGTGCTTGAATCTCAGTTTTAATTGTTATCTTCCGTTAATACGGGCCCTTCTATTTAATCAGTATCCTAAGCTATCAATAGCTTACTTGTGTTGAGTCGCATTAATCAATGTTTGGGTTCGGTATATATTGTCCGCAAACAAACACTATGCTAAAATGCCTACAAATCAGTATCTGGCCTAGAAGAGCACTAACTCTAAAATGTAACGGTTGGAAGTTCGTTAATCTTTTGATGTTTCTTAAAGTGATTTATTATACGTTCTTGTTTGGGGAAGTCTTAGAGCCAACCTTTTACAATGGAGTTTCTTTCGGTCATTTGTCACGTGCCTTTCTTCCGATTGTTTGTTGAGACTTGAGTTTCGTGATACTGATCTAGTGGAAATTTTAAGGGATGTGTGACAAGCTGAATCATAGATGAGGAAGGGAATCGCGCAGGGATTAGGATAATATGCATATCGACGAAGGTATTCGTGATAGAGATGCTGAAATACAGCAAGACTGTAGCGATTTTCATTAAATTTATCTTGGTTAATATATTAAGGCTTTTAGAGTTCACTAAACTACATCATTTTGTTCAGGGGATGGAGCCTGTATCTTTGCCGTGTTTCAATTCCTGGTTTGTTTATTAACATATCTATAAATGTTATTGTTCTTATACTCTTTTTACAGTGTTTCTATTTCCCCTTTCATCCTATTAGTTTTGTACACTTTTTCCTGGTTTCTTGATACCCCTTATGGTCCTCGTCCTTTCCTGTTCTTAGTCAGGCAAATCTCGCGTCCTTATTCTTGATCATTCTTTCGCATTCAGAGTCAAACCATCACTGATTCTTTTGCTCCCCTACTTTTCTGCCTATATTACCTTATCTGCATTTTTTTGCGTTTTCATATTGCTTGCTCCTTTCATATCAGCACTTGGTCGACCTGGTTTCCTGTGGGTCTATGGATTTTATGCTCCAGTTTGGGTTGGAATTTGGTACTCGATAGTAATATCCGTTTTCAAATTGCTTATCCTTGCTCAGTTATAGTTCGTTTTATCATGTATTGTTTCCTTCTCTGCGATTTGCCGCTATAGTCTTCGTTTCCTAATTGGGCATTGAAATCTCCGAACATTATAAGTGCTTCGGTATTAATTCGCAAGTTTACGTAGTTCTTCATAAACTTCATTCTTATCTGCTTCTTCTGCGGCTTCCGATTAATTATAGTGATGTTGGCCATTTGATTTCTTACTTTTAGATAAGCAATTCTTCAATTTACCCCCCTGAAATCTAGTATGTTTGTTTCCATGTTTGGGTCTATCAAATTCCTTTACTGCTATGCTTATTTTCCACTCCGTAAGGAAGAAAGAGTGTAAGCCTGGTCTGTCTATTTTTCTTCCCCGCCCCTTCCCACTTCCTGTATTGCGAGGATTCCTGTTATAATTCTTCATTTCTTTGGCGGTTTCTTCCATTTCACCAAAAGCAAGCATGATTCTTATGTTCTAGTACGTATCTATTATTATTTGTGCTTTTTGTTTTTCCGTATATCATTTTTCATTTTATTACTTTAACGTTACCTTTTGATCCATCCTTTTTGCTCTCTTGTGGTAGTTTTTTTTTGCTCAATTTTGTAATTTTAAAACATTTATAATAATTGATCTGACAAAGAAAAGCTATAAAATATGAACATTAAAAGGAAGTGTGCACTTTAATTGATCGATCGGTGCCCTTTGGTGCCCTTCTGCACGGTCCAATTTTGGACAGCTTTTGAATTTAGAAATTAACATGAAGTATGCATTCATTGTTCAAAATTTCAGCTTGTAACCTTAACGCCCCCACACAAGAATAATCTTTAAACCTTAATTTGTGCAATATTACCCCAAAAACTAAGGATTCAGCTTGCCGATCTGAAATTCTTTCATATTTTACGTGAAGCCGATAGAATGGTATCATTCTCAAAAAAGGTCCTGCGAGAACCTACGGATCAATTACTTACTAGATGTTTGGTATTTTTATTGAAACGATTAAATCTTGTAGTATCCCTTGCTATAGGAAATTAAAGAATGGGTTTTATACACACACCGCGAATGATAGTGATAAGAAAGCCGGCTGTAGGATCAATTTATAACAATTACTAATACTTCTTGAAAGTAGTCATGTTATAGACGCATTGTAGTGAAGGTGTGTTACATTGTGAATCAAATGTCGTTTTTTCAATCCATCGCCGTCGGACAGATCGAGCCAATAAATGTAAGTTTGGTTTACTTATTAGGGTTATTTAATCCAATATTCATAAAAAAGGTCTATATTTACGAATACAGCATTTTTTTCGTATAAAAAAGTCATTAATATTTGATATACGAGTATTGCCAAGAGCCTATTGATTATATAGAATATATATCGTTCCAATTGAGGTTTTTAAATTACTTTTAGCACTGTTACCTAAGTAAATAAACCGATACAACGAAATATCGAAGGATCCTCAGTATTACAATAACTTTTAACGATAATTTATTTTAATGTTACAAAATACATCAAATTCATGTCTTGGCCATTGAGATAATGCTCTTAATCTTGTTTTGATCAAAATCCATGTGGTCGCCAAAAATAGATCAAATTCATGTTTTGATCATTGAGATAATGCTCTTGGTCTTTTTCCCCAACGTTCTTGGTGCATAAATAACGATTTTGACATGTTTTGATCAAAATTCATGTGGTCGCCAAAAATAGATCAAATTCATGTTTTGGTCATTGAGATGATGCTCTTAGTCTTTTTCCCAACGATGTTGGTGCATAAATAACGATTTTGACATGTTTTGATCAAAATCCATGTGGTCGCCAGAAATGCATCAAATTTATGTCTTGAGCATTGAGATAATGCCCCTAGTCTTTTTCTCGACGATCTTGGTGCATAAATAACGATTTTGATTATTTTGATCAAAACCCATATGGCAATAATTTAACATTTTTGAATCACACACATGCGGTTATCAAATGTGCACGTGATGTACTATTGCTGCATCAAGATAATGCGTTTGAAACCTTTTAAAACTCTAAATTCATGTATAAAGTGTAATTTTTGCTACATTTTGCTCTAAAACTTTCGACCTATACCACAGAGAAGAGTTATATTAAAGTATTACACATCTAAGAGTCATAGGGAATAATCTAGCGGAAGTCCCAACCCGATACATGACCTAGGGAATGAAATATGTTGATTTCTATTATATTGAGCCCGTAGTTTTTCCTGTTCCCGATTCACTCGAAGTCCTATAACTTTTGTTCCTATTGAACCAGCTTCCTGAAAATCAATAGCGTCCGTCCTTAATGTCCAAAGAACCCGTACACCAAATTTCAACTCAATCGGCCACTTTTAAAATGAGTTAGAGCGCACACGGACGGACGGACGGACGGACGGACGGACGACAATACAAAACTATAAAGGATCTGAGGATCCTTAATAAACTCGTCACGTTCTACCAAGTTTATCCGTTCAGAAGGAAGGAGAATTTAACCTTCTGAAAATATGAAAACGTGCATTCTGTAGACGAAATTCAAAAATCATTAGGTTCCAATTTTTGAGTACTTCTGGACACCCCTTTTTCTCGCATTTGCGCATTAATGGTACGGTAAAGGTGGATTTTGGAATGTCGTCTCAGAATAGGTTTAAATCCTAGATGAATATGTTCCCAGATCTGGCCCAAACATTTAAAACTTTATACTATGTGATAAAAAATGAGTTGCTGTCACCGTTGGAATTTTTGTTTATGTGGAAAATCATATTTAACTTGAATTTCCAAAGGCGACTCGACGTCAATCCTTTTTTGATCGCCCAAATTCTAATAGATATAATATAAAAAATTAAAGCATACTCTTCCGGTTAACCTAATACGGGTAGAAAGCTAACCAATTTCAATTCCTGATCAATGGGATATCACATTTTAGAATTTCCTCAGAATAAATCCATAGAAAATCAAGTTGGACCTTAATACACCAAGATCTAGTTTAAATTTCGTTCGACCTCTAAAACTTTTATACCTTTTAGAACTACGCACTCAGGTAGTAGTCTAAATATTGAATGAATTATTAGGAATTTCCTTTCAGAAACTTTTAAGTTGTCATAGCAAAAATAGGAGTTTTGAAACCTTAAACTACCAAAGTCTCTTATAGTTACTTATTATACAATACGATAAAGGGATGTTAGTTTCCCTTCATCGTCGTGTATAATACAAAACCTTATTTTATAGCAAAAGCCATATAAATCATTATAAAGCTTCTGAAAATTCTGAATTTAATTTAGACAAAAATAGAAAGCTGGGGTTCTCCTGCGTTTCCATGGAACGAATACTGTAACGTAAATTTAATTATACGTGCTTTATTCATTACAACTAATTTACATAATAATACATAATAATTATTATTATTTCTAATTATTTCTATTGCTATAATAACAGTCTTGAAAATGATTAATGTATAACATAAAATACTATTTATCACTCACGAATACACAATTTCTAACAGCGCGAACTATTTCTTAACCTTAGAACGCTTCGAAAAGGTCAATAAACACGTCATCTTTCCCGGAAGGATTGCGTCACATCCGCCTTCGTCCTTTATCGCCGATAACTAATCGTTCATGGCGATTCGATGTCTATCGGGATTTCTGGAATATTCGCCACAATATTGTTTTCTGTTCTGAATTCCGTTTTATGTCGTGCTATGCGTCGCATTTTTAATAAAAATGACAACAACTATTTGTTTCATTCAAACCTATTGAAATATCAATTTAACATTTTAACATCACTCTTGAGCAAAATTTATACCATTTGACATACCTCGTATACGACTGAGATAATTTTATATCTGATGGTTGCATTTTAGGTTTCAGATCATGCAGAACTTTTTTCGTAATGTTAATAATGCTGCGGTTAGGCTGGTATGGGGAATCGAAAACGTCCTATTTTGGTTTTGATCCGTAACCAACTTCATGGTTCTTGAGGGTGTCAAAAGTTTAAAAGAGTTCAGTTTTCGTATACACGAAATGGCTTAAAAAACTCTATAAAAAAGGTCATTACAGTTTTTTTATGACTTTCTTGGTTTTTGATAAATTTTAAATTGAACATTTTGCAAAATTTGCATTTTTCTCAAAAAGTAAGCATCAGAGTGAAAAATGTTAAATCCAAAATAGATGTGTCTTGAAGACCTCTACAAAAAAGGGGGCATTTTAGAAATGTTATACTATGACCAATGAATATATTAAAAGTAGTCGGGAAGTCAAGTCAGGAGTTTACCTAACAACTGGTTAGTTTGCGTTTCCAACAGGACGTATGCCAACCCTTGTCTCACGCCACACGTATGCCAATTATTTTGAGCTGTTTTTTTTTTAATGAAATAACGTTTGGTACGCTTAGTATTTGTGATACTATCCTTGCAAAAGTCGATTTTTCATTGCAATAAACAATTAATTTTTCTGCCATATGCACCATGCGAAAAAAGTCATTTCATTTGATCGTTAATGAGCAAAAGGGCATTTTTGGCAGCCAGTTGACGAACTAATGCCGACAATTCAATTTACCACCATGACTTCTAACGATAATTTGCGAAGTGAACAATCAATATTATGGTGTTTACCTAATCTCCTTACGTCCCTTTACCCCTACATTTTTATCATGGCTTACAGCTAATTCTATATATTCTGGAGTTATCCGGTAATTGTGTTACGCTTACGCTTACTATTAGATATACGAGTATTACCAACTGATTAACTGCGTGTTATGCGTGCACATATTTACAAATATCCATTTTAGTTAACAAGATTGATTTCGGTCCTTCGAGATGTATGAATGGATTCCTAACTCGTACATCAAACATATGGCAAGTTCCCAGATGTAGAGGAGACGCGTATCTATATTTATCGAGAGCAATGCTGATCGGGTCGAAAATCATGATTAATCTATAAGCTCCACTTTGGAATACATTAAAATGGTAATAGAAAAGTACGTGTTCGCAGATGCAAGTGGAAGAAGTGCATTGAGAATATGATTGGTATAATCTAATTCAAGAGCGAGACAACTTTCATCCCCTATACGACGAGAAATAATTTACGTCAATTTCAACTTATTTTCGCATAATTGGTAGGAAATTAATCTACGTTCTCAGGATAACTTACATAAACAGGAAATTACTTTTACCTCCGGTTCTATATTCATTTAATTTATTTATGCTAAAGTAATAATCAACCTTGGCAGCAAATGAAAAGGCTCGTAATTTGAAACTAAAATTTAATTAAAAAATTAGCGAAACGAACTGATGACGTTAATTGAAAACTTCGGTACAGTTTATTTAACGAGCCGTTGTAGTTTGCGTTGTAGATTTACTTTTTGAATTTTTAATGCGCTGTGATGGAAGAGCGTTGGACATTCGAGAAATAAATGGGGGAATTTTTAGACGCATTTTTAATTAAATTATTTTACCATAGTCCAGGGAGTTTTTAAACTCGTATCATTGATTTATAAGTTTTCTTGACGATCACTAATGAAACGGAAACCGTTCACCCGTTGAGAGTTGGAAATTTGTATACTTTCTTACTCTTACATTGCAAGCTTTCAAATGCTTTTTAATTTACATTCTCATAATGGTGTCGTAAAATTAAGTAAAATTAATCTAGAACATAATCACTACTAGCATAAATTAATGAGTATGCTTTAAATTATCCAGGAATTAAATATAATTATGCAACTATTGTTAAAATACAAAATACGTTAGAACGTTAAGCGAATATCGTTTGAACTAACGATAAGTCAGTACTACTGCACTTTTACACTTGAATAAACTGTTTCCAACCAATATAGACAACGAGCGACAAGTCCAAATGACCAAAATTTGTTCAGTAAGTCCCTTGACCATTGTCTACTTATTACTGAAAACGGAATTGGAAAATTCGAAACCATTCACGAGTTATCATCTACACAGGCGTACGAACGGACGGCCAGAAAGTTCAAAATCGTAAACGAGCTGGGTCGCTCGTTTATAAATCTTTGTACCTATGCGTCGCACTCTTTATTTGTATGTACTTGCAAATTTAACGTAAAAAGGTATTATACAGCCAAATTTCTTGTTCGGTGGCATCTATAAATCCATTTTATCTTATCAAAATAGAATTCTGCTTCTGTTTATAAACAGTACTATCCAGAGCACATTTTAAGCTATAAATTAGGCGACACGAGTGCCGAGTAAAGACTTTTTGTCGCCCAGTAGTGTGTAAAGATACCAGAGGCAAAAACTTTTCAGCTATCTTTCAAAAGCAAATTGGTGTCCCCAAACATTTTACGCTGAAGTGGAGCCTCCAGTATGGCACACCGATGCTGGATTCAGTGCCATCTAGTGGAGGTAGTTATTTAAAATACGCTCTGGCTGCCTACAGATTCAAAAAGCAACGGGACGACACCTGTACACGCACTCCAGGACACGCAGTATTTGAGTGTGAGAGGTGGAAAAGGCGTAGATGGACGTAAACCAAGCTTTCACAGAAACATTTCAAAGCGTTACTTCGTCTTAAACTTTTACAAAACTTGTATCAGGAGAATATAATGTCCGAGGAGGTGATTAAAAGATAGGGTAAAGTTTTAGTGTGGTTAGGTTAGGTGAAAAATCTTATATCAGGAGAATATAATGTACGAGAAGGTGATTGAAAGTTAGGATAAAATATTAGTGAGGTTAGGTTAGAGAGACAGTTAGGTTAGGTCAGAAATCTTGTATCAAGAGAATATAATGTGCGAGGAGATTGAAGGTTATGATAAAATATTAGTGAGGTTAGGCTAGAGTGTCAGTTAGGTTAGGTCAAATTAGTTTGTCAAAATTTTGAACGCGTAAACCAAATTAACCTAACCTAACTAGCACTCACCTAACCTCACTAATATTTTATCTTAACCTTCATTCTCCTCGCACATTATATTCTCTTGATACAAGATTTTTTACCTAAACTAACTACTACTTTAACCTTGTTCGCACTTATTTTAGAGGACGAAGATTGCTGTCATTGCCTAAAAACTGTCACCATTTCCATTTCTAGCTTCGCCTTAAATTTCCCCCAATGTACGCAAAATTTCTCCGAGTTAACGTGAAATGAGTAACGTTGCTTTCCTATAGAAACCTGTTATTTCCTTAAAATTTGCTTTAGATTTCCTCAAAATTTCCGGGAAAATTACATTACCTCGGAATTTCCTTTATTTCCTCAAACTTCCATAATATTTTCCATAGAAGTTCTTCATTTCTTTGAAATATCCTCCTATTTTCCCAAAATTTCCTCTAATATCGTTCAATTTCTACATAGGTATCTCCCAGCTACTTCCTCAAAATTTCCTATATGAGCGGCAAGAATTGTCCTCGTGATAAACCTCTTTATTTTAGGGGACAAAGATTGCCTTCATTGTATAAAAATTGCCACCATTTCTCTTAATTTCCCAAATATTTCTAGCACTGCCTTAAATTTCTCCAAATTTCTTGAATTAACGTGAAATGAGTATTGTTACTTCCCTATAAAAAACATTTTTTTGCGCGATCGGTCATTTCTGACTATTTACCATGTGTGTTTCCATGACAGTACGTAGCATTTACCAGTTGCTATGATTACGACGACGCCAAAATTACTTACCGATCTAAAAACAGAACAGCAAAAATACTTACCGATGCCTTTTTAAATCAGTTCAAAATGAACAGTCTTACATTACATTTAATCTTTAATTATTGTTAGGTACATTAAACGTACAATTTATGCTGTTGTTTCCTATAGAAAGACGCTCATAAAGTCATAAAGGAAGTGCAAAGCTAGCAAACTACATCAGACACATGCACAATTTTATGAAATTATTAATTTCAATTTTGACAAATAAACTGGTTACCTAGTGATGTACACCATACCACTTCGATCATTTCGATTTATTCTGCTCTTAATTTCTTAGTGCATATTTATATTGGTTGCATAATTTTAATTTCGATCGCGCAAAAAATGTTATAAGCACGTCGAACGTTAAGGGTTACCGTTCTCAGACAATAATTGGAGTCGTCGCTTCGCTCCTCCTCCAAACAATTGTCTTCAAACGGTAAAAATCCCTTACCGTTCTCCATACTTAATATACTATTTTCTACAACTGTCAAAAAAACCTGTCATTTTCTGACGGATTTCGAAACGCGAAGTACTAGATTTTTAATCGGTTATTTAATAAGCAAGGTTGCTCTTGACAACGTGCGCGAAATCGTCAACAGTGAAAAAAAGTATTTCGCGCACGGGACAAAGTTGAACTTAAACAGCAATTTAATTAACAATCGGTTCAGTTGTAGAAAAAATATTGTATATAACGCTAGCGCGAAGTTATTTCGCGCATTTGACTGATATTTTAACTCGGCTTCGCCTCGTCAAAATACCTTCAGTCTCAATGCGCGAAATTGAACTTTGCGCTCTTGTTATATAAATAACTATTGTTTCCTTAAGATTTGCTCTAGATTTCCTCAGACTTTCCTCGAAATTTTCTCTTACTTCCTAATATTTTCCTCCTATGTCCCCAAAATTTACTAATATTTCCTCAGTTATTCCTCTAATTTCGTCCATATCCTACACATTTCCCAGTTATTTCCTCTAATGAGGGACAAGAATTTGAGCGGTTGATCACGGTTTGTTTTAGAGGATAAAGGTTCCCTTCATCGCCTAAAATTTCTACCATTTCGCTTAATTTCCCCAACATTTCTAGAATTGCCTTAAATTTACACAAAGTTTCTCTGTAAAATGAACAACATTACTTCCCTATAGAAATATTTTATTTCCGTAAACTTACTCTAAATTTCCTTTCAAATTTCTTCCTATTTTCCCAAAATTTCCCACAACTCGTGAAAGCAGTAGTGGAACTTGGACCTTAAAAAATTGAGGGGATGAAAGTCAAATTAGCCCCCGCGTTCAATTCGACGAAAACTGATTTTCCAGATCAGCGCAAATTAAAATCTGATCAGCACAATTGGGCATAACACTAGCACTATGTAAAAATTCGATTCAAGTCATGAGCGAGTGAAGACGTATATTTTGCTCCGGTCTAAAATTTTATAATTTTGTGGCAGTGCGTAAAATTTAATCATCTGAGGCAAGGTTTAGAGTTAATTAGCATCAGAATAAGTTGAAGTGAATATAATCTGGTACGTACAGTGCGCTATCAACTATCACATGTTGTTATTCACTATTTATCGCAACAAAACTGCATCTTATATTCGTATCTAGTTGTCAACAAAAGCATAACTAAAATCCTCACTAAATTTATAAGGTCATTGCTCATTTGTTTGGACATAATAATGGATAATTTAATTAAATCCAAAATACAGTTCGTGGAGGACACGTTTGTAAACACTATGAAACAATATGAATCTAAACTTGAAAATGCGTTGACTTCCTCAACTCATTCGCAGCCTTCCGAAATTATGCAGTTAGCAGTTGAGTTAAAAAAATTTAAGGCTGAAATTATGCAGTACGTAGTCGCATTAAAGGAAGCGCTCATTGAAATGGATCAACGTTTAGATAACCAAGAAGCATATTCAAGGAAGAATTGTTTAATTTTTCATGGCATTGCGTAGCTTGAGGAGGAGGATGTGTGTAGCGTAATGATAACTTTTTTCAAAGAACGTCTCGGATTGGCAAACATTGGCATGAATAATATCGTCAATTGTCATCGATTGGGGTCTAAATCCACCTCCAAATCTAAACATCGCGATCGTCCAATTATAGTTAAATTCACCACCTATATCGTCCGCCACTCTGTGTGGGGTAATAAGAAGATGTTAAAGGGTACACGTTATGTTATTTCCGAATCTCTTACCAAGAAACGGCTCGAAATGTACAAGAAGGCGCAAGAAATATTCTCCAGAAGGTCTACATGGACGCAAGATGGGAGAATCTGTGTGTTACTCTCCAATGGTAAGAAGAAAACCATCACCTGCGAATCTGATTTGGAAGAAGCTGTAGTGGAATTTAAGGAGCATAAATCTGCCAGCGCGAGTGTAAAAATATCTACTCATAATTTACGTTCTGCACGAAAATAAATCATGTGTCTGTTTATCTTTTTTGTTTTTCGTTTTTTAAGTAAGTTAAGTCGGTACGCACTGTTAAGCGCAGCTCTTAAGTTCTTTTTTTTTCCGGTGCGGATATATATGTCAATTTTTTCATTGTTTTACGGTCATTAAATTTTTGTTTCTTTGTAATTTAATACTTGTCTTGCTTGTGATATTGTTTAATAAATTGGAAGGAACCAAATTGAATACAGAATATGAAATCATTTAAGGTTGGTCATTTAAATGTTCGATAACTAACTTCGGATTTTGTAGGTTTTATACAATTTTTAACTGTGGCTGATTGTGATGTATTCGTCATCTCTGAAACATGGCTAACTGTGAGCATCCCTACACAGAACGTAAACATTGATGGGTACAAATTTTTCAGAATGGATAGAGGCAGGGGAGGCGGAGTTGGGATTTATGTTAAAAGCCAGTATAATGTAAAACCATTGGATTGCTCTTTTATATCGGCAGTGATTGAACAACTTTGGATAAGTACTTCTAGTAACAAATTTAAGTTGATAATTGCAGCCATCTCCATTTCCATTTCTCGATTGCCTGGAAACTTCGATAATTGAGGTTTTACCTCACTGTGATGCCGTTTTGCGCTTGGGAGACTTTAATATAAACTTGAATAATGTTGGTTCTGTAGCGGTTGAACATTTTAACAACTTTACTGCATCTTTTAATTTGAGACAATTGATATCTGAACCCACAAGGATTTCGCATACTTCAGAAGCGCTCATTGATCTTATACTCACAAATAATGAAGAAATTATTGTGGATTCAGGTACCGTCAGTGATCACCACTTGTCAGATCATTCTTTTATTTTTTGTAAGTTAAAACTGGAGAGAGTCAGTAATCAGGTTACTGTTAAGACTTACCGTCAGTTTAAGTATTTTGATGATGATAAATTTACTCGTGATTTGTGCGAGATTCCATGGGGCTTGATGTATAATATGAATGATATTAACGATAAACTTCAATTTCTTGTAAGCAATATTACTGCTTTGTTTGATGAACATGCTCCGTATGTCACAAGTAGATTTACCAAAAGAAATTTGCCTTGGATAACGGAAAATATCAAATGTATGATGTCCATTAGAGATAATGCTTTGAAACGGTACCATAGAACAAAAATTAACGCTCACAAAGAGTATTATAAAGAAATTAGGAACTATGTATCTTCTGCTATTCAACGTGAGAAATTTGTTTACTTAAATAGTCCTCAATTACTTTCACATAATACCAAGCATCTTTGGAAAAAATTGCGCAGTTGCAATATTATAAGACCAAACAAGATTGAGATTCCCTGTCATCTTAGTAATGTAAATGAAATTAATAACTTTCTGATAAACTGTGTAGGAAAATCATCTCCTTCCTTTACTCTAATTGGTGATTACATGAGTTGTCATCATCCGCAAGTAGGTGAAATATTCACCCTTAAAAACACGTATGAGAAGGAAGTATTGAAGATATTAAATTCTATTAAAACGCAGTCTTGTGGCGTTGACGGATTGAACATCTACCTAATTAAACTTTGCGCTCCTCATATAGTTCCTTACCTTACACATATCATAAATTATTGTTTTGAACATAATGTTTATCCTGTATTATGGAAAAGGGCTAAAGTCACTCCATTAGCTAAAGTAACCAACCCTTTGAGTTATAGTGATCTTCGACCGATTTCTATTTTACCAACGCTATCAAAAGTGACTGAAAAAATTATTTTCAATCAATTGTTTGAGTACCTTAATCGGTCTAATTTATTACCCCCACATCAATCTGGTTTTAGACCTGGATATGGATGTTGTACGGCCCTCCTTGCGGTCACCGATGATATCTTCCAAGCTCTTGACAGGGGTAAGGCTATTGCATTAATACTCTTGGACTATTCTAGGGCTTTTGACATGATTGACCATGATACCTTATTGGCTATCCTGCATTATTTCGGTTGCAGTCGAAATGTGTTACATCTTTTTGAGTCATACTTGTCTAATCGATCTCAAGTTGTGGAGTTAAACGGTGTCGTGTCAGATGAACTTGTGTTGTCCAGGGGTGTACCTCAGGGTTCAGTTCTAGGGCCATTATTATTTACTATATACACTAGTCAGTACCTTGGTGGACTCCAGGAGGTCAGTCTATATGCTGACGATACACAAATTTATTACGCTTTTGATGTCGCAAATGTAAATTCCTCAATTAATGTTATCAATAGGGCCTTGGAATTCGTTTCAGGACAAGCTGTAGATCACTGCTTAAAACTAAACCCTAGTAAATCTCAATTATTAATATTTAGTAAAAATAAAGATTTTGAATACTTGAGTGATAAGCTGAAAATAAGTTTAAATGGAGTGGACTTAAATTCTGTTAATTGTGCAAAAAATTTGGGAGTTGTATTAGATACCAAATTGCGTTTTAAATCACATGTCTCTAAAATGATTAGTAAGTCGTTTTTAGTCTTAAAACAAATATATTCTCAACGTCGTGTACTTAGCCGTGCATTAAAGATTACACTGTGCGAATCATTAGTACTTTCGAACTTTAATTTCTGCGATGTCGTCTATGGTCCCTGTCTCGATTCTTATGATAAGCTTAGGGTACAAAAAATTCAAAACCAATGCCTTTGTTTTATATACGGAATTCGCAAGTACAATAAAGTCTCACATTTATTGAAGCGATGTAAAGTGGTTAAATATGTCCAATCGAAGGGTACATCATGCACTTTATTTTAAGGTGATTAAATACAAAACCCCTCCATATTTGGCGGAACGCTTAACATACCGCACAGATGTATATAATCTGAATGTAAGAAAAAAGTTTTTATCTTAGGCCTCCTAGGCACATAACATCACTGTTTGAGAGGTATTTTTCTTATAATGTTTGTAAGTTATGGAATTCTTTACCAGATAACATCAAGAACATCTCCTCCTTACCTCTTTTCAAATCTGCTAGTAAACAGTACCTACTACAATCTCAATAAGCCACATTAACTATCACTATCTCGCATCAATTGTTAGCAATCTGGACGTTTCGTGAACCATCCTATTTATATCGTAGATTTTATTTCTTTCCTCTTTCTTTCTTCTATTTATATTGTAAATTTTATTTTCTTCCTTCCCGTTGCTGATTTTGGTCCAAGTGGAAGACCAGGAGCGGCGCTTGTGCCTGTCCCTGAACTTGCACCTATTGTCACTCATAAATGTATTAACAAAGAAATGTTATTTATTTGCTGTTTGTTCGGTTGAGAATAAAGACATTTATTATTATTATTATTAAATGCTCATGACACATTTTTTTTTAATTGCGAGGCCCGTATTTACAACCGCACCTAGATGTCTTCTAGATTAGGTAGATCTTATAAAGACAACGAAATTTACTATACTCATATGTAATCAAGTAATCAATGAAATAAGTAAAAAGTGTAAAGAAAAATTGTGTGCTTACAAACAAACAAACAAAGTGAAAACGAATGAAATATATGGCGCTTCATTATTTTAATGTTGGGGGGCAAACGAAAAATCGAAGTGTGCATAAATGTGCAAGCAATATAAGCAATGTGCAAACGATGGAAGTACGTGACGTTTCATTATTTTGTAGTTGGGGGGGCTAACATCACACGGATCAATATTTTCACCCATTTTTTATTTTTATGGGATTTTATAAAAAAATTACTACCTATTTGTGTATTTGCTCCTGCTTCGTGGTGTGGGTGTCTTCGTTTGCCAATGTCACGTTGCGTAATAAATGTTTTAACTTTTAAGTGATATTATTTCTCTTAAAGTACATTTTTATTTATATAAGAGCGTAATGTTGTTTCGTGAACAAAGTTGGATTTTCCATTAATTTCACTGGTTTCATTTAAAAACGATATCGCTAATTCGTATTAAAGCGGGCAAACCAAGATACCCACACAACGCGAAACAAGAGGACATGAGTATTGGCTTCGGGTTGTGAGTAAACAAATATACCAACAAGGCGTTTTGGTTCAATTTTTTATCCGTTCGTTGGAAACATTTACTCTTATCGCATTTTGGATAAACTGTGGTGCTCACAACGCGTTATGGGTATAACTTTCGGGCACGGTCCGATTTCGGCTATTGAGAATAACATTATACACTTACCGGCACGAAAAAAATAGAGCAGTTGAATTATTTCAATCAAACTTGTAATTTTAATGCTTTGCGATATTTTATTATTATAATATATTAAACACAAATTAGTGTTGTGGCAAGATAGGCCCTTAAAAATACTCCTCTCCCGTTTCAACGCATGTAATGCAAGTTTTAGGTATGGAGTTGGAAGGTAAAATAATAATGTCAATGATTATTTTACACAAAGCTCGGGAATATGTCAGATTATTAAGCTTAAGTCGAAGGATCGGTGGGACTACTTTCGATTAATCCCTAAGGACTAAGGTGACCCAATTCATTTCAAGCATTAAGGAACTAAGTAATTCAGTTCCGTGTTAGTTTGGCGTAGAAACTTGTTTATTTAACAGCTTAGACTTATAAAATAAATAAAGCTATCAAAGGGGTTATGCAGAACCGATCTCTTTGACGGAACTGGACCTTTTTAACGAGCCTTGTGTATAGGTACCCGTTTATAGTTAGTGCACTCATGACGAGCTTTGAAACGACAGCAGAATCAAAACTGTGGGTGAAATTGCATTACGTTGGTAGACTCTTTGAATTTCAAAATGCGGAAACTACTAGTCTGTTAGTTTTTACCAATCTTTCCTTTAAAGCTCCGTCATGCATTTAATTACATCAGCGGCTCGAAAGCTGTCAAAGACATATTTAACGAATTGAAAACAAAGTTGAACCTATCTGTGCCATCCAGCACAATTTTATATTTCCTGGTTGAAACTGCTTTTGGGTCACGTTATTCAGACGTTCGCTTTACCGTTTACGCAAGAAGTTAGAAGAAATCGGAGCCCAATTAGGACACGTGTGGCACACGTTGAAAATGGGCCTTTTGTAATTGGCTAACCACTTGAGTAACAGCTTTTGAATGTAAAGTAATCTATAACGCTGTCATCGTTAAGGGTTGCTTTGTTATGAATTTATTACACGCTAAATTTGCATAGTGCGGGCTAGAAGTTTCACACTTACGTTCCCACTTAATAAATAAATGTAATTTTTCATTCTCCTCGGTTTTTCTGGTGGAAAACTTTCCGCTATCTTATTTCACATTCACTCATTTGTTCGTTTACGTGATTTATGACTTCCTTTTTTGTACAATGCAACCACTACCTCGTTAATTTTACCAACATTAAATAATTCAAAGTCTTAAGCTACGCCAAATCATTGAGCCAAATGATCGGATTTGTGATTTACGAAGGGAAATGTATGTTAAAATAATTTCGTCTGTAATTAACTAGAGAAAATTGCCCATTAGGTAAAATGGGTGGAGGTGTGCATATTTATGAAATGAGTCGAGATTACGGTAGAATTATCGTTAGCGTTGCAAATGTCCCAAGCGGAAACTGTGTATTAAATGTTTAGCAGTAATCCGGACGTTACAATTAATTATGCATTTTGTACCAATAAAGCTTACTCAGATATAAATACCGAGCAAAAAAGACATGAAGGGTTTCATTTATTACACTATTATTTTTCGGATGACCAAAACGTTTTTGAAAAATAAAGCCTGAAGACTCATCTGTCTTTTGTGAAATTATCCCTTGTTTCCTTAATCAGATATCGGGTTGGAGTCTGAGCATAAAAGCTGTAACTTTGCAGTTTCGTATTCATGTGGGAGAAGGTTTACGGCTTTAGCTTTGATTTGATTCGAAGAGCGTATTTGGCACTACCAAATGAGTACATTAATGGCACTACAAACAAGTTTTGTTGAAAATTTTTTTTCGAAACTCATTGGTTAAGTAATAAAAATCAAAAATCAATATTTCGGTCGCCATTTTTTAAAATGTCAGCTTGTGCACAATTTTTTTTGGGGAATTTCAATGAGAAGGCAGTAATGCTTGTATGACATATTTTTGAAAACATGTAATCTTTGGCCTAAAGTGACTGGTATACTAGTGAAGAACATTCTTTTTACGAGGTACAGTGATATTCTTTTATTTAAGTTGAATTAAGGGTTGAAGATCTTTAAGAAAAATCATCGTAAAGATACATCTGGGTAAATGTGAAGCGATTTGTATTGCATGTATGTTTACCATTTATCAAGGAGTAATTTACCAAGATGGTGGCCAGGAAAATTGATCTAGTTAGGTTGAACAAACTAGTGAAAATTATTAATAGGAAAACTTTTTGTAAATTGGAACTATTTCATTCTTTGATTTTTACATTAATACCTTCGAAACGTACAGTAATTTTAGGTTTAATTTTGCGAGCAAACAAATTCAAAAAAACAGGGCGGCAGAGGAAAAAGGAGAAATCTTCAGTACTAGCCGGAAGCCATCTAATTATTTTGATAAGGAGTTGGTTACCCTTTGGAGCGGAAACGCATCTTCTTTATGTTAACGCGTATACAATAAATCCTTGCTGAAATCTAAGTAGATACTGATTCTTCCGTTGGGTCACAAAATTTTGGGAGAATAGCAACAATACCTCAGAAACACGTTTAAACATAGTTTCCCGAAAACCGTTGTTGGAATCGGAGTGTTTGCGATTGGCGATAAAAGTTTATTTAGTGCGAGTTTTGAGAAGTATCTTTTTGTTTATTACTTTTTAAGTCGTAAGTGTTGTTTACAGTAATTAAGGTCATTTGGCTAATCACTGCCCCAACCCTCGGCTGATAATAAAGGAAATGAATAACCAAATGGGCGGCCTTGTGCCGCCCGCTGATATAAACGAAATACCTGTTATCAGTGAACTGAAAGACCTCGAATCATTCGATTTGAGCCACAAATACACTTGTAATGACAAAGGTCCCTATTTTGTGTACGTCGAACACATATTGGTAGACTTTTTACAATGAAAATAGGATACTTCTTATTAGAAGAAGACACGTTTAAAAATGATATAATTGATATTATATCGGTATATCGGTCAAAGTAATATTTAAAACTTTTTCAGTGGCTAATAGTTTAATACAACACAGTGTTATAATTAAAAACAAATTAGTTTCTTACATACCATCTTTTTTTAACCATCGGAAGGGTATTGTCCGGATGGTCGACACTTTTTTTTCTGAAAGTTATTTAGTCAACAACATCGAATGTGACAACTTCAAAGTAATTAGTGTTCAACGAATGAAACGTAGAATCACAGATAATGAAAGGAATTCGAAGCTAGTAGACAGACAAATGATAATTATAACGTTTCTGGGCAATTATTTACCGCAGAAAATAAGAATTAACTTATCAAGCTTTCCCGTTGGCCCATATGTCCAACCTGTTGTTCAGTGCTTTAAATGCCTTAAGTACGGGCATACGGTGAAGTTGTGCAGGACCAGATCGCCCCGATGCAAAATATGTGCTGAAATACACGAACCAAATGAATGGTGTAATGAATCCAATTCGTTTTGTCTATACTGTCAATCAAACGATCATTCTACCATTTCCAAAAAATGTCCTTCGTACTTGCAACAACTCAAAATCAAAAAAGAAATGGCAACGCAGAATATCTCATTTAAAGACGCGGAAAAAATTGTCAACAATCCTTCCTATGCGAAAATTTCAACGCACAACCAATTTGCGATCTTGAACAATGAAACAAACTTTCCTTCATTACCTCCCACTAACACGCAAATTCAACCCAAAGTGGTTATCCGAAAACCAGTCCAAAATAATCCTGTAGTTAAGAAACGCAAACAACGATCTCCCTCCCCTACTCCTTCAGTTTCATACAAAAAAATTTTTCCAACAAAAGAAACAAACCTATTCCCCTTAATCCATACAGAGAAGAATTTATCCAATATAAAGAGTCGATTATAGAAAAAATTACAATGTTTGTACAACAAAATTTCAGAACCAAGAACAGTGGTCTTTCAGGTGTTTGCGATATTAAAGAATTCGTAGCCAATATAATAGAAGTAGACAAAGATAAAATGTCAGACACAATTAGTATCAGTGATAATGAATCCAACGACCAGATCACTTAGGATTCTTCAGTGGAATATTCTGTCATTCAACAAACACAAGCCCAATTTAATAAATTACATTTCTCAAAATCCAGTTGATATAATAATTCTATCCGAAATATGGCAAAAAACGGCAATAATAAAAGTGCGTGGCTTTTCCTCCGTACAGGCAAACAGAACTGATGGCAGGGGAGGAGTAGCGATTCTTATAGCAAACAATTTGCTTTACAAACAAATAAGCATTAAAAAAACTTTAACCAGAGTATAGAAGTGTGCGCTGTAACACTAGAACAACCAAAAATATCTATTGCGTCAATCTATAAAACTCCAAAACAGAACGTAGGCATTGATGACTGGGAAAACGTATTTTCACAATTTTCAGGGGACGGACTAATTTGCGGAGACTTCAATTGTCACCACACACTGTGGGGTTCCTCCCAAGATTTAAACAACGGAGTTAGCCTTATTCGAGCCCTGGATAATAGTAATCTAATTGTGCTTAATGATGGTACACCCACCCGAACTAGCAGACCAAATGAAGGCCCATCTGCTGTAGATCTGTCAATCGCATCTCCCAATCTTATCGGTAAAGTTAAGTGGTCCGTTCTAGCGGATAGAATGGGATCTGACCATTTCCCTATCATGATGAACTATAATTGTGACTATATCCCTCAGGTAATAAATCCGTATAGCAAATGGAAGGAAAATTCCGTAGATTGGTCCATATTTCAACATACCTTAAGCAATTTACTACTCCAATTAATCCCTTCAGAATCGACCTCTTTGTCGGATTTCATATCATTAATCGAAATAGCTGCCAGCAAATCCATGAAAATTAAAACCCCATTTGTACCTACTACTCCACGGCCTTATTGGTGGGACGAGGAGTGCTCTCAAATAGTCGCGGAACGGAGAACAGCGTACAAAACATATAACCATACGTCTAACTGGGAAAACTATATCAATGTTAAAAAAATTCGAGCTCAAACTAAACTTTTATTTAAAAGAAAAAACGAAACAAAATGGAGAAACTTCTTGAACAGTTTAAACAAAAATACTCCCTCGTCTAAAATATGGTCCTTCATCAAAAAAGTGTTTAACAAAAAATATGCCAGTGCTAAATCAAACATACCAGTAGAGACAGTTTATTAAAATACTTTGCCCCTGATACTGTGGTTTACGTTCACACTGATCTACCGCTACAAAAAAATGAGTTCATGGAACAAAAATTTAACCTTGCGGAACTAGAATCGGCGCTAAACATAACGCGAAAAACTGCTCCCGGTAAAGATATGATTACCTACAGTATCTTAAAAAAACTCCCTCAAATTGCAAAAGAGAAGTTGTTAGACTTATATAATGATTGGTGGATGAAGGGCGTAATACAAGATCAACTTAAGGATGTGGTAATTACCCTCATACAAAAGCCTAATAAAAATCCCAACTTACTGTCTTCATACAGACCCATCTCATTAACGTCATCCATATCAAAAACATATGAACGCATAATAAAGTCGAGGCTAGATTGGTATCTAGAACATTATACTAAATTACCATCGACCCAGTACGGATTCAGAAGGGGCATGGGCACAATGGAAGCTGTCGCCCATTTAGTGACTGATATTCAATGTGCATTTTCAAAGAACTACTACGCAGCGTGCTTGTTTCTTGACCTAAAAGGGGCATATGACTCTGTTGATCTGAACAGGTTAGAAGAGAAAATGATAGGTTTAAAAATCGGCTCCAGAGCGACTGCTAATGTAGTAGATCTTTTCAGAAATCGGAAAATTTACATTAAAGATCAAAACAATAATTTACATGGACCTAGATGGGTCAGTCTTGGGCTACCTCAAGGGGCGGTTCTGAGCCCCATACTTTTTAATGTTTATACTTACGACATTCACAGGTTACTAGACCCCAAGATCAAATGTATACAATACGCTGATGACTTCTGCTTCTATACCGTGCAGGACTCTTATGGCGTTTGCATCAAAGAGCTAAAATATTAAAAACTGGTTAGGGGAACACAATCTTAGCATGTCACCTGAAAAGTCAGCTCTTGTTCTCTTCACCCGACACAGACTACACACAAGCACTAGCGTCAAGATGTGCGGGTTGGACATTCCAATAAAAAAAGATTATAAATATTTAGGAATGGTCCTAGATAGCAAGCTTATATGGAATAAGCACATCGAACATATAAAGAGCAAATGTGACTATGGTACTAACATGCTTAAATGTGTCATAAAAACCAAGTGGGGTGCAGCTCCTGTAATTGCTCTGCAATTCTACAGAGCATACATTCGCTCCATATTGGATTATGGTAGTCCTTTGTACGGGGTGGCGGCAGTATGTCATCTGCGTGCTGTCGACAGAATTCAATATAATGCATTAAGAATCTGTATTGGAGCTATGAAATCTTCGCCGGTTCAAGCGATTTTAGTGGAGGCTCAGGCCCCGCCACTGTATATAAGACGCAACTATCTAGCTTCCAAGGAAGTCATTAAACTTAAAACCTTTTCTTTCAACAGTGCAATCATGAAAAGTGTATATCAACTCGCAATTAATAACCTAACTTCAAACTACTGGAAGTTCAAAAAAGGACCTATGTTGGCAGAAGCGTTCATAAATACTGAAGTAGATGTAGAAAGTAAATATAGCAAACTTCCAATTTACGATCTTGACTTCGACGCTATCATGTTCAGACCGACTGTTATATTCCCAAAATACAACGAAAGTAGCGCGTACAATAAAGCACTTCTGCGATCCATACTGGGTCGATACAATAACTATATGAACATTTATACAGATGGATCGAAATCCTCAAGCGGGACTGGACTGGCGTTTCTCGTTCCAAATACCAATCTTCATTATAAATGTAAAATTCCGGAATCATGTTCCATATTCACTGCTGAAACGTTAGCCATAGACAGGGCGTTAAAATGGCTTATAGAAGTCAATATTTCACAAAACGCGGTTATTCTGTCTGACTCTAAATCCGTTCTTGCTGCACTAACTAATCTAAATTTCTTTAAAATGGGTAATTCAGAGATCATGTGTCAACTAAAGCAACGCATATTTACATTAGAAACCTCAAAACGTAATATTGTATTTGGTTTGGGTTAAGGGGCATTCGGGAATTGCAGGAAATGAAAAGGCAGACGAACTTGCCAAAGAAGCTGCATCGGGAACTAAATTATTCAAAATTTCGCCTTTTTACGACCTAGTGAATTTGGCAAGGAAGAACATGAGATTAAGCTGGGATCTTCATTGGCAAGATTTTACGACAAAGTCCAAGAACCATTATACCCTGATACACCCCAAAGTACCATGCAAGACACCACGTATTTCAAATTTCAATGTCACCAGAAAATACGCGGTCTCAATCACTAGATTAAAACTTAACCACGGGAAATTCCCCGCTCACCTTAATAAAATTGGCCTAGCCGAGTCGCCCTACTGTTCATGCGATAGCTTGTCAATAGGTGATTTAAACCACATCTTCTTCTCATGCAAAAATTTTATCCACGCCATTAAACAACTGCAAGAAATTTTGATAGCGAATTCAATTCCTCTACCGGTAAACATAACGACACTACTTGAGACTCAAAACAAAAACATATTTGATGCTCTGGTCAATTTCATGAATAGCATTCAAATGGACATTTAAAATTAGTTCGCGTTAATTATAAAACCAGGGAACATAACAAAAGTCTGTGGCAAATGGATAACATCCAATGCCAACCCTTACTACACACACACACACACACGTTTAAACATAATCTGTCTACATCTTTAATGTCTAGTCAAAGTTCCTATACTGTGACATAATTACAACACCACACTATTGAAATATGAAAGAATAGAACTCTGTCTGAAGTTAGATAGTAATTACAATTGATATAATTTATGTCAGTGTATGCATGCTTTGAGATGAACTTCTAGCAGTCTGTTTAATTAAACTGCCTTACAGCTTCCTTTGTCTATAGCTTTATTAGCACCATTTCCATTTAACAAGTATTCCATAAAATTGAGCTAGACAATTTTCATCGAGGTGAACAGTGTGGAAACAGGAGGTTCAGTTTTTACGACAAGTAATAAAACATGTGGAAATTTTACGGAATTGAATGTAAATTCTCAGGCGTATGTAAGTGGAGATAAAATTTAAATATCCCTTCATAAACACTGTTCACACTTTTACGGCAAAATTTAAAACATTCGCTTGTCGACATAGCCACAAGAGAGCCCGAAACCCGAAAAGATTTAAATACTGTTTAGTTATCACAAAGGGGTTGAAAATTATTACTCTGCATACCATTACTTTCTTTTTTCTCCATCTAAGGCAGGAAAGACGAAAGTGGGCGCTAACTTCCAGTTTTCCTTTAGATTTCCTCACTATTTATATGCGTTTACTTCCGCACTTATGCTACAATCGCAAAATGCGTGCAAGTACATCAACGTCGTAATCGAACATTTATCCCTTTCTGGATGACACCACACAACAAACAAATGGGAGATTCCCTATTATTTTGCATTGCAAAGCGATACATTAGCAATATAAGACGCTATTTAAATTTTCGTTTCAGATTAAATTGCAATTTACTTGTCATCAACAGAAAACGATTCAATTTGTTCATATTGAAGTCGTCACTTTTTGGTAGGCTCATTTTATTACTTTTCTCAATCATTTCAAGAATAATGAAAGAATTTCAGACTTAGAAGCTCGAAATCGAGATGTTCTTTGACGAATTCGTTCAAATGCAAACAGCGGATTCCGATGAACAAGAATATAAAGGACATTCATTTGAAAACGAGCTTTGCTAAAACCCAAAGTATTGCTAAAGAATTTCAATTCTTTTCAGTACACAAACAAGCACGACTATAATCAATATCTAATTCAAACGCATTATTTTTGAAAGTAAAAGCAGTCGCTCTACCACAATTTGATGGAGTAATTGAAGAATAATTTAGGGACGTTAGGGCGAAAAGTGGAATTAATGTTTTTTGTGTTTTTAGTGCGCAAGGTAAGAATCCTTCATAGTTTTATGTTTATGTAGTCAGTTAAAATGTCAGAAGTAGGTATAATTGTAACTCACAACAATTTACAAAACAAATGGCCCCTTAGAATACGAAAAATTTTTATTACAAAGTTTGCCTCATAGCCAAATTACAGACAGCCTCGAATTGAACCTTGACATTAAAAAAAGTCCTTTATCACCTTTTTGAAAATATGGAAGAGCAATATTGTGGACGCTTTGTTTGTCTGTCTCTCCGACAATATCATATTCAGATCTTTCCTTAAAAGCTCTCTATTCCTCGCTAGAATTTCTTTTATATGTACTTGCACAACAAAGTACAGCCAGAACAAGTGGTGGCTGGCACCATCTAATACAAAAGCTATGTAGGGTTTTTACTTCGGGTTCTGAGAAATAGAAATTTTTTTGAAAAGAGTTCCTCTATAGTTCTAAAACCTACCGTATAGATGTGCAAAGTGCCCAAGCAATATTTTTCACCATTTTTAGGCAAAATGTTCCAGGTTTCGCTAGAGCAGATAGTCCCTCAAGAGCTCTGAAAGTTTCTCTATTAAAGTTTTTTGCTAGCATGTTTTAATAAAAAGCTAGCTAGCTCGAGCTAGGAAGCTAAAATTGAAATATATAAATAATTCAGCCTATACCTCAAACAAAGTATAGAACAGGCTCAGTTAAAAAATAAATTCATACGATTCACAATCAGGGAAGTCAGCAGTATGCAGACATTACGAATTGAATGAAGGCTTTTTGGCATGATTGGAATAGACAATATTTTCGTCTTCTTCTTTTGAATTGACATACTTACGCAAAACTCCTCATTAATTCAAAATACAATTATTTTAATCTGTGTAGCATTTTGTCTGTGCCTTGATGAATACTTCGAGTGCTTCAGCTGGAGGGGACGGTTTAAAATTCAGGATGAAAGTTCCAATGGCTTACACCATTTTACCTCATAAAAGGCGCTATAATCGATTGTAGCATTCAATTATACTTCCGGTAGTTCCACTCACATCCCATAAGTTAATGAAACGCCTAAGATTTCTGTTTGTAACACCCGAATTTAATTTAGTCAATCAGTGTTAGCTCAGAAAATTTAATTAGAAGGTGTGTGAACTGAAGGCGCTTTATTTCCATTACGACTGAGCTGTTGAATTTACTTTCTTGCACTTTTGCTTAATTGTGAAAGCATTTGCTTGTGTTTCCGGCCCGATTTTGTCGATATTCGGATTTCTCCCGTACCCTCACTCCTTGTTCGGCATTTGAAAATGCTCGTTCGTCTCTAATTTTCTATTTGAGGGTCACGCTACAAAATCTTCTGGAATAAGCTCACCGAAAAGTACGAAAAGAGAAATTCACACTGTTTGTATTAAAATCTGTTAATATACGATGATTGACGAATTGATCAACTAAATTGTAGTATTTTGTAAATTATATCGGTGCTTGTGACCTGATTATATTTTGAACCTGATTAAGACTCGTCTAATATTGATTCCCGTCACTGTTGCGAACGGTATACCTACCTACCTTTGTTGTATGTAACATCCAGCAATTCACTAATTAGTTCTGTTAATCAGTCACTGCTCTAATTTCGATTGTTAACGTAACAACTAAAATCTGCATTTGACAACGTTTGAAAGCATATCCAATTTACGCGGACAAAATCTGTGCCACTAGTAATAACTAACGAGTAACGAACCCGCTTTATCAGATTGATTAAAGTGTTTAAAGTCTCATGGTAAATAAACGGGGTTATGCATACAGTGCTATTTATTAAAAAGTAGACATAGTGATTTATGTGTTCTATTTTCCCTATGTCTACTTTGAAATGACAAAATTTCTTCTAATTTTATGCAATCAAAGTAACTTCTTAAAACAAATAAATATCTGGCTGATACATTAATTAATTTGAATATTGCTGTGATGGCTTCCGTATTTTGATTTTGGTTCGTGTGCGGTGTATTCAAATGAAGAAACATTTGATATTGTCAATTGGTATAGTGCCTGTAAGAGTTAAGAAATTTAGTTACTTTGGATGCATGAAATTAGGCGCCCTTCAAAATTGATTTTGTCTTTTAAAAGTAGACATAGGGAAAAACAATATTATACAAGTCCCTATGTCATACTTCTAAATAAATATCACTGTATATTCGTAATTAATATTTTGTATTTTGGATACGCAACTTTCCATTCGCCTCCTCGCCTTAGAATCGGTAGAAGTTATAGGCTTTGAAGTCTGGCCTTTGGTGTTGCACTAATTACCGGTATTTTATTTGGAGTAACAAAGAGAAGGGATAAATAAAACACCTTGTAGACAAACCATCCGTATTGATCACTCGTGGAAATGAAATGTTTACACCTTTCCACTTAATAGAAAATCCATAAAGCTCTAACAACAAAAGTACTCGGAGGGGTTGCCTGCAATTCAACACTGGGTGTTACGCAATGTTCGAAACAGCAACCTCCCATATTATTATCTATACTGTATTCATTTTAAGTAAGGTAGCGGAAGAAAGCATAGGGAAGCTTTGACCTTCACTGTGATTGGATAAAACACGAGTCAGTATTACAATGAAACATAAAACGACTGGTGAATTTTATAAGGTGGGAGTTTATGTTGCCAACTAAACTGCCGAAGTGTCATTAGTTATTATTGTCAAAGATTAATTTCTGTTCGCAGTGCTAAATATTCCTACTTTACAATAATTTGGTGCCGTTTTATATTTTTCCTGTATGTGTTTATCTTCAAACACAGCGCCATCTACTACCTTCTTATAATGAATGCAGTATAGTAACTCTTACTAAAGTGTCGGTTTTTGGAGAACTACTTTACTAGCCGCTAAAACAATTTCGTGTGACACTGTAGCCTAACCAATCAAGACGGGGAATTTTAAGGTTTCACTTCAAAACGTTGCCGAGCGTCTAAGGGTAAGATCATAAAGATGATCAAAGTCCTCGTGTGAGATCGAAGGGACTTCAGCGCATTTTTGTGTGGCAGATCAGTGTTTTATTAGCCAATATTGACTCCACCATCAATAAGATCTTGCCGAAAGCTACCACGTTCACTTTGTCGGTACCATTTTCTCACTTACCGTGCACTCGCAATTCGCGTTTGAAGTTTCGACTCCACCATCAGTAAGATCTCGTCGGGGGTTACCACATTCCCTTTGTCGATACACAGTTCCGACGTCCCGTTCATTCGTAATTCACATTTTGGTAGATTTCGCTAAAATCCCGGCATAAAATCGTATTCAACTTTTGGGTACTTCACATAGCTCGACCTTCTATTAGTGACACGAGAAAGAGAGACCGCGATTCGCGCTGTAAGAAACTTTTGGGCGCCCAAAGTCGACTACCCCTCGAAGCGCGCCGCGCAAAAGGTGGTTTATTTCGCCCCTAGGAAAAAAAAACAAAATTCCGCCACGCAGGAGTTGTGCGCGTTGACAAGATCTTCCCGACGACACCAATTTGAAAACAATCGGAGAAAAACTGTAGAAGAAGATAGATAAAAACTGAAAAATCTCCAGGTTAGTATAATACGCTCGGGGATGGCGTCCAGATGTCGTCGACTCCAAATCTTGTAGCCCCATCCCTAACGTTCTTAATTACACGGCCCCGATAGTTACATGTGCACTCCTTGTCTTTTTACAAGCGTTTTTCTACGGGCGCGCATTTACTGCCCGCCAGCCAGCCAGCCAGCCAAAGTGAGATTAAAAGCGACTTTTTACAAAAAAATATTTTTGCAAAAATGCGCTAAAAAGGCTCTTTTTATGTACAAAACAGAGTGGATTATACGCCCTCAACCATAAGGAAAGTCCGCTTGGAGGAAATTTAAGAAAATGTGATTTCCTTTACAATTGTATAACCACTCCTCTAGTCCTTAACTGACCATTATGACTATCTTCCATGCAAAATAAAAAATTAGAAATATTTTGAAAGCTGAGGTTAATTCAATTTTTACCAAAAATAATCCAGTTCGCCCTAATTTACACGAGATCTCATCAAAAATCTAATGGTGGGGCGCTAAAAATCGAAACACGAATTTCAGATACGTTTCGAGTGTTTTCGAGTTCAACCTTCATTTTGGTCTCGATGTTTTACTTACTGTAAGAATTTATGTAAGAGTCTTAAATATTTTTTACAAAAAATTTCCTTCTCATATTTTGATTGAATGAAACCTCTTAATTTCGCGTATAGCAATGAGTGTAGTTTTACGGTATCCCTCCATGAAATAAGATAAATAATATATACTTTGAAAACTTAACGCAACCTACGACTCAAATTTTACAAAATTAGCTAGTACTTTATTGACTTGCCATTAAAGAGTTGTCATTAGAGAAAAATGTTTACTTTTTACATCTAAATGTCAAGAAAAACTAATCTTACAGGTAAAATGATAAATTACATGCTGCGCAACCAGATTTGAACATCGTCTGGTCTGCATGACACGTTGCTAATTTTTTTAACCGAAAGGTGTCCTTTATTCATTTACAAAGAAGTAATTAATATAACAATGTTTAGAACTGTACGAGATCAATATATACCCGACAGTTTATGGCCCGAATTTTCTTTGTTAGAGTTTCGATATTTACTCGTCCTTATTTTCTTTTCCTTACAAATTTAGTTTACTTTCCAACCCTGAAAAGAGATTTGTCAATTCCTTTGCTGACGAGAATACGAAAACGGAAAACTACCCTATTCGAATAATAGCATTTGCAACCCGATCACATCTTAGCCTTTAGATGTAAGTCAATTAATACACTGTGCATTCAAGGGTAGGAAAACTGGAAGCATGCTGATCAATCATTAAGGGCCGTACATGTTAAGATGAACCTCTATTCACGTCGGTTTTACAGGCAAGTATATAAAATGAGTAAAATCAAAAAGTTTTCAATGTTTCGTCCCGATAAGTTTATTGTATGAGTATAACACAATAACGCGGTAGTTTGTGAAGTTTTCTTTTAAAAAGTTAAAAAAAAACATCGAAAGCTTCGAAAAATTTATGGGTTTGAAAGTTTTCTTTGGCCTACAAGTTTAGTTTGGAAAAGTGAGAACAACTTCTTTTATTCGTCCACGAATGCTGACAGGGTTTCTTGGTCAATAACGTAGGACCGATAAATGTTTGGTTCCGATCTGATAAAACAAGATAATGCACTTAAGCGTGCGGGGAAATCTGTACTGAAGACAGTTGGTTGTCGTTTCAACGCGAAGTTTAGTAAGTTAGAGTCGATTTTCAATAAATATGGCAAAGTTTATGAACCTTTATCAATCGGCGCCTATCACTAACTTTAAAGGGACACGTAAAATTGTTTTTTTAAGTACCAAGTTGAATCTCTACTTATCTTGGACTGCAATTCCTGTACTTTGGGGAAAGTGCTGTGCCTTATTCAAACAGCATGCATGGACGTATTTAAGAAAAACATTGAATAGGTAGTTTGCGTTAGTTTCTGCAAATAACAACACGTATCAATGTTTATGAGCAGCTTACCATGTGATAAATCCACCCTCTTGATAAACTCTTCCACAGAAGATGTAGAGAAACTGACTCTACGTGACCATTTGGGAATGCGAGCCAAGGATTACCACGGTACTCAATTCCGGAATAAAGCAGTGTAGGAGAATTTGGCTGCGTTATCGCAAGATGAAGACTTTAATAAGATGAAGACTGGTAAGGTAATAAGGAGACATTTAACCAGCCAGGATAAATTCTTTTTCTTCTGTTTTGTTGTAAAGCGTATCATTAGCTACCTCTATTTTTTTGGCAAGAGTTTTGAGTCAAGTGATCAATAAATTTTGAATATTTGTGGGCATACGCTATCAAATTTTGGAGACCATTGACTTTTTCCAACCTGTCGATTGAACTACTAAGAGGGTGTCGCTTTTTATCGAATGACTACTTGAAAAACGCTGTGTGAAGGTTGTCCTCTAATTCCTGCTTTTTATCTAGGAATTTTACATAGAAATCTCCCCTCGCAGTATTAGTTATAGTAATAATTAATGCTATTATTAGTTACTGTAAATTGCATTGGATATAATGACACTTAACTTTAGGTTAAATCATAGTATAATACGTTAAACCTACCAATAAGTAAATAATATGAAATAACTATGAAGTAGATACCCATACAAAACCATATTTGGAAAAAGCACCCCTACAACAACGATTCCGGACAATGTACCCCCGTATTCAACTTAAAAAGCGCAAATCTTTGTGGATTACCTATACATTTCTAAAGACGCGTTGAATAATTGTCTCCCGTAATAGTAATAAAAGTTTTGAATCATTTCAGTTTATAAAGAGCGACCATCACTTCCAACTCGGTTCTATTTTATGAAACCCTTGTTTTCGCGCTAACTCATTCAATTTTACCCAACTTCAGTTGCATCGTTACTAGTTAGTAAAGTTCTAATTGCAATTGCGTTCGGTGCAATTGACACAAACGCCAATTGCAGACAGTCCCTGTTTGTTGAAAGTAGTAATTAAAGAAGCGATTCCGCTCATCTATTTCAACTGTACGGATTGAGAAACTTCCGCAAGTTTCTAAAACTTAATTCTAGACGATGAGTAACGTGTTTCAATTACGTTATTCTAATTTTTCTATTAAATTTAAAACGAAGCTGTGCCCATTTACAACTGGTGTTATTCGCGACGCAGTCTGTCGGAAGTAATATAAACTTGTAATTAACGGTCGAAATTTTTAATAGGCATGCAATCCTGAAAATTGTTTATGTGGATATCAAAACAGGTATGTCAGTTATGTATGTGTCAGTGTGCAATATGTATAATGAAATATCCCATTACAAAAATGTTGTTAAAATCCCTTTCAAAACCGTACTTAGATTTCTTTATCCCGAAGCCTTTAGTCTTCTTAGAGCTTTGTTAGGATCTTAGAGTCATCTTAGAAAGTCTATAGAACCTAGAAACCGAGAAACAATTACAATATTTAGAATCTTGGAAGATGATAGGTATTACTACCTTATTAGTGTGCTAAATCATTTGTTTGGTATAGTGGATTTTCTACCCAAATAGGAAATTTGGTTAAACATTTCCCCCAGTATGTCGAAAATAGAACAAACACTAAGGAAACGTTTTTAAGACACTTTTCCAAATTGTCCACGACAAAAAATTGCCTTAGATTTTTTTTAATGTGATTCAATAATAGGTACCAATTATTATTTCTCGCGATTGTGATTTTTGTCACATAACTAGTAGCCCTTACTTTGCACAATAAAATGCGAGATGAAATGGCTGTAGGTATCGAAGCAGCGATTAAGATTGCAAAAAATTTACAGCACTATCCCCTTGAATGTGGACTATCTCCAAACGAGTTATTATATGGTAGAAAATTGCGAACACCGTTACCAGCATTCCCAAGTACGTTAAATGAAAAGGCAAGTATTTATTAACGAGTTCCTAGCGAGTTCATGATTTTAGGCATTCTGTCCGTTCGCCAAAATCATCAAAAGAAGTCCTTAGGAAACGCTAGGAATTTATAAACAATTTAATTTTAGAATCCACCCCAATGCGAATCATAATGAATAACGGAAAGGAAATGTCCACATAGACAAAAATATGGACGAGACTACTCCCCTACTTCGAACCCTTTCAATATTATAATAATGCTATTTCTACAGCCGTTATAATCTGCAAACCATTATAACCCTTTCAGTAAAGGGCGATGTGTATTTAACCACTTGCTATCTTTCACTTCTAGACTCGACCGAAATACACACAAATGGGTCACTTTCTGTGATTTCTACTGAACAAATATTGCCATTTGTCCGGCCTCGGCAACCGAATTGGACCAAATAAACAATTACGAGGGCAGTTTCTGCGTCCGAATTATTTCAGTATCTTGAACTTCCGTTGTGTATCAACCATAAATTGGTCGAGGGCTTTGCGAGAATATTAGATTTTTTCAAGAAACAACGAAATGATTTCATTAAAATGTGCTTTAAAATAATACAAGATTTTTTGCACGCATCCGCATTTTCGCGTTACCTCGAACCGTCTAATTGAGTTTTCTTTGGTGAAATGTAAATTCATTAAATATACTTGTAATGGTAAAATAACGAACGTTCCTCAAAGGAACATATGTTTCTCAGAAAGGCTTAAAAAAATCTTTGTTAAGTCTATAAACGTGTACTACATTGGAATAATTTACGTTTTGCTTTGTTAACTTGGTCTTTACAAAAAAATTATCACATGAGAAAACGGGAGAGTGTCCTTAATTAATGAGACCTTGTTTTAGATACATAAGTACAGACTAGAAAGACATCAACAGTTTCTCGGTTTCTGGGTAATAGCTTTACATTACTAATTCAGTTTCATTACCTCAAAAAAGTACGTGGGCCGTAGAAAGTATTACAAACGTCCTACATGAGTTATTATCTGCCATCATTATTTTTAATGACACGTTCCGTGTTTAATTAAACTGGAAACTGGAACTATATAAATGAAAAGCACACAAAAACTCATTTTGAATTTAGAAACAAACAGGAAACTCGTTCCAGAGAGGTGTACCTACTGATAGTCGATGCAAGATGCAAACTTTATTGATTATGATGTCGGTTTAATTCTGCATTGTTCAGGTGTAACAAACAAAAAAGAAAAAAAAAGAAACTTGAACGCCAAACTTACAATCTCTTCGCTATAATAGTACAAGTGTCAAAATTAATGAATTTAATTTAAAATCCTCCATTTTTTTGAGAAACAATTTGATAATTTTGAGATTTTTATCACCGAGCCTCAACCGATTGGACTCTTTCCACGGACTTTGATTAGAATGTGTTGTATGGGGTTTGACTATACCCATATAAACACTCCAATTAAAGATTCTAATTCAACGACTGAATAAATATTGTAGAAGAACTATACAGTAGGTACTATTTATTAAGAAGTACCTATACATGCATATTGTTTTTCCCTATGTCTACTTTCAAAAGACAAAATCTTTTCTGAAAGGCGCCTAATTTTAGGCATCCAACTTTTTAAAGCAAATAGACCTCAGGCTGTCATATTAATTACTTTGCATATTGTTGCTTTGACTTAACAGAAAATAAATCACTCACGCATTTGACAATATCAACTTTTTCTTCAGTTGAATACATCGCAGACGAACGAAAATAAAAATACGGAAGCCAAACCAACAATATGCAAATTAATTAATGTGTATTTTGGTTGCATAAAATTAGGTACCCTTCAGAAGCGCTTTTGTCTTTTGAAAATAGAAATAGGGACAAACAATATACATAAATCCCTATGTCTATTTCTTAATAAATAGCATACATAAACTCTACAGGCCCAATTTCGGCTCATGGCTTCAACCGTCTTTTTCCACCCTTCTTTGTTGACTTTGATTTCCTCCACTTTGGTACATCTAGACTTCTTAAATCCTCTTCTACCATTTCTAACTACTTCCGCTTTGACCATTGGCCTAATCACTCGTTCGTTTGGCAGCCTGTTCATATGTCCATCTGCGTATGTGCATTTAACCGTTATCTTTACATCTTTGTACAAATCCATAACTCAGTATTCCTCTTCTCCACCCATCCACTTCCTTTATCCCGCCGTAGATCTTCCTTAATTTTCCTTTCCAATATATTCAGTTTATTTTCTTCTATCTTGTTTAACACCCACGACTCACATCCATATAGGACAGTAGGATGTATTATACTTGAGTACAGCTCTTGTTAAATTCTTCGCTCTTAATAATCTTGTTAAACTACCCATACTTCTACCTCCTTTCCTAGTCCTATTTTGAATGTTTTCAGTTTTGCCTCGATCGCTGTTTGGTATCACCCCAAGGTAGACCAATGAATTCACTTTTTGAAAGCAGTACTGTTTCTGGTTTCCAACATTGATTATTAGGTTTTCATCGTTTCTAAATTCCTTTTCTCTTCTCTCTAAATATTTTGTTTTCTTGATGGCCACGGTCAAACTCCTTAAATTCCAAAAGGATCATTTACACTAACTGTACTGATCAACACAATTAATCATAATTGAGCACGAGACATTTATCTGGATCGTTAAAAGGTTCGAATAAACACAAATTAAATGAATCATAAGATTTCAAGAATCAAACTGGACTATAACACGGTCCGTTTACACATCCCGCATACAGGTTCGATTACCATTAAGCAAAATCTAACAACGAATTTGCCCATAGGAAATTCCACTGTCAAAAAAGTTGGACCTCAACGGATTGACCTTAAGAAAACTCGTTAATCAAATAGCTTAAATTGTTGCGTTCATAAATCGCACACGATACATAACAAAAGGCTAGGTAACAATCAAGTTCCACTTGAAATCGTTAGATTAGATATTATGGTAACAAATTGGTTCATCAATGTACAGAATTTTGCTCCTGGATTATTAACCCCCCCCCCCCTTTCCCAAGCAACTTTTTGACTTCAGAACCACCTGAAAATTGTCTTCCAGCGTGCAAACTAACTCGTAATTCACTTACAAAAATTAGTCATGCCCGATTTTACCCCTAACAGAAATCGCATTGCCAGCAACTATGGAAACAGATATCGAAAGCAGATTCATTTCATCATGATTGAAGGAAGACACAGTAATGGTTTAAAAATGCGTGTGGATTGCCAGGTGCAGATATTAATAGTTGTTGGCAGAGTTGGAAATAAAATTGAATTGCAAAAAGAGTAAAGGAATGGCATCTGGGAAAATTAAGAGAGATGGGAAAAGAATATATGGGAAGAGCAATGTGAATTGAAATGAAAAAAGAGATTGTAATGAATAGGGGGATTGTAAATAAGTCATGAAACTACAGAAGACAAATGGAAGAGCATGAATAATACGATAATCAAAGTGTGGGTATAGGATAGGAAAAAAGAGCGTAGAAGTCATAGAAATGAAATGATTGAAAATATGGAAGAAAGGAGGAAGGGGAAAAATGCGCCAGACGGAAAAACGAAATGTCGTCGACTGAATAATGAATTAAAAAGAGAAACTAAAAGACACGTATTGATCGAGAATTAACCACCAGAAGTCGAAGGTAATGAAAGGTGAAGTAAGTAGATGAAGTAATGGGAGATTGGAAAAAAGTAAAAACAAGTACATCTTAGGCACAGTGATATCATTGAGATGATGATAAGAATTGGAAGTGCCAAAACAGCGTGTATGATAAAGAGGGTGGTGCTTAACAGTAAGATGGATTTAGAATTGACAAAAGGTCGGTGAAGTGTTTAGTTTAGAGGTGTTCTGTTGTATGGGTGTGAGGTATGGACATGAAATAAAGGAGAATGAGAAATATTGGAAGTATTTGAGATGTAACTTGGAGGAGGTTGCTAAAAGTAAAATGGAGTGATAAGGTTAGAACTGAGGAAAGTATTAAGAAGAACAGGAGAAAAAAGACAACTGTTAAGAAATATTAGAAAGAGAAAGTGGGGGGCTACGTGCTGGAATGTTGGGGGACGTACTAGAGGGATCGGTGTAGATGGAAGGAAGCGAAGAAGAAGAAAAAGGAAACGGAGTGATGATTTGAATACGGGAAGCTGTTATATGAGGATGCAGAGAGACGCAATGGACCGGGGGTTGTAGAGGAGGGATGTCACCTAACAGCCTCCCAACTTGCAGACAACTAAAAAAACGGTCAAAATTGTGTAAAATGATGCTTTTTGCACTGTATTGTGAATAATATCCACTTCAACATATTCCAAATCCTTGTTAATCCTTGCCCACGCTATCAGTCAAAATCCAAGATGGCGGCTAAAATTACCTAGCTTTTCATCAGATAAAAAATCATCTGATTGGTTAGAATTTGAAACAATCACCAAGCTGATTGGTCGTATATTAATGGAGTGTATTAATCATTTAAAATTTTATAAATGTGTTACTTCAATGAAATTTGGCAAAAATATTGAAAATACAAAGATACAAAGATACAAGATAATCACCGACTTCATTTTTTTTTTCAAAATGGCGGCCATTTAAATATTTTGCAATTTTGTTTTGAAATATTAAAATAGTTATTTTTTATGCTTTAATAAAATGATATTGAATAACTCAAATTGCCCATTATACGTTATAGAAAACTTTATTACACATTAGACTTCACTAAAAATGCATAGATATTTATTATCTAAATGGCCGTTATTGGATATTTTTTATGCTGTATTATAAACATTTGCCAAATTTGATCGAAATAACCAAAGTTATACTAAAATGGAAAAAATCAAATTCAGCCGACATCTTGTATTTTGACTGATTTCCTGCGTCGGGATATAATGGGGGAAATTCATCCTATAAATTCGTTAATGAGAACGTACTTAAATTTGATAGTGACAATGGCAGCAATCTGTCAAATGGATTTTATTCGATTTCAAATTATTTCTAAATAAATTCGGTAGAACATCCCCCCCCCCCCCCTCTTTACCTTAATTCAAACAAATTGGACTAACAACCATAAATTATGCCATTCCCCTGAAGGTAGTGGCAAAATTGAGACGGGTGGACAAAGAGAATACACGCAAACAATAGCAGATTTTTTTAAATAAAAAACGCGCTCAAGATGGCAGACATATTGCTTTTTTGGCACTGTTTGATTGGAGACAAAGTGGTAGTCGCGCATAGAGTTTATAGACGTTTTACTTTTCAAAACATCATCTCAAGAAAATCACGGTGGTGATTGAAAACAAAGAAATCCTTAAATCCGTTCAAAAATGTTTGCCAAAAATGTAGGAATATACATAATTCCTTTCCCCCAGGTTAGAGGCTACAGTGCAGTTCTTACGAGAGGTAGCGTGGCATCGATGGTAGCGACTTTTAAGCGAATTTTCCTTGGGGGTGAACATACTGCCAGCATATTCTCCGAAGGGGAAACTCCTGGGCAAGTTTCCTATGGAGGCAACAATTCCGGAGGCGAGTTTTCTTGTAGCCAACCGTTCCGTGTGCAAAACGTTAACTATTTATGCAGCTAGTTTTCTAGTATGATTTCAGTGATATGAAATCTCCATAAAAATGCCCTTTTATTTCGACTTGAAACTCTCGTGAGCCATGTGGGGCCACATGTAAAGCTTGGGTTCAAGTTTGAATTGCAATACAAAGGATTCTGTTTTGGGATGTACCTAATGGTTAAATATCGGCTGTTTTGCCAAAAATAGCTATGGACATAATTTTCACAGAATTATCCCTATCTATCATACAAATATAAAGTATCTCAGACGTCCACGTATATGGAAGTAATAAACGACATGGATTTCTAGCTACTATAACAGTTGAAAAATGCCGGTTTCTTTCTCATGTGAAAATAAAGCGTATCATCAAAGCTAAATCTCCCTAAATATGGTGGGATTACTTAATACCACAATACAAAAGGAGAATTGCCTATGGAGCTTTAACTTATTTACCTCGCCGAATACAAGATGCGAATTACGCTAATCGGGGGTAGAAGCATTGCGCTTCAGCACTCTTATGAATAATGTATGGTTGTAGAACAAACAGCATTGTAAATCTTACGAGAGCTAAAAAGATTCCTAATAATTCAATAAGAAAAGCCATAAAATGCGGTGCTTGAACGCTTTAATGTATAAATCGAGAAATAAATTCGTTGAAAAAACTATGCGCGAAAAATTTCACATAGAAAATGAACATCACTCCGTGCATTAATTTCTCCACTCCAGAAAATTTTAAATAAATAATGCCGTTGGAAGCCACATACCCAATGTGGCTAAGTATAGGACGCAAACACACACACACCCCGAATTTATCCATTTGAATGAATTTCGCATCACGAAACGTATAAAACCGAATCCTGTAACTTGTTATCCTAAAGAGCAGGAAGATGGGAACCTAAGCTCCGAATCCGTTCCAACATTTGACGCATAGACGTCGAAATCAGACTGGCAAGGAGCATTTTATTCGGAAAACCTGCTGACAAGGTCGTCAACCTTTACTTGAGATCTTACAAATGAGGGACTTTTTAATTCGGACTTGGCATTCTCGAGGGAAGTCGAGTGAAAAAATCAGAATGAAAACCGCAAATTTCTGACATATCATCAATCAGAGAATAAGTCAAGCATAAACATCACGATCAAGTTTGAAAATTGTGTATTTTTTCATGTCGTAAGTCACTTGGGAGAAAATCCCTCTTTATATGAGAGATGACGTTTTTTTTATGTTCCATAAAGTTTTCGTGTACTTAATTTAATATTCGAGTACCCCGGTTTGATTCTGTTTATTTACGTAAAATTGTATGGTTTTTTTTTAATGGGATGGTCAAATTTATTACTTATATTTAATATGAAAAAGCTTCGATGTCTAGACAACGCGATTTGGAGTGCAACTGCTGCTGACCCTAGTAACACGTACGTACATCTTATAAAGGGGCCATAAAACTTTCAACGCGTACAGCTTCTTATTGAAAAATTTTTAAGTTATGGGCATTTATGTTAAGAGGATGATACAATTTTCAATATTACCTTCCGGCTGAAGTGCGCGAGGGACCTTTCTCGTTCATGCACACGTCAATATCTGCCTCTATTCGTTCTTTTGATAAACTTGTATAATAAAAACGCATCCGTATACGATTTTCAGTAGGGGAATTTTTTTGTGGACCGCTCGAACCTAATTAAATCAGCTCGCACAGGACGTAGCAATGGACGATACGTCTGGCACGGATACATATTTTATCGACCTTAACTACAAGTCACCCACAAAAATGTTGTTGGGTCAGCCACGGTGATGTTGACGGGACCATAATTCTGTGGTTATCTTAACTGCAAAATCCGTCTCGTGTCTGGGTCCAGCCGGTAACTGTGCAATTCAAAACCAAAAATCAAAACTTCCGCCAAAACTAACTGAAACTCATGGCATATGATTATTATTGTGACAAAAGTAATAAAGATTTAGGGGAAATCCACAACAGTTTTCATATAACCATGCATATAACATAAAAATTAAAAAATTCAGGAGGCATGAAAAATGATTGCATTTGGCATTTATGTAAATTAAGAGCGGAAAAATACCAAGCCAATCACGTTATAATTGAATTTTGAAGTCACCTTCCTGCGAATGGTTAAAATATAAAATACCTTTGGAAAGTACCAACTACGTACACGAAGTCTACACGACACCCGAAATTATCTAAACACCCTGTATATTAATCTCAAATGAAAACTACCCACATCTGTGGAAAGTTCCACCCTGTACTATTCTGAAACCTTCTTTTACCAAATGATAAGGCTACTCCTGACATAAAGCAGAATAAAAATGAATTAAGCTAAAGGAATTTTCCTAACTCGCAATTCCTATAAACGTAATTGAAGCAATATGCTCAATAAAACCTATATGAGAAAGCATTACCTACGTATGTGATGCCATTTCTAACAAATAAAAAAGGTTACCCCTGAATACGGCTGTGAAGTTATTTTTTATTAACCTTGCGCAATGTTTTAAAAAGCCATGCAAATTCAAATTTATAAAAGCAAACATCACAATAAATCGACAAGCAAGTAATGTCAACCAATCAGCCTACATCCTACGCTAATTACCGTAATTACAGAGGACAAAAAAGGATACATTTAATTATTGCAAATCAAACACATACCACCAAAACATATCTACGTTCTGCTGCCACAGATTCACCACCTTCCTCTAAAACAAAGAGTCCCAGTTAATCCACTCAGTAATTATAATTACTACTGCTTGAGGAATTAACCGACACCATCGATGTACCATACTTCCATAGGTTAGTTGCAAATGAGACCGTTTCATTACAAATATTTATTTTACGCCGTTTAAAGTGGAAAAGAGAAGTCAAGTGATAGATTTTAGGAAGGAATTTAGGGAATAATTTTGGGAAAATAAGGAGTACTTGGATAACCCAACGGCGGAGAGGCTGTTGGAAAGATTTCCTTCAACTCATACATTATAAACCTCCTACAACTTGCACAATCAACCATACTCTGGGATTAACCACAATCTCCGGAACACATTTCAATCAAAACCATCCCAACAGAATTATGTAGTTGTAAAAAATATAAGTACGCCGTTCTATTGTTAAAATGAAGCTGTGCCATTGACGTGAAAGACGCGACGTCTTTCCATTCCAATTTTAAATCCTTTTGATTCGTATCATTTTTCAGGTTAAATTATTAGGTACATAAAACCGTGCGAAGCGATTTTGTTCAAACTGTATAACAGGATATTACTTCCTTTGTTGTCTCCGGCATTTTTCTAGGAATTTATTCGCTCTTTTTTTCTCTACTTTACTGGATAAACGCGAACATTGCTTGTATAGAGGAAAAACGGAGCTTGGAGTTGAAAAGCTTAACTTATTAATTCCTTAGTGCATAGAAATACGTGTCGTTGATTAATCACAGCGCAGAATAAATGCTGCACTTTATAACTTACGCTTGCCTACAGGATAATTGACTTGCAAATACTTAATTCTCCCACTAAAATTACTAAAAAGTAGGTAATTTTAAAACCGTTACAAAGTAAAGAAACTTAGTTCTCATAATTTAACCTAACTGGTTTTCTAATAACTCGACCAGCTTTCGATAATATGACTGCGTTTTACCTATATCTTCAACATTCAACTTTAAATTACGTTTATTTGTTGCATCCAATTATCCAGGATTATGGGAAAATGCAATTTTAATGGAGCTTAATTGTAACGCCAAACTTTTCAGAATATAAGAAGATTGCGCCCCAGGGTGGATACTCAAGTCCTTTATCACCTTCATCGCGCTTTCTACTTCTTAATGTTGTATCACTCTTCTGGAGATCAGGACTTATAATTTCATCAGGTCTCTTACTGCATACAATACACTTCACTGGATATTTACAACTCTTTGATCTATGACCATATCGTAAGCAAGTGAAACAACGCTTTGTCTCTTTAATTTTTTTTTTGTATTGACCACTCTCGTGCTATGAAACACATTGAGTAAATTGACTCTTTTCACAAAACAATAGTTTTTAACATTGTCATCTACCATCAATTGTTCCAAAAATTGAAACTTGTCACTGTCATGTATCGTAATGCCTTCGTCGATCTTTTTAAACTGACTCCAAAATCCTAACCACTATTTGACTTCTCCATTAAACTTTTTATAATTAAACTTTGGCAGTTTATAACTTCTTTGATTACCGAATACAGACAAGTTTTGGCTTTCAGCATTTATCTCATCACAACTTCTTCAACTGCCGCTTGACCAGACCACGCGCTCTCTCTAACGGATCCATAGATCCTCCAGTTTTCGAATTGTCAAACAACTTTATCACAAATCACGTCAGGGTCGCCAAAATGTTTAAAAGATAATTCGCGAAAAAGAAAATCCTAATTGCTCACTTATAACGGAGAGTTGGCGCTGGATTTCCTCAAATCCGCCGCATTACTGGGCAACCAGCTCAGGGTTAAACAAGAAAATACAAGTTTGAGAACGGTCACAGCGCTAGTTCGTGGGTATTTGATCTTCGCCCTGCGTTGCACTGACCAATGGTTGAGCGCCACTCAATTTCTAACTTAAGTCTGGCTCCGTATGAAATTGAGACGATACGAGGGTAGTAATAACAGTAAACATCGATTTTGGTTTATTCTTAAAGATCAATATCAAAGTAATAATATTGTCTCCACAACTGTACAGAGTAACACACAAAATACAAAATACAAATCTTTGCTATACAATTGAAATTCCTAATTACTGAATCATATAACAGCTTTCCACAAATTAATAGATATTTCGGACAAAAATTCGCACGTATAAGGCCAAGTACAAGTAAAACATGTAAGGGTACCCTTACTTTAGAATAAAGTAAGACGTCGACGCCAAGAAGTGAGCTCAATTCTCGCATCCAAAACCTGAAATCAATCAAAGAAAACCTCCCTATCCGCAGGGCTTGGTATATAATTAGTTGAATAGCGCCTAAAGGGCCTCGCTCTACTCGTAATATGCTTTTATACTAGGTAGGGTACGTAATTTGCCAACCACTTCTGAAGGAGGTGGCGGTCTACAATAATATTCGCGTTTCAAACTGGATCATAACTTAACCGAGATGGCAAAGATACTAAGTAGGTTTTAATGTTAACAAATTATTTGAATAATAATAATAATAGTAATATAGCTTTATTGGGTGATGCAGCAGTTCACAAATACGATTAGGTAGTACCTATTTATACAATATTTAAATCAGACAGATGCACGTGTATGCAATAGACGCAATCCCACAGGCGAAGTTCGGTTGAAGAGCAATACTCAAGGACTGCTCTTCTCCGCTCTACCACCTAACCTCAAAATTGCTGCGCAAGAACCCATAATTGACAAAATGTAAATATAATCCGACCAGTGTTACCCGATAAACATTGATGCCTACTGTGATTGCCATATTTGTATTAGCATATAACCCAGAAGGCAAAACCGTCTATGTATCTCAGTGGTACAGAGTTGGGCTACATAGCCGGAGTAGCCGATGGTCGGGTGTTCGAACCTGGGCTGAGGCAAATATTTTCCATCTGTGACAGAGATGGGAATTCCCTTACAACAGTTTCTAAAACAGCTTATTCGGCAAGTAAGTTTATTTTGAGTGCAAAAGATACATTGAAAAGCCTCCGGAAAACGTTTGTCTAACTGAAAGTTGCTCAAGGAAATGTTTTCCAGTTCTGCCCAGAGATGTTTTGAGTTGAGACTCTACTGAATTAATCACTGCATAGCATAATTGTCGTTTTTAATTTCCTAAATTCTGGAAGTTTATGTGTGAAAAACTTGTACTGATTGCTCCTTTCAAATTACATACAAGAATATTCAATTCAATGTACCTGTAAGTTCTATTTTCCTTTGTTCCTTATGCCAACATTCTTCTAGCAAAAGTAATATGGAAGTAATTACCGTCAGGTGGGATTTCCTTCATATTTCACGTTGACACCCTTCCTGCCTATGCGGAAATGAACATTTTATTACACAACTTAGAGAGATATGTGGTCGTGGACACTTTTCAAACGCTAGAACCGTACGCCATAATCCATTTTATACTTTTTAAAGCTCTCCGAACTATGCGAACGTAACGTAGAAAAGCGTAATTTCTTACAGCCATTATGCTAGCTACATGACCGTTACCTACTCATATTTCTGATAGAATTTTCTTTTCTATGTAGCCTGAGTGCATTTCCCCATTAACCGAAGAAAGAGAGTAATATATAGAAAATTGCTTTCTATTAACGTACGCTTTTAAGAAACTGGGTTAAAGTACTAATAGATGCAATTATATGTTAGACGCGGAATTTGCCAGCTTTTATCAATTTTTCTCGATCTTGTTAGTAGTTCCGCTTAGGATAGATTTAACATCGTTTTACTCACTTATGCGGGAAAGCATTGCAAACTTTTAAATTGTTCAAAAATTGCATTAGTGCAGTAATACCTTCGGCGACAAAGTGACAGATTCTAATTTAATGAAATGTGAACATTTCACGGAATTTTGTTGAACGCTGGAACGCCAACCTGTTGAATAACAGGGCTAATCGACGAACTTCTCCATAATCTTTCCGGCTTATTGCGTTATTAATCTTCCGTTTCTCAAAGTGTAATAACTAACGTTTTAGCGAAATTCTCGGATGAGTAACAGAAGGTTTGTAGGCGTTTTCTGAAACCCCCAGAAGGTAATAGAGATTATTTTTTGGTTCCATTTACACACTACCAAAAATACTTCAATTGCCTCGAAACATGGAATATACTGGAATCTAAACATCCACCAATGCATAGTTAGGCAAATTCTCCTCCTGTTCCTGGTCTTGGCGACGTTCTTGTTGATGCCCGTTTAACATCCTATGAAGCCATACAGAAAGCTATTTCCAGTTTCCCTAGAAGTTTTACTGGAGGAATTGATGGTCTAAAACCGAGACATCTTTCAGATTTTTCTAATTCAGCTCCACCAACTTCATTCTAAGCCCTTGCCAAATTTGTAGATGTCATTCTGGAAGGCAATTTACCGAAATCAATTCTGCCGATATTCTTTGGTGCTTCATTGAGAGACTTAAAAGATGATAGTGGAATTCGTCCAATAGTTGCCAACAGAACTATCGGGTGGTCAAAAATGAGTGACCGTCGAGTCGCCTTTGGAACTTCGAGATAAGTACGATATACCATGCAAACAAATATTCCAAAGGTGACTCGAGGGTCACTCATTTTTGATCGGTATATACTTTTCCGTTAAGGCTCCATTTTTCTGAAAATGAACTTCCAGACCGCGATCTGTAATCTTACTAACAGAAAAGAGATTAGTTCTCAAGTTCGGAACATATTAATGCGTTTTGTAACGTGACGTCTCTCTTGCTACCATTTGTGCCCGCGATAAAACGTCCTTGGTCTTCGCCACCGGTAGTGACTTTCGCATCAGTTTCAGGCGTACCGCGTCGCGTGTGCAAAATTGCATCGAAATACTGTTGTTCGTTGCATAGCCGAGTGGTTGCACCACTGTCCAGGCATCATTTTCTGCTTGGGTCGTTTATCTTCAGTTTACATTTACTGTGTGACCTGGCTTTTCACATTTAAAACAACGTTACCTTTTCGCCATTTTTTGCAGCGTTAGGCTTTTCAACAATTATTCCTAGGAATTCATCTGTAGTTTGTAAAAGGATCACAATTTAAATATCACCAAGAAGATTCTTAAACGTTGGCAAAGTACATTTTTTTCAGCAACTTTAAATTCAGTTTGCGCAGCTATAACTAGAACCACCTCATAAAGCAACCACACAAACTATTTAAAAACAGTATCTCATTTCATTGTGCAGTCAATTCAAAACATAAAATGGGAGTTATGCTCTTGTTTACCCCTTAGATCACTGCCATACAAAATTCGTACAAATGATATTAATAAAGTGATAAATATTTCATTTGTGACATAATACACGTTATATTGACGTTCCAACAAAGATACATAATACGCGAAACTCCGCATAAATCTTTTAAGACCTTTGACTTATTGTCTTGTATTTGAAATCCGGAAACTAGGCAAATTAATCTTTTGCTGTACAGCCCAAGGCAGAAGCACTTGTTTTGTATAAATTTAGTACGCTACGGCTTGCAAAGAATTTATAATTTCTGAGACTACTAAGGATTGTTTAATATTCTGATCTTGTTTATATAGTTTAATAAAAAGAAAACGAGCAAGCTTGGGATGATAAACGCAAGTTAGTTGTTCGAGATGTACAGCATAAAAGGGATTAATGGCTTTCCGAACCCTTTCAGCTTGACCTCTGCTCGATATTAAAATATCTTGCCGTATCTGTTCAACCGTTTAACTCGCGAATTGGATTCATAACTTTAAAATAACTTTCTGCAAATTGGCCAACTTTCAGTGGGAATAAATTTCATAAATCTATGTTTTATTATATATAAATTCCGAGCAACGAATGATACCGAGTCCATGGGGGAGAGACTGTTTGTATAGGTATAAGGTTGTTGAGTAAATGTGTACTAGGATCACTTACTACGATGTGTTTTTAAAGGTCGCTGCAAGATAGGGGTTGCTTGTCAGAGTGAGGAACAAGTATGGAATACAAATAAAACAAGTATGTGCTTTAAAAACGGAAATTTAATCAAAATCATTTACATTGCAAGATTAAATTTAGAAAATGGTAGTTCACCGAGTACAAATATAACAATAGGCCGAGAAAAAAGAACTGACCGAGAAAAAAACCAACAAATTAATATACAACTTTATAGCAAAAGTGGATGTCTGTACTGATATGATGCATATTAGGATGGTTGTTAAGTAAATTAATATAATGTCCAATCACATGGTCCACTGGAATTCCTAAAGAATTGATATTTGACACACATAACATAAAAAAACAATCCTTAAAACATTACATCCCTACTCCCTAAGAGAACATATTGTATTTAAATATAAATAAAAACACGTAAATGTGTCAGGAATTCATACTGGGGGTTGGCAGGTAAAACCAGCGCTCAGGTTTTGGTTTGAATACGATTGTAAGGCTCTTTGGAGTCTGGCACCTTCTCAAATTTGTACGATTCTCTCGCAGTACCTCCTCCATGAGTCACGTTTTGCCTTACTTATGGCCTTATATTGTTCGGTGAGTGCGGTTCAGTATGAACCCCATTTCCTGGTGTTTTTTGCTTTAATAGCTTCCTCGTCTGTGCCCGCAAGCGAGAGAGTCCCTCGTGGCACCAGGTCCCTTTATTTGAGGTTTCCCTTTTTTTGTAGGGCAGCTTGCTTCATAGGCACCTTTGATGGCCATGCGAAGGTTGGTTTCAATGACCTCCAGGTCCAAAGGATCCTATTTCTAAAACTACTAAAGGTTTAAATCTTGAGTTGCTATACCTATAGGGTGTAACAAAATAATAAAACTCTAAAACCTTTATTGTAGACCATGTTAGTTTTCTAAACAGTTAATTGTGGCATCAATCTGATTAAACAAATTCGTGTTAATTGCATCTTTTTTGATATTTGATAACAGTTCCATTTGTTTTTGGTGATCAACAAACTTTCTATACTCGTTGTCCAGATAATCAGGTTCAGTTAAGTGATCGAGTTCGCTTACAACCTGATTGCTTACTGGCTTTTCGTCAGACTGTACACAAAAGAATGGTATTAGAAATTTTCTTATTACACTCTTCAACATGCGCTTTGCAAGATTCAGGGCGTCCTCTGCAAAGTGCGCGCACGTATTTTCCGCAATGCTCACAATTGCGCCAATTCCTTCTTCGTTGTCTATCAGAAACGGTTCTAAACATCGCTGATAGAACAGAACGGCGCGATTTGTCGTAGGCGATAGCAGCAACATAACAGAAATCGCCTTGAACTCGTAGTAAAGGGGAATCCAACCGAAAATGAAGTCAGTAATTGAGGTTATGCAGCAGAAAGTTCCAAAAGTTATCCAGTAAGTCAGCCATTTTTTGCTCTCCTCTTCGTTGGATGCTTGAATTGCTTGGAAACTGTAGTAAGCCGCTTTTGAAATTCCAAATAGTAAGGATAGTTTCGCAAATACTGCGGCGAGCATAGTGTTAATCAGTACTTTGTAATTTTTGTAGTAATGCCAAAAGTCTTACGTCAAACCACTATGATATTCTGTTTCTTACCGTCGGCTAATGCAGTTGATTGGGTTTCGTGTCCCATACACAATTTGATTTTCAATACACATTTTTGTAGAATATGGTTTTCAGTAGGTGCAGAGTGTAGCAACTTCTGTGGAAAATGCGTACACTACGTTGATTCCCCAAACTCAAGAACGGAACCAGCCTTAAACATGTTAATTTGTGCTTGTTCCTGGTGATTTATGCACCCACTCTCAAGATAAAGACGATGATTTCCAATCACGACCAAAATCCGCATTGGTATTGTGTTCATTTTGTGGTGATTTGACCAGTAGATACAGAGTGTTTAGTTTGAGGTTATACATCATGCCAAATTTGGCATCCAAATTGAATCATTTGACATAATTAATACTCTTTTTATTCTCTTCAGATCACGTAATTATAGGTGATCTTTGTTAATCTATTTAACGATTAATTATTTTTTAATCGACCGCTATAAGGAGCCTAAACGACCCTTTTTAACCATATAAAAATTTCATATTGCACCAACTTGTTCTCGTTAAGTGTACTTTCTTTGCAATCACCGTGGTCCAGACCGAAAAACACAGATTCTGTTAAACGATCTCCACGAGCTGATGTGAGTGGTATAAATGATGGTTACTTTTAAAACTGATAGATTCATTTTTTCTGCCATCGAAGAGTGGCAGAAAGCAATTTGTCTATTTCTGATGGATTTACTCTCAAATATTCTAAGTGTGAAATATTTCAAGACGAATACGGGTTACTCACAGACCATACGAAACAAGCAAGAGGGTAAATACACCAGTTTTACTTTACTCAGGGTCTGTTATCAGAGGAAAATTTCCGTCACATGCCAAACAATTAGTGCAAGTAGTTTTATATTGATGTTCGAATAGTCCTTGATGAGGTTACGATGTGCATAAATATTTCGGGGATGAGTCTTTTTACGTAGTAACAGGGCTTTAATTATCAAGGTGAGCAATTATATTTTCACTCAGAATGTGGAAATATAATAACGGTCCAGCGGGAACTTCCTTTCGTGTACTACATTGCAAAATATAGGGTAGCTATCTTTTACGTTTCTGAGGCCGCTGGTGGTATTTAAAGCGTGTACTGGCAATTGCATTAATTATCCATTAATTTTTAATATTCGTTAGCTTTGGCAAAAATTACGGTTGCTTTTTTATCCAAATATAATAATTGTCCGTCCATGCTTCACATTTCATGTTCAAACGTAGTTTTCAATTAAACGGCTTAGGTTTCTCTAAGTTTTCATGCTCGTTTCATTCCGCTAAATCGCACTTCGCTGGCCTTTCTTATTGGAACACCATGTATTTGGTTTTAAACTCTAATTCTTCATCTTTTTTAATGTATGTAAAACCACCGAAAAAGCTACAGTGCCAAAAAACTATTTGCAAGCGTTTGTCTATTGTTAAAATTATTTTTAGCGAAAGAAATACGCTATTATATTCGTTATGGCTGGATGTCTGACTGTCCAGCTGAGATCTCAGCAATTACTATAGCTAGACTTCAAATTTTTACTAAAACTTTGTGCTATAATGTAAATGTGCATGTGCAGGCTCTAGTCTATTTTGAGTTAGATTACTCGTGAGAGCGATAATTTTAAACTTTGCTAATAAAACACTGATCTGTATAACCAAAAATGTGGTTTCATCGTCCATATGCTGATTAACAACTTGTTTAAATTTTGATTTCAAGCTAAATATAATTTATTTCAAACGTGTAACTGGGGTTACATTTCAAGATGGTTAAATCCCTGAACGCTTTACTTAAATTTTAACTGTTTACGGTAAAGTACCCAAAATTCGTCCACGGCTAGCTCACTTTATTTAAAATTCCTTTGTTCCAATTTTTTCAGTAAAATAGACTTATTTACCTGAAAATTAAAAATGTTCTCTTCCGCCTTCGACCAACCGGCCGAATAAACAAACTGGAAAATATCTACGTATATTGAAATTTAAATAAATCAATTTCCTCCCTCCTCCACAGTCCTCTAAAAATTCGGTTTCATCTTAAATATCCACTCTCCGAAATGTTTACTACGATATACGTGGCCACGTCCTACTTTACTATATTAAATAATTCCTTCTTTATAACAATATGAAGTATCTTCTTAAAATGAAAATAAAATGAAAAATGAAAACATTAACCTTTATAAATATAGGATAACTCAGTTAGAAGATTTTTGGAACTTATTTTTGAACCTAATGTGGAAATCTTTTTTTAACTTTTTCGAACCGGGGTCATGTGCGAATATAGGTCACAATGGAAAACAATTTTACAACAAAACAAGCAGGTACCAAAACAATAGTCTCTAAGTATGTTTCTACTTACTGTCTCAACGTCAAAATGCCAACCAGTCCAAATCCTTAAAGTAAAACAATCCGTCCTGAATACAAATAGCAAAAAAAAACAATTTACTTTATTTATACAGGGTTTAAATATACCGGTTGAACCGATACCAAACCGTTTACTGCCAATATTGCCTTTTCTTACTTAATTTTTTACTACAGTAGAAATTGAGTTTTACAATTACGAGTGGGCAGCCTCTAGACTCGATCCAATTCTATTTCAGCTTTAGCAGTGTCACTTTTTGTTAAGTAATTGTCACTGTCACCCTACCTTGATCTTCATTTCCGAAACTACCGGGTTGTTAAAAAAAATCAACCCCATTAAAAGGCTCACGTTACGGGGAGAGACAAATGGCATGAAAAATTACGTAAGGATTTTCGGAATATTGATAATAATTTAATTTACAAAAAAAGGCACAGACATTTCTTACGTTTCGGTTAAACGCCCAAAGTCAAAAGATCCCCTCTAAATAACGCCTTTGCCTTTTATAAAATTCAGCTATGCCATGGAGGGAACGATCACATCGATTATCTTCCAAATGGTAAAACCATCACCGGTAAATACTGTTTTTTTTTGGATAGATTCTATATTGATTTGAAGCAGAAACGACCGCATTTGTCAAAGAAAAAAGCGCTGTTCCACAAATTGTGCTACGAACTGCTACAATTATCACCAGATTTAGCGCCCCTCTGATTATTTCCTATTTCCAAAACCTGAAAAATGGCTTGGACGGTAAGAGATTTTGGGTCGAATAAAGAGGTCATCACTGAAACAAACGCCTATTTTGTGCGACTTGAGAAAATATATTATTTGGAAGGAATAAACAATTTTGGAAAAACGGTGGACTAAATGTATCGAGTTGAAATGAGACTATGGTTTAGAAATAAAATGTTCATAGGCCGAAAAAATGTCTCGTTGAAAAATTCACTGACTTATCAAACGCCCTCGTAGCTAAAGTAAGATGAACGTGCTTTCTATCCAATACTTAAGAGTAGGTATATTAAAGGGTGTTGTCAACATTTGATATACGTTTATATCTTAGTTTTTTTTTAATGGACCACCCTATTATATTCTTCATCTTTTAATTTAATCAATAATCTTTAACTTGATAATCTCCAACAGTTTTTGAATAGAGTACAAAGTACTAAACATTCAATTAGAGAAGAAAAAGAGGATAACCTGCTATGTGTAATTTACCGCTCATCTAGTACATATACTGTCTTGTTCCCGCTCAATTCATTTGCGAAATCCATTTACCAATTTTGTTAGTGAAACTCCAAGGCGTACTTACCCATTAGTTAAAAAGTTATTGCAGTGTTGTACTTTTAATAATCGGTATTGGCAGGTCGTTGCGTAAAATCAGTCACATACTATCTTTAATTAGATGCTATTTGACAGTAACTCTGCAATGTACCTCTACTACTACCATCTTCCTCTGGAATATTATCGCGATCTTCCACACTCTCAGAATTGAAGTTTAAGGGTTTTCAATGGTCTAACTAAGCTTTGAATTTCTGGACCTTCAATACGTGTATTTCCGTAAAAGTGGGGGATCATTTTTACCCCAATGCAATATCTCGCTTACTAACGTGGGGGTGGTAAAATGCACTAAATATAATGAATAGATTATTATTATTTGTTGCGATAAAAATCGAGCAATGGAGAAATATGTAATGGTGGGTTTATACAACCATTACTATTCGTTCAATATCTGTAAATCATTAAGAAATAGCCAATAGAAACAAATGTATGGTTTCGTTGGTTAGAGACGCACAATAACGTTTTGTTTCTATTGTCTATTTCTTAATGATCCAATATGATAATGATCGTATAAATCCATCATAAGGAGACACTTACCTTACTGTAGTTGATCATTTTTTTGTTTTTTAGGTTGTACTAGCTGGCGCACATAATTTTAATACTTTTTTAAGTATTATTAACTCATTTTTAATACTTAATTCTAATTTTACGTATCAACTTCAAACATAAAATCCCATTTCAAGCTGAATGATAAAGATTATAAAGGGAATTATGTGACAATGGTAGATTCCTATAAATGATAGCGGTTTCTGGCAACGGAAAACGGCTTTTTCACTTGCTTTTATCCCATAGATAGGTATCGTTATATTCCCAACAGGTGTTTGCTACGTTTTCGAATTAATATAGAATGGATATTAAACTTTCACGCCATTTTTGTCATTTGGCCCATGCTTCCTTTACCATTCAAATATTATTTTACGCATATTACGTTAACAGAAGGCGATTAGATGTGCGATTTTTAAACAAATGTAGGTATTTTACGCTGTATGTAAAATAAATTTCTGGAGAGACGAACCAAAATTTATAAACTCATTTGTGTCACAAAGCTAATTTCATTGATTATCTTCTGAGCCGTATGGAATTTCTTTTAGGAACTAAAGCGACTTTGCTTGCAAATACCAATTGATAATAATAAATAACGTAGAAGCTTAAATGCTCATGTCACCAACAACCCATTTTTCCTTTTGTATTTAAGAGAGTTTTTCGTTGTTTTCTCCACGCTACGTATTCCAAAGGAAGTTTGTTTTCGACATATCATAAGCCATAAACAATACATACACCAAAATGTGACATGAGACTCAAAGCATTTTAGAAGCTCCATTTTCAATGTTGTTGTTTTTTATTTCCGGAGATCAATAACTGAGGATCCATATCTATTGTATTAGAAGTCTTTATAATGTATATAACATGATATTTAAAACCCCAGGAGGCATTTTATATCGATATTCATCGCGCAGGTATATGGTAACAGTTTGCTATATTTATTTATGATTTGTTTTTAAATTTATCCGAATTTCTCGTTTTGCTTTCATGTACCGAACTAAAAAGCACACGCTCAATTAAAGCGCCGCAAAAACTAAATGCTCCCTATATTTGTTCTAACAATATACGTTCCTTGAAAAAAATTATTGATTTTTAATCAAACGGTCGCAGATTCGAACTTTTTTCTCGCAAGTATTTGCATTTAATTCATCCGAAGTTCCAAACAAATTTCGGATAAGTAAATTCATCCCCATCCTGCTACAAGCAAAAGCTATGCTATTCCCTATTTCGAAACTGATCGAGCGAGTCCGCAATAAGATTGAAACCCGAAACGGCACGTGAAGATACCCGCACAGAACCGAAATACTTCAAATTTATGAACTGTGTCGTTGGTCACGGAAAAACCTTTATCTTTCCAAATTCCTTCCATGTTACTGGATCAATACTATTATGGTGGATGCGAGCGTGGAAATTATCGATAAGATGAAAAATATACGAAAAACGGTTTCTATAAATATTTTTACACAATTTCTATATAAATTCTGACAGCAGCAATAATAAATCAACTTTTTATCATTTTATGTAATAAATTATTATATTTTGTCCCGTATCCCTACCGAATATATTACGTGATTTGCGAAACGCGGCATTGCAATAGGTGCATACCTTTCATTTGGCGCATTTTCATTAATTTGTAATAAAGTCATAATGCCATGCTAATTAAAAAATTATAGACAGAAGCTTGTTACAAAATTAATTATATATCGCATCTTATTTTTTATGTTAATTTTCGATTTGTCATCGTGTTTGTGGGTTTCCTGCATAAATTAACACCAAATATCCACGGCAGGTGAAAGTTCTTCTTCGGTAATAGAACAGTTTTCTTCACGTTCAGTCCATCTCAGGGGTGGCTTAGTCCATCTAGTTTATGATAATGCGCACCCCGCCAATTTACACAATTGGTTTTGTGATTTTTAACGAAGTAAAAATTTCTTCAATTTCATTATTTTTCACTATATATTTTCTGATCCAGAATTTCGTGTCTACGGATTTCGGATATCATGTTTAAATGTAAAGGGCGGCGTCCAAAGTCATTGGTCCATTAATTTAAATTAGACATATGTCACAGGACGCACAATTAATGTGAGGTGCAAAAGCGCGCATTTAACAAGAAACTATTAAGAGGGTGGGAAGGGAGGAGAAGGTGTAAAGAGTGATTGCAAACGAATTTCCATTCATCACGGGAAAAGTAACACAAGTGATTGAAATATCGTTTCAGCTAGCCCATTTCGTATATTGGATTATATTTGCATCAACAATCGATGAAGAATTAAGAATTTGAGTTTTTTATATTAATGAATGAATAAAGTCGGCACATGCTCAGCTCAAATGGAGATCATCTCAATTCATTAATTGCAGTGGAATATGTGCATCTACCGCATGGAAAGAATAAGGTTTTCGAGGTTGCAAATGCAGATGAATATTTAAATACTATACTACTTTTCTCGTATGAATTATAAAATTATCTAATTATTTATGAATATTTATGAGTGACTATACAAATCATATTTGAATGTAAAATGCATATCAATTCACAATTTCAGGTACATATCAAATAAAATAGTCTAGTCCTAACATGTATGAAGTATGAATGACGGAGGGTTCTTTTAAATAAATCGGATTGAAAGTTATTAGATGAGAAATTATCTTTTTCTAGTTTTGGTACTTTTGGTAATTTGCTTTTCAAAAAAAAGAATATGCGCTTTCTGCAAGTCGTTTGCATAAACGAATTATCCTTTGATATTATTTTCCTCTATTACTACTATTCTACGCACCAAAATTAATAAGAAAAAGTGTTTTCCCGAGAAATGTTGGTGCAGTCGATTTTTGGTAAAAAGGAAGGTTATAACACTGCCTTTTTTTGAGGCCCGAAAAAAAATTGTCTTATATCGACCCGGAAGAACATTTTTCTTATAGAATGTGGCCTGTAGAATTCATAATTTCAAACAGTTCTAAGATTGGGCTACTAGTTCAAAAGTTACAGCCCTATGAATTTTTTTTCGAAATTGATTTTTGTCCATAACTTTTGATTGAGAAGTCTAATCGAAAAAGTACGAATCGTTTTGGATTCTACGCACCAAAATTAATAAGAAAAAGTGTTTTCCCGAGAAATTTTGGTGCAGTCGATTTTTGGTAAAAAGGAAGGTTTTTTTGAAGCACGAAAAAAAAATTGTCTCAGATCGACCCGGAGAAAAATTTTCTTATAGAATATGGCCTGTAGAATCCATAATTTCAAACAGTTCCAAGATTGGGCTACTAGTTCAAAAGTTACAGCCCTTTGAATTTTTTTTCGAAATTGGTTTCTAGTCTATAACTTTTGATTGAGAAGTCTGATCGAAAAAGTACGAATTGTTTTGGATTCTACGCACCAAAATTAATAAGAAAAAGTGTTTTCCCCAGAAATTTTGGTGCAGTCGATTTTTGGTAAAAAAGGAAGGTTGTACACTGCCTTTTTTTGAGGCCCTCAAAAAATTGTCTCAGATCGACCCGGAAAAAAATTTTTCTTATAGAATGTGGCCTGTAGAATCCATAATTTCAAACAGTTCCAAGATTGGGCTACTAGTTCAAAAGTTACAGCCATTTGAATTTTCTTTCGAAATTGGTTTCTAGTCTATAACTTTTGATTGAGAAGTCTGATCGAAAAAGTACGAATTGTTTTGGATTCTACGCACAAAAATTAATAAGAAAAAGTGTTTTCCCGAGAAATTTTGGTGCAGTCGATTTTTGGTAAAAAAGGAAGGTTATACACTGCCTTTTTTTGAGGCCCGAAAAAAAAATGGTCTCAGATCGACCCGGAAAAAAAATTTTCTTATAGAATGTGGCCTGTAGAATCCATAATTTCAAACAGTTCCAAGATTGGGCTACTAGTTTAAAAGTTACAGCCCTTTGAATTTTCTTTCGAAATTGGTTTCTAGTCTATAACTTTTGATTGAGAAGTCTGATCGAAAAAGTAGGAATTGTTTTGGATTCTACGCACCAAAATTAATAAGAAAAAGTGTTTTCCCGAGAAATTTTGGTGTAGTCGATTTTTGGTAAAAAAAGGAAGGTTATACTCTGTCCTTTTTTGAGGCCCGAAAAAAAAATTGTCTCAGATCGACCAGGAAAAAAATTTTGCAAGTACAAAGTTTTATCTTTCCATTGATATGCATAGTAAAGATATAGTTCGTATCATCAAAAAAAAGAAATCGGAGGTAAATAGTGTAACTTCCGACCAAGTTTATTGTTTATCTCAATATCGCTCGTCTTATTTAATACTCAAATCCTTAAAGTCTAAGGATTTTTTTAGTGACTGCCGAAAGTCTTGAAAAAGTTTCCAGAGTTGCTGCCATTTTATAATTGCAAGTTGCAATTACTATTTGTGATGCCAGAAATGAGTGTAAAGGTAAATTTTTGAGGCCACTTTTATTAACATTTTGTATAGTTCTGGTAGTTATTGAGCTATTAGTTTAAGAGATATGAATTTTTGAATTAACCCTTGCATTTTCAAATTATTAGAGAAAAGTTTTTTTTTCTAATATCACACTATATTTTACATAAAATACATTACAATAATATTTAAGGCACTATTGTGGCAAGGAAAATAATTCTTCAAGTTCTGATGAATTTTCCACGGTACCCAGAACGCTTGCAGAATTTCCTCTCTGTATTTCTAACGCTATGCGTTGTACGAAAAATGCACCTGCTCGTTGGTCGCCTGATTTTTCAACTGAAAGTTTACCCAATTCTTTACTAAAAGATTTTGCGGCGGGTTAAAAAACAGAGAATGGTATGTTTCTATTTAAAAAACCAAGAAGTGGCGCACACATCCGGCATTTACGGATGCGGGACCATCTTGAAATTATTGCACTCGTATTTTATTTATTTATACAGGGTGGTGACTTGCGTAACGCATCATAGGGATTTCAATGTAAAATTCATAACATGCGATTATTGGCTCCCCAAATTATTTTAGAGCAAAAATGTATTAAAGTTTTTTGTAGAAAACATTTTTTTACGCCAATCAACCGTATTAGTTTTCAACTTTTTTCATACAAAGACGGAAAATTGGAAAAATAAAACCCGCGTCTTTTTCAATAATCTGCGATGCCATGGAATTTTCTAAAACAAAAAGATATCCAGTTATCAATTAGCAGCAGTTCGAAATGGATTTTATGATCGACTTGGGTACTGTCCTGCAGTTAATGGTGGCTTATTCGAACAGTTATTGTAATTTGTTATATTAGGAAACCGTTTTTAGTAATTTGGTCTTTCTTTATGTTGAATTCGATGTTCTAAATATAATACTTTTTGATAGAATTTGATTTGTTTTATAGCGGACATTCCATGGCATGACGGATATTGGCGTAGTTTTTGTATTATAAAATTCCATGGCATCACAGATTATTGAAAAAGATGGGGGTTTTATTTTCCAACTTTCCATCTTTATTATGCAAAACATTGAAAACTAATACGGTTAATTGACGTAAAAATTTTTTTTCTACAAAAAACCTTAATACATTTTTGCTCTAAAATAATTTGTGGAGCCAATAATTGCATGTTATGAATTTTACATTGAAATCCCTATGATGCGTTACGCAAGTCACCACCCTGTATAGTTCAGAAACATGTATTGCTAAAAATAATAAAACTATAAAGGCTCACTACAAGAAAGCCACAAAAGTGATTCCTGACCGTGGCTTAGTTCGGGTCCGGGTCCGGCTTTTGTCCACAAAATCTCAACCCGGGTTCCGGTCCGGTTTGTACGAACCAAGTTCGGGTCCGGGTCCGGCTTTTACCCACCAAGTCCGAGCCCGAGTCCGCGTTTTACCCACACCCCAGTGGAAGCGGAACCATTCATATCTACTAGGTCTCATTGGGTTGTTAATGTAGGAGATTAACTTTGGGGTGATTCGATTATTCAAATTATTGATGGTACCGAAACAGTAAATGCGGAAACTGATAAATTGATGAACATGAAACAACTTTCGACTACGCTCCCAGCGATAATGACTAAAAACTTGCATGCCTATTTGTCTTATCACCGCTGGGGTTCCTCCTACCTTCGTTAAGCACATAGTGACAAGGGATGAAAAGGGTGAGAATCCCTGACATTTCGTCAATAAACGTTAAACACTACATTAATCAGATCTTACACTACAACACAACCGCCTGAAACAAATTGATAAATTTACGTCATTACCACAGCTCTCATTAAAATGACACGATTTTTACCCCATAATAAGAAAAAAATTAATGTCGTCAAAGGAAAATTCTTTTTTTAATTTATTTAGGTTATGCAAATTAACCCGTAAGCATTAAAGTTACGAAACATTATTACGGAAAGTAATTAGATTTAAAGCCGGCAACTCGTTTCGGTCCACTGTTAAAACAAAAAACTTCCCTCTTGAAAAGCTCGGTTTTTAGGAAATTTTTAATTAATAAATTCGTTAGACGGACCACTCGTCAGCGAGTTAAAGATAAATTGTTTCTCGTCCTGCAATTGCCTAAACACACATTTGCGCGCTTTAAATTATGCAAAATAATGCGAAACTTGCTATAATTCATTGGACAAATAGCCTAGCGTTACCCCTATGTCAATGTTTACGCTTAAATCAGACCCCTCGACTACCAAACAAATACATCCGCGTGTGTAAACGAAAATGCAGTGCAAATTTCGTGCTAAATTTGTGTTGTTGCAACGGCCACGTAAAAGTGAATACATCTCGCTTAATAGTTGTAATCGGGACAAATCGAATTATTCAAAAATTTTGTAACAATTTTGGTAATCACTTTAAACGCATAATATTCATACGGATATTGTCTTATGGTGAAGAGCTACGGTGGGGAGGTTGCTTTAAATGTGCGAATATTCTCAGAGGGTATCACATTGATCTGTGTTAGCAACAATGAAGTCTGCTTTGGTAAGTTAAGCTGATGGAACTCCACTCTGCTAATTTGATTTTCTTGAAGGTATTATTTTACTTGGTTAACGCAGCGTTTGCTGGTGCGCTTACCGGGAGCTATCTTCCCGTTGGTGGTGGACCGGGTGGGTACTACGGATCGGGCAGCAGTTACCATCAATATGGCTCTGGTGGACATGGAGGGTTAGGTGGACATGGAGGGTTTGGTGGACATGGAGGATTAGGTGGACATGGAGGGTTAGGTGGACACGGCGGTGGTGCTTTCCGATATGGACAAGGCCAAGGTGGTTATTATCCAAGTCATGGTGGTTTCGGCATTGGTCCGGGAGGTGCAGGCGGCGGCAGCCATTTTTCGGTAGGACAACCTGGTTTCGGTGGTCAGGGTGCGAGCAGCGGTCATGGAGAAGTAAGTTATTTCCCTAAAATCTCATATGACGCCAACGCTTACGAGCATGGCAGTGGAGATGCTTTGCCCGGTGCTGCTGATAGTCAAGTACACTTTTACGGCGCACCAAGTGCAGGCCACACGCGCCTCCAAATCCGTTTGGGTGCAGCCCCGATAAAAACCCGCGTACTGTTCGTCAAGTCGCCCGACGCAAGTTCGTCCATCATACCCGAAATTGTTGCCCCTCAAGGCGCGTCCGAAGACAAAACCACGGTCTATGTGCTATCCAAAAAACAAGAAGCTCACGGATCAATTACCATTCCATCCGGCATTGCAGGAGGTAACACTGTGCAAAGCAAACCCGAAGTCTACTATCTCAAATACGACAACCAACACGACGCCGAGCGGGCTGTTGCTGAAACTCTTGGAGGTCACGGTGGTGGCGAACATGTTGTTTCTCAAGACAAAAATACGTTTGTGAAAACTTTAGAAGATGGACATCACGGTGGACACGGTTTCTCAAGGGGTCACGGTTTGGTTCATGGAGGACACGGTGGGCTCGGATCTGGATCAACGGGAATTTCGTACACCACTTCCGGAGGAAGTAAATACGGTACTCCAGGAGCTAGTGGACCTTACTGATCTTAATTTATTTCTATAAGAACTATCACTTTTATTTTACTTATTTAATAAATATTTAAGCCTACCAACAACGTGTGGCGTCCTTTCAGCATTGTATTTTTTCTTATGTGGTAAATTCCATTGAACATTAATGCACTTATGATAGTAGAGAACAGATTGAGTGAGATATTCTCAAACCTTTAACACTGATCCGTTTTTACCTCACAGTAGCATCATGTAATTAATGCAGTACTCTTGAAGAATACTTTAGCGTTTTCTTCGCATTCTTGAGTTTCTTCATTAAATTTGACAACTCGGAATAAAACAACATCGTTCATCTCCAGTAGTATTTTTCAGTTTTTGTATCTATTTTCAGTTTTTTTCTGATCTAAAACAAGGAAATAGCAGGCCGAACTGATGATTCGAAGGTGTTTTATCCGGAGTTTCATCTTATACCACACTTCATGAGGATTTATACCATCTCCTGACGACTTTACAGTCCTATTCAAAATGTAGATCGCTGTTGTAACTAACTCAGCTCATAATCGCGTCCAGAAACTGAACTTTTTATTTTATTTATTTCATTTTACCTTAAATTTGACAACTCGGAATAAAACAACATCGTTCATCTCCAGTAGTATTTTTCAGTTTTTGTATCTATTTTCAGTTTTTTTCTGATCTAAAACAAGGAAATAGCAGGCCGAACTGATGATTCGAAGGTGTTTTATCCGGAGTTTCATCTTATACCACACTTCATGAGGATTTATACCATCTCCTGACGACTTTACAGTCCTATTCAAAATGTAGATCGCTGTTGTAACTAACTCAGCTCATAATCGCGTCCAGAAACTGAACTTTTTATTTTATTTATTTCATTTTACCTTTTATTTTTGAGTGGGCGGGGTTCCTGTCAACGCTGAATTTGGTTCAGTAGCTAAAACTTTATTATCTATAGAGACTAGTGCGACCTGTGACTGCTGCATTACTTTCAGCATTATCCCTAGTACTACTGCGTTTTGGATGACCATCTGTGATCCATTTTCTACAGCTTCTCACCTAGTGTCCATTTTTGGCAGTAAGTACATGTATCTTCTTTATTAAGTTTCGATACAAAATTAGAATTATCGATTCGTCACAACATCCAACTAGATTTAAAATTCTCAAAACTCCTAGGTAACATATGTAAAATTAGTTGTTTCATTTGAATTACTGACTTCCCAAACGTCAAGATTTTGATACGTCAGTATTGAGGTTTTCCAGCGTTTCGGAACCCAGCAGGACCCTGAGATCTTTAGTTATTTAAAATTTAAAACTTTATAGGATGATGGGGGTTTGTTACAAGACTTAATTTGTGTACTTTTGATCTAGGTAGCCAAGTGTAATTTGGTTGGTGTATAATGAAATCATGCCAATGCATACAGCAATAATTTTTGGCGCCCAACGTGGGGAACAGCACTTATTCTTTATGCTCCTGACTGAAGGGATACAGCAGTATATTTGATAAAAGTAAAGCGTTTTTGTTTACTTATCTGAAAAAAATGTTCTCAGGTACCTAGTGATCTGAGCGCCTAAATGCGGTCGTCAGTATATCTTTTATGTATGGAAGGCACTCGAGAAGTGCTCTACTAAACGTGTTTCTGTTGAGTTAAAAAAGTCGCCCTAGATAGAGGTAGTGAAAATATCAAAATTGAATAATTCCTGTCGCGCTCGGTGAAGTGGTGTGTCACTCAAAAAACGAGAGGAGGATTATAATCCGGTCACGGACAGATGCGATGCACTAACATAGACGAATACGGGCAGATATTGATTGACGTAATCCAAATTGTTGTCGATACTCGAAACGACCTATAAAACTAAAGTGCCTATTCTGTACACTATGAGCTATACGCGCATCCAATAAAATAGGAGCGTTATTATAAGCTTTCCCATTCCAACTACAGTCTACGACCCGTACCGTTAATTAGAAAAGCAAAATTATAATAAATTACAAATATTGGTACAAACGTACAAAACTCTTGCTGCATTTAAATTAACTGCAAAAGATACGTGTCTTCCTAATTATGATGTTACATAAAGATAGGTCCCAGTTGCATGAAACTTAAGATTAGGTAATTAGGTCGGAGGTAAACGCTCCTTCCATATTAGGAAAATTTTCGAGTTTTTGCTTAAACCTATTCTTTCTATGTAAATTTCTAATCGATAGAATAGTTTAATTTGCATTTGTTTTATAAGAAGTTTCAGTCAATGACTCGGGTTAAAGGTTATCTGAATAAGTTAAAGTTACGTATGCAATTAAACATAGTCTTCCATAAATTTACGTGTACACTATCTGATGAAATATTCTTGTGTAAAATGGACAAGCAAAAATTGAATAAACACGAAAGACCTGTAAGAGTTTTATTTGTGCACGTAAGTCATGTAAGTAAAATTGTGAACTTTATTTCAACAGATCATCGCTTCTTGGTCGGTGAATGATATGGTCCTACCAGTAATATAGCATATTTTTATGTTCAAAATCTACCTCGTACCAAATTATTACGAAATGCAAGGTTTTGGATGTAGTTGACATAAGTGTATTTCAGAAACCTTCAAATTGTATATACACAAACATAACTTAAAAACATGTTTTAAACTGCATATTTCATGTATCACTAATATTATGAAAAAGCAAATGGTTTCTTTACACAATTTCACTCGCAGTAACTATTTCCTCCTATTTTGTTAGGATTACTGGTTATACGACAACTTATGCATTCCTTCGAAGTATGAGCTTTATCTTTCTTCTATAGCGAGCGAGGGAAACATATACCTAGCAATATACGCTAAATTCCATATTGTTAAAATCAAATCCAGTTCTACTCCTTTACAAACCTCATTTCCAGTTCTACTCCTTTACAAACCGCATTTAAACCTCTCTCTTTTTTAAATCCGTGAGCACATTTTCTAACTCTTTCTTATTCCTAACCCTATTTACTTTCTAACAATGAAATAAACATTCAAAATACCCTTAATTTTCATTATTACAAATACATGTTACCATTATTAATCTCAGAACTTCTTACAAGCAAGAATTTTATTACATGAACAGAAATTAAATTCAAAATAAATGACTTAAAAGAAAATTACACCCTTGTCAATAGGTCGTTATATAAATACCTGTACATCATCATGAAATATTTCCAATAAATAAGCTATATAAATTGGCCCCCTTTAGTAAATTCTCCAAATATCTACACTTTATTAAATTGAAAAAGAGAATTTTTTATTTCTCTTCATAAACTTTAACAAACGACCTCACCAAAGAACAATTTATATTACAGTGATTGTACAATGGAACAAACTGCGTACACTCGAAATCAGGAGGCTGTATATGTCTGCGTATGTCTGAAATTAATTCACAAATCAATGACTAAGGGCCACAGACTCCTGATTTCAAGTGTATAACAATTAGACGGTAAACGGTTGCCGTCTTAAAATCTGCTAAAAATTGTAGACTCCGGGAAAATTTTAGAATATAACAAAGTGTTGGGGGTTGTTATCGTGTTGTCTTTCTTTCTTTACTGAGTGAAACTTCTTAACTAGCACAGAATTTAGTGAATAGAGTCGTAACCACACAATTAATTTTACTGATTCTTTACAGAAAGGGGAAAGTTTTTGTTTCCACACCGTATACTTTAAATTCCGGTTAATGCGAAAGTCTTCCTTCACGATTACGATGCGTTTATTTTTAATCTGTCGCTTGGAAATTGTTCGCGTTACTTGAGACGCGTGTTTATGATGCGTTATTTTTTACAGGATTCGAACTTCGGGTTAAGTTTTTTTATTCGAACGCGCTACTTGACCTCTGATTTTTCTTCATTTGTCCTCGTACAAACATTTCCTAGTTAGTGCACGAATTTATCGAAACTGTATTGCGCACCTAAGATGAAACTTTGATTTAGACATCCAAAGGTAATATTTTGCACGCTTCCACCAAATATTTATTCACGAGATTTAAAACTTCCGTATAAATTACGATTCCCGATCAAAACGGTTCAACTTCCCAAAAATAGACCTTCAAAATCGGTCACTTCTGATATAAGAGATAAACTCTCTGGTTGCCCCAACGATCAACATGCGAATCTCTCTAGACGACTGTAGTGGGCGCTTCGAAATTTAATAGTTCAAAGTTCTCCAAAACCAATTCTCCTCTTAATTACATCGTGAAATTTTGAACACCACCAACGGCGGATTATCCTCAAAATAGCTATGTTTAAATTTTCATTGGTTAGTTTCTCCTTGTTACCAATCTCAGAAGCTTTTAAAGGTCGCTACTCAATTCCTAAAACTGTCCCATGATGAGTTCCCTAATGTAATACTATATCCCCATTAAAACAGACTGAATTTGAACCCGAACCCCACTATCTTGACTGAACCAATTAATGAAGTAAGGAACAAATGACGCATATTCCATTGACCACAATCATCCATATAAATTCTTTACATCCTCACGACCCTTTTCATCATCACGACCACAATTTGCCCGAGAAGACACTTAAATTTAAAATTTAAATTCAAAAATTTTAGTTCAAACCTAAATGCTCTCGTTACAAAGTACAGTCAAATATATATCTGCAAACTTTCAAAGTTTCACTGTAACCGTCTGATCTAATTTAAATCTATTACTCCGTTGAGAGACAAGGTATAGAGCAGATTATACCATTCGCAGAAGAAAAGAAATCGCTTGGAGAAATGTCGGCAATTTTTCGAATTCTAAGGCCTCCGTATTGGATGGGTAATGAAACCACTGTTTGGTTATTGTTTAATTTTATGTTGACTATTTTTTCAAAAACTGTAAAAGTTTCGTTATCAAATGTGTCAAGAAGTCGCCAAAGGAGTGGTTCGAAATAATTATTGGATGGCTAGGCAATGTCTTAATAGGTAAAACGATGTGTGAGCTTAAGTGATTAATTTTGCAAACGATCGTTTTAATTCCAACTAACCTCATGAAAACCTGCACTATACCAATAATGAATGTTTTATTGTTGGGGACTTTCACGACCCCAACCATTAGGTACTCGTGGCGCATATTATATATTTTAGAAAGAATTTCATTTTGTAACAAAGTATGTAGTAATATGCGTAGCTTTCCATAAAAAAGTTATTTTGTTGAATAATATTTCAATATACCGATGCTTTTCAGGTTTATTCATCGTAATCCTGAAAAAATGCTTAAAATTTGCTAATTTAGCAGACTTCATAGCGCCAATAATAAAAACCAGTTTTCGTTGGAACATGCAATAGATTCCAGAGGCTCTAATACACCTAACAAGAAAACACATACTACCACAATGGAAGATTAAAAATACTGTTGTGGAATCAAAATGTCCGAATTAAAAAAAATCACTCATATCTCAAAGAGCAGTAGGATATAATCTAGGATATAATTAACTACTTTGTGTACAAATAAGTACAAACAAAGTACAAACGATATGCACCCCTAGTCGCCTTAAATTATTAGCAGTAGGGTACAAATAACTTTTTGTACCAAAGATGTAGCAATTAAGAATGAATTACTGGTTGGGAAAACTTCATGGAGGTTCCTTCTATGCCACCCTTCAGGAAACCGATTATTTCTACTTGCAAACAATGCCTAAACCAATTAGCAATTTATACTAAGCTTTTTGTTGCAATTTTAACTACCGACTTTGGTAACGCAACGAAACATTCGTATCAGAATTAGTTCCTAAATGGGTGCCAAATTGTGTGTGTCAAATTTCCCTATAATTTAATAATAGGCAGGTGACTCGCGTCCTTAAAACACTCCAACGTACCCTTCTCCGTATTAAATCACAGAATGACACCGACAAAATGACTTAATAAAAGCGTAGACTTTATTCCATTAGAATATCCCATAAATTTTCTTAAAAAGCGATTCGCTAGACAAACGCGTAAAACTTTGTGCGATATAGACTTTCATTTTCTGAATGGAAACGCCGTTATGTTAATTTTACATCGGCTCGTAGACCGCATACCGCGCATAAATACAAAAAAGTAAATTATTAGATAATTTCGCCAAATTTCCGAAAGAAATTGTACATAAATTTTTTCTTTATTACTTAAATTACCATACAAAGAATTTTATTGCCTGTTAAAACGCGAATAAATCACTCATCTCTCGAGCACACTGTAATCTTAGGGGGGTTGTTTTTTTCGAGAAAATTATCATTAGTGATGGAACCCGAATGTGGGGGTGAGGAACAACTAAAACGTTTTAAAAGCTGAATTGTTATGTTTGTTTTCAGGATTCTTTTGAATGTACAGTTACGTTTCATACATACCATTATGGTTCGGTTTTATTTTTACATTCGTTTAAATTTACATTAGCTACGAGGATTTCGAATTTTTCCATGTTCGCTTACGTTCTATTCCTTATGCGCCACTTTCTTATTCCAACTGAATAGATTATAGGATAGGTACAGCTGGATCAAGAAACTGGGATTAGGACTAGGAGACAAAATGCTTCCTACTTATCTACAAGAAAAGAGAAAAATTGTAATTGCACCTACGATTCTCCCGTTGACAAAATAACGTAAGTGGAAATTTTACTCTAAATGTGTCTCAGGCGAATACGATATACAAAATGCAAAGGTTTTCGACGGCTTAAAATGCACTGTGCTGAATCAGTAAACCTTATTTTAAAAGAAAGGACGAACGCTATATTTAAGGGTTGAACAACTTTTAGGGGCCTTTAAGTGTGGGAGTAAGCAAATAATTTAGCAAATTTAATCGAGTCCTGAGTCATGGATTATTGAAACCACTCTTATTTTCATTAACTGCACTCAACATTCCTTGATTTTAACAATATGATATCGGACCGTCTGATACGAATCTGATCTTTTCTCGCATATGGCATTTGATATAATAACAGGCCTATTTTTATTCAAATCAAAGGACGCCAGATGCCTTTATATAAAATTTATTTAACGTAAAACCTTTGAGACTCAAAACAATCTTTAGTAAATTTATAATTTGTAATAACACAAAACGAAAAATCACACAAATCACTGAAATTATAAAATACAGTAATATCCGCATTTCGATTTACGGTATAACGAATCGTAAAGCATGTCTTTGTATTGTAGTTTCGGTAAAGCTTTCAGTAAAACACAAAGCTGCCACTGAGAGCAAGAAATCCATAAGGACGATCTTGATCCTTCAGGCTACAGAAAACGTAGGGAACTGTAGAACATCTATACTGTGTTTGATATTAAAAATGCACATGCAGTTCCGATTGTTTAAATAAACTGTTGTGTGCAATTGTATACGGGCACTACACCACCCACAAATCCGCATTGAATCATACGGGAATAAAGGTTTAATTGATTAGTTAGGATAATGAGATCCGAAGACGAAACGTTCTTTCGTTTGATGTTTTAAAAATTATCTTCACCCTAAAGCTCTAAAATGAGTCCCTTAGAAAACAGTTGAGACAGTTTCAAAAGCAATAGAAACGTTCTCCAGTAGTCAGTACTATAAGTACTTTCCACCTCATTTCCAAAAGCTTTATTGCACTTTTAGGACAGTCAGTCCTCTTTGTTTTGTTGAAGGCGCAGTGTCCGTTACGAAATAAAATGGACAGAAAAAGTTAAGCAATCTTAAATAAAGATTTAATGAAAGAAGGAAAGGGCGGAGAACTGCGTCCAACCAATCCTAGGATTGTGGACTCCGAGAAGAGGAGTAAAAAAATTAAGTTATCGTCAAGTGAAGTTTTTAAAACGGTTTTTCCATATTCAGAAGAAGTTAATTCAAGTGTCAGTAAATAAAGTAGTTCTCTGGTTAGTGAACGTTAAAAGTTTCTACCGTCCGAGCAGCCCCCAAAAATTATTTCATCTTATTTATTAAGGCTGTTTGAGTCATTTAATTAAGTTTAATTTTTACAAAAAGTGTAGTTTCCTGAAGCCGTCACCGAGTGATTTTGTGTCTTTGATAAGTACGTCTGAACATCGCAAACTTTTTACGACCATATTGTTTGGATTATTAGAGAAAAAAACTCTAAGGTCCAGTTGTACAGTGTCAGTTTAAATAGTTAAATTGTGAGTTAAAGGATTTGATTTGCTAATATTTCACAAGTTGACCGATCGCGTTTCTGAAATCTGTCAGTTAAACTAATCTGAAGTTTAAACCAGCATTGTACAACGGGGCCTAATTAATTTAAGATTTTCTTTTTTATTTTAATTATCGAGTGCCTGAGTGTCCTCTTTCCTTAGAATTTTTTCGTGGCCACGGTCTTTGTGTATTTTTAGACACAAGTTACCTTAATAATAATTATAATGGACCCTAACTGTAAATGAAAAAGTGCTTTTTTCTATCCAATTCTAATGGGTTCATAATGGTAAAAATACATGCAATACTAACGGCTTTAAATTGCCCAGAGATGGGTATCCTTAAGAACATTCAATTTCAAATTTTACTTAGACTTTTTTAACTTCAGTCACAAATGATTTACAACCCTTACTTTACATAAATAACACCTCACCTAAAAATTGTCGTTCTATAGATGAGATGTAGGCAAACAACAAGATAGGGGCGGTTATTCCTGGCTGATACAATGCGTAGTGAACCGATTCGCGATCGTGATTTTTCATTTCAGTTTTCCTAATCCGTAAGGTAAAAACCGGAGTAGTATAGAACAACTTAAGACCTTCTGCAGGGGCACCTCTAAAAAGCATTGTGTGGGTTTAATAAATAAAAAATAAAATAAAAAATAGACAGAAGAATATGGACTGCACAATGGATTTTTCCGTCGGATACCGCTTCTTCTACAAATTTGTCAGGGAGTCGTTGCCTTCTGGAATTACAATAAAAAAATTACATTTTGCTCTCACTGGGTACAAAAAAAGCGCAATGACGAATTGATTGTCATTCTTTTGATTGTAGTTTTAGTTAGCTTTTATGAGTTGTTCAATTTTCCGTATTTTTAATTACACAATATACATTCATTGAATGTTCAATGCTTTTTGGCTTCTTGTAACTTCCTATTACCTATATTTAAAATATACTTTTCGATACCTATTCAGCGCCAAAAGCGGTAAAAGACAATAAATTGATCAAATTTAAGCTTCGCAGAAACAATGTGAACATTTCTCCATTTGTACGTATTAAATTTCGGATAATAACCTGGAATCTGCAATTTACCTACATATTACTTTATTCTCGACTTCGCCTCAAAGGAATGAAACTGTCATTACAATCACAGGAACACGGTTACGGTTCTTTATATTACTCGGTTTTTTCCCTGCGTGAAAATTTATTCTCAAACGTGTCAATAAATTTTCTTTGAAACGAAGCATCTTTTTCACATATCAAATGTGAAATTTAAAATTTTAATCTGTGAAATTTTGTAGATATGAACTGGGGTATTCCGGTAGTGAAATATGCTTTACTATGCATCTGTGGTGCAGATTAGCTTTGGGTGACATGAATAGTAATGACTATCGATTGCACAACGCGCATTTCCATTGCGATAACTAATTTTAATTGTCGTTTCCTTGTTCCAGTTTTACTTTTCGGTGGCCGCTGGAATGATGTCAAAATTTCTGCACGAAGATGTAATCTACTTAGAAAGCAATTTCACGCACGAACCGCAGCACAGCATTCTAGATCCCGATACAACGTCTCCAAGTAAGTAAGTGGGTTTTCTTATATCAGCATCCTGAAATTCTGAAATCAACTTCTGTATAATTTTCAGTTTCCATGATTTTTACTGTGCTAATACTGACGATATCGTCGTGCGGAATATTCACGTCACTAGTGCTACTCTACGGCCTTTACATGGTAAGTCTTCCGAGATTTAGACTCGAAAAAGTGGACAAAAAGAAGTTGCTTAATTAATGCCCCTCGGTTTATTTATTACGTTACGATTTTTTTGCGTTTTAACCTACATTTTCTTTAAGCTAACGACCCCCCAATCTGAATTAAATGGAAAAATATCGCTAGCGATTCAGCGAAATGAAAAGAAACTTTTTTTTGTTCGAAAACTTTGTAGCATAATAAAGTTGCTCTGACATTTAATTAACGGATATTCATATTGCAGGATAAAAGGGCGTTATTAATTCCATGGGTGGCGACAGTGACCGTTTTTATTATGGTCGACATAGCACACTGCATCTACATTTTCATCGACCATACGGTAGGTTTTTTTTCATTACATTTTAATTACAGCATCTATTTTATCGTCGTCATAGACAAGTTGTGCTAATATGTAATGCGGATGGTAAATCAATGTGCTGTACTTTGTAATTGAATATCTACACAAGCGCCGTGTAAATCAATGAAACATACTTTCAGTTCATGGCGATTGAAATATGCACAATGTACAATAGCGCGTTTCTACAATTCATGCTCTCATCATCAGAAAGAATGCATCGTTTCTTATCGTCTTGTATTTTACTATGACTACAATGTTTCAAATAAATTGGGCGCATGCGGTAAATTTACCGCACCTAGAAAGCGCGCTTCAGATTAATTCAAATATTCGACTCCGACGAATTGTCCCCAGGGAATATTTTCAACAGAAATATGATCGCAACATTTAAACCTGAGAACGCGCCTGCTCCCAAGGAAACTGACTTCAGAAAAATCTCATCAAAATTGGATTGACATTTCCTTGACAGGTGTTCGTCGAATTTACCTTTAAAGCATGTTTGTTTTACGAAATATTCCGGCGGCGAATTTTCTTTTGCGTGAATACGTAAGATCGAATTTACTTGTGGGAGCAAATAGGGATTTTTTGATCATGTAAAATTGGGAAAAATGTAACGCCAAATTGCGACTGGGGAATGAGAATCGAAAATTGTCACCATCTTGTTTACAACTGCGAAAATTGTAACAAGATGTGAAGAATCCGATCCGATTTTTAGAAGGGGAATTTTTCAATGAAATCTTATTCGTAAATGGAAATCCAAAATAACAATAGTAAAAGTAACATTTATTGCAGTTTTTTGATGATATTTGATTTACCCCGAACACCCTAATATAGGTACTGTCTAATCATTGTTTGAAAAAAGTCAAATGAAGTCGCACAGTGCGAAGGAGCACTTACGAGTATTTACTTTGAATTTTGCAAGTATAAGCATTTGCTTACTTTTATTCATGCTTATCAAATGATGCTGTTGCACCCTTATACATGCTTATTTTGTCCTAATTTGTGCTGCTAATTTAAAATTCTGTGCTCATCAGGTTAATGACTAATTCAACTTATACACAGGTTGTAGCACCTAAGACCCCTCGGATCATAATTTCTTTACTATAAAAGATACGGACAAAAGTATTGGAGCAAAATTGTACACATGTATCGTCGCCATATTTCTAAAATATTTTTGATCACCAGGGGCGTGCTGTATTTCAGTGGCGTATCAAACTTGCGTTTTTTTAAATCATATTTTATGACTGATTTGGAACCCACTTGAAAAATACTAATTTTTTTTATGTAACATGTTATACCCCTAACCTTAACGATTTCGCTGTAATAACCTTTTTTCTTCAAAATTTGAGAGTTTTTCGAAATTTTTTTTGAGAAAAACTAAATCGCACAGGCGGCTAAGTTTTGGACTGAGGCATAGGTTAAGACCTCTGCCACAGTTACATAATTTTTTTAGGTACTTTATCAAAAACAATTAAATGTTTGATTGACCTTTACCAAAATTCACATTTTTCAATTTCAAATTTCGAATAGCACCCCCTAAACAAATTATACCTCTGGATAGCCAAAACTACAAACGTTTCATTGATAAAACCGAGTCGAAACGCCACTTTTCATTTCACTTAGGGTCCCATGGTGGCTACGTTACTGAGTATTCCCGAATCAACTTATTGTCGTTACGTTTTCATAGAGATATCCACTTTTATAATGAATGATGCCTTGAATCAAGGATTCAAGGATCGAAGATCCATGACTCACTCCCGACTTATTGGCTACTGTCAAAGCTCGCCTCCGATAAATTCGAATTTGTTTCAAGGAAATTTTAAAATAAAACCGCCTTAGGTCTTTTCTTCGGATATTCATGTAAGAACGTATTTCGAAACGGTCCAGTTTGCTTCGGAATTTTTGGTTGAGTAAGCATTACGGCACCAAAAGCTACTGACATTACTTGATGTCCAATATTCCAAAGAAAAATGCTAAAATTACCTGAATTTATGGGTAACTTTTGGACCCGGAATTTTTTTCAGAAGTTATCTATTTTACTTTCTATTTACCCCTAGAAGGCAGGTATATTTCGATTTCGAACTTGTTTCAGAATATCTGCCCTTAAGCTTACCTGAGGTAAGTTCGAGCCAAGAGAATCGTCCAAAGAAACCGCTCTTGCAATCTTTTTGATTTATTTGCTTTTTAGGTCGGTTTTCAGCAGGAGTTTTACTTACTTCACTTTACTCCCCAGTCCCCGGACTCTCCTACACTGTAGATATTAATGTTCAGTTTGGTGCGCGATCCTTTCTGCCGAGTTATTATTTCAGCAAGACCGAATTTACTCTTGATGCGAAGTTTATTCGAAGCAAACCCAAATTTTCTGACGGTGTTTTTTTGGAAATAGTACAGTCAAATAGGTATAAAAATTCCATTGGCCGGGGCAAAATTGCAACACAAATTTTTGCATTTTATGGTGAAAAGTGTCTATTTTAACAAATTATAATCCCTATTACATCTGTCCTCCGGAATCAGTCAAAAATGGCGGCTGAATTTGCTATTTTTCATTTATCATTAATGCTTAAATTACAAAGATCAAATTAGGCATAAAAAATTACCACTCATTACATTTTTTTCAAAATGGCTGCCATTTAATAACTAACTACCTATTTAGGGTTGAATTATTAAAAAAAAAACACCATTTTGAAAATAAAATTAAGTAATGTCTATAATTGTTTTTTATACTTTTATCTTTGTATTTTAAACATTTTTGCCAAATTTTATTGAAAAATTTCGGCGCCATCATGGATTTTGACTAATTTCCTGGGCCGCGATGAATCGGGATTTTGAATATATTAAAATAGACATTTCTCACAGTATAATGCAAAAAGAATCATTTGCGATGAAATTTTGTCATAATTTATTTGTACCGAACTACAAATCCAATTTGAGGGCGTACATTGCAATGACGAATTCTGCAAACAAGTTTTTCCTGGTTGTCATGAAACCTCCATTTTTATGTCTCTTTTATATCAGGAAATTTTCGTTTCCATGACAGTAGTAATAACACTACCTGCTACCTGTCACTTTATACCTGACACCAGTCAGAACTGACACATTCGTATTAATAAAAAGTTATGTATGAAAATTGAAATTTTGTATTAAAAATACGATTTCGTTTAATAGAAAACTGGTCCGTAAAATGACAGTACTTGAATCGGAAATTAACGCGGCCCTAAATAAATATAGTACTTCAATATTTCCTCGCGAATTTTTTTGTGCGCATTGAGATTTCGGCCGTGAATTTCCTTTGCCTGAATTCAGATCAATATTCCAGTAAATGTTGATGAATTTTTATCGAGGGCGAATGCGTTTTTTGGGCCCAGAAGTTGCCGATGTGAGTTTCAATACCTGTGGTGAAGTTTTCCGGTGACAAACAGTCCAGGGGAGAATTTTCTGGAGCGAATTTAACTGGCCTCAAGTTTACTAGGTTCGGTGGATACGCTTTCGTGTTCGAATTTTTTAGGAAAGGTATGCCGGGGGCAGGTATTGAAAAGTGAATTTTCCGGTAGCGTGTATATTCGCTATCTTTACCTAAAGAAGGGTTTTTTTGTGATATGACGGAGGGTAGCTTCTAAGCTAAAGGGTAATTTATTTACGTGGGGAGCTGTATGGGGATAATATTTCAAAAGCAAAATTTTATCATTTAACCGAAAATGTTATAGTGACGAATTTTTTGTGAATTTTCGGGATGGCGAATATGTTAGTTTAGTTTCCCTCATCATGACATTACACAAGTGGAAATTTTCGGTGGATTTTTTTTGCCCACACCTATTTAGGGGACGAGTTTACAATAAGGCAAACGTTTCAGGGACGATGTTTTGGAGGTAAATTTTCTGCGACAAGTTTTGATGCGTAATTTCTCCTCCAATCAAATTATTATTCAAAGGTCTAAGGTAATAATCCTCAAAAATTCAAATAAACAGGAGGGGTGGGGGTTAATAGCAGTGTTTTGATCTGTAAAACATTACGCACAACATTGGTGGGTATATTTGGAAAATTGAAATCCAAGCCTTGTTTTTTCATTTCCAGATGAAGATAAATCCTCTTAGCGCCATAGTCTTTACCTTCGACTTTTTTGTGGGATCATTAAACGTAAGCATCACGTCAAATCTTCCCTATTTCCATCCATACCATGTATTCTTATGTGTGTGTTTTTTTCCTAGGTATACGCCTTACTATGTGTGATATCGCAGTATCAAGAGTTAAGGGCTGGTAGGGGACGAGCGTGCGACGAACAAAACCAGAGGGTAAGAGATCCATGGTAAATGTTACTCCATATTATATTTCCCTAGTAGTTTGTCGCTTGCTTACTGCATGTACGTTGAGTTGAGTTTTTATTTAAAATCAAATCGTTGATGTGTTCAAGTTACCCTTATTTTATGTAAACCTGTTGGAAGTAATTTAAATTGTCTTTGTAGTTTTTTCCAATATTATGTATGGGGGGGTTAATTTATGAGTAATCCATCAGGGACAATTTGTCTTTGTTTTTGTGCAGTGACTGTTCGAAATTAAAATATTCTGTTTGATCACTTTAAAACAGTTAATGGATAACCCGATTCTTTCCGAAGCTTTCCTGTCTTCTTATTTAGTCTCGATAACAAGCATTAATTATTTACAACAGTTTCTCTACTAACCCAACGTAGTAAAATGCCTCTTACCTCTTAAAGTCACCCGTCGAACAACTAGTAGGGCGCAAACAAAAGAAAAGTGCCACCGAACACGATTACCTTGTGGCACGAGTGGCGGAGCGATGCGAGGCCACGAGTGTCCACAGAATAGGAGTATAATAATGATGCATGCTATTTTTTCTATTTGGGTGAAAAGAATAATAATCAGAAACAATAGGAAGCATTAAAATTAACATTTTTTAAGTTGGCAACACTTTTTATGTTGACAAATTTTAAACTGGTAGCCTAGAGTAACACTATGCGCTCATTGGACAAATACACGTCTAGTGCGCCAAAGACAGCCAATTTGCAACTTGTTACATAAATAGTTATTATTATAACACTGTTTTTGGTCAAAACATTTGTAGAAAATTCCCATTGTAACACCGAAATAGAAAAATTAATAATGTAACCTAAAACGTATCTTACAAGCATTACGTGTTTGCGAATTTTCTCCCTGACACGTACCAGGAGACCGATAAGAATAGAGGATGTCATGTAGACGATCGAGCAAGTAATTAAATTAAATTCCACTTGTAATTTAAATCAATCTAATAATATGCTTTCAACTATAAGATCGAGGGCTTTTACCCTAAATAAGTACAGAATGGAAATTAATTTGTTAAACTACAGTTGAATTTCATGTTAGGCCTTCCATTGTGTGCTGAAACGCGTTGTAATATATTAATTACGAATTTATGTAAGGGGATGATCTCTGGTATAAATGTAAATTAATCTGACATTTCAGGGAATTACTTATCAATAGCTTTAAGCAAAATGTGTCGGTCCACTGAATCAAATAATTGTAATTGTATTATCTAAAAGTTTGTAGTCGATCGAACTTAAAAGAGAAATTTAGGAAACAAGTACCAATCTCTGTGCAAGAAATCTACTGTGTAATGGAAGTAACTGTTCTGTTTGCTTTTCTTTATTGCTTTCAACAGTAGCAGCCATAGTGAAATATTACGAAAATTTCCAAAGATCAATGCTTTTTGAGCGGTTTCTTCGTTTAGTATTTTATTTCATCGTCAAAGCTTTCTTATAGAATCGCAACGCCTTCTCCTGTGCATAAACGGTATTATTCAATTACTCTTGTCATCTCACAAAGCTCATAAAACGAATTTTTACCCGCGTGAAGTTATTAAGATAATGAAACTTCCTTCGTTTGCACATTGATGGCACATTTAGGCACCCTTCGATTTTTCGTTTGCACATTTCTCTAAAAAAAAGATATTGAAAAAACAAATTTGGGGGCCGGGGGAGGGGGGGCAATTTCACAAAAAAAACAGTTTTGCTCTGGATTGTACACTATATTATACTGGATGTTAATACCCATTTCCACGCAAAATTCCCTAAAAGAATCTGATGCATAGTCCCCTCCGACCCACATCTTAATTTTTCTATTTTGCAATTAAACTTTGCGCGAGAAATGAACAATAAATGTTACACAGGGTCCTGCAACAGTGTGTCGGTCTTCCCTAGCTCATTCCTGGTAAAAAATTTAATGGATTACACCCAGTATATATTTAGTTGTTTCGATGTCATTTTTTAACCTCTGCGTGGAAACCTATCCACTTATTTGGGGTTTTGTCAACGTTACCAAATTATTAATTTTTTTCATCTTCATCTTCATCTTTGATAAAAGCTCCTTGGACAATTTTGCATTGACATTCTTCCATGTAGAACCTCTTCAAAATTTCTCGTAGGTGACCCTCTTGATCAATCCATAACTTCCCAGCTCCTTTATTACGCGTAATTTTTGTCCCAAGAGTATGATCTGCTTCACCAATGTCCTTCATCTTAAAAGCATTTTTCAGAAATTTCTTGGATTGTAACTCCATTTCCACGGGGACATTGGATTTGACCCATTTTCAATAGGCTTGTTACATGTGGCATCAGCTGTGCAAAGTTTTAAGCGAATTGGTTCAAGCATTTGCCAGAGACAGAGAGGCATGACCTTACGGGGTCATTGTATTTGACCCATTTTAAATAGACTTGTTACATATGGTATACACGGTGTCCATTTTTCGAGTGCCACTATGGGGATCTCGCTTATCTTAAGAGATAGAAACTTGGTTAAATTAGGACAAAGTTGCGAATTTTCCTGCTGAATAATAATCTAAAAAGAAATTTATAATATCTTCAATAGTTTTGCAAGAATATGAATAGAGTACTTATATCACACTGTGCATTTGCAGATGATATAGCTATATTGGCAGACACTGAGAAAGATCTCCAACATAATCTAACAGTATGGAACCAACAATTGGAAAACAGTGGTATGAAGATAAACACAGCAAAAACAAAAGTAATGGCTTTAACATCTGAAAAACTAAACATGAACATAAATATCAGTGGTACAAAAATAGAACAAGTGAAACATTTTAAATATCTAGGTGTAATAATGGATGCTACAAGTAATAATGAACCAGAAATTAACTATCGAGTAGAAAGTGCATTAAAACTGTATTTTGCCCTAAATAAATGTTTTGTTGCCACGTGTTTCTCTGTCATCTTAAAAGTTATTTAAACCGAGATGTCACATTCGAAATCTCCATTGAAAAGTGTTCGAATAATGTGTTAATTAGAAATGTCTAGCACGACTAGTTTATCATACAAAATTAAAAACGAAAATCAGAAAGTTTCGTTTTTTTGTGATATTTTCAAAACTATTGATGATATTTTAAATTTCTTTTCAGATGGTTATTCAGCAAGGAAATTGGCAACTTTGCCCCCATTTAACCAACTTTCTATCTCTTAAGGTAAGCGAGATCCCCATAGTGGCACTCGAAAAATGGACACCGTGTATAGATCGACCAAGTTTGAACCAAATCGGTGCAAGGCGTTTGGCAGCTATCGTGGTCACGGACAGACGGACACCATCGACTTCTCTATAAAGCTTGCATCGCTTTGCTCTGCCGCTTAATAAAGGGTAAAATGTCCTGATTGCGCCAAAGTCTATACTGACAAATCTATCTGCATGCACTTCATAAAAGCGCTCCTTTGAGCGAGAAACTATTAAATTTTGCCAAGTGATTTCAATTGCCCTCGGATTTAGTAAGCTAACGCTTGTAAGTGGTGATAATTTTACTAAACGTGCAAATGAGCAGTGTAAGTGAGACTGTTTGCACAGATTAACTACAACTATTTGCGAGAGTCTAGAGAATCGTGTTTCGAATTACGACTTTCAAAAGCTCCTTATATCTAATTTCAAGGTATGTCGTATTTGTTATGAAGCTTCGTATTTCAAACGGTTACTTCACTAAAACCACTTTGCAAACTATCACTTCAATTATAGGCATCAATTTATTGTTCAATTTTGAGGACTTATTGGGTTCTAAAGACATTCACTGGAATCGAATTGTGTGTCAATTTTAAGATCAGTTTCAAAAGGTTAGCATTGATTGCATGCACATGAACCTAAAATTGCCATATGTAAGTTTTAACCTTGAACCTTTTAAAATAACAGTGCAAAAGATTAGATCCACAAAGCAAAATTCCAACAAGTTAAAAAAGTAATCGTACACGACTTATAAAAAGCGCATTTCCACATTAACAGTTTTCGTCCGACAAAATTAGTGACCCATTGACACAATCACACATGATATCAATTTGCGTTCCTTACGCTAAAATTTCAGGAGAATTGGGTCACAAGTAATTAATGCAAGTCTGTGGATGCGTAGGTAATAACTTAATTGCCATATCGCAGGTCCAGCAGACTTGCCTTCGAGAGGATGCACCCCTCATTCATTTATTGGATCCAGATGGTGGGAGAGTCCTGAGTGGTTGTTCCGACCTTTTAATGGTTGGCCAGTTATAAAGAAGAAGAAATTGAAGAAAAAAATCAGCATGTAACCTTAGGATAAGGTTAGAAAGTCAGATGATGGTGGAATCGTCGTCTTATCGAAGGATTCTTGTGATCCACGGTTGGACTGCCTTCTTTATCAATTTTTGAGTTACGACCGGAGGAAGTGTACGAGCTGAGCTGAGGCCTCTTCAACAAGAAGCTTTCACCGATGTAACAGATAAACTGGAACGGTTGAATGTGGAGCGTGACTCCCATCATTCGCGTGGAAACCCGAATTTGGTGTAGAGAAGACAAGAAGGATTTCATTTCCCCTATCTTGTTACCAAAAAGGCACCCATTTGTCACAGCTCTAATTCATGACTTACACCGTATCATGGACACAAGGGAACTCCAGGAGGGCGGTATCAAAATTATGATCAGATGAGGATTTGTCTGGCCACCGTTGCTACCACCATAAACGAACGACTAACGGGTCACAGACGGCGATCTACATCCTTTCATTAGGCACTCTAAAATAGGAATTTTTCCTGATCTGAAGAAAGCAGAAGGCCTCTGAACCATACAATTTAATGCAAGAAGAAGCAGAAGGTTCAACAGCGATTTCGGAAGGAACTACCCTTTAATAACAAATTTCCGTATGCTTTATGCTTGATTGCGGGGGTTGTAACTTTTGTAATACAGCGAATATTTTTGTTTCTTTGATAGATTATGTTTAAATAATGTATAAACAACCCTTAAATTGCCCTTTAATAAAAAATGTCCGTGCGCTTTAAGTTTGCCCAATTTTTCAAAGTAATTCAAACTATCACTTACAGTATACTTAGATTGCGGGGGTTGTAACTTTCCTAATACAGCGAATATTTATGTTTCTTTGACTGATTATGTTTAAATAATGTATAAACAACCCTTAAATTGCCCTTTAAAAATAAATTTCAGTATGCTTTAAGCTTGCCCAATTTTTCAAGTAATTCAAAATAGCACGTATAGCATACTTAGATTGCGGGGGTTGTAACTTTTGTAATTCACCGAAAATTGTTATTTTTTTGACAGATTATTTTTAAATAATGTATAAACAACCCTTAAACTTCCCTCTAATAATAAATTTCCGTATGCTTTAGGATTGGCCAATTTTTCAAGTAATTCAAAATAGCACGTACAGCAAACTTAGATTGCGGGAGTTGTAACTTTCGTATTACAGCGAATATTTATGTTTCTTTGACAGACTATGTTTAAATAATGTATAAACAACCCTTAAACTGCCCGTTAATAATAAGTTTCCGTATGCTTTAAGCTTGCCCAATTTTTCAAGTAATTACAAAATAGCACGTACAGCATTCTTAGATTGCGGGGGTTGTAACTTTCGTAATACAGCGAATATTTATGTATCTTTTACAGATTATGTTCAAATAAGGTATAAACATCCCTTAAACTGCCCTTTAATATTAAATTTCCGTATGCTTAAAGCTTGGCCAATTTTTCAAGTAATTCAAAATAGCACGTACAGTATACTTACATTGCAGGGGTTGTAACTTTTGTAATTCACCAAACATTGTTATATCTTTTACAGATTAGTTTAAATAATGTATAAACATCCCTTAAACTGCCCGTTAATAATAAATTTCAGTATGCTTTAAGCTTGCCCAATTTTTCAAGTAATTCAAAATAGCACGTACAGCATACTTAGATTGCGGGGGTTGTAACTTTTGTAATTCACCGAAAATTTTTATTTTTTTGACAGATTATGTTTAAATAATGTATAAACAACCCTTAAACTTCCCTCTAATAATAAATTTCCGTATGCTTTAGGATTGGCCAATATTTCAAGTAATTCAAAATAGCACGTACAGCATTCTTAGATTGCGGGGGTTGTAACTTTCCTAATACAGCGAATATTTATGTTTCTTTGACTGATTATGTTTAAATAATGTATAAACAACCCTTAAATTGCCCTTTAAAAATAAATTTCAGTATGCTTTAAGCTTGCCCAATTTTTCAAGTAATTCAAAATAGCACGTACAGCATACTTAGATTGCGGGGGTTGTAACTTTTGTAATTCACCGAAAATTTTTATTTTTTTGACAGATTATTTTTAAATAATGTATAAACAACCCTTAAACTTCCCTCTAATAATAAATTTCCGTATGCTTTAGGATTGGCCAATTTTTCAAGTAATTCAAAATAGCACGTACAGCAAACTTAGATTGCGGGAGTTGTAACTTTCGTATTACAGCGAATATTTATGTTTCTTTGACAGACTATGTTTAAATAATGTATAAACAACCCTTAAACTGCCCGTTAACAATAAGTTTCCGTATGCTTTAAGCTTGCCCAATTTTTCAAGTAATTCAAAATAGCACGTACAGCATACTTAGATTGCGGGGGTTGTAACTTGTAATTCACCGAAAATATTTATTTTTTTGACAGATTATGTATAAAAAACCCTTAAACTTCCCTCTAGTAATGAATTTCAGTATGCTTTAAGCTTGCCCTGTTTTTCAAGTCATTCAAATTCGGACGTAGAGCACACTTAGCTTGCGGGGGTTGTAACTTTTGTAATACAGTGAACATTATTGATTCTTTTACAGATTATATTTAAATAATGTATAAACAACCCTTAAACTTCCCTCTAATAATAAATTTCCGTATGCTTTAAGCTTGGCCAATTTTTCAAGTAATTCAAAATAGCACGTACCTACAGCATCCTTAGATTGCAGGGGGTTGTAACTTTTGTAATTCACTGAACATTTTCATTTATTTGACAGATTATGTTTAAATAATGTATAAACAACCCTTAAACTTCCCTCTAATAATAAATTTCTGTATGCTTTAAACTTGCCCAATTTTTCAAGTAATTCAAAATAGCACGTACAGTATTCTTAGATTGCAGGGGGTTGTAACTTTTGTAATTCACCGAACTTTTTTATTTCTTTGACAGATTATGTTTAAATAATGTGTAAACAACCCTTACACTTCCCTCTAATAATAAATTTCCGTATGCTTTAAACTTGCCCTGTTTTTCAAGTCATTCAAATTCGGACGTGGAGCACACTTAGCTTGCGGGGGTTGTGACTTTTGTAATACAGCGAATATTTTTATTTCTTTGATAGATTATGTTTAAATAATGAATAAACATCCCTTAAACTTCTCTCTAATAATAAATTTCCGTACGCTTTAAGCTTGCCCAATTTTTTAAGTATTTCAAACTATCACTTACAGCATACTTAGTTTGCAGGGGTTGTAACTTTCGTAAGGAAGGAGATAGTTCGTACTGAACAAATAGCTTCAACAATTAGAGAAACAAGGGTCATTTACACATGTCAAGGAGGAGTTGTGGAGAAGCCGCGACGTTATTATGAGGAATTAACTCACCTCATGTCCCTCGGGCGGATTGACGGAGAATGGAGATAGTGGTCATAATAGCGCCTTCAAACATTACTTGGGAAATGCGCTAATTATAATTGTATCGGTTAAATCTTGTAATTCACGGGTAGTGGTATCGGTAGATGATTTAACAAGGTGCCTTTTGAACATTTAAACGCAGCTGATCAACCATCAACTTCTTTTAAATCAAAGAGATTTTCTCAATTGTTATATTCGTCAATCGTAATACCCCTTCCTAAGCTAACTTCAGAAACTTATTTTTTCTTATAATTTGCTTTACATGCTCCCCTTTCCTTCTTTCTATAGCTTCTTCGGCTAGATATGATCCTGATGTTCGGCTTGATATATGTGTTATATTTTATATTAAAAAGTGTTCACAGCGTGTACGCTTTCCAATTTGGCATCGATAACAAATTTTACTTATTTACAGCAGTCTCTCTACAATCTGCATACGCAACACCCCTAGTGATTAATAAAGTACCTTCAGCTATCAAAAAACCTGTTATGGCGCAAACACGAATCCAGAAAATGAAAATTTCACTTAAAACGTTTAGTTATCTTACAGGGATAATTTTCCCCTTGACACGTGCTCTTAGCAACGGAAGATATAAGGAAACGATCGAGCAAGTAATTAAATTTAATTCAACTTGGAATTAAAATCAATCTCCAGTAATATGCTAATAACTATAAGATCAAGGGCTTTCACTCTAGATAAATACAGAATGGAAATTAATTTGTTGTTCCTGTAACTATAGTGAATTACATTTTAGGGCTTCCATTGTGTGCGGAAACGCGTTGTAATATAATAATTACGAGTTAATGTACAGGGATGATCTGTATAGATGTAAACTTATCTGAAATTGTGGGGAATTATTTATCAAGGACTTTGAGCAAAGTGTGTGGGTAAATAGATTAAAGACGTTTTAATTATATTATCCTCAAGCTCGAAAATCCTTTAATGGATTTCCTTTTAATAACTTTTGTATACATCGTAAGAATAAAAACATAAGAGACAAGTATCATTGAAGAGTGCAGGCATAGATCTGTATCAGGACCAGAAGAATGTATTTCTTCTGACCTGCAGAAGCAGTGTAAGTGGATAAGAAAGTTTTGGCGAATTAAATTTACTCAAGAAGTCAATTATTCGCTTCAGACACCCCTTAAGGTGTGTCCATTACGCTGTTTTCTGTTATGGAAATTCTCGAATGCTTCATGCTGGAACTCTCGTTTGGGCACTGATACGACTCTTTGGAGGGGATACTTGGTTCTCCATGTAATTTTTGTTCTCCTAAATCTCACCGCTATAATTCGTAATCTGGCCAAAAATATAGACAAGTTGGTTTCATCAAGTTTACTCCGACCTGAGCAGAAATTGACAATTTTAAACCAATACATCTGGCCCACTGTCGTCTATCCGATGCACTGAACAAATTGCCCAAAACTTTCTCGAAGACATCGACGTGCCGTCAAAGAAATCCTCAGCCTTCCGAAATCTACACCAACTGAACCTTAATAAAGTTTCTTATAGGGAGTACGGGTCTGCGAATTTTCCCCTGGCTATAGGAGATCGATGAAAATGGAAGATGTCAAGTAGACGATCGCAAGTAATTAAATAAAATTCCATTTTGAATTAAAATCAATGCCAATAACATGCCCGTCACTATCAAGGGCTTGCCACCCTAAATAAGTGCAGAATGGAAATTAATTTGTTGTTCCTGTACCTATAGCCGAATTTCATTTTAGAGCTTCCATTGTATATTGGAAACGTGTCGTAATATAATAATCACGAGTTTATGTAAAGGGATGATCTGTATAGATGTAAATTTGTCTGAAATTGTGGGGAACTATTTATCAAGGACTTTGGTCAAAATCTGTGGGTTAATGGGTAAAAGACGTTTTAATTATATTATCCTCAAGCTGGAAAGATATCCTTTAAGGTTTTTAAAGGAACTTGGTTTTAATAGCTTTTTTCTATTTCGGTGTCACAATGACGATTTTGTACAACTGTTTTCGGCCGAAAACAGTTGCACAAAGACAGTGATTATAGTCGTTTTTTTTGGTAACTCATCTCTGAAGTTGGCAGTTACTAGTTAGTACAAGTAGGTACTTCGTTGGGTACTTCCATGTTTGAACTTCAAAATGTCAGTCTTACTACGCTGCCAACCTAAAACTTAACGGCATAAAAAGTGTTCCCAACATAAAACATGTTAGTTCTAGTGTTCCCTATAGTTTCTGATAATGATTTTTTTAATTAAATTGAAGCACCGAAATAGAAAAAATAGTATGAAAAACGCGTGTTACAATGCTTTATTGTAATACTCCTACTTTGCGGACACTCGTGGCTACGCTTCGCGTCGCCACTCGTGCCACAAGATAGTCGTATTACAATAGGTCGCATTGTAACACTTGTCTTTCAATATACTATTGTAGGTGTACATTGTAATTTGTAAAAAGATGAGAGGACACGTATTATTGAAGAGTTCAACTGGATAAGAAGTTTTGACGAATTGAAAAACTCAACAAGTAATTTACTCAAGAAGTATTAATAGCAGTAAAAGCGAAAAACTAATTAAGCCTTTCTGTATTCGCTTCAGATTACTGTACATCACAGAAGATCGCAGATTTTCGAGGTTATTTGATGTAAAAATCTTGTAACAGTAAATAACACAATAAATATCAAAAATACTTATTGAAAAAAATCGTTTACATTTCGGTCAGTATTGCACAAGTTTGTAAATATCGCTTTTCTTGTGATAATAACCCGTTATCAAAACTATATAAATAATTTCGTCTGACACGGTCTCCAATAATAGTCAACGATGATTGCGTAATTTACTCAAGAAGTATTAATAGCAGTAAAAGCGAAAAACTAATTAAGCCTTTCTGTATTCGCTTCAGATTACTGTACATCACAGAAGATCGCAGATTTTCGAGGTTATTTGATGTAAAAATCTTGTATCAGTAAATAACACAATAAATATCAAAAATACTTATTGAAAAAAATCGTTTACATTTCGGTCAGTATTGCACAAGTTTGTAAATATCGCTTTTCTTGTGATAATAACCCGTTATCAAAACTATATAAATAATTTCGTCTGACACGGTCTCCAATAATAGTCAACGATGATTGCTGCTGTACTGGTCCTCTTTGCTGTCATATCGCAGGTAATGTCGCTCAAACCATTTTTGTCACTCAAACCTTTTCCGATAGATTGACGGTAGCTGCATGAACGTTTTGAATGAAGAGGAAGAAGCCTGCGCTGCACCATTAGAATTGGATGCACCGTCGGTTTACCAGTTTTATACACGTGATTCGAACAATCCAAAGTTCGGGGAATATTTGGCATGCGTTTGGGCTAAGTGGAATTGGTTAGCTGGCGACGGAAGTATACGTTTTTCTACAATTAGGGAGTCGAGTAGCTTGGCATGGAGAATTTCGCGAATGTGTGTTGACGACGGTTTTGTGATTAAGAGGAGGCGAGATGACTTCAAGAGATCGGTTACTTACTGCGAGGAGCATATGCCAGAAATTACAAGTCCACTAGCAGTTAGAAAATGTATTTCTGAAAATTTTAAACCAACTTGAAATAAATGATTATTATGACTCTATCCAGAAAGTAACAGACGTTTTGAAATAAAGAATAGAATTAGAAAGTGTAAGAAACAACTTTTATTATATACTCGTACATTTGGAAACTACACTCTTAGACTACTTTTCAACATAGCCGCCATTCATATTGAGGTACTTGTCATAGAGTGGTACAGGTGTTTTGATTCTAACTTTGCAAAATCCGCCGCCTGAGACTTTAACCACTGGTTAACACCGGCTTGAAGTTCGGCATCACTGTCCAAGTGCTGTGTTGGGAGCGAGATCTTCATCGCTGGGAAGAGGTGGAAGTCGCTAGATCCGAGCTGTACGGAGGGTGGTCAAAAATCTCCCATCCAAAATCATCCAAGAGCTGTCCAGTTCGTTGTCGAAAAACAAAACTTCCACCTCTTCCCAGCGACGAAGACCTGACTCACAACGCAGCGGACGCCGAACTTCTTGTGGACGTTACCCAGTGCAGATTACAATCTCAGGCGGCGGATTAGCTCCCAAATGTATAGGTATTGTTGTGATTACATTTAAACTTATGCGATTATATAATTTAATTGGCTAAAATAGCATGTGTATAAAAACAATTAATGAATAACTTCAATATAAATAAAACTTGTCTTGTCATACAATTACTTTTAAACGTTTAATTCCTACAAATACAATAAATTGGCGACGAGGATTATTAGAAACGACGACCTACAATGACTACAAGCATAATTTTTCAAATTGAAATGTTTGAAAATTCTCGATTTCAATGGGAGAGTTGAGTGAAACGATTGGAAGGTGCTTTTGATGTGTTTCAAATTGAAGAGAATAAGAAACTGCCATACTTACTACATTATATGGGACCTGATACATACGATCTTCTTTGCGACAAGCTTTCACCTAACAAACCTACAGACAAGACATACAATCAAGTTGTTAAACTTTTACAAGATTACTACAGTCCTGTCCCTTTGGAAATTGCAGAAAATTTTAGATTCCATCAACGCAAACAGCACGAGGGCGAAGGTATTCAGGAATTCTACACTGCTTTGCAGAAGTTAGCAATTCATTGCAACTTTGGAGATTACCAAAAGAAGGCTCTGAGAAATCAATTCGTGTTTGGCATTCGGAGTGAGAAAATACAAAATAGACTTCTTGAAACAAAGGACCTTACAATGGACAAAGCAATAGGAATTGCTGTTGGAATTGAACTTTCAGCGAGAGACACCGTACAATTACACAGGGGAGAGTTTCAAACAGCGGTACAATTGGAGCTGTGGATATAAACAGACCACACATGAAATACAATTCCAAGAAAGGCAAATTCAATACATCCAATACAAGCAAGAAAACCTATAATTTTAGTGGCGTGAAATGTTATAGATGTGGAGGAAGCCATTCAGCTTTTAGATACGATATTCGATACAAGAATACAAAGTTACATGGTAATGGAGATTGCATGTCTCGATTACCAATTAATTCTGAACAATTATACGATTTTGAAGAATCAGACATATCTGAAATAAGTCAAATAGAAACACTACCTGTTACAGTTAGTAAACTAGCTCAAGCTACTAAAATGGATAAGAATTTACAACCATTATTCATGGGATTAAAAACTGGTAAAGTGATTGATAGTAAACTACGTTTCAATATTGATCAAAACGAATTCACCATACAACAAGAATGTATTTTGCGAGGTCAAAGAGTAATAATACCTAAAATTTTACAAAAACAAATTTTAGATGAGTTACACCCTGCACATTTTGGTATTTACAAAATGAAAGGTTTAGCACGTAGTTATTGCTGGTGGCCTGGTATAGACAACGATATTGAAACGTTAGTAAAGAATTGTGCTAACTGCAATCAAATTAAGCATAATTCTACAGTAGTACCAGTGCATTCATGGGAAAGTGTTCATAAACCATTTCATCGTGTACATGTCGACTATGCAGGTCCATTTTATGGTCATTATTATTTTATTTTAGTTGATGCGTATTCACGATGGCCCGAAGTTTATGTTACAAAAGATATGACTACCAATAACTACCATAAAAACATGCCGAGAAATATTTAGTCGTTTTGGCATACCGCGTGTACTGGTGAGTGATAATGGCAGAAATTTTGTATCTTACGCTTTTGAAAGTTTTCTTAAACAAAACGGAATTAAACATAATTTAAGTGCGCCATACCATCCTGCGACAAATGGGTTGGCAGAACGATACGTTCAAACATTACAGCAATCATTACGCGCAATTAATGGTAATAGTTCTGATGTTGAAAAAGAATTATGTAGATTACTTTTACAATATCGCAAAATGTCTCATAGTATTACCAAACAATCACCTTCAATGTTAATGTTCGGACGTGAAATTACATCCCGATTGGATTTAATTAAACCCGATTTAAATAAAAATGCTACTGCAATTCGTAATAATATACCAGTTCGAGATTTCCAAATTAATGACGGAGTTGCTGTAAGAAACTATGCAAACGATATCCAATGGAAATTTGGAAATGTTGATAAAAAGTTAGGGAAATTACACTATCATGTTAAGCTTGATAATGGTAATGTTTGGAAGAGATACGTTGATCAGTTACGCAGAATTGGGGTGCTACTCCGCGAGACGCTCCTCAAAATGATGATATTCCTTATGACCCCTCTAACAATCATCCTGATGTTACAACCTTACCCGAAACTTTACCTGATCCAGAAATAAATACACCTACGTTGGACATAACGGCCAGTGTACCTACAAATGAAGAGAATACTTTACCACAGCTACGCCGTTCTAACCGTGTACGTCGTCCTCCTGATCGTTTAAATTTATAAGTTGGGGAGGAGTTGTTGTGATTACATTTAAACTTATGCGATTATATAATTTAATTGGCTAAAATAGCATGTGTATAAAAACAATTAATGAATAACTTCAATATAAATAAAACTTGTCTTGTCATACAATTACTTTTCAACGTTTAATTCCTACAAATACAATAGGTATAATAAAAGATTTTCTTTTCAAAACGTCTGTTACTTTCTGGACAACCCTCGTAGTTTCACCTGAAATTCCTTCGGGAATTAGGGTAGTATGTTCAAACTATAATGTTTGTTTTCGCATCAATTGTTCTATTGACCTGTGACAGAGAGATGTGTGAAGACGGGCGGTTCGGCGAGGGTTGAATCTCGGGTTAAATCCATTCACCTAAAACGCTTGAAGTTGAGTGTCTTCTTTCATTTCTTCTCATAAAGCATAATGGCAAATAGGTATACCTAATCGTATTCTCGCATCTAATTCTGCCGTCGACGTATCCCTATTTTCGAATTTAAAGATCACCAATCCCAAAATACGTTGAGGAACTCTTATCGCACCGTCGTTTAGGGATACGCCAATCGTGGGTCGGGATTTTCGCAACATTTTTGGAGTATGAGAAAGAGCATACTCAAAAAACAACTTGAATTGAATTCAGCAGGTAATTATGCAAGGATAAATCTTCCCACAACATACTGTCTGTTCCTCCATTGAATTACAGTGGTAAAAATTTAATTACAAAATGCTTAAAGGTAATCTTCACTGAGCGTCCCAACTTTAGGCGCATTTCTTAGGGAAAAGTGGTTGGTACGATCAAGACCATTTAAAGAATGCTTAAGTAGGAACTGTCTAATTAATAATTAATCTAGACGTATAATTTTCCATTCAAAGGCTCTAATAAGTTGCTTTCATTCACACTCGAACACCCTTCATAGGGGAACGTACTGAGAATTTAAGTGATGCCTAAGTAGGAACTATTCACATGTTATATTGATGCAAAATCTACACATATCATCCCTTAAAAAAAATTAATTCTGACACTTGGGAGGCTTCCTTGGAGAAAAGTATATTGGAGGCGATCAAGACCAATTAAAAGATGCTTAAGTATTGCTAAATATTCCGATTGATAATAAATCTACACATATCATCCCTCCAAAGGCGCCAATAAAGTTTTTTTTCTTTCTTTTTTGTTGTATTGCACTAGTTGTTCTTGTTTTTTTGTTGTATGTATACTTTTGCTTTTTATGCCTAGCACGACTTGGTATAACCAAGGATACGTCTCCGTTCGGTAGCCGGGAAGTCACACTGCTGCATGTAAATGAATCGGAGAAGAAATTAGTCGAATCCCAAGAGATTAATTTTAATTCGCAAAATAAATTAATAACAATTCTATGCCGATAATTTGAAATATGTTACGAATCGTCGGTAGTCGGCAGGACGGTGCGGTATTCTCGTTAGGTTGCTGGAATTCTCTCGGGCGCCACCATGAGATTTCAACCCTCGCTTCTGATCAACGGTCGGTTCGCGGAACGGAGAACGGAGAAACGGAAAGCTCCAAATATCATGCGGGCAAATGGCGAGCGTCACTGGCGAAAATCTAAAACAGAATGACGGCACGATGCAACAGTAACGCTTTACCAAAGCGGGAACGGAAGTACAAATCAACTAACGGTATTTACTATAGCTACGGCAAAACGAAACCAGGAAAACGAACTCCCTTTATAATGAACGGAGTGAAAATCTCAGGCACTTATACCTTGAACCGCCTATATCGTACGCGAAAAATGCAAAAAATCCCCTCTAAATCATGCTGTTACCTTATATAGATTTCCCAAAAAGATCTAGATATGGAACTCGGAGTGTCCCAAAAATCGGAGACTAATCTTGAAATTCATGTTGATTAAACGCGCTTCTAGTGACACTAGGCCGAATTAAAATTCCAAAATTTGGTACTCCAGTAATGCCAATTGTTACCTGGAATTTCTAGTGAATGGCAAAAGGGCTGTCGGAAACAATTAGAAACTTCACAATCATGTTTGGTAGCTGGTGGTCCTTATCGGCGACTAAAACACGACGCTAGGAATCAAAGGAATTAGTTTTACATTATCCTAGTAAAAAGTTGGGTTCAAAAGCTACAGTTTCTAGTAACGAAGTACCCGTTTGAGTTCCTCAAGGTACCGGGTGTTCATCAAAATTGGTACTCTTTCATAACTGAATTATAATTTTCAGTTACTAAAATAAATTTTTATTTTAAACTAACAGTTCGTACCCAGGTAATTCGTTCTGGAATAATTCGTACCTTGATCATTTGTAGCCCGAACTTTTGCTCACAGTATATTTTGCATCCTTAACATTTCGCTCCCGCATAGGTCGCACCCGGACAATTTTCACTCGAAAAATCCCCCTCCCCCCAAAGCCCATTGTACCCTAAAAGTTTGGAGTGAATGTTCCATACAAACGATAAGATCACAGATAAGTATTGCTGTATGCAATGGCATGCGGTCACCACACCGGCTTCGATCAATTTCCAAAGAATTAACTACACAATTTACGTTAACACCTGCCGTAATTGTTGGACACGAAAAGAAAAACCTGACATGAAAAACTCTATCGGGGTCGTACAATGAATTTGAATAACCACACAATTAATTGATTGACAATGATGATTATTCCAAAACACATAAAACAATTAAAACAAAATTCTCATATGCACGGTGTCCTGTCATTATTGTTGGTGTTTCTACCGAAATAACAGCAGTGTATATTCTGTATTTTTTCCAGCATGGTTCCAAGTAATTCTTCTAGGTTGTTTATTGCAGGAGAACAGTCAATAAATTTTGCATGTACAATTTTCATGTATTTATGTCATGTGCAATCGATTAAATTGATTGTTGTGTGTAAGGGACATAGACAAAGTTTTAGAATTGCTTTTGCACTGGAAATGCCTATAACATTGAGGTATAGCCTAATTTCGTTAGGTAAACGGCCCTGCTTGGGGAAACAATTATACACAATGTTTGATATATTTTGCATTCAAATAAGATACATAATTTCTTTTCCGAAAATGCATTCGTACAATTCCACTTTATACCTTTTAAATGAACCACATCGACGGCATTAGAGAATTTAGGTATACAATGATATTTATTAAGAAGTAGATGTAGAAGTATACATAGGGATTTATGTGTATTGTTTTTTCCTGTGTCTACCTTTAAATGACAAGATATCTTCTGAAGGCTGCCTAATTTTATTCAGCCAAAATAACTTTTTAAAACAAATAAAACCTAGTGTCATATTAATTAATTTGAATATTGTTATCTTGGCTTCACAGAAAATAAATCTCTTACTCTCCTTAAACTTTTACTAGCACTATACCAATTGACAGTACCAACTTTTTATTCGGTTGACTACATCGCTCACGAACGAAAATAAAAATACAGAAACCAAAAAAGCGGTTTTTAAAAGTAGGTATAGGGAAAAACAATGCACGTAAATCCCTATGTCTACTTCTTAATCAATATCACTGTATATAATATGTTAAGCTAAGGTTTAAGGTATTTTTACTTTCAATATTAAATTGCAGCACTGTTTGGAATTCATCATATTGCACAAATTTAGTTCAACTGAAAATTTTAGGAAATGGCAGCTTGTCGTCGGTGTCATAACTGGGTCCCGGATATGGCTAACCTACAGTTCTAGTGCATTTTCCCTTTTTTATAGATCTTAAAAATCGTAGTTTTTTGTTACCACCGAAACCGTTTACTATTTGCGCTTATCCCAATTTATGTTTTAGATACCAAGTATCCACTACAGCACCCAAGGGACTGCTACTAGTTTCGCAAGCGCTCGTAAACCAGTGACATATCTCGAAACACGGCCCACACCAACCCAAAGTCCAACGGGCACAGGTCCACGCACTTCCCTTGCAACCGAAGAAGCGTCACCGACACCGACGGCAACAAGACTCGGTCCAAGAAAATCTGTGAAATTCGAACATCCGTCGCAACTATTAGAACCGTGGACCATCGAAATGAAATCGCCAACCCTAGCGAGGGGCGCCGATACCGCACCACTCATCGAACCGATTTGCGAATTGAAAATTAAACCGCGTTTGTAATACTTAAGTGTTAGTTAGGCGCTTAAAACTATTTATGAAAGATGTGATATTAGAAACAGGAAGATATTTTTAAAAATTCGTGTTTATATTTAGTATGGTCAATTGGTGCGTAATTATTTAGAATTTATATACCTGTTTTTATAAAAATGTCAATTATATGAATTTTATTGTTTTGAATCTTTCCTACAACTGTTTCGTGCTCCATCTTACCTACCGTGTTCCCATCTACCCTTAATTTTGAGACAAATATTTCGACTAATAATCCGAAATTGTATGCTTTCTTATTATTGGAGTTTATTCTACCGTTTTAAAATCTAGCTCAAACACTATTAAAACGAAATCTCAAGATACAATCACCTTTATATTAAATCAACATAATTTCCCTTCCCTTTCACAATCAGGTACTAAACAAGGTAAACAATATCACCTTTGCCATAATGGCAAGAAAGACATGATGAAGTTTTTTTTCGTAACTACTCATAATAGTTATTTATTATACAAGACGACAAAAATCTGTTTTAACCATCAAGTGAATTAACATTCACGAGATGGTTAGCTTCCCTTTATCGTCATGTATGATACAAAACTTCATTTTATAGCAAAAGCCAAAGGTATTTAATTTAGACGTCCAAAATAGCAAGCTTACGTTCTCCCGCCGTTTCCATGGAAACAGCATTGTCATATGTCCTGAACGTCATTTTATATTGTACTGCGCGTCCCATTTTTAATAAGAATAACAGATGTTATTGGTATGCACAATGATTTGTTTCACTTTATCTACCCTTGCCGTTAAAGTTACACACGCACTCATTCAAACCTATTAAAATATCAATTTAGCATCTGCATCTGCTGCAAAAATATAAGTGCAAATACAAATCGAGGGTATCATTTCCTTTTACTTACTCGCCCAAAGATGTATACTGTTCCCAAACATTTATTTTCAAATTTCACGGTGGGAACAGAAAATTGCACTAACAAAGAAGCAACAAGTTTACTACAAAACAGGGAATACATTTTGTGCTAAAATTAAGGAGTTGGTCTACGTTTTAGTCGAGTAGCTTCCAAAAAAGTTAATTTTTTTTCATTATAGTAAGGAAGAAGAGGTGAGGTGCTGTGCATGCGCAAAAATTTTAGTCAGCACCTACGTGAATAATATTCCAATGTTTATTCAGAACCATACAGAACAATCTCGGCCGAAATAAGTGCAGGTTTCAGACCATTTTATAAAACTATGTGATACCTTAGAAACTAGAAAAATTGTATTAATTTTGTAACCTTTGGCATTAATTAACTAATTATTCCCATAATCGCACCAATAATTGCCGTTAGCAATTGATAAATGACCTCTCATTATCATACAAGGTTATACTTATGAAGTGCCAAACAACAGTTATAACAACACAATGAACGTGCACCTAACAACACTTCTTTTCTTGTACGTCGACTTTCATATAGAAGCTGCTCAAATTTTGGGCGTCTTCCCATTTCCGGCCCACAGCCATTTTCAACTGGGCGATAGAATTGTTAAAGAATTAGTGAGCAGAGGGCATAATGTCACCGTCATATCTCCATACAAAGAGAAGTTACCAATCCAAAATTTCAATCAAGTGATTGTTGATAATGTGTTTGAAAAGGCCGCAGGTGAGTAAGCGAGCTTTGGTCATTTAATAAATCTACTCGATATTTTTATAGAAATGAAAAAAGGCCTCTTAGGTCATACTGGTTATAACTTTCTCCGACGAATCACTTTCTTAGACAATTTGGGCTTAACTTATACGGAACTAGCGTTAAATAGTACAAACGTGAAAAACTTTTTGAAGGAGCGGAATCACTTCGACTTGGTGATTATTCAACATTTCAAAAGCGACGCCTATAACGGATTTTGTCATCGCTATAAGGCGCCTTGCATTGCAGTTAGTCCGCTGCCAGTACCAAGCTGGTTTAGCAATAAAGTGGGACTTTCGGCTCCTTCATCGTATGTCCCACAGCTTACGGTGAGTTACGGGAGCAAAATGGATTTCGTGCAACGATCATTCAACTCATTTGTCTCTCTGCTCGAAGAAATCTCGCATCGCTTCTACTTGTATCCAGCACATAATCGTTTACTACAAACGTATTTCCCTGGCGCTCCACACTTGGACGACCTGTACCAGAACACATCCCTAATTCTTTATAATGGGCACGTAAGCGTAAGCGAGGTGTGCCCGAATATGCCCAACACAATTGACATCGCAGGTTATCACGTCGCTACCCCAAAAGGACTTCCTGACGACTTGAAAAAGTGTTTGGACAATGCAACTGATGGAGCCATTTACTTTAGCATGGGATCCAACTTGAAGAGCAGCAATTTCCCTAGCGACCTGAGAAACACAATGCTGGACGCATTTGCTCAACTGAAGCAAAAAGTCTTATGGAAGTTCGAGGATGATTTGGTAGATCAGCCTGACAATGTCCTAATCCGCCCGTGGTTCCCACAACAAGAAATTTTGGGTATGATGCAGATCCTGCGATTGTGAATACCTTTGTACTTGTAGCTCATCCAAACGTTATCCTCTTCATAACACACGGTGGTCTCCTCAGCACAATTGAATCGGTTTATTTTGGCAAACCGATCTTGGGACTGCCCGTATTCTCAGATCAAGGCCTAAACTCGGCACGGGCGGAAGATGCCGGTTATGGCAGGTTTATTCCTTTCGGAAAAGTGAGTGGCGAAAATTTTCGCGAAATTTTAAACGAAATGATTCAAAATCCCCGGTAAGTGGGTGTCCTGTCTGCATTAGCTTAGTTTAATCTTGCAGGTATATGAGTAACGCGAAGGCTAGGTCGAGGATTATGCACGATCAACCACTTCCCCCAATGGAAAGGGCTATATTTTGGATTGAATACGTTTTACGTCATCGCGGAGCGCCCCATCTGAAATCACCCGCTTTGTCTTTAAATTGGTTTCAATACTTTCTGCTCGATGCCATCTTGGCGTTTGCAGTTTGTTGTTGGCTCACTGTGTTTGCACTTAGAAGATTGTTGCAACATTTTAATTTCACTACAAAGAAGCTAGAGGAAAGTTAAGTGCAAGTGCCTACATAAATAAATGTATTCAACCAACAGGTGCTTTAAGTTGAGACATTGGTATTGGAAATGATCGTGTTAATAATTTACTTACTTAAACAACTCATAAAATAATTATTACAAAGGTTTAGCGTGTTAAAAAGTTATTTTTCGATAGGATAGGCTGTCGAGATGTCGACGCATTTTTGCAAATTTATTTAGAAAAAGGTAACTTTTAATGTCACTTTGTCCGGCTGGCTGGCTGCAGTAAATGCGGGTCCGTAGAAAAACGCTTGTAGCAAGACGAGGAATGTACATGTACCTACCGGGGCCGTGTAATTAACATTAACTTTAAGAATGGGGCTACGTCGCCGACATCTGAGCGCCATCCTCGAGCGTGATATACTAATGTGGTGATTTCTCAGGTTTTTTTTATCTTCTTTTACAGTTTAGACCCGATTGTTTTCAAATTGATGTCGTCGGAAAGATCTTGTAAACGCGCAAAGGTGCTAAGTGACAGATTGTTGTTTTTTCCGCGGGGCGAAATTAGCCACCTTTTGCAAGGCGCGCGTCTTCGAGGGATAGGCGACTATGGGCGTTCAAAGGTTTCTTCGAGTTCGAATCTCGTATCGCCAACAGAAGCTGACAAAGGGAATGTGGTAACCTTCGGCAAGATCTTACTGATCGTGGAGACAAAACTTCAAACGCGAGTTGCGGATAAATGGGACGTCGGAAGTGGATACCGACAAAGGGAATGTGGTGCCCTTCGACAAGATCTTATTGATTGTGGAGCATTGGATGCTCGAAACAATACCAGAGTGCTAGAAGTTAAAACTCCAACGGAGAGCATACAATTGCAGTGTGAGGGACGTAAAGAAACGCTTCCCATTTTCTCTGGTGGGTATTGAAATCATATCTTTGAGATATTGTGGCCGAAATCCATCAATTCCCGCAGTAAATCCATTAGAAAAGTTAGCGATAGATTTTTCAGTAACCCGAAACGGTTCAGTAGATTCGTCAGGTGGGTTTGGAATTTGGAAAAATTACAGATCACGAAGGAGCAGAATGTTTCTTTTGTAACTGGAGTAGAATGTTATTATCTTGAAGTGCTAGATCATCCGAAGGTGATAAAATTGTATATATAGGCAAAATCACAGATCTACCGCTTCATACGAAAGGTGTTCGTGAGTATGTTTGGCGATAAAATTGCGCGTTTCAAGGAAAGCGCGGGCCGTTACAGCGATAACCGGGAACTCGACTGTTGGGTCTTGAGGCCATCATGACACAATTAAGGCAAGTGTAAGGGAGTAAATTTGCGCCATCGGATTGGGTAAGTGCCGGTTTGTGTTCGTTTCGTATTTTATACTGGGCACAATTATACAGTGCGTTCAAGATAAGAAGGTCACCTCAATATCTTTCATTTGGCGAGATACAAAAAATTAGTCAAGTATATTTTTATATCTGCCATTACGATCTATCTGATCGCGACCAATCGTAGATGAAGCAGCAATTGTCGATGGAAATTACAGTGCAGTACAACGAAACGATAACGATAAAAACGATAAAAAGAAAAGAACGGAAATGTATAACTTCCCTAGAAGCACAGGTGAATCCCGGCCAAAGTAATTATACAGAATTCCCAAAGTATGAATCCAATCGGCAGAGATTAATATATTCGGAAGATGGCAATTAGAATTCCATGCGTTGTACCTTACGCTTTCAGCTGTTTTTTTAAAGGACGTGTACTTCGATACGGCTTACGAAGAAAAAGAAATGACCCAAAAATCAAGGCGCTGGCAATCTGCGCGGAAAATTGCGCCATCAATAGATGGAACCATCCAACAAATCGCTTCAAAAGTGACGGAGGTTTTTCAACATGTAATAAACAATAATAATGCTTCGTAATGGAGAAAATAAATCGTTACAGTATAAAGAAAGACGTTAAATTTATCTCGACCGTTCTAAGGAATAACTGAGGTCAATGCGGTAATTGCATTCTACATTTCGCAGTGGAAAGAACGGTACTTTCCACTGCACTGGGATCTGCCCAACGGTATTTGATCATTTTATTGTTAATTCGGTTCCAAGACAGTACAAGAATCATTTTTTGCATAAAACAACCTCTGGATTTTGGATTGTTGCCGGGTTTTAGAGAGGGGCACCCTCGGAATTTGCGGTTCATTTGGCGTTATATGTACCTTGTTTAACATATATTTTTATTCAAGTGTTCACACTTAATCTAATGACATTTTCGTGTGTATCCCCTAGTTATAAGTAATGTCAGTTGCATTGTACATTTTCAATAGCGCCGCCTCCTTATCACTTAGTCACTTTTACGTTTTGGTAAATAAATACGAAAATCTGTATAGTTAGGTATATAAAAACCACACCAAACGCGGCACAGAAAACCATGACATCTACCAAGTAGTACTGGTACCACTTCAAAGTTACACCAGAAGACCTTAGGTGAGGAGCTCCTTTATGACGTACAACGTATTCGACCCAATACATAGCATTTTCCATTGCACTTTGGGGTCGGTCGTGCATAATTTTCATTTGTTTCTTGGCATTGGTAGAATATCTGTAAAAAATATCAATACTATCTGATGCTGCATATACAGACTACCTGGGATTCGATAGCATCTCATGTATGTTATCATAAAAATTCTCCTCACTCAAGTCTTGGAAAGGAATGTATCTACCGTAACCTCTTGCCTGGGAAAGTGCAGCATTCGACACCTGATCAGCAAATACCGGTATACCAAGCATCGGTTTGGCATGGTATAGTGACTCAATTGTGCTAAGTAGTCCGAAGTGGGTAACAAACAGGACGACATTGGGATGAGCTATAAAAACACCGATTCTTACGCTTTATCGTCAGAGTAACATACCCAAAACTTCTTGCTGGGGAAACCAATGGCGGGTCAGTACGTTTTCGCTTTTGTTTGGAAGGCGAACTCCGTCCCACTTCCACAAAACCTTTTGTTTAAGTTTAGAAAATGTCTTCAAAAAGATATCCCTTTTGGCTACATCTAAATACTTGGAAGGCAAGTTAGATCCCATGCTGAATAAAATGGCACCGTCTACAGCTTGGTCTAGGTATCTCTGCAAATCTTCGGGTAATTCGTTAGAGGTGCTCACGTGAAAGCCGGCGATATTGATAGTGTTGGGCGTGTACTGTATGGCTTCACTCACACTTGTGTGGCCATTAAGCAAGACTAGTGATACGTTATAAATTAGGTCGTCTAAATGGGGCGCCCCCGGGAAGTACTTTTGCAGTAAACGATTTTGATGGGGGTAAAAATATAAATGAAGGGAGAGTTTAGTTAATACATGCACGAGTGCGTTATAAGATCTTAGCCAAATATTCATTTCACCAGTAAGCGCTAAAAACAGCTCGGGAACATAGGCAGGCGAAGCTATACTTCCCACGTTGTCCCGAAAAAAGCTAGGCGATGTTACCGAATTGAACATAACGCAAGGCGCTCCATAATGATAGCAAAAACCGTGGAAGGCGTCGCTCTTTAGGTATTGAACTATAACTAGATCGAAGCTATTTTGTTCTTGCAAAAACTGCTTTACATTTGTATCATTCAAAGTCATCTCAGTAAACTGAATGCCGAAAGAATCTAACCAAATAGTTTTCTCGAAGATATTGCGCGTGGGAACTTCAAAAAATATGCGCTGGTTTTCTACAAATTTCAGAAGTTAATGTGAAATCTACAAATCACTAACCTGTAGATGCGGAGGCTGCGTTTGCCAGGACTATTTGCCTAAAATTTGCCATTGGCCGATTGTCCTCAAATGGTATTATAACCGTCACGTCATGGCCTCTGAGTGCGAGTTCCCTAAAAAGTCGGTCACAGAGCTTGAAATCGCTACGTGATGGTAGTGGATAGACCCCCAAGATACGGGCACTGTCCACAGTATTTACAATTACTAAAAAACAGATAATTATACTATAAAGCATCGTAAGAGACAGTAAAAATCAACTAAAAATAATATAATACCCGTACATAAGGATAAGATAAGCAGTTCGGGTGTATTACGAAATCTGGCCAGTGGCCTATCTAAAGGTGCGTACTCACTTGCAACAAAATGCCCCGATCAAACCAATCGCGCCGCGCGCGCTGTAACAAATTTGTCGTCCGTACGTTGACCCAATCAGAATAGAATGCGCCAAACATTTTCCAATTTTGATGGGAACACATCAAATACCGCAAACTATACAAAGAGCCCAAATTTCCCCCGCAAAAAGTTTGTCGGAATCTATACAGCGCGCGCGGCGCGTTTGGTTCGTTCGGGGCATTTTGTAGCAAGTGAGTACACACCTTAATGTTTAATTCTACCCTTAACATCGCGCTAGTCAAGCACTAACGAAATATTACGTTCCAGTAGTTAGTGCTTCGTTAGTGCTTGATTGTGCACGAAAAAGTAACCCGGCACGTCCACCCCTATTTGAGGTACAGGGCATGGCCATTCATCTATAATGCGCCACCGTATGATAGTTTTACCAAAATCTATTTTTTATGTTCATGTAGGACTATTTCCATTAGTAAAATTGTTCAAAAAAGGGCAGTGAATTTTAAGTGCACATTTTTTCCTAAAATGGTGGCCATTGAAATATTTCAAAACTAAATAGCTAAATCGCTATTTTGAAAATAAAATAGGTTCAGTGGTTATATTTTTATAGTTTAATCTTTGTATTTTTTAAACATGTTTGCAATTTCAATAAAATAACACTTTTTAAATGAAAATTCGAGTTTCAATCGCCATCTTATAGTTACTTGGGATTTTGAATATGCTAAAATAGACACTTCTGACTGTACCTATCATGCAAAATGAATCATTTGTGTTGCAATTTTGCCCAAATTATGATCTTTACTACACTATACCCTTTCTTCCCGTCCGTTCCCCAGAATAAATATTATATTCGATGATGTTGGCTCCTAGCGATTCCACAATGAGCCTTGTGCCACTGAAAAGTCGTTGTGAATTCCAGTTCCTTTCAAAAGTATTCGAATACTTTCAAAGGTATTCTAATACTATCAAAGGTATTCGAATACTATGAAAAGTATTCGAATACTTTGAAAAGTATTTCATTGCCTTACTTTGAAAAGGATTCGAATACAATAAAAAGTATTCAAATACTTGTCACTCAAATACATTATAGTATATTAAGTATGGAGAACGGTAAGGAATTTTTACCGTTCGAAGAGAATTGTTTGGAGGAGGAGCGAAGCGACGACTCCAATTATTGTCTGAGAACGGTAACCTTAACGTTCGACGTGCTTATAACATTTTTTGCGCGATCGAAATTAAAATTATGCAACCAATATAATATGCACTAAGAAATGAACGAGCAGAATAAATCGAAGTGATCGAAGTGGTATGGTGTACATCACTAGGTAACCAGTTTATTTGTCAAAATTGAAATTAATAATTTCATAAAATTGTGCATGTGTGTGATGTAGTTTGCTACTGCACTTCCTTTATGACTTTATGAGCGAGGTATTCGCCGGTGGCCGAATGGTATGTCGAAGATTCTTTACAGAACAAAATTGTAATTGGCATGTGATAAGAAAAACGAAAGCACATCTTCAAACACATTGATCTCTATTGCTTCAGGTTTAAATGAAGAACGTGTTCTTTCTATAGGCACAAATTGTACGTATAATGTAACAATAATTAAAGATTAATGTAATGTAAGACTGTTGATTTTTAAAAAGGCGTCGGTAAGTATTTTTGCTGTTCTGGTTTTAGATCGGTAAGTAATTTTGGCGTCGTCGTAATCATAGCAACTGGTAAATTCTACGTACTGTCATGGAAACACCCATGGTAACTAGTCAGAAATGACCGATCGCGCAAAAGAAATTTTAAATAGTATACTAGATAAAAGTCTTAAAACTACTTAAAAAATCAAGTTATACTTTGTATGGGGTTAGCTTTTTTTATATTTCTATTGTTATACAAATTTAAGGGGAGTAAAAGCGTAATATTATTATTATATTATTATATAGGAGGTACCTACCAGGACCTTTCTTATACCAGTTATATCCTTCAGAATACGTGTAGCAGTTTTCAAAGCGTCGTGCACATGATACGTACGGCTTTCTGAAATTAATCCTAGCGATTTTGGAACAGATCCATTTTTGGCAATCCGTTTGTCCGTGTGCATGATAGTTTGTTTAGAAACGTGCGATCGCTTTGAAAATTGGTACACATGATCTTAAGGATATAAGAAAGGTCCCTATTGTTTTTAAGTTACGTAGACTATATAGTCAAAAAGTTTCACTCCAAGATCGTTCGGTATTCAGTTGAATCGGATTTTTATATTTGATTTTGTGACAATGGAAACTTTCCCTAAACATTTCTAAATTGTTCTCAAATATTTGAATAACTTAAAAGTACTGCCTTTTTTTGAGGCCGGAAAAAAAATTATCAAAGATCGACCGGGAAAAAACATTTTCTTATAGAATGTGGCCTGTAGAATCCATAATTTCAAACAGTTCCAAGATTGGGCTACTAGTTCAAAAGTTACAGCCCTTTGAATTTCTTTTCGAAATTGGTTTCTAGTCTATAACCTTTGATTGAGAAGTCTGATCGAAAAAGTACGAATTGATTTGGATTCTACGCACCAAAATTAATAAGAAAAAGGGTTTTCCCGAGAAATTTTGGTGTAGTCGATTTTTGGTAAAAAAGGAAGGTTATACACTGCCTTTTTTTGAGCCCCGAAAAAAAAATTGTCTCAGATCGACTCGGAAAAAAAATTTTCTTATAGAATGTGGCCTGTAGAATCCATAATTTCAAACAGTTCCAAGATTGGGCTACTAGTTCAAAAGTTACAGCCCTTTGAATTTTCTTTCGAAATTGGTTTATAGTCTATAACTTTTGATTGAGAAGTCTGATCGAAAAAGTACGAATTGATTTGGATTCTACGCACCAAAATTAATAAGAAAAAGTGTTTTCCCGAGAAATTTTGGTGCATTCGATTTTTTGTAAAAAAGGAAGGTAATACACTGCCTTTTTTAGAGGCCCGACAAAAAATTGTCTCAGATCAACCCGGAAAAAAAATTTTCTTATAGAATGTGGCCTGTAGAGTAGTCGATTTTTGGTAAAATGGGAAGGTTAAGTATTCAAATACTTTGCGAAGTATTCGAATACTAAATATTTGTGAAATTATTTGAGTTACAAATACAAATATTGCTTCCATAAAAGTACCTATTTAATTACAAAGGATTTGAATACTAAAAAGTATTAATTAAAAATTGAATACTGCCCAGCTCTGTACATGTAGGGAAAATGCCTCTGCATATTCCGTCAGCTGTCAAACAAAACGGTTAAGAAACTAAAGTAACCGTTGCCTTCTTCATCATTGTTGCTCGTTATATACATCCTTTTTGGTGAAATTTTTGCTAAATTGTCAGAATCATCCATGAAACGTAAAAGTTAATAATAAAAATCGTTTTCAAAATGAAAGAAATGTAGGTGAGGTCATTCGGTGCAGCTATCAAACTGAAGGTTTTCTTTTTTTAGTATATTGCTGCCATAACCTACGCTTCGCCTATTTGCGTTACTAGCTCAAATCAAAGAGCTTTTGCAGCTGTCACCAATAAGTGTCAGTCGTCTCTGTACTTACTGTAGTTTAATTGTTTCGCAAAATGGCAGTGAAACATAAAGTGGTCGAGTGTGTCAAGCAGCCCCAAGTGGATCCGTGCCTTTCTATGTTGCTTAGGGTGCTCCAAAGCCTTCACGAGAATCACAATCTGCACGAAGAAGACTGTTTGAATGTTTGCGAAAGGATTGTAACTCACTTGGGACGTCTTTCCATCCCTACAGTGCCGGAAGAGTATGTCGCATTTATGGCGGTGATTAGGCGGATTCAGGAAATCTTAATGGAAGAATGTCGGAGCAATGATATGATCGTCGCGACCCTCAAGACATTTTATAGTGCAATTTCAAGCCCTGACTACACCCCACAGCCTACAATTTCGATTGTTTTACAGCTGCTTAATGTGGAAACCCTACCCGAAGCTGTGAAGTTTATTTTACAATCGGGCTGCAAAGAGCAAAGTTTAGAAATCGCGATGAAGACTTTGTGCAATTGGTTGTCAAAGTGGACTTCGACGCCGAATTTGGGACCTCTAGTGTTTCATTTTATGGAAGGCCTCGCCGCCGAGCAACACATTGATATTTTAATTGAGGTCACTTTGACCTACATCGAACGACTGTTTAACCTGCTCGTGCTAAAAGATTCCCGTAATTCAGTTGGCCCTGTTGTCTTATACATGCTGTCGAGCATGCAGCACGATCCGTCTGCGTTCCACAAAGTAATCCCTCTCGCCCCGACGGTGTTCCATTGTTTACGCGACGAACAGTCGGAGTCTAGTCGCGCCTACTTAGAGAGTATCATCAACATATTCGTCGCTTTAATGAATCATTTTCCCGATCACGATGTGCTTTACGAAAAATTGTGGTGCGCCATTAATTCTGTCAGTCCAAATGTGAACTACGGCCAACAGTTAAACCACAATTTCTGGCTGACCAAGTCGCCGCTCACCAGTTTAACGCAGTCCACATTGGGAAAGGTCGGACTGAAGAATTTGGGCAACACTTGCTATATGAATAGCGTCCTACAGGCGCTGTTTATGACCCGAATGTTCAGGAATGATATTTTGGCGACCACCCTTAGGGAACTGATGCCGTTATTCGGCAAGTTGCAGGTATTGGTTGTTGATAAAAATCATGAATTTATATTACAACATTTTATTTTTTTAACTGTAGGTACTTTAAACGAGAGCTGTCACTTTTGGGATGATTTAAATCCTTTCAATCGTATATTGATGCAATTTAGGTCAGATTGAAGCCTTTTTGTATGGTTTCAATCATTGAAATGCTTTAAACAATTGTTTATATTTACATTGATAACTTGATTTTTACAAATCACTGGTGTATCTTCACTCACAGAGAGGAAGAAATACCTAAAATATGATTATTTCTTGTTATGGAGAACTGCAGTGTTGGTAAGTGAGATGCCTAAATATGGGTTTGTATCTGAGAACAAAATGTTAAATTAGAACTGTCCTAATATGAATCGCAAAATATGCACATTGGTTGTTAGCCAGGACAGACTCATTTGCACAGGAAATTTTGATTTTGGTATTGAATCATTGTTTGGAACAAAAGCACCCATCTGAAGTTAGCAATAGATTTCATATATTTCTTGTGAATTTAGGGATGAGACATAAGCTCAGCCTCACCTCACTGAAATGTCTTGCTCCGGGAGGGGACATAAGTTCGGTTTTGGCGCCACTCCACCTCACCCACGGGTACTACAACAGAAATCTTCACGGGCAATGTGTTCAACCATTCCCCAAACCTTTATTTTTATTTATAATTGATATTAAATCTACGCAAATACAACGGGATACTTAAAACAAACTGGAATAGCCCAGCTGTAGGTGGGGCTTGCCCGTTCAGTGGTACCTTGTTCATTAACCTTGGCCTATTCTGTTCATCTACGGTAATAGTTTTTGCTTGTGCTGTTTGGTGCTCTCTTCGTATTCCAGGGTGGCAAGTTAAAGTGAACAGTATATGTTTGTTCCACCAGATCAGCTTTTTATTCGGATGTTTTAAGAAGACTGCGGGAACAGTCCTTGTCAAACAAGACCGGATTAGTGGCTAACAGGGGACTGGTCCTTTTACAATTGTTTTATGTTATTCCGGCTTCAGGATAAATAGACACACGTTAATTTTAACTTATATATTTTATTAACTTCGACACCAACATGAGTTCCACTTGACCTTTTTTCCAGTGTTGCCAACTATCTCTAACAACCATGACATGAAATTAATTTTTCATATCGATTCGTATTTAATGCACTTGCAACTGTACTGTCGAAATGGTAAGCATATGTAACGGAGGTTGTTTCTGAAGTAATCGTTTAATAACAAACACTCCAAAGAATTTCACCGGCAAGTACCCATTTTGCTCCCACTTCGATTAGTTTTTCAATTTTCACTTGCACGTGGTATTGCAGAGATGCTTTTGAATTTTTCAGGCGCTCAAAGTGGAATACGAAAGCCCCCCATGCCCTGTCAATCATTCAAGTACCTTGCATATTAAGGAAGATTAATTTTAAAAGGTATACAAAATTCGAAAAATCAAAATTTTCTTAAAGAGATTTTGCTATTTTTGCAATCCCCATGCCCAAGCAAATGTATAAGATGACATCAAAAAAGCTTTTAATGAACAAGTGATTCTAACTCGCGAGTAAGACCTGAAGATGTGACCCCCTTAAGAATAATCGGGAGCTGCTACAGTACTTTCTAAGGGAGGCAGCGGTAGGAGACGAAGTATTCGAAACTGCCAGTAAAGGTGGAGCTTAAAAGTGATCAAGTATCACGTGCTATCCCTACCCTACACGCGTATAGTACCACTACCTCCTCCATTGTTCAATCATTTCATTTCAATGTGACATTGATAAGACAATTGAATAAGGAATTTATTTACACATATGTAGGTACTTACTCGATTTATTTCTTGTATTTCATACTGTCCCGTTACCCGTAGATGTTAGATTACTATCAATTTAAGTCCGGAAGTGTCACTAAGCAACACTTACCGGACTGTTATTTATACAGCAAATTTGACAGCTTCAAACAATTAATTAAAAACTCCAACATAAATTTGACCATAATTATTTATTTGGAACATTAACATTTATTGTAAAAGAACAATTTGTGTTTCCCGCACCACTAACGCCTGGGTTATTACTAGATATCGAGTTAGAGTTTGATTCCCTCTGAGGCTCTGCTGTATATAGAGAACTGTAATGAAATTTTCGCCATGAATTGATTTATTGGAAAGCGGGATCGAAAGATCACCTTTGAAACTCGATCAGGGTAAACGCACGTTTTGAGTTCCATAAAATACCACCAAACCCTACTCACACATAACCCTTAAAAAAAAACCTAAAGGGTCGAAAATGCCTATTGTTGTTTTTTGGGGATATGTATCTTGATATCAAAGCTATTTAGGGAAAAGTATGAAGATAGAAAAATTAAAGCGTATATATTTTCCTATAAAACCTACCTATATATTTTCCTGTACCAGTGGCGGAGTTATGATATTAATTTTGGTTATTTTTAAAGACTTTAATTTTTTAATTTCTGATTGAAATAAAAACAAATTTTTCAAAAATATTTAGTTCATTAAGTGACTATGCCAAACAAAATTTATATATGTTACGGCCAGGAAATTGATAACCAAATAAAGTCACGGATATTTAAAAATTTCAACATAAATTAGGACCTCTAAAAATGTTATTTTTGCTATGCACGCCATTTTTGGATGCGGCGCCACATCTGGGCTTTTCAACATAGGAAATATTATTTTGTTTATACTGTAGACCAGGAAGAAATATAACAAATGCCAGATTAAAGACCTTGACGTTCTCTACCAGCAATATGTACCTAGTACAGCAAAATTTAAAATAAGGATTCTAATTTAGCATAACTTTCACCGACTCTAAAGGCAGCTCAGTACCAATTACCATGCGTTTAGGACTTTTTAACAAGATTTTCTTTGAAAAGATTAATTATTATTAAAAAGCTCCTAGCGAGTTCAGAATTTTGGACTTTCTGTCCGTCCGCCCGTCCGTATGTGGACAAGATAACTCCCGAACGGTTTCAAATTTTCCAATTCTGTTTTCATTATTTTGTTTATCATCACCCAAGGAAAAGATGTTTACTGATCCGTTTGCTATATTTGTTACAAGTTTATTCTTATTTGACTATATCGCTTCAATTCATCTGTATAGTTTCATTATACTTTCTTTACAAAGGCCTCAAAGCTGGAAAGTAATACTGACCCGGATGATTTTCATTTTTAGGTTCAAATATGGCTGAATAATAACTTACCAGTCCAGGAGTGGACCAAGACATGGACCCCGAAGGGATTCTAAAGCAATTTTTTTGCAACTGTTCGTCAGGCGTTTGCAAAAAAGCATGCTCGTGGCGAAAAATTCGTCTAAATTGTAGCCTAGCTTGTAGAATTGTAGACAGTTAAAGATTCTGACGCATGAATATACAGAAATATCTAATCAGGTACCTAATTAAAAACTTATGCTATGCTAAGTATTCATTTGCCTAAACGGGACTTATTTTAGTTTAACTACCTCAAAATAAGTTACCCTACCGCACCGACTACAATATATTATCGTTTTAATGTACATATTTAAAAATGGATGACATAAAAAAATTAGTACTTACGCCACTGTTATGATTTTTTATTTCATGAAAATAGGCACGAGATGAATGTTTTTACCTAAATATTTTTGAGAAATTTCTCTAGATTTCATAAAAAAATAAAAAATTTGATTTATTTTTTAAAATGCCAAAATTAACATTATAACTTCGCCACTGGGACAGCACCATACCTATATACGCTTTCATTCGTCTATCTTCACATTCTTTTGCAAATAGCGTTGTTTTCAAGATATTGACAAAAAACTAAAAAAAAGTCCGATTTTCATCCCTTTCAAGGATTGTTTGGAGGTGACAGACACGGCTGTTCACTTATGGGGTTTGGTGGTATTTTAAGGACTCCAAAATCAACTTATTTACCAAATTTCAGCTTGTCACTAATTTGTTCACGGTTAGACTGGGTCGACCCTGACGCTTTATGGTGTTATCGGGGTTGAAAACTAATAGAAAGTTTCCACAATTTTTAACATAAAAAGGGGGATGTATGACAGATTCCCACATCAAATTTAAAAACAATTCATTTCTCCACAAAATGGTATTTACCTCGAGCTAAAGTGCAACTATCAGTGTTCGAAGCATTGTGTTGTGAATTTTCAATCGTTTTTAATAAATTTACAATATTAACGGTCATTTTCGGAGATCCATTTTTTGGTATATTAATCAGCAGAATATCTACTCAGTTATTTTTTGATTGACAGAAATTTTATATGAAGGTTTTTATGGGAAAACGGAAAAGATTGACTGGACTAGTATACAATATATTGTAAATCGCAGTAATTTTTATAAAGAACTAAGAAATAACGAAAATATACCAGCGCACGCCTATGACTGCTCACGTCCCCAGCATGTATTTCCGAAATCGGTACCATCCCCATACATTGGATGCTGCACACTTTTAATTTCTCACTTCAAATACCTTATGTTTGGTGGAAAATATTTGCTATCCGCTACGGCGCTACTTCTATGTAAAAATAATTATACTCTTTCGTAGGCCGGGTGGTTTATTACTCCTAATTCTGGGACGTACTATAAATAAATTTGAATGTTGTATGAAATGTAGCAAAAAAAATTGTGAACATTCTGACGGAAAGGCCAACCTTAATTACATACCTTTGTGCAAATTAGGCACATTAAGTCTGAAGAACAAAAATACTGTTTACTTTTAATAAAAATTGTTGTTAATTTGAGGGTTCAAAATTGTGCTAACCAACGATAAATTTCGAATAATTTCAATGCTACTTTGTTTTGAGGTATAACAATTTTATCGTTGGACGGAATTGTCTCACATTTGTGTCCCATGTAATAATTGCCTAGGACGCAAATGAAGCGAGCGAAAGGTTTCCGACACATAATCACAGTTAAAAGATAAGAAAATTTCCTTGCATTTTTAGCACCTCCCATGAATGCATTTGTCTCACAAGTTTCTCTGTCTATATAAAAGTTCGGTAATTTGCCGTAATGTGACGCTAAGATACAGAGTTAAATATTGGCAAAACAGTGCTTCCGTTCTCCCCATAAAATTACAAAAACTGACTGTTTTTTTAATGATCTTTTTCAATATACTAATAAATAAAGAGGTAATGTATGCCTCTCTAACAGTAAAATTTTCATTTTTTGCTTTTTTAAGAAGAAATTGATCTTTAAAAATCACTAAAATGTCGCAACTTTAACGCCGTATATTTTGTTTTTTTCGCTTGTTTTTAAAAAAATGGCATTAGAGAAGCACGGTGGCATTCTTGCTGAATCGATATCAATCAACACATCAGTAAAATACCTTTGTCATACTTTAAATTTATAGGGACAACGTAGAGATGTTTAGGCAGTTAATATACGGAGTCCTGATGCCTCTTAAATACAAAATTGGTTAGCTCAGACACCCCGTATAAATGCATCTCGTTCTGTACTTATTTCGCGAATTTTAAATTGTGTTAATAGTACATGCGTTGAAAGTCACTAATTTAAAACATCTCAATACAGGTATTATTCGCTCTACTGCAGTATTCACGTCGACCCTCACTGTCACCGAACGACATTCTAACTTTGGCTAGACCGCCCGGTTTTCAAAGGGGACATCAGCACGACAGCTCCGAGTTCCTGGGTTACCTTTTGGATACTCTCCACGAGCAAGAAAAATCAATGTGCGCTGCTCGGATTGACGATGATGATCCTGCGGGTGAGTACAATTTAAAAATCCGACTATATGGATACTTGGTTGTAGGCAGTTAAATTTAATTTTAAATGCCGTTTTTGCTTTCGCAATTTTCAAAATTGCCGTCCCTGATAGCCGGTTACCTTCAAATTGCTTCCATTCCTGTTCGGTTCATCAGTTTCCTTCCTGTACTATCTAAATTCGTTTAGCATTCTACGATTTATATAATAATCCAGTACAAATTTACATTGGCTGAAGCATTGATCGAGAGAGTAGCCATTTTTTTTCAAGTTTTTAGGACAACTGCTGGAAGTAAGAATCCAGATTCGCGGATATGAGAACGCATGGAAGCCACGTGATCAAAAACCGCCATTGTTTTTCACTTTCACAGGCGTCTTATCTATCAGGAACAGATGTGTTCTTCTCTAAAAAACAATATCCATGAGTAACAACTACAGCTTCAGAATTGAATGATCATTTATTAAATTTCAAACGCCTTTCTTAATTGTTCTAGGGTCAAATTCGGAGAGTCCAACCATCGTGCAGCGTTCATTCGGAGGTCGCGCGGTGACTATATCAAGATGTAAAACGTGTGATACACAAAGTGCGCGCGCCGACAGCTTCCGGGAACTGCAGCTGTCCTTCCCAAACAGCCTAGGCAATCACTCCGTTCAGACTTTGCTCGATTACTACCTACAGCCGGAAAAATTGTGCGGCGATAATCAATACCATTGCGATTACTGTCGTGGCTTAACGGACGGCGAGCGGGTGACGCGCGTCGAGCAACTTCCCGCGCGATTAGTTCTAACCTTGAAACATTTTCATTACGATCCTCTATCGCAACGGCGCACGAAGCTATTGCAGCATGTCACGCTCGACTCACATGTGCATATAGAAAACACGGCGTACGAGTTATACGCCGCCGTCGTCCATGTTGGTTCAAATTTGGATTCGGGACACTATTACACGTACGCGCGCGGCAGTGAGGATTGGTACAAGTTTAATGATTGTATAGTTACCCCCGCCACGGCGGAGGAACTGTGCACAGTTAGACCTCCAGAAACGCCTTACATTTTGTTCTATAGCCGATTAGACTGTTCCGATCCCGAACCGTTACCCCGATCCTCGTTGTCACAGAGTCTGGAAAGTTCTTTGAAATTAGAATTGGAATTAGAAGTAGACAGAAGGAAGCGCCCCATTAAAACGTACGACGTTCGTTACAGACGAAATGATGAGCCACCTCCACCGGGTTGCGGGGGAAGTTCTTTTATAGATTCTAGCAGTAATAGATATGTTTGCTAACTGTATATAACGAGTATAGTTTGTAGTTCCTAATACTGTCAGATGTATAATATTTCATATTTATTGATCATTAATGAATTTGTTTGTTCAAACTTATATATAAATTAAAGGTTACTTTGTACTGAGCATTTTCATTTACTATTTTGTGTTTTCCTATTGAGCACAAGAGGGAGTTCATAGTTCTTCACCTAATGCTTTATGTATTCCTGTATATGTTGAAACAATATACGATTGATGAATACGCAGCCTATTTGCGCTTAGTCGGTTTTTTATTATAGTATTTATTTTCTTGATCTTTCCGTGTCTGAAATCTTAGTTCATACAACTGCCTAATTTTCATTGTAAACGGGAAGGAATCCTGGAGGCCATTTTCTTACGACGTTACTTCAATTATTGTAGTGTAAAGTTGGTGAAAATACTTTAAATTTGCCCATTACGAGTTGAAAAAATCCAAAAGTTGCGTATACACTCTGTATAGGTAGTGCTTAGTTTTACGCATACTGTCGTTAGTGGCCTGCTTGCTACTTCACTCTGATAAACGTTACCAACCAAACAGGCAACAGCTGTAAATTTTACTGCTTTAAAGTTATAGGTGCATGTTTTTGATTCTTGTTTATTTATTTAAGTCATTTAAAAACAAACTTATCTGTGCTCTTCACTTTTGGTGCGTTGCCTAAAAATGGATAACAACCCTTTCCTTGCCCTTTGGCAACTTTACGGTTTTAGCATCAACATCAACTTTGCAACATTGTGTATATATTTAGGTGCCTAATGCAAATTAAAAGAGAAATGAGGTCAGAACTAAATTTAACCATTTCCATTACATAATTGGTTAGATTTCCCGTAAAAAAATGAGCAAAAACTACCATGGGGCACCGTATGGCCCACCCCCGGCCGCTCCACCAAGCTACTCGCAATCTGTCGGTGGAGTACCGCCAACAAGTCCGTTTATACCGCAACATGCATGTAAGTAAATTAAAAACCTGGTTATATTCTCATTCAGGCGGTTGTAGTTGTACATAGGGGTCCGGAGATATTGACCACGATTGTTCCATTGGGGCCGGAACCGACCCATATGATATGCCTTCATTGCCATGCTGAAATTGATTCGTCCACGAGATCGGAACCGGGAATGCTCGCTTACATTCTTGGAGCACTCATGTGTCTAGTGTAAGTGTTTGTGTTGCTGGGTGTCATGATTATACGCGGTTTTTAGGTGCCCTTGCGGATGCTGTTTCATTCCCTGTTGCATTAGTAAGTGCATGGACGTTCATCATTATTGTCCAAATTGTAAAGCATATCTGGGCCGATACAAGCGATAATTATTTTTGTATTGGAAATAGCCGAATGACGATAAGATAACGATTTTTCTTTTTAAATTACTAATACTCAGTGACGGTATCTAGCAGAAGTTGGGGGTTGGCATCTCATTCCTTGCTCTATTAATCTTAATGATCAGCAAAGAAAGATCTATCATTTGGTGTGGTAGGGTTTATATTCAAATTTAAAGAGTGTACATAAATTAACGTTGGCATATCTGATGTAAAAAAATTAGGTCCTTATATAGCTCCTTGTGGAATCCTATAAGCAGCTTTGTGTTCTTTGATTTTGTTAAGCCTCCCGTGCATCACGTCTGTTAATATTTACTGTAGCTGTAATAAATATTGTGCCGATTTAATATGTGCCATCCATAAATAAATATACTGGGACATTCAATAATGGATTCATTCTGAATAAATTAAGTGCTACTGACACAGTTTTCTATCATTATTTTTATTGTTTATACCAGTGCAATTAAAGGAGACTGTGGTATACTAAGTGTGTACTAAAAGCTTTGCTAGAATCCATTGGTGACTTGCCCTTTTAATTGAATTAATGCTTCCGATTAAAGATGACTGTTAAAAATAAGTAATACACATTGTATAACTTGTGTAGAAAAAAATTGATAGCATTTATCATGTACATAACTATTTCGATGTATTTACTGCAAAATGTTTATTTATTATGTTTAATATAAAGTTTAATATACAACAGAAATATAGCTTTTAATATAACTTTAAGAGACAAAAGTGGTGAAAATTGCAGATAATCAATTTTCTGCATTGCCATTCTTCTGCCATTTCGACAACCTACGTATTGAAAAGAGTTGGAGAAGGACAGCACTTCCCCAATCTACTTCATGATAGCAATGCCTTTGAATATGTACTTTTAAATATATCGGTGATGCCTCAATAAAACTCGATATGTAATCAAAATAAGACATTAGTCTAAAGTGACACTTTTGAGTGATGTTTAGTTAAGGGTTCAGATGGTTACAAATCGCAATCCGATAGATCTATATTATTAAGATATTAAGTTAACTACACGCATATTTGGAACTCTCCAGTTCATATTAATCTTTTTTTACTCTGGAGAAAAAAATGATTCATCGTAAAGGACACTTTAGTTAAACGCATCCTGGTAAAGTAGAAACTTTCAGCGTTAACTTCAGATAGATACGAGTACCAACATACTGGAAGAAAAGTATCCCATTGTAATTTGCATTTTACCATTTCACCTTTCATGTAAAGGTTCTCTTAGTCCTTATTTTTACTGTGACAACGTAATTTTGCATCTCAATTTTAGAATCGAATAGGCACAAAAAAAATGGACGCGAATTATATTCAAATCAAAGACATGCGACCTGGTTTGAAAAATATTAATGTTGTGTTTATAGTGTTGGAGGTTGGACACCCCACCTTAACTAAAGAAAACCGCGAAGTTCGAACTTTCAAAGTGGCCGATCAAAGTGCTTGCATAAATGCGAGTGTTTGGGACGAGGCGGGCCAGTTATTAGGGCCCGGTGATATTGTTCGTTTAACAAAGGGCTACGTGGCCGTTTGGCGCAATTGTCTCACATTGTATACCTCCAAAATTGGTGACTTACAAAAAGTTGGTGAATTTTGTATGGTGTTCAATGAACAATTAAATATGAGTGAGCCAAATCAAATATTAGGTATGCCGTCGACAGTTCCCCTCACAAACAATGTACTACCATTAAACAACGGTACCAACAACGGAGCGGGACGTATAGGTACACCCACGGTACCATTGGCACCGCCCATTCCACCACCCGTATCCGTAACCGTACATAATAATACAGCGGTGTCAGCAACCAAAACAACAGCAAACGTAAATCGTGTAGGAACAAACAATCAAGATAGCCAAAAACGATCAAGAGGAAACAGAGGAGGTCAACATCGAACCAAAACGCAGAAGCAGCTTAGTTGTTTTAAAAAATAATAAAACTATACACATTGTCATATTCCATTAGTATCATTTCGTATTGTGTAATTTAAGACCAGGCTGACAAGTACTGCTCACTTATTATTTCAAAGATGGGTAATCGCCAAATTAATCATCTATAAGCCTCTGGTGCTTCATTCATCAACATCTATTAGGTGGAGGCGCTGTGGAATACCCAACCACAGAGCTAGGGAGGGATCCATCTTCTGACGATTACAATAATAAATCATGATCATCTTTCTGCTTAGTTTTGTCTTTTTACAGTTCCATTCTGGTCAATTGATGATTATATCCTGGCTCTGTGGTTACAGAATACAGACAGAAGTTAAGGTAAGTTAGAGGTAGACAATTGCTCTCCTGCATGTTTATGCTTAATAAAAGGTATTTGGATGCACTTGCACCCTAGACAGTACTCGAAAGGATATGGAAGTTCCTTCATTTTTTCAGGATCTTGTAAATGCATTCAATAGAACGTTCCTGCGCCTTTCCAGAACTGTCTAGACCGTTTCAACTGAAAGGTTTTTGAACGCGTTCGCCAGCTTTCTGGATCTTTCCAAAGCTAGACGAACGTATAAAATAAAGAAACACAGCAGACGCTGGAAAAAATTTCAAAACTGGGTGGGCGATTAAATATAGAGGGGTACAATATAAGACGCTATCTGGAAGAGACCAGCGAGCGATTTCTAGAGTTTTCGAATATTTTGAGGCCGTTTTCAAAATTTGAAAGTCGTCTTTAGTTAGCGAAGTCTAGAAAAAGCTATACAATGCTTCTAAATGCCTGATTAGTCGCTGAGAGCTTTCCCGTCCGCTCTAAGATCGTGTACAGTGTAGATGAGGGTTACACAGACGATGAGACGGTACACCACCTGAGGCGATCTATGTTGGGGGTACCGATATTCTAGCCGGACATTGCTGCTATTAGAGCCGCGTCCCCTTTCAGCATCTTTTTAAGTTCATCTCTGGTGTGGGATGACTTGAGTGACGTTGAGGGGTCGAAGGACTCTAGTCAGGAAGGTAGTACAAAGGGTCCGAGGTTGAGGCTTGCGTAGACCCTGTCCACCAGTCTATCGCAACCCAGAAGCAAAGTTACTCTTTGCTTAAAGTCCCATTCCGGCCTTACGAATTGATTTGGATTCTACGCACCAAAATTAATAAGAAAAAGTGTTTTCCCGAGAAATTTTGGTGCAGTCAATTTTTGGTACAAAAGGAAGGTTATACTGCCTTTTTTTGAGGCCCGACAAAAAAATTGTCTCAGATCGACCCGGAAAAAAAATTTTCTTATAGAATGTGGCCTGTAGAATCCATAATTTCAAACAGTTCCAAGATTGGGCTACTATAGTTCAAAAGTTACAGCCCTTTGAATTTTCTTTCGAAATTGGTTTCTAGTCTATAACTTTTGATTGAGAAGTCTGATCGAAAAAGTACGAATTGTTTTGGATTCTACGCACCAAAATTAATAAGAAAAAGTGTTTTCCCGAGAAATTTTGGTGCAGTCGATTTTTGGTAAAAAAGGAAGGTAATACACTGCCTTTTTTAGAGGCCCGACAAAAAAATTGTCTCAGATCGACCCGGAAAAAAAATTTTCTTATAGAATGTGGCCTGTAGAATCCATAATTTCAAACAGTTCCAAGATTGGGCTACTAGTTCAAAAGGAAGGTTATACACTGCCTTTTTTTGAGGCTTGGTTATCTTACATTTAGTTACAGAGTAGATACAAAACGGTCATTTTGATGCCATTCTTTTTCATTGCTTTCCACTCCACTGCGGCATATAATTTTACTCACACCACACCAGAGACTTAGTTGCACCACACGAGTTCAAGTGAATTGCTGAATGGTGTTTGTTCTTGCAAATGGTGACAATCAAGGTCTAGATAGTTGATGATTTTGCAGTGGCCGAATACTTGAGACCTGAGCATTATTCGTACTCATTTTCAAGATTGGCCGACTAGATCAAAAGTTATGGGCAAAAAACCGATTTACAAGAATCTTTTTCAAATTTGATGTAAACGGCCCAATCTGAAAGTTTTGACCGTTTTAGATTCTTTAGGCCAAAATCTAAGGACAAAGTTCTTTTCCGGTCCCAATTGCTTATAAATTCGGTTGAAAAAAATAAACTGATCGGGAAGTGAGCCTCTATCGAATGTAAAATGACCAAAATGTTAATAAATGATTTGACCGGTAGGTACCTACATCAAAAGTTATGGGCGAAAAACTAATTTCCGATCTTGAAAATTCTGGACGCCCATTTTTCTTTGCTCTTGTGGACTACTATAACTAACCAGGCACTTATGAAAAAGATTCGATTTCCTACCGATGCAAGTCTTTTTCTATTGGTTTTAGAGGCAAAAGGGCTACTTTTTCGAAATCCGCGTTTTTTGTAGATATACTAAATGCGTACCAGGAATAACCAATTTAGTTTCTTTGCTTCGCTATATCAACTAATGACACTAACAGGATAAAATAAACCGGATTGCCGATAGCATAATATTTACATTAATAAATGCCTAATAAGTATAAAGACTAAAATCACCTTCACCGGTGATTGGATGCGTTTCTATCTCTATGTAATCCAAATCCATATGTCCACCTGATTTTTGCATGCAAAAGGTTGATATTGCTCTACTAACATGTTACTCAAAGTGATAGTGATTTTGTTGCCTTTAATACATGCAGCAAAAAGTGTGCGAATTCTTGGCGTATTTCCGTATCCTGCTTACAGCCATTATCAACTGGGAGACAAAATATTAAAGGAATTGGCAAGAAGGGGTCATAATGTTACTGTTATCTCACCCTACGCCGAGGATAAACCAGTGAACAATTTTCAGCAGATACTTTTAACAAATACCATTGCTGAAGCTAGGGGTAAGTTGCGATGAATTGACCTTAACATTAGTCATTACTCATCGTTATTAATTGGTAATGTAGATCAAGTGTCAATCAGACAAAGTAAAACTAATGTATGGTAATATTAAAAATATGTGCATTGATTGGCAAAGATTTGACGTCAAATTCTTCGCATTTTCAATACATGGGTGGGTATACATTTTAAATAGCAATTTATTTGCAATGGTAATTTTCCTCACATTCCACTATACGATATGATTTTTGTAGGTTTGAAAAAGGATTTATTTACCATTCACTCCAAGCTGAGTCCTTTAGAAAAAATATGGACAGTTGACACACTGGGCATTACATTCTCTGAAAAAACGCTAAACGACTCGAAAGTGCAGGCGCTTTTAAAGTCAAATGCTGAATTTGATGCCGTTATCGTTCACCAGTTCGCCACAGAGGCGTATAAAGGATTCTGTTACCACTTTAAAGCTCCTTGTATATCGGTGGTGACTATGTTGGCCCCCAATTGGATAAATCCGCAAATGGGAAATCCAGGACCGCCATCGTATGTGCCAGAATTGTTCGTCGACTTGTCCTCCCCCATGAGCTTTTTGGAAAGATGCTACAACACATTCGCTTTTTTAGCAGTGGCCCTGGTGACTCATCTCTACACGCTCCCTAAGCACAATCAATTGCTGCAGACGTATTTTCCAAACCCCCCAAATATTTACGATGTGTATTACAACTCTTCGTTAATACTTGTCAACTCGCACCTAAGCATAAATTCCCCCGTGCCTTCTTTGCCGAACATAATTGACGTGGCAGGTTATCACGTCAATGAACCAAAGCCTCTTCCCGACGAACTACGAAACTTAATGGATAGGGCGAAGAACGGAATAGTGTACTTTAGTATGGGTTCCAATCTTCAAAGTAAAGATATGCCAGTTGACAAACTAAATATGCTGCTAAGCGCTTTTGCCAAATTAGATCAAACCGTTCTATGGAAATGGGAGGACGAAAATTTAGTAGGAAAATCGGAAAACATCGTCATCAGAAAGTGGTGGCCTCAACAGGACATTTTAGGTAAGCCACGTCGTTTTTGTGCTCGTGTACTAAACGAAAAGTGCTTTAGTGCACCCCAATGTGAAGTTATTTATTACTCACGGCGGTTTACTGAGCACGATCGAGGCAGTATACCATGGCGTACCCATTTTGGGTATACCAGTATTTGGCGATCAGGAAACGAACCTAGCGTCCGTTGTAAAGGGAGGGTACGGATTATCAGTGCATTACAATGAGCTATCCGAGGACGCTCTCAGTTTTGCATTAGAAGAATTGCTGAAGAATCCCACGTAAGTGTATAGAATCGTGATTAATTTTTTATTTAGCTGGCGATAGGTATTCAAGAAACGTGAAACAACGATCGAAAATTATGCACGATCAACCAATGCGACCATTGGATACCGCTATTTATTGGATTGAATATGTAATACGATACCAAGGGGCCGATCATCTCAAATCTGTTGCTCGAAGCTTAAGTTGGTATCAGTACTTTTTATTAGATGTAATACTCGCTTCGATTGTATTAGTTTACTTGCTAATGTATCTCACCAAATGTTTGTTTCATTTTGTAACCAAAAATGTAAATAGTATTAAAGGAAAGCATAAGGTCGCATAAGCAATACTCGCTAACTTACTACCCTTCCATTCAGTGGGTGTAGATAGAAATTCCAATGTCATGTAGGTAACTGATCACATAATACAAATAAGATGAGATACATCATGGACCGACGGACAAAATCTTTCGATATAGTTACTGGCCTACCATGTTGAAGTCGATGCAACGCCAATGCCTCGAATGCTATTATACAAAACGAACCGATCGACAAAGATTGACTATTTTTCATAGCTGCAGAAGCTGCGTCGTGTAGAGATACTCCATTCGGTTTGGACAGTGATGCGCTGATGCGTTTTCCAGAAGCTTTAGATGCTCCTTTTAGAGGAGCTCCTACCGCGAAAGTTTTGTAAAGAATATATTATAGTTTCTGCAGAACCCAGCGAAATCTCTGAAGTAAAGTTTTACATAAATGTGTGGAAATCGAATAAAATTTTGTGGAAAGCCTTCGGAAGGTTTGGTAAGCCTTTGAATGCGTATAGGAGGCTTTATAGAACCTTTCAAGCACTTTCCAAGGACTTCTCATAGACCTTCGAAGAGCCGCGTACGGTGTCACGCCCTCTTCGAGAATCTGTGAGCATAGTACGTCACTAAAAGAGCATATAGTGTGCTTTGGAGAAAGCCTAGAGGTCCAGGTACTCTGGAGAAGGGATTTATAGAAGTTTTTAGAAACGGCAGAAAGCTATTGAAATAGGAAGTGGGATATAATGCTTCGATAGGGCGCGTTTTTTAGGTAGGTAGGTACACTGTACGGTTTCAAGGACTTCTTGAATTCTTTCAATCCTTTCCAGGACTAAACTGCGTAGAATTGAGACATATATACGGTTCTATAAATAGCTTAGAAATGTCTGGAAAAGAACCTAGACGGTTTTGTTAGTACCCACAAAAAAACCTTTCCTATTAATTTAGCTTCATAGATTCCAAAACGTCTCATATTTTGTCGATACGGCCTCTGAATCAAAAGTTATAGGCAGAAAACCAATTTCGAAAAAAAATTCAAAGGGCTGTAACTTTTGAACTAGTAGCTCAATCTTGGAACTGTTTGAAATTATGGATTCTACAGGCCACATTCTATAAGAAAAATTTTTTTTCCGAGTCGATCTGAGACAATTTTTTTGTCGAGCTCAAAAAAAGGCAGTGTATAACCTTCCTTTTTTACCAAAAATCGACTGCACCAAAATTTCTCGGAAAAACACTTTTTCTTATTAATTTTGGTGCGTAGAATCCAAATCAATTCGTACTTTTTCGATCAGACTTCTCAATCAAAAGTTATAGAAGAAACCAATTTCGAAAAGAAAATTCAAAGGGCTGTAACTTTTGAACTAGTAGCCCAATCTTGGAACTGTTTGAAATTATGGATTCTACAGGCCACATTCTATAAGAAAATTTTTTTTCCGGGTCGATCTGAGACAATTTTTTTTCGGGGCTCAAAAAAAGGCAGAGTATAACCTTCCTTTTTTACCAAAAAAGTGATCTAATTTGGTGAAGTCGATTCGTTATAGATTAGGCGGCCATTCCAATAATAAACAGTTGTATACATTGTGTGCAGAAATGGATGCTTGTTCCCAAACGTGTACGATTCTACAAACTATCCAATACAAATGAAACAAATTTTCAACTGATACATTAGCAATATTTATTTTTTTTTATGTGATATACATGTAGACAAGTATTGATATTTAAAACATAAGTTCATTTAAAATATTATCGGAAGATCGAGTCAATCTCTGTGCATGCACATGTGCGATGGCTCGCTTTTTAGAACTCTCTTATTGTTATAATCGACTAGAACTATTGCAAACATTACGGTTAGGCCATCATCGAATCAGGATTAAAATCTTATTGTTATAACATCATATACTATGTATATACCGTGTATCAAACACATGTAAGTAATTTATGAATTTCGCATATAGTGCTTATTAATTATAATAAATATTCGTCGAACTTAACTGAAGAAATAAGTCTGTGACAATATTTTAATACACAAGTGCGATGAAGCGCACAAAAGACCAGTCGACTAAACAACTAAGTTAAGTAGTATAATAATAATATTAGAGATATAGATTATTCGTCTTGATAGCCATTGGCCTTTGCGCAAATAATTTAAGCACCAATTACGACAAAGATAAACGTTGAAACATCACAATAAAATTAGACCATAAACATTCATTCTTAAATCACATAAATCTTTGAGAAACAGTAACATTAAAATTGATAATATTAAGACGTATTTGAAAGTTCGAGACATATTAATAAATAAATATGAAATAGAGTTGAGGAGGTACTTTAATTAACTTATTAAATATATCATTTATAATATTAACCTATGCGAGGACGAGCGTAACAATCCATGTTTTAAAACGCGAGAACGACAAATCAATTGTGGACATTGAAATAAACAGGGGGGGATGTCCGCACGAAAGAACTGTGATCACATAAAATATATTTAAGTTATTTTTAAAATTTACTGTCTTTGGCTACTGGGCCTGAGGATCGCACTGCAGTAATCGTACAATTGATGGGTCACTCTTGGCACCTTCTATAAATTCTTCTAGGCTAAGTTTACCGTCTTTATTCCTATCCATTTGTCGAAATATCTTATCTGTTCGCTTTTCAGGTGTACTTTCATCCTCCGGCATTTTCATGACGGAACCTACCATCTTGTAAATTGCCTGCAAATGATCACACACATGTGGATTAGTACTTTGAATTCACTATATAGCTACCATTATGTTTTTATAAATAACGTTAAAGATTTCAATGGAGGGGGTTCCAATATATAGTCTGTAAAAAACAAATCGCTACATGGAGGAATGAAACCTAATTTCATCTTTCTCTGAAAAACAAAGGACTAATGATACACGTTCTGGGCAGATTTGCCCATTCTAAACAAAAAACTGAACTTTTCTGCGGAAATGTGCAAGGGATTGGATTCATAACGTTTTCAAAGTTCACAACCCTTAACGAGTTTAAAATCATCAAGCTCTTTCGACACATAAAGCATTAGATTTTGCCAGATTGATTGATTGATGTAGACACAACACAAACAAAATGAGATTGGACAGTCCTGCGTCCAATTTGTTGCTAACAAAAAACTCAACAACAAACATATGGATCCGTCCCCACTAGACCTTTGCAGAACTAATCTTGAGAGTATGTATCTGATGATAACAAACGGAAATGCATCTTTCTAAACCCGAGAAGAAGTATTGGGGTTTACTTGTATTTCAATAGATATGGTCAGGGGCGCCGATAAGGGCGATTAGTGGTGCCCGGCCCTAGGCGACCTTGAAAGAGCACCTTTTAGTGACCTTCAACAGTAAATAGAGATCAAAACTAATAAACAAATTTTGTATTTCTTTGGTTCTATTTTTCATTTTCACTTTAACACTTTCCCTTATTAATAACTATTGGTGTGAGTGGAGACAGATGGCGCAAGCGTAGGGTAAGATTCTTGATCGTGACGCCATGTAGAAAAGAACGTGTAAAAAGGTATGCTACGATCATTGTAGTGTTATAGTAATTAAATAAACCCACAAACATGTCCATTTGTTCCCACAAGGCGACAACATAACTATTAAAATAAATTTATGGCGTCCCATTTGGCCACATAAAACCTTTCGAGGGGAAGGGACACCTAAAAGCCGCCACGAGGTAGCAGTTACTCTCTGTAAGTGCACGTTACTGATAAACTCTATTTGCCAAACATCTTCGCTGATGGCACATCATAGGCTACGCTTGCTTTCAGGGACATGCTTCGACGTTCTTCTATCAGAAATCCATTTCATGCATGAAGTAAGCTATTGCCCTTTGTTCTCACAATAATAATGCCATACGTCATTCTATTTTAACTTCTGTGACCCTTTATTTTTTTATGAAAATTAGGCAAGTGTTCGAAGGGATCTCAATATGAATATCTGTGAAAAGTCCTTACTAACCTGCAAAAAAAGTCTAAAGAATCTCAGAGGAGTCTCTAAACAATCTGATAAACCTTAAGAGTCTCCCATTAAGTCCTAAAGTACCAAAGAACAAATTGCAGGAGGTGTATAAAGAATAAATAAAATTTTGTAAAGAATAGCAGAGTTCTTTTTTTATAGTTGTAATAAAAAAGTCCTTTAAAAATCACTGAAGATCGTAGTGTAATTATTTTTATATTTAAATGACCTGGCAGAGGGACTCACTATGCACTTACAAAATTTCATGCCGGACCAAAATTTAGGCAAAAAAACAGCGAGTATACGCGTGATGTTGGAGTGCCGTTCAAAAAAACAAGTTGTAAATAAGCATATGCATGACTAAAGCGCATTTTTGGTAATACAAATCTGTATTTTATTAGCGAAGTCTACAATTATCGATCTCACGAGTAATTTAACTCAAAATAGACTAGAGCCTGCACATCTACACTATAGCAGAAAGCTTTTAGTGAATATTTGAAGTCTCTAGCTATTGTAGTTGCCGAGATCTCAGCCGGACAGCCAGCCATAACGAATATAATAGCGTATTTTTAAAAAAATGCGCTAAAAAAGAATAATTTAAAAACACATGAGATGATAAAAAATTCAAAAGAAATGATGGGAGACATGAAAGCTTTCACGGACGCTGATTGGGCCAAAAATTTGGGTAATCGACGATCAACCAATGGTTACAGTTTCATTTCTCAAAATGAAAGAATCTCATGGAGTTCGAAGAATCAGACAATCATAGCCCTATCAACTATTGAGGCTGAGTACATGTCAGTTTCAACCACTTGCAAAGAAATATTGTTAATTTATAAATAAAAATATAATTGTTACAATTAGTACCACTGGAAACTTGTTTTGTAAGAAAAATGGTTCAAAAAATTAAATAAAATGCTAATCTATCTTAAATATGCACAAAAACCCCAAAAATGCAAAATATGCACGATTTTCTTTGGGCCAATGTGATTCATTTTTGTTAGTTCGTGTAAATTATTGCTTTATTTTGAGCTGCATACAATATTTACCTAATGCATAAAAGCATTAAATCCGATCTGTAGTAATTACAATTCAATAATATTGTAAAATAGGTACGTGCGTACTAAATATCCATGGCATGGGATTTTTTTTAATGAAGCTAATAAAATACTGATGTAATAAGTAGATACTTCAAACGCAAAAAAACGATAAAAAAAAAGAAGTCATTCATGAAACAATAAAAGTATGATCTTCCAGTAACAAGAGATTCTTGTTTCTTAATATGCGTGTAAATGAAAAAACAATATTGATACAAACCGTAACAATTTCCAGCATTTCTTGTCTTGAAATGTATCCGTTTCCATCGAGGTCGTACATAGAAAAGGCCCATTTAAGTTTCTGCTCCAATTTCCCTCTCGAAGTAACCGAAAGGGCGCACAAAAATTCTCGAAAGTCAATAGTTCCATCACCGTTCGCGTCAAAAGTACGAAAAACGTGCTCGGCGAATTTACTCGCGTCACCGTACGGAAAAAAATTACCATAAATTTTTTTAAATTCGTCTACAGATAAATGGCCGCTCGGACAGTCCTTTAGAAACCCCTTGTACCACTCTTGTATCTCCGCATCTGTAAAACTAATTGAGAACTTGCGAACCGAATTATCGGCCTCACCTGAAAATTCGGTGTTCTGTTTGAGGTCCTCGAGTACCTCCGGTTTTAATTTGCTGTTCTGCTTCCCCATGGTTTTACTAGTATTCCTGCCTATCCCTAGACACACAAAGAGGGGTTAAAATAGCCATTCGCACAACGCACGCACACGGAAGAACAACAAAATGATAGAGTACGAATATCATTTAATAATCATAATATTTAGTGATAAAAAAAACTAACTGTAATCAATTGTGTGGAATATGACTAATTAATGCGGCTTTTCTTGTTACCTTCACTAAAATACTAAAATGCACAAGTTTCCATCATTTTTTGGTCATTGTGCATCAAGGTTTATAATGGAATCTTGCACGTCCAGAGAGCATATTTCCTAGTATAATCTAAAATACCACAGATATATTTTACATTATGTGCAAGTAGAAAAATACTAATCAATAAAGTAGATAACATCTTTGATGGAGTGACCATTGCATATATAAACGGAAATCATGCCTTACTTATTACATATACGAGTAAATGATATTTGAAACGCAAATACATAATGTGCGTTATAGATACAGATATGTATAAGAGGATGAAAGCCAGAGTTAGAAGTTGTTTCTAAACTTGATATACAAGCGCGGTGCGCCTCATCGTAAGATACTAGTTCGGTAGATGAATATATAAAAGGACGACCTACATAATAAAAAATACAGTTACAAGAAAACACGTTTCTCTTACATCTGCCCCAAGATTGTGCAGGCGAACTATCAATTTTGGTTAATTACACATACAACTTAAAGGTAGTAGTGCATAATCGCTTAACAAAATATAGACCCACGTGTTTGCAGTAGCATTAAACACCTAATGCGACGACACCACATGAGCATTATAGCAAATTTCATATCACCAGTGAGCTATGCTAATGATTGTTGTACATTTCACATCATTTAATCAAACTTTACACTAAAAATCATTTATATAATCTCCTTAAGTGTTAAACAAAAAAGGAAAGAAAAGTTCGTACTTGATTCGAATACCATTTTTGGTTACATTACATTAAAATTCTTATACTTCTAATACAGGATAGCGACGTTGGACTTTAACATATTATGTATTTACCGTTCGTAAATTGGTACATATTTAAGGTGCTAACATTTTGGATAGTTCTTCGTCCTGTAAGCATCCTTTCAAGAATTCCTCCTGCGTCAGTTGGCCGTCGTTGTTCTCGTCCATTTTCGCGAAAATATTCTTCGCCCTCTCCTCTGCGGTATCCGCGGGCCGATTGGACGAGCATGCGCCCAACATATCATAGATAGCCTAAAGGAAAAAATATTACATTTATATTGGGAACAACATTGTAAAATTGTCCATGTCCGCAAAATTCATATTATTAATAAAGTGCACACTATGCGCAATTTAAGTGCACTGAAGATTCCTAACTAAATCTATAAAATCCGAGCGTGAAGTAATCTATAATGAGCGCACAAAGAAGTGCCACAAGGGGTTAACCCCTAAATTTGAGTGTCATTTTTTCCGTAAGTTCGAAATGGAAAGAGGCAGAAAGATGCCGCCGCGACCAGGTATGGATAAGTACGCGGTGCAAGCGGCCGCAGGGGGGGGAACCGCGTCGAGGGGTCTCAAAAATCTTCTTCTACGAGCTTCGCTGAAGATAAAGCGAGCGCTGGCGAACATTTTTTGATACTAGCATTACTAGCTGCAGCATGACAATGAAGGAAAAAAGGAGGAAAGAAAAAACTAGCTTGTGAACCAATTTCAAACGATTTCTTTATTCTCCATCACGTCATGACATGAACGAGAAAAAGATGGTAATAATTGAAAATTGGTTCACAAACTAGTGACGTAGAGCTCACCTTTCGTGAATTCAACTGTCTGATCACAGAGTTTTTCGAATTACAGGGGGTTCAGATTATTCATACACAAATTCGTGGCTACAATTATGCGTATTCTCTTTCATTAATTGCATGATGCTATGTAAACATACTTAAAGATGACGTCATAATACACCACTGACGTGCGCGCAAACTCAGGAAAATCCGACTATATCAATATGAAAAATAAACTAATTAGACAGCCTAAAGAAAAATTGGAACAATTTAAAGCAGGCTTTTATTATTGTTGAAAACTATCACAAAATTCTTGAACCGATACCATGATTTTCGTGTGTTTTTGTAAGAGGTGATCAAAAATGAGTGGCTGTCGAGTCGCCTTTGGCAGTTCAAGTTAAGTACGATTTCCCATTGAAACAAAAATTCTAAAAGTGCGACAGAACTCATTTTTGATTGTACAGTATGTACCTAACGTCGCTTCAATAGCGTGAATTTTGCAAATATTGGAAATCACAATTTTTTAGACGTGTGATTTTCTGAACCTATTAACTTTGAGAAAAAGATTTCTTGTGTGAAAAACAGGTTATTGCTACAGCACCTGCAAATGTTATACAATAGTATGCCGTTTTGACCAAACAGTAGTCGCAAAAAACTTACCTGAACAATTTTGGTCATTTCTTGAATATCAATGACCCCGTTACCATCCACGTCGTACATTCTGAACGCCCATTTTAATTTCTCCTCTGGAGTTCCGCTTGATGTCACATCAATTGCTAGCAGAAACTCCTGAAACACAAAAAATGTGCTCAACTAGTGCAATGCAAATGCAAAATCGACTTGTTGCCTCATTTTAACGACCAAACATATCCCAATCTATTTTTAAATGTCAAGAAAACGGTACTCACACGCTTTTGACATTTAAAATTCGAGCAGTTACCCAATTCGTTTCAATAACATCCCTCCTTAAACGCAACTTCCAGTTGGCATTTCCTTTATTGATATTTTCATTTGAATAGCTTCTATTCATATACCGCTGTCAATTTATTTTCCGGTTAGATTACTAATAAACAGTAGAAGCCCGCTATCTATTTCCCTATTATACCCATAATGTTATAAATAATCACCATTTGCAGTACTAAAGCAATTAGAAAATAAAATTAATTCCATAATCGATCACACTATATCAAAAGGCGAGTATTACGCTGGTTGAACAAAAGAAGCTCTTCACGCTTTGTTACCCTTATATACAACACACCCTTTATTTTTAGTCATATTATGAATCCGTTTACATTTCCCTTTTACGATCCAGAATATTAATTCCTTTCAAATTTATATTAATCTGGGTAGTACAGGGTTTTGACTAAAATTCAAATTTCAGTGACGCAAACATTTTGAGATGAAATTTAATAGGCATGAAATCAAAGCATCCCACTACTACAGCAGACGGTATTTAAATTCTAACTGTATATTTGCTTAAAAGGGACTGTCCGCAGGGTACTCTGTGCTCTGTCTGTTTAATAGTTGCACTGACATCTCTAGCATTAGCTCCATCGCAAAATTCCCTTACCTAATAGAAGTTTCTTACGGACGCATCCGTTGTGGTGTGTCGTCAGTTTAATAACTTCTCAGTTTAATAACTTCTCGTGATCTCACTAATGTCAATACTATCATTCGGAAGGCGTGATTGTCGATTAGCGTGTAACAAAGAACTTTTTCCTTAGCGTGCGCACCCTTTATTTACATTAGTACAATTGCAGTGTAAATACCATTGCGTCATACATTCATTTTTAATATGAAACGGTAGACATTCCGACCTCCCCTAGACACCAACGTTGAAATGATATTAATGGAAAGGTGTAACAGAAATGGAGACACCCCAATTGACCTTGTAGATAAAACGTTCTAAAGTAAAATTATATTCATCCACACTATAAGTGAACATTTCTTGATAGTATTATATATTTTGCTGTAAAGTTTTTAGCACATTTTAAGAATTAAAAGAAAATGTGCTATTGTTTGCGTTTTGTTTTGTCCGTCCGTCCGTCCGTCCGTCTGGACCCACTTCACCCATACTTTTAGGTAACGGTTCGCGTGAAACAGCCTGTATATCACTATATAACATCACTTAAGAACCTTTATTTGAAATCGCTTGAAATCTAATGGAATAAATACTACACCAAAACAAATATTGTCCCAAACATCCATCCAAGCTTAGGCATTACGTTAGATAGTGATTACGGTAACCCCCAACGGATAACGCAAGAACGTCCCTCGTTAATTAATAAATTACTTTCCAGACCTTGATATTAAGCTGTGTTTATGTTTATCTTGTCCTCGTTGAATAGACATTAATTGGAAAACACAGCTGGAAAATGTGATTTATACGCACAAACGATTAAATTCGCAATAATGTTACGGTAACAGCAGGATACGAAAGCACCTTGCTATAAAAGTTATAAATGATCTGTTGACAATAAATTAATCGTCATAAAGAATACAATCACAATGTTAACAAGTATAAACGTCAGCATAAATTTAAAAAATCATTATTTTTATGATCTATTGGTATAAATTGCTTTATTATGCCAGTGCCCATGTAATGCATTAAATTTTGCTTTGAACGGGTGTATTATCGACTTTAGATGCTGCTATTACTATGGTTTTGTAGTGAAATTCTCTTATACGTACCGCTTAAACAAAAACCAAATTAAAAAGCTGTATATAAGGAACAAGTACCACTAACGAGGCTAGCTACAATGGTAAATTTTTAATTCGGAACATACAATCGGGTGCAGGAAGTTGGCTACACGTATGAAGCACAAAAGAGGCGACCAGGCTAAATCCTTAGTGCTTCGTTAGTGCTTCATTGTGCTTCATACTCGAACCCAGCCACACCTACGGTTTTTGAGATACGGGACCTCAAAGTTAGTACCTGGAAGTTGGCTACAACTTTTTTCTTTTTGAAGCACAAATGAGGCGACCAGGCAATATCCTTAGTGCTTAGTTAGTGCTTCATACTCGAACCCAGCCACACCTACGTACGGTTTCTGAGATACGGGACCTCAAAGTTAGCACCTGGAAGTTGGCTACAACTTTTTTCTTTTTGAAGCATAAATGAGGCGACCAGCCTAAATCCTTAGTGCTTCGTTAGGCTTCATTATGCTTCATACTCGAACCCAGCCGCACCTACGGTTTTTGCGATACGGGACCTCGAAGTTAGTATTTTTCCTCATCCCGGTGGTCATCTACACGTGAGTCTGGGTTTTTCTGACTGTTTTGTTCTTGGAATCTGCCGCGCCGAGAGTGGTTGTTCCTTTTGAAACTCTTCAACAAATGTGAATCATAAGCAAAATAAATCCTCAACAGCTTAATAAACAACACGTTTACTAGTGCAGCGGAGAGAGCCGCGAAATCGTTCAAAAAATTTTTTCGGAGTAGAAAGAATTGGGACCCACACCATTTTGTTCAGAAATGTTTGAACCTTCAGAATCTCGCTTTACGACATTTTCCCGTGGTCCTGACAAAAGTTATAGGCCGCTAAAGTTGAAATTTACTCATTTTCGCGCGCGCGACTAGACCACCGAAAGTATTTATTTTCTCAGCAACTAAGCGATATACATCAATAATTCCTTTTGTAAAATGAAAGTACATTTATAGCAGAATCTAAAGCATTCAATTTACCTACCTTGTTATGCACAGTTTTTAGAAAAATGACCGTCAACTTCCAAAATTCGTGTAGCAGATGAAAAGTGCGCACTTTGAACTCTCATAACTTTTTATTTCACGATATCGATTTCCAATATTTATAGCTCATTCGATGCTCCAAAGCATTGTGATTATTTTATTTTCTATAACATTACCGTGAATTTTTCATAATAAAAAAGTTACGGTCATTTAAGTAAAAACCTACCGACCTCGCCGAGTCGGTAATCGCGAGTGAGACGGAGAGGGAAGGATAGTCAGCAGCGTTCGCTAAACAAGGAGCGATGCTTAAGAGATTTTACTTTACTAAGAAATTTCTCTCCGAATACCAAAACTAGCTATTTAGGCCGTTTAGTTTACAAATGCATTCCGCCGAGTTGCATTGTAAAATCTCAAACAATTCATTAACTCCATGTATCTCAGTTCTTTGGTGAAATATATAGGTACAAATAGGTACCTTTCCCTGTAAATTTTGGGGGTTACTCCACATTAGGTATCTCTTGTGCTGTGCTGTATATTGCAAGATCAGCAGTAACAACGGTATGATTTTGTCCCAAAGATTCAGGCTTGTTTTTTGATTTCACTAGACGATTCATTCATTCATTCATTCATTTTTATTTAATTCCTTCGACAAATAACATTTGTATGGAACAAGTCAATATAACATTAATTAAACAAACGAACAGTTAAACAAACAAACAATTAAATATTGGAAGATATAAAAAATTCTTGTATGTTGTAGAAACACCCATTGACTAGATAATCGTACAATTTCTTTTTAAATTTTTTCCATGTAAGGCAAGTTCGATGGTTAGGATGGTATTGTAGCTCGCTGCTGGAGAATTCAAAAACGGCATAGGTATATTATATTGAATGGTAGATACCGGAACTTACTTAGGAGGATTATCAGCAGGTACTTAGGCTGTTAAAGTCAGTTATCTGGTCGTTATCTAGTGATAGGTAAACGAGGAATTTGGATTTCTTCTGTCGATGTATCTCGCTTTTGAAAAAAGACTGTGCGTTGAATTTTTTTCGTCTGTTTCCACAGAATATAGCCTACTTATTCTCATTCTGTGACGGTTTCCTCGTTGATGTCGAAGTTATTAATGGTCGCTGTGATAAAATTATCATTTTTTATTTGACAAATTTTTGTGAAATGTAGGTAGACACCCTTAGCAGAACATGTAATATTGACGTTTACTGTACTTGTTATGCCACTGTCGGAGAACATTTTCTGACCCGAAAGACCAATTTGCAAATGAGTCAGAGTGTAACTTTTGTTTGAAAAATGACCTTAAGAAAAACTGTTCAATAATTTTGTTCCGTAAGTATGTACCTAGACAACAAACTTCGTGGAATTTTGTCAATTTTCGTTGTCCGGCCAAGAATTGCAGTGGAATTATTTTTTTCGAATTTTCAAAAACTAATTTCAGATTCAAAAACCACCAGATACCAAATTTCGTCGAAATCAACATTTTTTCGCACCCCTATTGAGGGGTGTGTCCTTTTGCGGTAGGAATTTTGAAAAATTATTTGCAAAACCGGAAAGGGCATACAGCAAAACCTATTCAAAGACTTACCACCAGTCTCTGTAACTGTTGCTGAGAAAAAAAGAAACTTTACCACTTTTTTGAGGGTGGCTCCTAAACGAATACATGGATTTTTTTTTTGGTGTTTGGATCCATCGTTCCTTGAAATGGGGGTTGAAATATATTGTGTGATCAAAACTCTCTAAACCTTCCCCATATAGTTTTTATTCGTTGAAGTTTTTAAAAATAAAAGCGACTATAGCTTCGGCGTACTGCCATCATCAGGCGATGTGAAATTTAACAGGAAAACGGTAAGTTACAAACGTTGAAGACGAATAAGACGAACATGTTGTTTTTTAATTATTAACTGGCCGAAGCCAAGTGAAAAAACCTGAAGGGTGGTTAAACCGGAAAGGTTGTCCTAAGTTTCAAAACGAATTATTATCAAGCCTTGTTAAGTTAAGACAACCAACCGGAGGGTTGAATTATTACATTAAAAGTTGAAAGTTGAATTTAACACATTTCAAAAGAACCGGGGGGAAAAAATAAACTCATAAAAGTTTTGAACCTATTGAGATGACGACATATTTAAATTATTTAAGTTAAGTTTAAATTCGAGATCATGCAGACGGCATGTCTAGAAATGATTGACCACCAGGTTTACCTATCACTAGATAACGACCAGATAACTGACTTTAACAGCCTAAGTACCTGCTGATAATCCTCCTAAGTAAGTTCCGGTATCTACCATTCAATATAATATACCTATGCCGTTTTTGAATTCTCCACCAGCGAGCTACAATACCATCCTAACCATCGTCTAGTGAAATAAAAAAACAAGCCTGAATCTTTGGGACAAAATCATACCGTTGTTACTGCTGATCTTGCAATATACAGCACAGCACAAGAGATACCTGATGTGGAGTAACCCCCAAAATTTACAGGGAAAGGTACCTATTTGTACCTATATATTTCACCAAAGAACTGAGATACATGGAGTTAATGAATTGTTTGAGATTTTACAATGCAACTTGGCGGAATGCATTTGTAAACTAAACGGCCTAAATAGCTAGTTTTGGTATTCGGAGAGAAATTTCTTAGTAAAGTAAAATCTCTTAAGCATCGCTCCTTGTTTAGCGAACGCTGCTGACTATCCTTCCCTCTCCGTCTCACTCGCGATTACCGACTCGGCGAGGTCGGTAGGTTTTTACTTAAATGACCGTAACTTTTTTATTATGAAAAATTCACGGTAATGTTATAGAAAATAAAATAATCACAATGCTTTGGAGCATCGAATGAGCTATAAATATTGGAAATCGATATCGTGAAATAAAAAGTTATGAGAGTTCAAAGTGCGCACTTTTCATCTGCTACACGAATTTTGGAAGTTGACGGTCATTTTTCTAAAAACTGTCCATAACAAGGTAGGTAAATTGAATGCTTTAGATTCTGCTATAAATGTACTTTCATTTTACAAAAGGAATTATTGATGTATATCGCTTAGTTGCTGAGAAAATAAATACTTTCGGTGGTCTAGTCGCGCGCGCGAAAATGAGTAAAGTTCAACTTTAGCGGCCTATAACTTTTGTCAGGACCACGGGAAAATGTCGTAAAGCGAGATTCTGAAGGTTCAAACATTTCTGAACAAAATGGTGTGGGTCCCAATTCTTTCTACTCCGAAAAAAAAAAACTACCTCAAATAAGCGAGTTAGCGCCGGCTCTCCGCTGCACTATACAGTTTCAGTCAGTTTATCTCTAAAAACTGCACATGTTTAAGTACTGAAGTGAAGTGAATTTGTGAGAACGTGCTACGTGTAATAAAAACAGTTAAAGGAGATTTCGATATAATTAGGTAAGTACTTAATAAAGTAAGGTTAGCAACAGTTTAGTAATTCAAGGCAGAAAGAACATAGAACATTACTTGATAATTTATTTTTATTAAAAGGCTGGTTTTACGCTTGAGATGTAGTTTCGGGTGTCCGTGTGTTTCTAAGGGTTCTCTATGAAAAAATTAGTCTCGAAATTAGTCATCTCAATAGCGATTAAACTTCTACGTCCAATTCTAGATATCATACTATGTAGTACGCCAGTGAGTACTCTATCGCGCACAGGGTTAAAAGAAGAACCAAGAAAGAACGTTATTTGCAGGCTATTCCTAATAAATGGTAGCCCATCTACATCATTGTAGATTGGCATTGAATAATAAATTCAGAATTATTATGGTAACGAAGCACTAAAGATTTAGCGGGGTCGCCTCATTTGTGCTTCAAAAAGAAAAAAAGTTGTAGCCAACTACCAGATACTAACTTTGAGGTCCCGTATCTCAAAAACCGTAGGTGTCGCTGGGTTCGAGTATGAAGCACAATGAAGCACTAACGAAGCACTAAGGATTTAGGCTGGTCGCCTCATTTGTGCTTCAAAAAGAAAAAAGTTGTAGCCAACTACCAGATATTAACTTTGAGGTCCCGTATCTCAAAAACCGTAGGTGTGGCTGGGTTCGAGTATGAAGCACAATCAAGCACTAACGAAGCACTAAGGATTTAGGCTGGTCGCCTCATTTGTGCTTCAAAAAGAAAAAAGTTCTAGCCAACTTCCAGATATTAACTTTGAGGTCTCGTATCTCAAAAACCGTAGGTGTGGCTGGGTTCGAGTATGAAGCACAATCAAGCACTAACGAAGCACTAAGGATTTAGGCTGGTCGCCACATTTGTGCTTCAAAAAGAAAAAAAGTTGTAGCCAACTACCAGATACTAACTTTGAGGTCCCGTATCTCAAAAACCGTAGGTGTCGCTGGGTCCGAGTATGAAGCACAATGAAGCACTAACGAAGCACTAAGGATTTAGCGGGGTCGCCTCATTTGTGCTTCAAAAAGAAAAAAAGTTGTAGCCAACTACCAGATACTAACTTTGAGGTCCCGTATCTCAAAAACCGTAGGTGTGGCTGGGTTCGAGTATGAAGCACAATCAAGCACTAACGAAGCACTAAGGATTTAGGCTGGTCGCCTCATTTGTGCTTCAAAAAGAAAAAAGTTCTAGCCAACTTCCAGATATTAACTTTGAGGTCTCGTATCTCAAAAACCGTAGGTGTGGCTGGGTTCGAGTATGAAGCACAATCAAGCACTAACGAAGCACTAAGGATTTAGGCTGGTCGCCTCATTTGTGCTTCAAAAAGAAAAAAAGTTGTAGCCAACTACCAGATACTAACTTTGAGGTCCCGTATCTCAAAAACCGTAGGTGTGGCTGGGTTCGAGTATGAAGCACAATCAAGCACTAACGAAGCACTAAGGATTTAGGCTGGTCGCCTCATTTGTGCTTCAAAAAGAAAAAAGTTGTAGCCAACTACCAGATACTAACTTTGAGGTCCCGTATCTCAAAAACCGTAGGTGTGGCTGGGTTCGAGTATGAAGCACAATCAAGCACTAACGAAGCACTAAGGATTTAGGCTGGTCGCCTCATTTGTGCTTCAAAAAGAAAAAAGTTGTAGCCAACTACCAGATACTAACTTTGAGGTCCCGTATCTCAAAAACCGTAGGTGTGGCTGGGTTCGAGTATGAAGCACAATGAAGCACTAACGAAGCACTAAGGATTTAGCCTGGTCGCCTCATTTGTGCTTCATACGTGTAGCCAACTTCCTGGACCTCATACAATCCAATGTTCAATTCGCCAATGCATCGATATGCCTGACAGTTATGCAACCCACCTTACACAAATTTGACAAAAGTGTAAAGAAAAGAAGATATTTCAGATACGTATTCGCCCCATTTGTTTAGCAGATTCCACGTATTATCTGTGAAACTATCTTAACAGTCTTAAAGTGGTTTGATAGTGTTTTTCAGGTACTGGAATGTTACTCATTTGCTGTAAATTGCGAAATTCAATATGGACATGTATGAAATTTCAAATTCTTTAGGTAATTTAAGAACAGTGATGTAGTAAATGGATTTTCTTCTATGTAAGCAAAAATATTTAACTTCATTTCTACAATTAAAACATGGAAAGTTCTTTTTCTGGTGGAATGTTCATTAACAATTCAACCATCAACATTTTTTTAATGCTGCTGCGAGTTGTGCCAATTGGCGGAATTTGCTTGTCAGGATATTTAGCAGAAAATGAGTATGATTATTGAAATACACCTGCGGCACTTCCATTTTTTCTTCTTAATATAATATAATTATTAGAAAGTGAACATAAAACCTTCCCCATACACTTGGAATAATCTTTAATTGTAATGCCAATTACAATTACAATTAAAGATTATTCCAAGTGTATTCCAATCTCTGTTGAACTCGAAATGGGGTTGTATGATAATTATTAGAAAGTGAACACAAAACTTTCCCCATACACTTGGAATAATCTTTAATTTCACAATGCCAATTACAATTACAATTAAAGATTATTCCAAGTGTATGGGGAAGGTTTTGTGTTCACTTTCTAATAATTATCATACAACCCCATTTCGAGCTCAACAGAGATTGGACACCAAAATTAATATAATTAATAATCTTAATGTAATGTGCGAGCAAATCACGTGACTTCATTATGCGCAACTACAAATCATTACCAACGTTAATGCGCTAACTTCTTTGTATTTTGTATATGTTCGTTCTAAAATGATATACTTTGCCTTAATTTGGACTCCTTATACTAAAAGTGATATTTCTAGGTTAGAAGGTGTCCAGCGTAAGTTTTCAAAGTTTTTGCTTTATAAAGTTGAAGGTAGGTACACATCCTGAGAGGGGATACCCCTATTCGTTACTGTTATCCAAATTTGACATCTGTTCCTTGAAGAAAAGGAAGGTTAGGAGTAGTGTTATTTTTCTCTATAACTTAGTTCATAATAAGGTTGACTCTTTGCTACTTCTAAGTTTGTTAAACTTTCCTGTTCCTACATATACGTCGCGTGGCCCAATTATCTTTTATTGTGCTATGCGTATACTAATATATTATGATACTCACCAATTCATACGATGTGTACACATTTTAACAGTGTGTAATACATGCGATATTTACCATTTAGATCCGAGAGAAATAATAAATTCACTTTACAGTCAATTTTTATTGTTTCACTCCAGACCTATTAATAATCATAATTGTTTATAATGCATTGTTTCATTTACAATGCAAGAATTAGCAATTACAAACATGTGCTGTGACTTAAATTCGGACAGTTTCTTATTCGATGACAATTTTTTTTACATTTAAAACAACGAATTGATTCGTCAGATTTGCGCTGGTATTTGCGAGGCTTTTTATCATCGCGTTTGTTCGGATGAGACTTGGTGTGCATAAGTTTAACATTGTCTTTAGACATTCATGTGGAAGCAAATACTAGCGCATATTTTCATTTAAAAAACAGTCTCTGTGGTGGGGGGAAGACGGGCAAGGTTGACTTTGGCCGTTGCCGCCGATTTTACAAATGTTGTGCATCGCAGAGATCTTCTCGCTAGCATTTCCTACTTCTTCCTGGATCAAGAAAATTGCTGATGAGGTCTATTCAGTCAGGTTTTTATTTTGAGAAAGTTGTACCATTTGATCTTTCCTTAAATAGAGAAGAATCTCTCATCTGAGCGCCGTGGGAGTACGTTTACTTATTCAGTGTACATATGTTCACATAAAATTAAAATAAATGTAACTTGTACTATGTAAACATAAAATAAACAACGTAAGCATATATGTCCACTATAAATGAAATATAATATATACCTTGCATTAAGATAGTTTATTTCAAAAAACTGAAACAAGAGCCAGATTTCTCGTTTTTCGAGCGCCCTGTGTGTGGCACAGTTTTCGGACCTAACAACATATGTCCGAGCATATGTCTACAACCATAAAACGATTTTAGTTTCATTCAGGCAGTTAAAATTTGATATGAAGAACCATAATGTCTCTTCCATAGACATGGACGTTTAATGGGTATACTAAAAGCACGACCTCTCTGGTAATGCATGTTTAGAATATGAATAATTTAGGAATAAAAATACTTGAGATGACGGAGCTCTTAACGTAATAAATATTGTGTAATATAAATGGTAATGATAGATAAATTGATGTTTTAATTCAATATAAATGTTTATTTTTCTTACATTTTCTGTTCACATTCGCTCGAATTATACTGAAAGAATTTTTATTTTACGCCTCCAAAAGTGTATTTAAATAACTGTTACCCCTAACATCAATCTCACGTCATAATATCCACAAATTTTGATATACCTACATCATAAAATTCAAAATTTTACCAATAAAACAAATGTCAACTAGAGAAGAATAAACTAATGAATCAACAAAATTTAAAAATAATAAAAAAAAGGAACGCAATTTTTACACACACAAAAATCAGTATTACACCTACCTTAAAGTCGATGTAGCCATTTTTGTCCATATCGAAGGTTCTGAATACATGGTCGCAGAATTCTTCCGCATTGCCAGATGGGAAGAACATCTTATACATATCTACGAATTTGGCTGGTGTCAACCGACCATTGGGACAGTCTTGCTGCAAAAGTTATAGTATTAGATTGCAGAAGTACACAAGTCGAGCTTTTCTATAGAATATGAATTTATGCATACATCGATGCTAATTATGAGGTCTTAATTTGCATAAACAACTGAAAAACCATCTTTCAAACGTGATATAATAATTTTTTTTGTATAGGTGAGGAAATACATGTTATTTACATCGACAGATCTCACAATTCCACAATAGAATGGTACATTTTTTCTAAGCATTCTATCGCTGTCTGCCCTTACTCTTCTTTGCACTTTACAAGCATTTCATAGTTCGTGTCCAACGTGTTTTTTAGGTAATACTTAATGGTCACTTGCCAATTTGCAGTTATTTTCATTTCTTTGTTGAAATATGAGGGCTTATGCGGTCCTCGACAGTTTGGGCACTTCACACGGAGCAACTCCTTGTGATGGTATTCCGCAGAAACATCTTTGTTCATGCTTACAATTGATCGAAGAATGGCCAAGTTTTCGGCAATTAAAACACCTTCACCGGTTAGGTATATAATTGTACTTTCAGTGGGTCAAACAGTACCTGGTGCGTCATTTCACTTTCGTACAAGTGTTAGAAATATACAACACCATGACACCAGAGAGGACGATGTTGACAAAAACAGAAGAATATACCGTAGCGTAGCCATGGTAGTTCAAGTTATTTTAAATTTTCTATGAGAAACTTCAGAGACAGGCTTATGATCTGCACATTGCCTTTAGTGGACAAATGTTCAATTAATGTCGACTATATAATTATATAAACTACGTGCGCGAATTACGTAAATAAGATCGTAGTTAAATGAATATGTTACAATACCTCACCATATCCTGCATAAATGTGACAAGATGAAGTAGCATAAAGCCGCAGCGCTTGTAAATTAAGTAACTGTTGAAAGGATCTCTTGAATATTTCCGTGCGACGCTGCTGAATCGTAATCAAGCCCGTGCCTTAATGGAGGGTCGGGGTAATAATTTTGTGGCAAATACAGAAGCGTGCAATCTACGACGGTTGCTCAATTGAGCAATTTGGTTTCGAGCAAGCTTTGCGTAATATGCTCACCTCCTCTCAGGCCGCGGAGAAATTTGTCTTGTCAAAATGCCTTGTAGTTAACGGAAGGGCATCGCAATAATTAAATTTGGAAAGCAGGAGAGAGCCATAGAAGGCTTTTAATAAGGACGGTTGCGAAATACGCGCATCTGATATCTTAAAATCATTATCCCTTTCATAACAGTCATAAGGGAGGGGGTTAGCCTCAGATGCATTATTGCACGAGGTAAATGTTAAATTGTCTACGCCATGCGATAATAGTGCGTGACCACGTCTATATGATTTGAATATTTTGTCGATTTTTTCGCATTTTCGAGTCTTTCACCTTACCCTTAAATTTAAGTCACAGTGAATTTCAATGGAAATAAATGAGTTCACATTGGAGGTTATCTATTATAGGCAACATGAAATATTTACATCTGCGGAATATTGCAAAGTGGCGTGTGATGCAAAAACGCCGTGATAGGCTTAGGGGCGAATCTGTTACACAAGCAAAATTCCTTTAAAGTTTGTTCAAAATGAAAAGCTATTTTCAGAAGTGCGATTTGCCTCAGTTGTGAACAAGATTTGTGCAAACGAAAAGATAAACACGACGAAGTGAAGTTTCCTTGGCTGGCGAACGACTATCGTAGATCGGATTTTCAACAGGAATTAACGCGTTAGGGCAGTTTCTTGTTAATTTTCACGTATCTCGATTTACCAGAAGGGTGATTTGGGACGTTTCGAATACTTCTTATAGAAATGAATTATAATTAATATTACAGATATTTATATAGTGTCTCACTATTATCTTTCACAACATCTCCAAGGTTTACGAGCAAATCACCTCTGCAAAAATGGGGAGAAGAAATGTGCCGCAGGCGAAAAACCGGCATGAATATTCTGCACTTTCCACGATTACTTGGACGTAGCATCGGTAGATACTTTTTTGCGCAACGAGCGCCGCCCTCGCTTACTTTTTATTTGTCTTCTATGGCTACCTTTCATTGCTTTGTTTGAAAAGGTTTTATAACAAAAACCTAAAACTAACAGAAAAAGTGCATTAAGTATAGTTTTATTACTCGAGATATTGAATAAAACATTACCTTCTAATAAAAGTCTCTACACACGCTCTCGAAATAATTATATGGCCATTCGCCAGACATAAAAATGTGTTTTCCCATAAGAAAATCGATATCTTAGTATAAGTACCTACTTGGGTAATCCTAGGGGTAATCGATACCACCCAAAATTATGTAGACAATGCAGTGCACTCACCTTAAACCCCTTATACCATTCCTTAATCGTACTTTCATCATATCGGGTGTGCGATTTGAGGAAGTCCATGTCCTCTTTGGACAACTTGTCTTTGCTGCCGAAGCATCCCATCTTGCCTCGCGCAGCCCTTCACCTGTAACCAAAAGAGAACGATTATTGGCGGATTTTCGTCTATGCGAATTGGTACGAAATAAAAGTGTAGCGATCGACCGATGAGACGTACGTAAAATAAAGATATTGTGCGATCAGTATCGAGCTCAAAGGACAATTTTTGGGTTGGATTCAAGAAGTCACTTTCAGGGTATTGATTAAATGCAAATACTAAGTTACCAATAAACCGCAATAATTCAGACGAAGTTGATGGTAATTTTACTTACTAGACATCAATGCTTTATAATTTTTCTTTTCAAAAATTCACAATGTAACATTTTCAACAATTTTATGTTTGTTGTTTCTATATGAGACAGTTATTTCACATGCATTTATTCATTTCATTATAAAGGTCCTACAAATTTAGGTACTTTTGCATTTTTAATATGCAAGAAATAAAATTTCTTTATGAAACTACAGTAAACAGAAATAAATTGATGTTTAGCAATGTATCAAGTTCAAATTAGAGTATAGTTCGAGGTATAGTCTTATAATTTATGTCGTATTTATGTTTTAAAATGCTAATAACCACTAACATGTTTCTTATGACAAGTTTGTTTCGTAAATGCAATAAAATTAAGTACCTACCTATTAATTGAAATGTTATGCTACAGTAGAATTCTTCAAAGGATTTAATTCAACAAGCATAAAATACGATCGTATTCAATGTGAAAATTAGATGATCAATAAGGATTTATATTCATTTAGCATTTTACTGATATGTTTCACGAATTACCCATTTAAAATCATGTAATTTAAAAGTTTGCTACATATTTTTTTAGTTAAGTACTCCAGTATACAGTGATATTTCTTAATAAGTAGACATAGGGATTTATGTGTATTGTTTTTCTCGATGTCTACTTTCAAAAGGCAAAATCTCTTCTGAAGGACGCCTAATTTTAGGCATCCAAAAGAACTTTTTAAAACAAATAAACATCTGGTTGGTTTAACAGAAAGTAAATCTCTTACGCTCCTGAAACTGTTACCGGTACTATACCAATTGACAATATCAACTTTTTCTTCAGTTAAATACATCGCACACGAACGCAAATAAAAATACGGAAGTCAATATTGAAATTAATTAGCATGTAAATTGTAAATGTTGCAGCCATCGAGTTCAAAATTTCAAAGTAGGTAATTGAAAACCTATTGATTGTGGTGCAAATTTTCCTAATTTTTCCGAGCAAATGTCGTATTTTCATTACAGGGCCAAATTTCGAAGTTATTAACCACCAAATTTCAATGTACTTGGGCATCGTTGCCCGGTGCCCTATTGTTGGCCAGCATGACCGAAAATGAAATTCTGCCTACACAGGGAATTTATGGATGTGACGAAAATGTCACCTTAACGGTGTAAATATTAACCCCACCACGCGCTTGTCATTCCTTACGGTTTTAGGGTGGGTACTTTAAGTTACGTAAATAACTATGTAACGCAGATCAAAACAAAAATTCAGCATTTGAAAACATTTCATTCATTTAACGGCGGGAACTCGCTAGACAGCAATTACCCTTTGTACAATAATCTTAGGATCGAGTTGAAAGGTTTGTGTAATAATCTTACAAAGAGAAAATAGAGTAACATCAAACTGTTTTAGTCTTTTTCGCTGTGGATAATTGCTGGTTTCGGTTGTATAAAGGCAAAACGACATTTCGTTGCAGAATCAACAGTAATAAAGCTGTTTCAATAAGCAAGTTGGAAACTTTGTTTGCGTTGGGAACTAAAAACTAGCATTAAACCAAAAGTCTTCGCATGCACAATTTATGGTGTGCCTTATTAGAGCGAGATTTCTGACTTGAATTATTGAATTGAATCGAATAATTTTAAGGGTATTCGTTCCTTTTTGGTTTTAATTCACGACTTTACACAAAGGAAAAAAATAAGGCTGTTTACTGCTTTATACAACGCTCTCTTTGGCCGAGTAGTTTCGAGTAAAGGCAGAGGTTCCGTGACTACAATCACCTACTGCTCTCTTTCTTTTTTAACTTGAGAGGATTTCGTACAATTTTGTTTATTTTCAAATAAAATCACTTTGCAACAATCTTTTCGTCTTGAAAAATATAAACCAAAATATAATAACACGCAAATATGCTCTTCCCCATTGAGCAGTACATGAAACTGGATAGAAAAATCCGATACAACTGAATACCCAACGATCCTCAACATCGTTTTTAGATTGTGCCTTTTTGGCCCGATAGTCTACGCAGATGAAAAATAGCGACCTTTCTTACCAATTTCTCAAGGCGATCGGACGTTTCTAAACAATGTTATATCGTGCACACGAACACACAGACGGACAGACAGATGGAAAGAATTTTAGAATTGAGATCCAGAGCACCATACGTTGGTGGCTTGACGCCATTTGTTCTCGGTGAATGAGATGTTTAAATGAGTTGGAACTGAACTGAAATACAATTCGGTTTGCTTATATAGCAAACAGCATCTTTCTATAATGTTCTCAAGCCAGAATCCAAAACAATTCGTACTTTTTCGATCAGACTTCTCAGTCAAAAGTTATGGACTAGAAACCAATTTCGAAAAAAAATTCAAAGGGCTGTAACTTTTGAACTAGTAGCCCAATCTTGGAACTGTTTGAAGTTATGGATTCTACAGGCAACATTCAATAAGAAAATTTTTTTTCCGGGTCGATCTGAGGCAATTTTTTTCGGGCCTCAAAAAAAGGCAGTGTATAACCTTCCTTTTTTTACCAAAAAAATCGACTGCACCAAAATTTCTCGGGAAAACACTTTTTTTCTTATTAATTTTGGTGCGTAGAATCCAAAACAATTCGTACTTTTTCCATCGGACTTCTCAATCAAAAGTTATAGACTAGAAACCAATTTCGAAAGAAAATTCAAAGGGCTGTAACTTTTAAACTAGTAGCCCAATCTCGGAACTGTTTAAAATTATGGATTCTACAGGCCACATTCTATAAGAAAATTTTTTTTCCGGGTCGATCTGAGACAATTTTTTTTGGGGCTCAAAAAAGGCAGTGTATAACCTTCCTTTTTTACCAAAAATCGACTGCACCAAACTTTCTCGGGAAAACACTTTTTCTTATTAATTTTGGTGCGTAGAAAAGGACTCAAGAACGCTTCAGAACATTCTAGAACAAGCACGTCATACTTCTCGGAAAGATTGCGTCACACCCGCCTTCGTTATTTATCGCCGATGACTCATCTTTCATTGAGGCTCGATGTCTATCGGGATTTCTGGAAAATTCGCTACACTACCCCCTCTTAAAACTGTTGCGTCTCACAACACTGACGATGGTTGTAGCTTCATGGCGGTACTTGCACAACGACCCCCTCGTGCTTCTTTCATTCTTCAAGAAACATAATCCACCGTCTTACGAATCAAGTGCGTTGTTGCTCTGGTGTTAGATTAAAGACCAATATTTCCACCCCGGTACCCTGGAATACCACCTCTTCATTTTTTTTCTGAAATAAAGACAAAGGAATGAATGCTGTCTTATTATGGGAAATAAAATGTTAAACAACTTTCATATAGAAAAATTTTGTATACAGTCGATATTTACCGAGACATTGGTGTTTTCTTCCTTTCTACTTTTCCGTAGGTCTCATTAGAATCGTTCCAGCACCTTAACCAGGGTTTTCGTTACTCCTACGGGCCACCCCGATGTACTACTATCGTGCATCGATTGTAGTACTTCAGATTTTCTGCGTTTCGGTATCACTATCTGCACGGTTGGGGGTCGTGCCATCGTAATTTTCTACAACTCTCTTTAAATAAGCAGCTTCTAACCGTAACGAGTTCCACTGAGTTTTCTCCGCTTCTATTTTGGCTGTCATGGCCTGTTGATCGGATTTCGTTTCAGATTGACCCGTTTCGTATTTAGCTTCCATTGCCTGTTTGACTACCTTTCATCTCATCTTGACCGGCTTTCATTTCTTGCATTATTGCAGAAATTTCTCCATTTTTTCTTACGTAGATCTGGTCACCACTGGCATAAACTAACACTAAAATTGTTCACTAAACACAACCCCACACCTGACACCAGTCTAATGTAAATTTAATTACGTAGTTTTATTTACTTACAAATTAACTAACAATAAACAATAACAGTGTTAAAATGTATTAATTTATAACAGTAATTATTATACATCACTTACAAATTATAACATAACCATAACACACGCGCATCGAAGTTGGATCTGAAGTGAAACACAATTCGCTTTACTTATAAGTTATATAGCAAACAAGATTATTTTTTCTCGTCATACTTCTCGGAAAGATTGCGTCACATCCACCTTCGTTATTTTCACATTTAATAAAACCGAAGGTTGCCGTACAATTCCACCCGATTTGGGGAACTCTGTATGGCGCCCTCATATATACAGTGTGTCCCCGGATGGACCGAACAAGAGGGAAAAAATTTTTAATTTACAATGATACAATGGATACAATGATAGTCTGATTTAATCAAAAACATGCAACTTAGAAAAATTTCCGCTGTAGATTTTGCGTTTTTTGTAATTTTCTCAGCTGCTAAAAGGGATATCTAGATTTTTATTTCAGAATAGGTGGTTTTGAAGCAAGCAAATTTTTTATAAAGAATGACATTTTTGCGATAAATTAAAATTAATTTTTTCCCTCTTGTTCAGTCCATCCGGGGACACACTGTATTTACGCCAAGGTTCAAATTCAAAATCATAAACTTTTGTAATAATCTGATATAATTTTCACGAATTATTTCAGATAAAATTAAGTTAAGGCCCGAAGTAAGGCTTTTTAAGCGGTTACATGAAGGGTAGATATTATAAAAAAAATGTTATTATTTAAAAGAAGCTTTTTACTGATTTTATCGCGCAGCTTTTGAACAATCTAAATACGAGGTGTTGCTATAGAATCCTGATAATTAAGCTTGCTTCATTTAGCTAATTAGCTAAATTTCTAGCAATACATTGCAGATTTAAAGTAAACTTGTAATAACTGCTTAACAATCACCATTTACACCACCTTAGCCCCCGACATGGATCATCATAAAACTATATCTTACCCCCTCCCCCCCCCACCTTGGGTTTATCAACGTTTGCTCGTTGTGCATGCAGAAACTCGGGGCGTAATTGCGCCATTTGGGGTAGGAGTGTACTATCTTTATGATATAGATTTCGGGGGTGGATATTTTATTCATGTGGGTTTTCACCACTGTTATTGCTAAGTGCAGATTAACTGTCATTAAATCAATTGAAAAGAAAAAGAATGAATGAGTTCTTTTAATTCTAGAGTGGATCAAGGTCCAAATATTAAAATGCAGCCACATTTCTGCTTTCACCCACATTATTTCTAATGGCGAACAAAGTGCAACCTGAATAATTAAATTGTGATTTGCATATTGTGGATGATGTCATGGCTCATACACCACATGTTAAAGAAACGATTTTATTTTTTTATATTTGCCTATTTATTCAGTCACCACTCACCACCACCTTCGTTTTCCGTTCCTTACAAAAATTTATGTATGATTCCATGTTATTACCTGCCACCACCAATAATGCGTGACAAATTAGATATGTCATATGTAGAGAAGATCAAAAGTAAGGGTTCTACAAACCCCAATAATTTTGATTCTAGATCTCGCACAAAATGGGATTACTTTTCAATCACCCTTATTCTGACAAACCGATGCCTATAAGCTATGTCTCTATTTGTGTGTGATAAACGCGATTTAGCACACCAGAAGTAGTGGATGAATTGATATCCGGGCTTCGCAAAGAAACTGCATTCACTCTAGATAATATGAGAATTGCGGTCATTTATATTTGAGGCTTAATCTGCTGGAAACAGTCAATTTCGTAATGATCACCCTATCACTTTTCTGAAATTCAACACAAACTCTTTCGTCGCGAAACTCCCCCTTCGAAGTTTTAAGTACATTACATCCGTTTTATTTGCACCAATACGCTTGATGTCAATGTAGTTAGTTTAGGGTTTTTTGGGGTGGCAGGTATAAAATGGGGTTCCTTCGTAATACAACTGAAGTATCGATTGCCTCAGATTCGATTAAGTGGGCGCGGTAGTGCCGTTCTCAGTGTAGAACTTACGTAAGAAAATAATGAAACTGGGGCGGCTTTTTAAGCGGGGCGAAATTTTATTTTGGAACGTTTGCGAGATAATGAAATTTTGTCTTGTCGCTTCGTCGCCCTAAAAGAACGTTGCGTATCTAAATTGACAGAATGAGGCATTTGAATTCTAGATAGTAAAGTTTTTCTCTCGCGATCCAAAAGAAATTTCTAGCGCGCTTTAAGGCACTTATTGCTCGTCGAGTATTTTTTTAAAGTACTTGATGTCTCTCTAACAGGTGGTATCTTTATAAATGATCCAAGTGGGATCGACTATAATTTAATAAGATGTCATGGAAATTTGTCGAATCACTTTGGTCGCCTCCCTGAACGGCATACATATACCACCTAAACTACTAGGAAGTGTCCATTGGGAAATTAAGGGTCATTTCCACTTAAATGGGTAGAAGGATTACTTTATCCCTTTCACTTGACTGCTTGATTATATTCAGTCTCAGAAAAGTGCAAAAAAATCATTTGTAAACTTGGCAACTCTTTTAGTCAATAACTTCAAAATAATATGTGAAAACAATAATTAAAATACAAAGTTACCGTTTACAATATCCGAATAGAACCGAATTTCCCACTGATTTACCTTACAACGTAAAGTAGTAGGCTTTCAATGTTCTGATAGATATTCAGTGATGTTTGTTAAGGAGTAGACTGAGGGATTTACATGTATTGCTTATCCCTCTACTTTTAAATGTCAAAATCTCTTATGAAGTGCACCTAATTTTATGCAACCAAAATATCTTCTTAAAATAAAATAAAGGTCTGGCTTTCAGATTAATAAATTAATTTGAATATGGTTACTTTGGCTTCTGTATTTTTATTTTTGTTCGTGTGCGATGTATTCAACTGATGAAAAAGTTGATATTGCAAATTGAATAATGACAGCCAGATCTCTGTTTTAAGAAGTTATTTTGGATGCATAAAATTGGGCGCTCTTCAGAAGAGATATTGTCATTTAAAAGTAGACATAGGGGAAAATATATCTACATAAATCCCTATGTCTACTTCTTCTACATGTATTCAAACACGTCACACGATTTGGATGTAATCGAGCCGGCTATATTGCTCAAATCTGCCCTGATGAAAACGTCCGAAAGAAGAGCGAGGAATATAAGCGCAACCAAATTAAAGCATTCAACGAAAGAACCACCCAGCAGTGCAACGTGCAATCGTTTCAGCTCTGGTTTTTAAAGAAATCTAATTAATTTCTCTGTGTTTTAAGAGTGTAAGTAACCCCTTACCCCTTTGGACGGAAGAGGCATATTTTATTGCGAGTAGCTGCATTAATTAGTAATCGATTAAATCTAATCAGAAACCCAACTCCAACCCCTTACCCTCAAGAAGTGAATCGTGACTTTATTTTATAGTAATATTTTATAAGGATGTGTTTGTGTTTAAGGGTTGATTACAACTCATTATCCCAGATACCAGTGGAACTCGAATTTATTGTAAGTAGTTGGGGTGGCAACCAATCGTTTCAGTTCCACCTGTTTTAAGGGTGTCTAATTAATATCTCTGCGCTTCGCTGGTATTGTAACCCTTAACCTATTGGGCAGAGGAAAGGCGATTTACTGTAACTAGTTGGGTTGATTACCGCTCGTTTGAGTTTGAGTATAATTAGAGTTTCAAATCTTGTTTCTAAATTATGAATTAATTTTTTGTGCTTTAAAAGTTGATTACAACCCCCTATCTCATCGGCAAGCGAACCGCGATTTTATTGTTAAGTATTTGGGATGTTTGAGTCGCATTAGAAATTGAAACCTTTTTCTAAGCGTGTCTAATGAATTTCTTTGTGTTTAAGGATTATTTACATCCCTTGATTCCCTATACTAGAAGATTGCGATTTTATTGTAAGTAGTGAATACCAATCATTTCAAGTTCCTCAGAAATTGTAACGCAAATTTTATGAGTGTAATAAAATTAATTTCTTTCTCTTTGGATAGGGAAGGGCATCTTATTGTAAGTAGTTGGGTTGATCACCAAGTTTCAGTATAATTAGACGTTCAAGTCTTTTCTGTAAATGATTAATTAGTTTGGGGAAATTCATAATATTCAGTTTTTGGACATAGTGTTAATTCGCGTGACCGTATAAGGGTAAACGTATTAAAAATATTAACGGAAATGGCCTGGTGCATTGAGGTTGTTGTGTATACGCCGGTACGGTATACGTCACGTTGTACAGGGTGGCCCAAATTGTACACAGTCTTATGGAAACACCCTTTATTTTAAGAGATAGGAAAAAATGGACCTAGGTGTCTGGAGCCCAATTTTAAAGAGAAAATCACTGGCGCTGACTGACAGAATTCAGATATCTCTAATCGTTTGGTCGTTAGTCAATTTCCTTGATGCCTCCTAACTTTCTTATTATTAAACACGACCCTAAACTATATTTTTTCATATGGACGATCCTATATATTTTAGAGGTTTTGAAAAAAGCGTTAAATTTCCTAAATTTTGATGTATCACTTATTATATTTATATTAAATATTATTTGCAATATTGCATTTAATATATTAAACTATTTTTATTGTAGGCATCTAGGTTTCCGTGACGAACTAAAGGTGGCAGAATAATATACACCTCCAATTATGCGAATATAATGCCAGTGTAGTTTTAACAGGCCCTATAAAATCGCGTATTAATTATCCGCGCAGAGAAAAATTCAACATGTGAGAAACTTTTTTGTTATTGCTAGAATTGTATCACATACATCGAATTAATTGTCGCCGAAAGACACAAACATTGTTTTCAGAAGGAATGTTTAGGCAATGGTCCTTTGTTTCCTTTTTTTTAGCAGTTTTAATAAATAGCGCGACTTCAAGAATATGCAAATGCGCAAAGGAAAGTATTATTTTTGAAATAATTATTACTAATCGATTTGCCAACCTAAGCTGTCAATTGCTACAAGAACTCCGCATTTTATGTACGTATGGATTTAACAAGTCATGGACCAATAGACAGACTGAATAATTTAATAGAAGCCTTTCGGGATTTCGTTTCTTAATAATTTTGATACTATTTCCGAAGCGCGGCACACACCACCACTTTCTTCTGGATTAGATACCTTTTACAATTTGGAAGACGAGAAAAACGCACAGTACATAAATGTATAGTCCTCTAAATGTAAACTAATATTTTTTTACTTACTTAATATGTCCTTCCCGAGGTCCTTCCCATAAGTACGTTTCCGGTTCTTATTATGTATATCCTTAAATAAGCACTAAAAGTTGATAACCCACTTGGCGGGCAATTGTCTATTATTTGTATCCGACAATGCTTCAAAACATCTCCCAGTGCTGGACCTAATCCAATTAAAACAGTCAGTCGATTTTCTGGATTATTGCAATTAACATCAAAGTCTGCACGTCTAATGATGAATCTCCAACTTGTTCATTAGAATCTTTTGCACACAATTAATTCAATTACATTACTTTCATTCCGACAAGTTCCACATTGAAGTGCAACTAGAGCATTTAAACTTAGACACGTCGAAAGCGCATACGACCGCTTACTCATAGAGTTGTACTGAAAGTAAATAAACATTGCGCATTACGAGCGCTTTGTCTTTGAAAGTAGGCGGCTACCCTAATTAAGAACTTGAACTTCGCAAAATGATGGCTAGTGTTGCCGAACTGTACCAATCATGTAAATTTTGGATTTTGGGATAACTAAAGGAAAAAATCTTCCAAATTTTGACTAATTTCGGTGGGAAAACATCCAAATGTATTACCTCGATGTTTCGTAAGTCATTTTAACGCTTTTAGTGACCAAGAGAAGCAAATTCACCAATGTATTTTCGTATCGATACAAAATCGTTTATTCGTTTGAGATTTTTAAACGGCTTGTAGGTATAAGGGTATCGTGTGCGTGCGGTATACGATTCCTTTTGTAATATGATAGTTTTGATCCATTGTGTATAATTATACTTAGCGAATTTATACGTAAAAATCTTCTACGAGTCTTAAGATTATCCTCTATCTCCGTCTTAGACTAGGAAAATGCGGGAAAATGTATTTACATGGAGTTTTCAAATCAAAGTGTGATACTGAAATTATCAGAAAAGAGAATTTTAAACGGAAATATGGAAGGGGACATGGACGGGTAATTTACATATTCGTACATGGGAGGAAGGAGGTTTGTAATTGATTACAGAATAGTACATTAAAAAAATACTGAAAGAAACATCTGAATTTAGGATAGGAACAAGGATCACCAACCGTTGGAATTAAGTCTAAAATGGAAGACAAGAAGATCAAGAAATGAAAAGACGCAACGACGAAAGGATATACAGTTATGGATAAGAGATAAGGTAGAGCTGTATAGAAGGAGACTATAAAAGAACAAGGAGAAGAAATTGGAGGGAATACAAAGGAGGAGTGGAATAATATAAAGGAGAATATTAAAAGCCATAACGCGAAAAGAAATAACTGAAGGGACAAAGTGTGTACGGAAGAAGAGACAGATTTAAAAAAATGGTGGAGAAAACAAGATGGGGGAAATAGAGGAAGAGGTAAGAGAACGGAAAGAAAAGTACAAAAGGAAATGTAAATAAAAAAGATAGAAAAACAGAAAGAAACTCAAGAATGATTTTAGAAGAAGAAAGTACCTATTCGATGCAATGGTGAGAGGGGTGCTCATGTATATCTCATGTATATCTCCGTTCCGTGGAGATATGGAGGTGGAAGGAATGGGAGGAACTGCAAGAAGTACAAAGAAGATGTTACAAATGGGTATTAGGAATTAACGGAAGGATCCCAAATTGTATGTTAAAGGAACAAACAAAACAGGAAAAGATAAGGATAGCGTCGAGGCGCAGGGCGGTAAGATTCGAGGAAAGGGGCGATAGAAAGAGCGAATTGGTTAGGGAATTAACAACGAAGGAATGTGGAAAGAACAAAGAGGAAAATATTACCAAAGAAATGAATACGGACGTGCTGAGGTCGAAAGGAGAAAAAGGGATCTATCCGATGCATAAATACAATAGAGGGTGAAGATACAGAGTGGACGCGGTAGTAGTAATTATAAAGAGCTATTAAGGGAGTAGCTACCAAAATATTTGTGCGGGAAGGAAGGAAAAATATTAAAATATCAATAGCCAGATTCAGATGCGGTAATGAAGAGAGAGGGAAAGAGAAATGGAGACAACAAAAAGAGAGAAAATGTAGAATATGCGAAGAGGAAGAAGACACATGCTATGGGACTGCACGGAGTTGAAGATGACAGGGAGAAGTAGGAATGAAGGGATGTATGAGGGGGGAGGAGGTGAAAAGTGGATGGTGAGCGTCCAATAAAGATTGATTGATTGAAAAAAAAATTAAAAAGATTCTAAAAGAGTTTTATAAGGTTTTAAGAAAATTCTAAAACTTCCGCAGATTTAAAAAACCTCAAAAGGTCTCAAGGAGCGTTTGGAAATGATACTAAAGAGTTGAGAAAGGCTTTATAAAAACTCGTAAGTACTTTAAATCACAAATTTGAAAAAAAGGTCTTAAAAGATTCCACAAAAATTTGGAAGATTCAAAAAATAGAAGAAGGTTTTAAGAAAACTCAGGATTCCGCAGATTCTATAGAAATTCGAAAAGAAGGTTCTCTAGGCTAACCAAATTTAGAGGTTTCTAATATTCAAAAACTATTATAAACAAGCGTAAGGGGGCTTTAAGAAATTTCTAAGAATTCGCCCAGGTTAAAACATTTCGAAAAGTGTTTAGGTTTCAAGAAAATGGTTCTAAGATGGTTTAAGAATACAGATTCTAAAAAAATTCGAAAAGAAGGTACCAAAAAGGATGCTACAAAAAATGGAGATGATTCTAAAGGATATAAAGAATGCTTTAGGAAAATGCTAAGGATTGTGTAGATTTTAAAAAAACTTAAAAAACATTTTAAAGGAGCTTAACGCTAGGAGCTAAGATTTCGCAATTCTAAAAAAATTCAAAAAGCAAGTTGACGATTCTAAAAAATTTAGAGGGGACCCTAAAAGTTTTGAAGAAGGTTTCATGAAAATTCTATGGATTTGCAACGTTGCGTAACGTATTCGTTGTTACGAAGTCATTTATACAAATGGATATCCAACTTTAGAATTGTGACAATTAAGAATCCTCACTTAATTTTTCCCAAAGTATACAAAAAAAACACTGAGAGAAATTGGCATTACTGTGTCAATGTATTCATTTTCCTTTTTTATTAACATCTTTTCTTCCGTAAACTCTAATTTTTCCATAATATTAAACAACAAAGACCTACATAGAAAATTGGTTACAGATAAGAAGGTTTTCTACCACGGTTACACGTACCAAAAATCTAGGTTTTCTAAATATCCTGTAGGTTTTAAATGCCATGTCACTTTCATGTGTAGATTTCAATATGGCGGAATTTGCTGATTCACGAACTGGACCGAGATATTTATGAGTTATAGCAACCCTTAAAGTTTGATCGAAATCGGTTCATAATTAAGACAGTTAGAGTGTTTCTTGGAAGTGATATGCACCTATAATACTGATACTCTTACAATAGGTAGATAAAAATCTATACCTAATAAAAAAATTAAAATTATAGAAGATTTATGCCTTGTGGGGCAAATGAATATTCCCGCTCCACTTACCTGCTAGCAGAACTAGGTGCGTTCACTGTTACAAAGGGGCAGTATGTCTATTTTTTAATCACTTCACAGTACCTTATAAAATATAACTTCAAAAGGTGTTGGGGTAGTTTTAAAAGTCCACATTAAACCGCTGTGCAGCCTCAATCTGATGATACACGATCGGTCCCAGCACATTCTATTATTGTTTAATCATAATTTAATGTTGTTTACCAAATCAAAATTCATGTTATAATTGCTATGACGAAGTTATGACAACATTTACTAATCGCGTAAATATTGTTGTAAGGGAAGGAAAAATAAATAAGTGAAACCTTGTTTGAATAGGTACCGTCTGATCTGAATGTGTTTCTTATTTAATCACAAAGTGGGCGTTTAGCGCAGTTCTTTCTTTGAAAAATGAAGGCAGGGAGGATTTTCTATACGGGAACAGCTATAGAAAACGACATATGGCATTCGCGTTTACGCATATACTTTTCAATTCTTTGTATCATCCGGTTCCATTATACGCTAAAGCGGCTTAATATATTGCACCATTTGGCAATACAAGGTATACAATTATTTAAATGTATTCGACGTTCCCCATGGCGTTTAAAAAAGCGCCAGGGGGATAAATCATGCACGAAATCCTATTTTAGCGGGATCCGGCATAATCTCTCGCTAGATGCTGTAATACGCGGCATAACTCACTTCCGCTCAATTTTGGCAGCAGATTGTAACTATGTAAAATACTAACGGATGTAATATCTCATTTTGGTTTCGCGAAAAAAATGTAGAGCCTTTTGTTGTACGTTTTTTAATTTGGAAGCGCGTGGTCGTCAGGAACGGTGTTTTACTAATTTTCTCTTTGTTTGGCCATTAGAATGTATGAAAATTTCATTTTTGGACCGACGATGAGATAATGGCGCACAATGCAAGAACAAATATGTACCTATTTTACATTTTTTCGCAATTCAACCGTTGTAAAATGTCCATTATTAAAACCTTGCGGTTATATGCTACATGCTTCCTCAATTACTTAATAGTGAAATGCTTGGTGATTATTGTTGGGGAATTATGCTTATACAGGACGGCTGAAGCGTACTACGAAATGAAAATAGCTTTTGTTGTAACATAAAGGCACCGTTTTGGCAGATACAGGCCAAAGCGTACAAGGATTGACTACACCGAGACTGGACGAAGTGTCGATGAGAAGGGGTTGTGTATATGCATTAAAACCGATATTCTGTCCGTTTTACAAGAAAAGTTGTCCCCTACGCCCAAAAAATGGATCTTTGGATTGGCGCCACGCATAATTAACTCGATAATTATCTATCCATTAGCAGGGGTTGATATTTTGAAAGATATGCTACCCGTTTTACGACAGAAGTTGCCCATTATGCCCAAAGGTGTCTTTGCCTTGGCGTTCCGCCTCAAAAGAAGCTTTTATCATTAGCAGAGGTTGAATATGTTTTCAAATTGATACCCTACCCGTCTTACGATGTCCCCTATGCCCAAAAAACCGACCTTTGCCTAGGCGGCACGTGCGCGGGGCGTAACCCTCTCTCAAATATATATGAGCTCCATCTTAACCCTTCAGGATGTCACCTCCAACGACGCATTCAGCCCGAATCGCCAATCGGAGTGTTTGGATGTCCAGGAGAACTCAGCGCTAACTCGGGGTGGGATAGCTCAATAATGAGCTCTGGACAACAATTAGCCCCATTTGACTAGTTACTTTCCTTGCCGTTCATTACAACGGAATGAATTCAAAATTCTTCCATTTAGTCATGTTAACCTGTATATTAAAACAAAAATTCGGCGGTTTGTACGGTCTCTGTGCCAAAGATCTAGACGAACGGACGGAATTCATTCAAAGAAAAGCACGTCCAATATGGATAACTATGATTACTAAAAGTCGACTAGGCGCCTCATTTAATGATTATAGGTACCTAAATTACACACTACCGTATTAGCAGTAATAACCTAATGCGTACATGAATTGAGCCCGAAACGAACAAATCCATTACTGTAATGGATGCAGATAAAATGACATCACGCCTACATAATAATGCAAAAATTTCATTTTTTACTCTCCATTAAAAGCGCATTTGCTGCCAGTACAACTGAAACGTAGTATTTAATAACTATGCCTTCAATGCGTTTAATTTACGTAATCAATTGCAATGATTTCGAAACGTAGAGATTAATTCATTTCTAATTTGACATATTTTCCATAACGATCGACTACTCATGTGGAATTTAATCACGATTGTCATTGTATTCGTGATATATCGTGTCCATTTAGTCCGGGGGCTGAAACCAAAAAACTCTCGACAGAGAAAAATTTTGCGTGCCCATTTCACTTTGCAAATTGATGAAATATGGAAGCGATTTTAAATGACAGTGGCGTAAATGAAGGCGTCTGATTATTCATAATTAACTAACGCCATAAGGGGACAACGCACATTAATATCACTTTGAATATTTCACTTACGTAAACACCCCACACATCAGCGGTTACACTCAAAACGGATTGCACTATTATCGACGGTTTTTAGACCCCGAATTTGATGCTACAATCCTTTTTCAAATCCCTCTGCGACTTATCATGTAGCCAAAATCCAATTCGAAAATAATCCAAACTGTAGGGAACCCCAACCCAAATAGATAAAATGAATAAATAAATCAATCAATCACCCTACACACAAAGTGAGAAAAAAAGGAAATGCGTAAAAATGACAGTTTCAAATTTCAGTGTGTAAAGTGTAGCTGATCTCCCACTTTTGATTAATGAAAAACTATACGATAGACGCACTCACATAGATCCAACGCAGTTTTTGTTAAAAATATCTAAATCGAAGCCTAAACAAAATAAACTTCAAACAAAATTAAACTGCTTGTTTCAATCTTCGAAACCGCTTTGAACAGATCGCACGATAGGAAGGTTTACAATAACATTCCGAGGTCTATGAGGCCCTTTTTGAAAGCGAGGTTTCCTTTCTTGTTAGATGATTAATGGGTAGACTTCACCAATAGATATGTCTCGTCTTGACAATTCATTTTGACTTTGTAGGTACTTTCATCCGACAACGCGTTTTCTAGGACTTTTCATCTAAAAGTAATTCAAAGCCGGACGGACAGACGGATGGACAAAACGCAAGCAATACCACATTTTTTTCATTCTTAAAAAATGCGCTAAAAATACTAACAAAATCATTACATGAAATCCATTTTGGAGGATTTGTGCGAGAAGGACAATTTTTTTGCAAATTTTATACAAAAATGAATATACACTGGATGAAAACGTTCCTTATCCATGACGTTTGAAACCAAGTGATTCAAGGATGCGATTTATCAAATCTTTTCATTTCCATCGGTGAAATGTAATAAATAATGCAAGAGCACAGCATTTTGCGAACATTATTAACCTCGTTATTAACAGTACTACGCCATTTTCATGGTGGCATTTCAAGACCACAGTATCTGGAAGCGCTTCGTTCCGAAAGGAATTGAAAATCCGTTTGAAACCGTTCCCGTTAAGATTTTTCAATTATCTTTGTTGCGTTCAAACGCTCTTGTCATTTAGAAGACAATTCATAGAGTTGCCGTTTACTCTGATTGAGTTATCCGAGGTTTCCGAGGCCGCCCCGCCGACCTTGACCAGGAACAAGGCCGCAACTTTTGGTTGCGATCGAGTCTGCCCGTCGGTTCCGCCGACAGTACATCCAGGTCGTTTTTAGGGACATTTTTCGAAAAAAATTCCCTTTACGTGATGGTTTTGGCCGTCCTCGAGAACGAAAAGAGACAGTGATGTTAAATCTTCGCCAATCGATTTCTACGAGTTCAAGGATCAGTGCTATTGCATATGAGCCGCATTTCGAATGCGATCTGGGCGTAAAAAATTCTTGGTTCACATTATACTTAAGCACTTGCATTCGAATGTTTCAAGATATTTCAGGCAGCTACAGGAGAACTTTTATAGACATTTAAAAAGAATAAATTAGGATAATTTTTACGCAACAAAATGTGTCAGTGAAAGTTTGAGAAAGTTTCAGGAAAGAGGGGAAATTATGGTATTGCTGTTATTTCCTTCCGATAATGGTTTCCACAGCAAAACTGGGAAACTTTTCCTTTTCAATTGAGAGGCACAATTCAAACGAACCCCAAATACAGTTCTTTAATTTAATCCACTTTAGCCCCTGACACTACCACTAATTACGGGCCTAAAGCCTTCCGATGATCAAATTCAAATTTGCACTGTTTTTACACTGAAAAGTAATGCACCTCTAATCCTAATGCCGCAACTTTACCTTTAAGCATTCAATAAATATTCCATGTTTTAAGGGAAAGTTTGGTCCATTAAGAGTACAATGGATTACCTGCCGCCTTTATACTCGAGAGGGTAAGGTACTGTATTTGGTTTATTTAAATTATGTCTCTCAATAACAAAAATCGATTTTTATTAAAAACCGCACCATTTACGGATGTATAAATACAAGGGAGGTAATGACGGATTACCTTTTATTACCGTCGCCGGCAGTTAAGCTTCACATTAAATATGCAAATGTTTTGCTGGAATCCCTGTGGTAACTTTACGCTGCTCTATAAGTAATTAGGGTCGGTTAGGAGGTGTTTTCGTAAAATCTTTTTGAGAGACACTATAGTCGGGAATTAGCATTTTGGAAATAGCCCAATTTCTAAACCAACTTAACAGTATTCACTTAAAACTAGTCTTTCATTTTCTCCATTTCTTCAGAATTTGCGCTCATTTCCTTCTAATTTCGTATTATATCATGGGGATCTCGGAAAGCATAGAAGATACGATGATGGAAAATTAGGGAAAAGTTGCGCCATTACACAGTTATTATCATGCTGTAAAGAAAAGCAGAAAATACCGACCACTTCCGAAGATGTGTCAGAACAGCCGAAATTTGCCGATTTACCAATGTCTATGGGTTCGGAGATCCCCATGGACATCATTATCTTGGGACATATTTTGTGAATTTTTAGACACACACAATTTCTTCTTATTCCCCCAAAACCTCTCTACTCTATATCTCCAGAATTACCGCAAACTTCTTCAAAGCTTCGTGCATTTCTCTCAATTTCCCCAATTTCTAACAAAACAAGTAACCCTCGAAGTAACTATATTTATTTAAAGATTATTTATTATTCTCCCGATTTTCTTCCATGTTTCCATACAATTCCTTCGTATTTCCCGAGAACCTTTTCTTATTTCATGAAATTGTCGGCTTGTTTTGGAAAGGTAAGATCGCCTTTTCAATCAGATTTTCAATATAAGAGACCTGTGATTCGATCGGAAAACACATTGCCTAACTCGAAAAGCTATGGACAGAAATTCCAAGACGAGACTTGGACCTAAGCAGAGGAATGGTCACGGTAAGGACGATGAGAGTGGCGACAAGTTAAAGAAGTTTGTCCCAAAATGCTATAAATGTGGCAAGTAACGCCATTATAAGCGAAACCGTAAGAATCCAAGAAAGGAAGAGTCGATGGGGCCTTTTTTAAGGTATCACGACAGGATTCAGGGCGTAGCGTATACCGAAAAAAAAACATACCGGAGAGTGTGAGGGAGGATGGTATATTACGAGATTTTTGTGAGTATGATTTCATGATTCTACGAAAAGAATCATTTAATTTTCGTTGACTGGGGTATTCTATAAGCTACCTGGATCAGAAGGATTCTCGATGAAATGGATTGCAAATGTACTCCTGTGTGGAAAGTGGATAATCAAAGCGCCATTAATCTTAATCCGTGAGAGTTTTGATTATGGTCAAATTGGCATTGAGTATGTGAATTCACTAGACAGCGCTTCGAGAACCTTTGTAGCATCATCGGAATAAGTGAAGTGCTGTTTTTAAGTGAATAGTGAAGTGTTTATGGAAAAATCAAAAAACCAGCCCTTAATGATTTCGAATGTTAGGGTGTTGCTATGAGAGTGATCGTAAATTAATAACAGATATTGAAAACTGTCAGCTTGCCTTTTACCTTGAACATTTCTTTTTATCATTACCTAATTACATTACATTATCCCATTAAATTCTCCAAAAATGTTTTTACATGTCTCCCATTCTTCCATTTCACCAGAATCCCTTAAAAGTTACCTTATTTCATGAGAATTTCTTCAGCATTTAAATGACATTAAATTTTATCAGATTTTATACGAAAAAATCCTAATAATTTTCTTGTATTTCCAATTCATCTTCAAAATTTTCTCTTCATTTCAACCAAAATATTATATTTCCTTCAAAGACCCTCTTCAAGATTTCTAGCATTATATCTTAAATTGCCTCTTTCACAACAATTCCGATTTTCCGTTGGTTTGAAGCTAACGTTATAAAGTAAAAATCCCGATTTTAGTAGAGTGAGACCAGTTTGGGCGTAAAACTCGTTTTCTCGAGCCAACTTGTTCGAAAATCTACCACGGTTTCTAATAAACCCGTTAGGTGAATGACATGTTTTGCAATTTCAATTGCACATTCTGCCTTTATGCATTACTAATTACAATTTCGTCCTCTTTTGACATGCGAACGCCATTCTTTCGAGATTCTGACCAATGAAAAGATTGCATTTTCAGAATAAAGTTAAGGCGTCACACTTTTCCCGATTGATTGAGCCATTTTACCACACAGTAAAAAATTATATGTTTATAGCCTTACATTTTATATCGCGTAGTTTTTTGTGGCAGTTTATCGACGACAAAAAGTCGTCATTTCATCCCTAGAATGGCATAGCACTGTCGCTAACTAGTCTAAAAGCGGTTTGCTCGTATACGTAATAGTGAAAATTCGAATTGAAAATGTTTTTTAATCTGAAACCTCATTAAAAAAGCTGCATCCATCAGTTTACAAAGTCTCTGCCATTTATACTAGCAACCGTAAAACGCACACCAAAAGGTAAGCTGTAAAATTTTATGGCTGCCACAATGCAATTAGTTTTCCGAAAAAGATCCATAAAACCAAAAAGCAAGTACGATATTTCAGGTACAATAAAATTCTAAATTTAAAATGAGTTCCATACCCGATTTCGTACAAAATCTATGCGACAGCTTTAATACACACGTATTTCGAATCACATTTGGCAATTGGCATCACACCCAGATTTTAATCTAGTTAACTACCCCTACCGAAATAGAAATTGTAACCTATTCTACTTAAAAAAAAGGATGAATCGAGTAATTCGGGGAAATAAGTCGATAATTCCGTTAAGTGTGCGAACGGAGGGTGGAGAAAAATTTAATTAGAATTCGGAATTTCGTCCGGAACCTCTTAAGTGAGCGGTTTAAGTAATACCTTAATTTGTATTCAAACAATAGAGGACAATCCGACAACGCCCGTTTTATAAATAGTTTCGATTATGCATTCAGCACCCTCGTAGAATGAGGTAATAAGTTACGCGTATCCAATATTAATGGATGAAAATGAGAACTTTTCATGCTTAGAACATCTCGTCCGGTTGACCGCTACAAGAGAGAATAGGGGTTTACGCTTGTAGCGCCACGCCATAAGTAAATAGCGGGGTGGATTTAACTACACGTAAGACTCAAAAACGATTAGGGATTTGAAGTAGTTGTTGGCCGAAAGCCTATACACCCCCAATTGTAGGGGTGGACAAAACATGAGGCCCCATTAATTTACAACAACGCGAGATTAAACTGGCAATTTTACGTTAATGAGGAAGACCAAAATTAGTATTAGAGTAAATGGCCTTATAAATACATTTACCGTACGATGTGAATGTGTAATGCTGCAGCAATTGATGTTGACAAATAAACTGATGAACTTGAAGATGCTATGAAAGACACACGTCACTGCTTCATTTTGCTAAGGATCAAGAACAAAAAAGAGTATATGTAGCAAAAACAATTCGTGTGCGAGCAGACGAATTTGGTCCCAAGGTATAAGGTAACACTAATTTTTGCGTCACATTACAGCACTGTATATGGCAAATTCGGCAAACAAAAGCACTCAGAGAAGCATTATGGGAAATCTGGAGCACCCGCAGGTAAAAGTACTTTACAATAATAAACCGGGGGGGCGTCAAGTACGCGAGTAGGACGCGATCCTGCGACTAGTCCTGCGACGGCAACAGTTCTTAGATCAATATTGGCAACAGCTCGCGTGCGCCGGCAAGCTCTCTCGTTTGCTGCTCACCACCACCTGGTAGCAATCACAGGTAGCAACACAGAAGCCTCGACAACTGCCTACCCAAAAATTCAATTTCATCCCCAAAGTGTGTGCGTGAAAAATTGCACCTCAAATGCATATGCCCTCCTAAGCTACACAAAAATTCGAATCACGTCTTCGCATATAGATTCTATTTTGTTTCAAGTGTCATGCAGGTCGCTAGGACAACGCATTATAAAGAATGTTGCCCACTTGTCGGGCCAACTAAAGTAGGATCGATTTTCCTTTCTTTTTAGTGCAATAAACCTCGAGAAATCGGTTGATTTCATAATTATCGTGACATTAAAGCCCCACGGTCGATTTAGTTCGTGGGTGCGCGAAAATCAAATTTCTCGAAAGCTTTTAATAACCGTTATATTCGTAAAATGTAACATTGGAAATTCGTTGCCAAGATTCCAATTAGGGGTGGTGCAGGCTGAGCGAGGCTGATCGCGCTAATGAGGAGCGACGCTAGCACACCCGTAATCTTAAACGCTTGAATTGGAAGAGTAGATTTGAATTGGTTAAGATTGGCACGTATGTCACTTATTCAATAAAGCCGTACTACATTACGAAGGGGCCACAGCATTTTGCTTAGGATGACTGCGTACCGGAAGTCCGTGGCCCAGTCGATAATTATCCGCAATGCAGCTGCACTTGTATTCATTCTTCTTGAGAAACACCTTTCAGATGCAGTTCTATTTCCATATATCACGTCCAGAGCTCGAGCAATTTTATCCTGGGAACGTGCCGCCGGTTACAAACTATTGAAGATCTAAAGCAAATAAAAACGCAAAGCATTTTCTCAACTCTCAGATCGCGAAATGTCTATTAGACGATAAGGAAGCATATTATAACGTTAATTGCCTCCCTGAATTAGGGTGGCAATTGCAGAAGTAACATTTAAATCCGATTGTACTAATAACGCAATTGACCAGGAACATGCAGTGAATAATGAAGAATCAACCCCTAAAGAACTGAATAAGGACAAGGGAACATATTGCAACGAAAGAACTAATACATCATCTAATTAGGGTGTCTAGAACTGTCGTGAGAATTAAGGCGATACATCAACTCCTAAAGCACTTAAAAGGCTTGAATCAAAAGGGCGCAGTCATACTTAACTATATCAATCTTTATTGGACGCCAGCTTGGCACAACTACACATTAAAGTTATAACAAAATAAAACTAAAATGCATTCTTTTCCCTTCTTTTCATTAAAATCCGTGTCATCCACTTCTCACCTTTTCATTCCTACTGTTCCATTTCCAAGTCCGTTATACTGTTCCATAACGATTATGTTCTCATCTTCCCCGCCGAATATTCTATATTCTTTCTTCTTCTTGTCTTCATTTCTCTTTCCCTCTCTCTTCATTTCCGCATCTGAACCGCGTTGTTGTTTCTCCTTTCCCACAAATATCTTGGTAACCATTCCCCTCTCTATCTTCAGCCCAGCCCAGATCATACTAGTCCTTGTTGTATTTGTGCACGCAGATCCCCTTTTGCTGGTCATTTTTCTCCTACTCCTCTTCTCCTTTCGACCTCAACTCATCCGTATCCAGGTCTGTATCCATTTCTTTCGTAATATTTTCCTCGTTGTTCATTCCACATTCCTTTTGCGTTCATCCTCGTTGTCAAGCATTCTTTCACCAATTCGCTTTCTCTATCTCCCAATTCTTCGAATCATACGGCCCTGCGCCCCGACGCTATCTTTTCAATTTTTGTTTCCCCCACTGTGGTGTCCTTCCGTTTAACTCTAATACCCATTTGTAACACCGTCTTTGTACTTCTTCCAGTTCTTCCCATTCCTTCCACTCCCATACCTCCGTTCCGTACATGAGCACCCCTCTCACCATCGCACCGAACAGGTACTTTCTTGTTCCAAAAACATTCTTGAAACACCTCTCTCCAATTCCTCACACCTATTTCATCGCCACTACCCCCTTTAATTCTCTTATCTGCGCATTTGTCCCATTATTTCTTTGCATTATTGGTACCTTCTGTCTCAATACTTTTTCCATGTCTCGTAAGTAGAGATTAAATAAAGGCATCTCTGTTTTAATCCTTTATATATCCAAAAGACTTCAGACCCCTTTCCTTCTATTCTTACCCTTAATCTTGTTCTCCATATAGTTTCCTGATTCTTTCATTTCTTGTCAATTTTCCCATCTTCCATACTTTATCCCTTTCCACTTTGTCAAACGCTGCGTTTAAGTCCATGGTAAACAAGAACCTCTTTCTGCCCTTTTTTTAAATTCCTTTGCCACCAATCACAATGTCCCCTTCGTTCCATTCCTCGGGTTTCCCCCTGCTTTCCATACCTTGTTTACTAGATTTCTCACCCTTTCCTTAACCCTACATGTGGCGAAAATTCAAGCGATTCTTATCTCATCTCATCTCTCCCCGCCGCGTTTCCTTTCTGCAGTCTTTTTAATTGCTGCTCGATCTCATCTCTTGTTATCTCATCTCCTTCAACTTCCTCTCTTCCATAGCCTCCTCTTTCTCCTGCTTTCCTTGTAGTAACTTGACAAAATGTTTCCATTCCTTTAATTGTATTTCCCTCTCACCTTTCTTTTTTCCTCTGTTTATCACCTTTTAAAAATCCTTTTCCGTTTTTATTTCCCTGATTTGCTCTGTATATTCTTTCAGTTTCTCCATCTTTTTAGCGCATTGTTTAAGAATTAAAAATAATGGGCTATTGTTTGCGTTTTTTCCGTCCGCCCGGCCTGTTGCCATACTTTTCCGGGACTGTTAGCGGTTTTCTCCATATCCCAGTGTCCCAAAAAGGCGCCTCGGGACACGATATTGTCCCAGTTTTGCAAAATCCACGAGAGGAAGTGTTTAAAATATTGAATAGCCACATTTAATGGCTCTACATATATCCTATACATGTTTGTGGTTTGAGAAAGACGTAATTAGTCTAAAAACCCGTACAGGTATCAAAATTTCACCCCCCCCCTTCTCCGGGGGGGGGGCTTCCATACCACCCAGTTATTGGTGTTTTTAAATATAAAACGTACATAACTTTTACATGCGGCAACCAATTGATCTCATACGGATGCCTTTAGTGGTGCCAAGTCAAATATTTAAGAATGAGGGGAGGGGGCACATGTTCTACTCTCCATGGAATATGAAAGGTCTCAACAAAAGGAACTGTTTTCAACCGCCCTTGTTTCGGATCCCTTATCAAAAAAAGAGGGGGTTTGAGGTATTCTTCATGGTACTCTTTTTTTGAAGGTATAACAAGATCAGACCTAGTAGAGTATGTAGATATTGTAATTCTGCATCCGAAATGGTGTTTTACGAAATTTTCCGGTGGTCATGACCTTTTTTATAGTAAAAAAACCACTCAAAAGTTTTGGCCCGATTTAGCTCCACTATATGTGAATTTAAATAATACTAAAAATAATAAGATAATATCGTTAGCAGAAAGTAGGTTACCACACAAGAACGAAATTTAGTGCTGTACATTTTTATTCGCGTTTATTGAATTGCCAGTAGACCTTTTTTCTACATAAAAAATTTAAGGTACCTAAATATTTGATGCAACATTTTAGTTACACCCCTTACGATACGTGATTGTCGTTGAACCGATATAATTTCACAAAAGGTAGGGATTTGCATTTGTATTTCTCTTTCTAGTGTTACTCTTATGAATAGAAAAAGCAACATATAAAATAGCAATAGAATTTCAGCAAGAGATTTGCATAATTAATATGTACTTGGAAGTGACTAGTGAACCGTAAACATATGTAAAAATATGCACACTCGTATGCATATCGCATATAGTATGTAAAATATTGAGCTACACAATTTAGATAAAAAGGAATACATTCTATCTCGCATGAGTGCTCGAGAACAACCAAATAATGAAATAAAAAAAAACTTTGTGCGGTTTTTAATAGAAATCGATTACGCATTAGAGGTGACGGCGAATTACCTTGTTGTACTGAAGTGGGGTGAATTAAGGAATTGTAATTCTTTTTTAATTCGTTTCTAAATGTTACTAGAGAACCGCTAATATCGAAAAATGTGTAGTTTTAAGGTCCTTCAATGTCTACTGCGCAGTAATACTGTTAATTATACAGGGTTGCTCATAAAGCTGTGGTACACCAATTAAATTTTTTTAAACAGAAAACTGTACATTGTTCCATATTTCAATTCTTTTTTTCAATTTTAAGCAGAATTTGTGAATTTTTGCTAGTTGCGCACATCTAGAGCACGCTACCACATAGCGAAGGTCTATGCGACGTCTAGGAGCTGAGGTATACAGTGCGGATCGGCCGAGGGAAAACTGAGGACATAAGCTTAGGTTACCTACACAAAAACATTAATTGTCGCAAAATTGCTACCCCAAGATTGGTGGCGAAGAAAAATTTTAATCTTGACAAAATTGGAGGTCTGGGGATTTGGATAACGAATCCAAACTTTACTTTATTTCAAAATTTACAAAAAATTCCTTGCCCACAGTAGACTATCGCAAAGATGCTTCATTCCTCCTTTCCACAATTGGTTTAGAGCAATTTTAGAGGTTAGCGTGGTGGAAAGTACGTTGATGAAAACAGTCGTAGAATGGCTGTGTATTCAAATTGGTTCTTCCTCCAAACTGTCGAACCGATTTGGAAAATTTTGTTATATACCTCTAATAGTACGAGTGAAATAGATATAGCCCATTGACACTCTTTAAAATGGCACCCCCTATAAAGCCAACGAAGTAGCTATTTAAGAAAAATTGTAGGGCGACAACATATTTACAACATATTATTTAAAGTCCGAAAATTCCTATATAAGGTGATGTGAAACAAAATGATTATGCATTCTAATGACATGCCAATCTTATATCAAATGGCAAGTGGAGCATGATATAAAATGGGGTTCAGAACATGACAATACTGTTTCTATGGAAACGACCGCGACAGCAGAACCTAAGCTTGCTATTTTGGACGTCTAAATAATATTCAGAATTGCCAGAAGCAATGATTTACAAGTTTTCTGCTATAAAATAAAGTTTTGTATTATATCTACACGACGTTAAAGAGAAGTAACCATCTCGTAAGTGAATTCACTCAATGATTAGAATATCCCTTTATTATATTATTAGTACCTGTTTTTTTATATCAATCATAAAAAGACATTCAAATTTGATTCCGTGGACATTTTCGTAAAAAGAACTTATGATCTTTAAAATAACGTGTCACTCAATGGGAGTGCATATTATAATTTTAAACTGGGGGTAGTTAGGGGTGCGGGAGTGAATTAACTTGGTCGAAAAATCTTCAATTTCACCGGACTTGAGTTGCAAAATTATCTCCCATTTCTATCACAAACATTTTGCGTGAGAGAATTTCGTCGGCGCAACAGTTAAACAGACGTTTGTGATAAAATCGAGCTCATGCACACATAGCAAAAGGTGCCACGTACATTTTGCATTGTTCCCATGACAGAAAATTTTGTTAACAGTTGCGATAGGTACCCTAAAACTGATCTTGATGACAGCTTTAACGAGCAGCTTTAAACAGTACGCATGTGGATGACAGTTGTTAACAAAGGGAAACTTTAGGCACGCCGTTTTTGAAAAGTTGTAACGCGATTAAGTCGAAACTCCCGATTTGTTAACTCTAAATAAATTTGCCATCCCGAATCGACAACCTATAACTCAATTGATTTATTCTGCTTCATTTTTCCACTTCACCAAATTTTGTTACACGTCTGAAGGGAGAGTAAGACGGATTAAGTTATTACCGAGCCAAAATTGCCCTATACGTTTTCTCGATGGCGTTGAAAGAAAATTTATCGGGCGAATTTGAAAGAATCAATGCCAACTTCGGCAGCGAAGAATATAGCAGGCATTGATTAATGTGTTGTGGTTGTTCCAACATTTTTTTTCCCCCGATTCTTAATAAATTGTTCGCGGGGTGTGTAACAACATTTGCTGGGGAAAATTCAATTCTTTTTCGATCCAGACATAAACTGATTAATTAAGGAAAGCAATTCGTAACAAACCTTTACTTCGTAGTTTTCATTTTTATTGTCCAAAGCAAGTAGTAGTATTCAATATGGATCAAACGTCTGTAACAGAAAATTAAATTTGGAATGCTGCTTCAGTTGACAACCGTGATGTAGAAACAAGTAATTTGAAGTAGAATGCCAAGGATGAGTTTTTAGTTATTCATTAATGCACCATTACTAATAATTGCATCATAAAATACCAGTACAATTAAATCGAAGGTATTAATAACTTCGATGGCAAAGGAAATTATTTTTAGAATTTGTGCACTTTACCTACCTACGCACAACTGAATATTTTAGTCGTGAAGACATCCAAAATACGAGTATTCTCGGTGGTAGGTGTCGACCAGCTGCTGCACAGCGCCAGGGTCAATTTCGCCAACAAATTTTTCAAAATTCCTACCACGTAAAAGCGCACCCCTAATCGGGGGTGCGAAAAGAATTCTGATTTGGACGAAAATTAGTATCTGGGGGTTTTTGAATGTGAACATTCTTGGCTGGACAACGAAAATGATAGAGAATGCCACGTGTTGTGCACATACTTGATGACTAAGAACAAAATTGCCGAACATTTTTTTAAAATCACTTTTCAAAAGTTATGAATAGATATAATCTGAATCCGAGCCTGAACATAATGAAGGTTATCCATGCATACCTTATTAGATCTGGAACACCCTCCTTGCCATGCCTCTTTCATACTTTGTGGAATGTTCCTTCATACCCTACTATCTACCGATTTGGCTTTCTTAAAATGCTTTAGTCACGCCTCTTTTACGTTTCCTCACGTTACGCTCCCTTTTTGCACACCTCTATCAAGTTTCCTTCCACTTTCATCAATTAGTACTTAATTTACGTACCTCGTTCCTATGGTTTTCATACCTGCCTCACGCTTCCTTTTGGCCTTGCGTCACTTTCTTCGCTTATTTGTAATTTTTTGATTTTTTCCCAAAAATACACACATGTAAATTGCACGCGAGATAAAAAGTCCATTCAGTAATTAAGGGAATGTTCACGCACGATATGGTAAGTTCAGTAAATGAAGGAAACCTACACCAATAGTGCATTAGCAATTCTAGTATTAATTGTACACTCAGATTTTCTCACAAATTGTGGTTCCTATGAATCATCTTGCAACAAGGTCAACGTTTCTTTTTTGAAAACCTAATGAGTGTTTTGATGTGCTATCAACGTATGCATATCCACAAATTGATCAGTCGAAGGCGCTAACAAAAAGAATAACACAAAACTATTTGCAATGGATAAAAACAGTGTGCAGTGGCGTGAATTTATCCGAAGCTATGAGCTTTTCAAAAATTGAGTTACACGTAGAGCACAATTCCACAACAATGAGCAATATGATCATATTCAAGCATTTCGCAACATTCCATTTTTACTTGAAATCATGACACGCATTAGTCAGTTTACTACGATGTTACAAACATCTATGGCTCAACTATGCACTAATTAATGGATATAGATTAATTAATTGAGCAGTTACCCCGCATTGATGATTGCCACTCCAATACACTTTAAGCAAATCGTAGTACAGCGTTGTAATGTAATGCAATAAATTTATTATCTCTATCATAGAATCGTGCTAATGACGTTTTTCGTTCTCAATCCTTTTTGTTGTGAATGATGTAGGCAGATACAATGGGGAATCACGAATAATGAACGTGCGTCATTAATTAATGTTATTATTCAAATCAATTTTCCCTATTGTTATCAGCGAGATGGAGCGCCAAGTAAACAAAGAGTCAACGAGGCGGTTATTACTAAAATTGAAGCAGCTAACAATGTGAGAATATAAATCGTTAGTGATAACAAAAGTCGCTAGAAAGAACTGAGCTACTCAAAAATTCTTGCCACGATACGTGACCCAGCATCATTCATGCGTGCTTCCGTAAAATGTAATCTTCCAGATATTGTTTGGTGTATTCCCCTAACACAATCGATAAATATCAGCGCGCAACAAGAAAGTAAGCAGCTATTGTTTGCACTGGGTTTTGATACTAAAATGTTCCGTATGTATTCAGTTAGTTGGCTCACTCTTACTACCAACAAGGAAACGATAACCGGAAAGAGACAGAGCATAATCTGAAACTGCAAATAATTTGATTTGATTTGACTAAACTGGAACTCGAGAAACCTTGTGCGATAATCCTTCATTTAGAAACAAACCAGAAACTTACACAATGTCCTCAAATCTAGCTGCTTCGCTGGCACTTAATTTACTTCAAACTTGCAAACGCGTAATTGTTGTCAGGTTACAAGTGCTGTGAATTACGTGATTTAGTGATTCACAATGAATTAATTAACAATAAATTTATAACAGTCCTGAAGTGACTAAGATTTATCAGTCATATATACACAATTTATACCAGCGTGAACTATTTATTACTTCGGTGTTGAAATTGGAACTGTCTGAAACGCAATTCGATTTGCTTATATAGCAAACTCGAAAATAAGAGGTATGATTATAGAGAGAGAGAGAGAGAGAGAGAGAGATCGTTTATTGAACCACTTTTGTTTTATAACATTGGAACAATTACAACTTAATATAAATGTATAAAGATAAAATGTAAATAGACTATTATAATATAGATCAAACAAACAACAACATAACAATATTAAATGTATATAAAAATTTCGATAAAAATTACAGTTAATAAATTGCGATATTTGTGAAGAAGTCTTCCAGTGAATATTGTGCCATTGTGTTAAGTATTTTCCGAATTTTATTTTTAAATGGGACGAACGCCGATATAGATTTGATTGCTAGGGAGAGCATTGTAAAATCGTAGACCCATTTGTAGATGTGATGTGTCATACACTTTACTTTTGGAGGCGGTTATTGCAAAATTATTTTTTGATCTGGTATTATATTTGTGGTAATCGGAATTAAAGGAGAATAATGCCTTATTTTTAAAAACACAAAAATTCAATAATATACAAACTATACAGAGTAGGAATGCGGAACTGTTGAAAGTACGGCTTACAGGTTTCCCTTCGCTGTAGCGAGAATATTGTCCGAAGCGCTCGTTTTTGAGTTTTGAAAATGTCGCTAATTAAATTTTTATTGGTATTTCCCCACAGTAGGATTCCGTATCTCATTTTCACTTCAAAAAGAGCATAATACACTTTGATTAGCGTATCTTTATTGCAGAACTGTCTACAGCGTGAGAGCGCAAAAATTGATTGGTGTAATTTTGATTGTAGTTGTTCAATGTGTTCCTTCCAGTTGAGATTTCGGTCTAATATAACTCCGAGAAAGTTGCAGTAATTACTTGTTTCGATTATTGTCGATTCGTAGGTTATGTTTGAAATAACAGAAGTTGAATTTTTCTTATAGACAAGTACTTTAGTTTTCTCAACGTTAATTAAAAGTTTATTTGCATTAAACCAGTTGATTAGTTGTGCCAAAGATTTGTTTAAGGTGCATTTTAAGTCGTTTTGACTGCAGGCAATAGTTACACTAGTATCATCTGCATAAGTACAAATGTGACACGTATCTATTAAATTATTTGGCAAATCATTCATGTATATGATAAATAAAATAGGACCGAGAATGGAGCCTTGTGGCACACCATAATTCACAGGTCGTACTTGTGACTTTACTTCAACTATTTGTCCCGAACTATAGACTTTGTCAATTACAACATATTGATTATTATAAATTTTATTGGCGACTATTAAGGGTTGTAGTGTTTAGATTTAACACAACTTTTGACAGATCTACGCGCGACTTACGGTTCCTGAGAAAAATAAACCTGAACGGTTCCGGAAGTTGACAAAAAAAACAAGTCCTTTCAAGTCCTAAAGGACTTGCTTGAACTTAAATTCACTCACAATTGTCCCCATCCAAGGAAATTGTTGTTATCGCTGCGGAAAGAGTACTATACTGTCCGAACATGCCCAAATTGCAATAATAACCCGGGAAACGAGAATCGGAGACACTGACAGATCGCCAGTCGTGTTCTCCCATTATGTCGACGACCTCTCCGCATGAATCCTCCCCGTTAAAGCACGTTTCGCTTTTGTGATTTCTTATACCCGTGGCGATCAACGACCATATCTAAAAATCTCGATATCAGGCCGTTCTAGTTTAGAATTATTAGATTCTGGTGCATCCAGATCCCCTATTAGAAGGCCCGTTTGGGAAATTTTCTCTCAACCCATGAATTTAATGAGCACCATAACCTTAAAACGTTAGTTTTCCATATATTTTCATTACAATGAAAATACTAAATCGCGTGTGGAATATCGCAGTTTTAGAGAGAATAAAGCGTTACATTCGCTCAAAAAAAGTATAATGGCGTGTTGCACATTCATCTAGATTTAACTAATTATTGCCATTGACGTCACCGTGTCTAAAACAAATACTCAAGATCAATTTAACCACCCTCTATAATCCCAGTAACGCTCTTTATTTTCATATAAATTAGGGCCATTCTGAATTTTGTCCGGTCACGAACAACACCAACCTTCCGAGTGAGAGTATTACCCACTTTTGAAAAAGGTTTCTTTAAACATTTTCAGGTGGTTCTTCGAGCCTGATAATTTCGTTTCGTCGGAAACTAGAAACGGACGAGGTACTTGTTTATGAAAACTAACACTCCCGCCACAATTGTTAAACTCTAAAATTAAGTATCGATTAGATCATTTCGTTTGTCAATAAACCAACCAGAAGTTGGGAAAAACTTGCAAAACTGCACAAAATGAAGTTAACACGCACATCGAGGTGCACGCGAACACGTACATAACACACGTAAACGCTTATATAGCTACTAAAAAGGGAATGTTTAATTTTAAATAATTACGCCTTATCGGAAAAATGTATTTACCTAAGTATATCTCTAATTATACTGTGTAAGTAATTAAGGCTTATTTTAGGTACTTACCATACACCTTAGTTGTAGAGCTACCGACATCCATAAAGGAGCGACTATGCCGAACGCTTAGGAGATGGTGTGTTGGTGTCATGTCCTCCTAAAACGAAAAGTGGCAATTTTCGTGAATTGTCCAAAGAACTAATACATTAAAGCGTATTTTATTTTTACTATAAATTTGATTTAAGGGCATAACCATTACTCAGTGCCAAATTTGATATTATTTCTACACACGCGAGAAACGAGTTAGAACTTATAGCGTCGATGCCCGTAAGAACTACCACCCTAGGAGATAGGTCAACGCAAATTCCCTGCACAATTAGTGGATTAGAGATTAAAAGGCAATTAAATTTGACGTCTTCCCTTTTAATGGGCCTATAAAAAATTCCTAATCTCTAACTCTAAATTCGTGTTAACTGTGGCGCCACCTGCATTTGAACATACGCATTCCAAATGGGTAAACTACCCTTAGCAGAGCGGTAGATTATTTTAATTACAATCAAGCGCAAATACAAGCGCAGTGGGGCGCTGTCAATTTTAATCAGCGAAAGCTAATAATTAATCTATTACCGTTTCCTTTTCCATTTCGATATAAAGAAAAACTACTTCCTTTCGTTTATTACCCCAGTCTTTCACACGTACCACGTGGGTAATATATCAATCTGCAGGTTTCCCGAGGGAAACATAAACGGGCGAAACTAACAACATTTTCAATTGGACCGCGCCATTAGTTAAACTTTAAATCAACGTCGAGCAGCGGCTAAATTAATCCCCCTTAAAAAAAAGAAGTACTTTCCGTGTTGAAGATCGCGTGCTAATTGTCAGGAATTTAATTACCATAATTATTATTGGTTCTAAATCAAATCGAGCCGCGGTGTAAATGCATGCACCTCTTGTTGCAACATTACATTTTCGCGATAAAAATAAAAAAGTGGGTGAAGGTGACGCTTCAGTTAATAGCGATATCTGAAGACGGGATGGTATTAAATTGGGTGGCTCAGGTGGAACAAAAGCAATACATTTCAGCAACAGACGTCTTTCTGAACGCAGTCAACATAAACATATTTGAATCGATTTGGTGCTTAAAAAGTAAATGTCGTTCTGGATCGTAAGGGTTGATTTTTGAGTGTGTAATTTTGAATTTAAAAGTGCCATCAACGTAATTTTTAAAACGAATTATTTTGACAATTCTTAATTGAGACTAATTGTTCATGGGCACTGGACTCACTAAATCACATATGAAAGAAAAACTCGCGTTGTTGCAAGCTGGCGAACAGGGTTATGGAAAGTGGACAAAACATTAGTCTATCGAATTTTCGAATCCGGGAAATTTGCAACATCCTTCCTCCTCGTGGATGATTTTCAAAAGATGCAAACATAGCACAAAATAATTTCATTGTAAACGTTTTTTTAATTAGAAGAATTAGTATCAACACAAATGTAGCACAAAGTTAGCACTACCTAAAGAAAATTTCAGAATAGCGAAACTAAACGGTGTTGCCAGCTGGCAACATTTTTCCATCGCGTGCATTATTGTGAAAAGAATTTCCTTAATCAGTTTCGAGCAGTCTGCCGGAGAATTAGGTTTTCCCTCGGGTTTTCCTAATTCGTAAGGTAAATACTGGAGCAGTATAAGACAACTTAAGACCTCTACAGGGGCACCTCTAAAAAGTATTATGCGGCTCACTCTGTAATTGGGCTCAGAACGAGAGGAATAATAAATAAATAAATACAAATAAATTCTTGGGAAATATTAGTCAATTTTTGGAAATTTCAAAGGAATGAGGACGTCTCGAAGGACATTCTAGGGAAATATTAGAAAATTTTGAGGAAATAAGGAACCTCCGAGGTAATCTAAAGAAAATTCTAGTAAATTTTAAGGGAATAATTTTCTATAGGGAAGTAACGTTCTGTGTATATTTGGGGAAATTTAAGGTAAGTAATGATAGAAATACGAGTAGAAATATTGGGAAAATTCAAGGGAAAATTAAAGAAAATTGTGTCAATTTTTAGGCAATGAAGGAAATCTTTGTCCCCTAAAATAAGTGGTGACCAACTCCTCAATTCAATTACATTTACGCTTCGTTACCGATCTACAGAGTGTTAAAACTTCAGCATCTCCTGCGGTTTAATAGATATTTTGCAGAAATTTGAAGGGATGCTCCATTTTCCAACCCTGAACTGATTTTCGATGCACTGGTAGATTGTAAAATAAGAATTTCGATTTTCTGATTTGTTTGGAAAGTTTGTGGTCCCTTGCAATTTTTTCGTATTTGCGACGGTTATCGAGAAAAAAATTTAAAAAAAAAAACAATTTTCTGTTACTAAATGAAACTCAAATTTCCGACCCTCGCATTATGGAAAATCTCCTGTTTTTATTAGTCTTCAATGTTCGCATTTGAAAATGTATCTTGTGAATCGTGCAATTATAACACCCTGTATATCCTTATCGAGGCGTTTGCGGACCTACGTTTATATGAACGTTTAGTCATTGAATAAGCACCTTAAAGAAGTATAACGCCCGTGTTAACTGATGAAATAAGAAAATCTGCCAAGGATTCTGTCGTCCCTCTGTTGTGGGGGAATGTGAACCACACATTTAAAGCTAGTTACCGACTTTGCAGATTTCTTTACTTCTTTAAAATTCCAATGTTGCCAGATTTTTGGCAAGCGCTTTGAGTTTGAATAAACTAGATTAAAATATTGAATAAGGTTTTATTCAATGCCAATAACAATATTATATAAGGGAGGATCAATCTGAAATGTAAGATCATAAGGAACAATAAATAAAGTAAAAAATGTAGTTTAATCTAATAAGAAAACAACAAGAACTGTTCTGAGGGCCATTATCTTTACATAATAAACAATCAAACTTTACCTAGCTCCATATAAGGATCTGGTAAATATGCCAACACTGTTCAACTCTTATAAACAAGGAAAATAAAGGTCCCCTAAGTATAACTGGTTTCCCTGTTTAAAATAGTTATTATTTACCGCCCGAGGGCACACATCCTTCAATATTTGTGGTAATTAACCACTTTGCAGTGTATGCAACACACCTTACACCAATTTCAGGTTTTCCTATGTAGTTATACTTCTTTAAGGTGCTTATTCAATGGTTTAGTCATAAAATAAGCCAAAGAATTTGCCCCTTTCGCATTTACATCATATTTAGGAATACCCCCAATGGGTGGAATTTCTGTGCAATGTGTCCAATATTTATGCAATGTGTGCAATTTTTGTGCAATAATGGCAGCTCGATAGCAACTAAAATTCGATATGGACTTAATGCAGTTATCTTACCCATTTTCTTGATGTGGTACGGGAATGCACAAGTAAAAAGCATAATGTCTGGAGGTACATAAGTACGGACCAATGTTCAAGATAATTACTTTAATTGGAGGAGGATAGTCTTTGCTTTAATTAATTTTGAAAAAAAATTGTAATTTTAAAGATATATTTACAAAGATACACACTTACTGCAATTAGTTGTCGTTATTACAGCGCTATCTGTTACCACGACGAATAAATTCTTCATGCTTTTTTTAATAGAATCGGGATATGGAATAAAAAATTTGGGTACCCATTTGAAATTACCAAGTTGCTCCCATACCCTCCAAAAGTGGGGATGGAGATCCAATTTTCGGGCCATTCCGTACAGTATAATGTTAGTAAGATCTCTGGGCTATTTTTTTCAAAATTTCAAGCCCCTGAGTTGTAAAACAGATGGAGGGGTGGTCAGTCTGGACGGATGCTAGCTGTCTTCGATCGTTTAATCGTTGTGCTTGATACACGGGCGGGCGGCCCGGGATCGATTCCCGTTCCATGCAGATTTTTTTAATCCAGCACAAAGGACGGATATTTTTGAAAGAGCTCTCCGCCTATTCGGGCGAGAGAGGTAGGAAGGGTGCATTCGACTCGGGCGTTCAACGAAAATACGGGATACTGCGAGTAAGAAATCTGGTCCGCCAAGAAGCCAGAAGCTGTCGGCACACCCTTGTGCAACCGCGGCGCTGGACTATGCAGAACCTAGGAACCTCTGGAAAATTTGATCAAACAAGCCACCATCAAAGGAAACGGCAATCGGCCTGGAAACCAAAACGCCTAGAATCGTATCACCCCAAATACGACCTGATTCCTGCCGGCGGCCAAGATGTTCAGTTCAGAACAGATTTAAAGAAAATAACAACAGCTTCCACGCCTATGCCGCAGTCCGGGTAGCTCCAGACCTCGCTCCAGACGATTAAACAGTTGAGCGACCAAAAACCACCCAATACGAAAAATTGCTAACACAAACAATTAGGGGATGATTTCCATATACAAGTGTTGTAACGAGGGCAATGAGAGACATAGATCTCAAAATTCTATTGGTCTCTTGGCAGAGAGTCCCTAGTCGTAACCCTTCCCTCAAACAGGTCTTCAGTATGTCAACTCCAAGACTCCAACGACGCACTCTACCCCACTCGGAGTGTTCAGCGAGATCCAGGAGAGTTTTGCGCTAGCTCGGGGCGCGGGCCCCCCGGCGAGTTATCTGTTTAATTACAGATGGCTGTGGATAAGGCGTAGTTGCGATGTTTCCATTTACAAGACCCTAGAGCTCGCCCTAGAGCGAAAAATACGACCAGGCAGACCGAAAGCTGCCACGTCACCCCCTATGGCCGTACGCGTAGATTTCAGAGGGACGTTTTTAATGAAAGGCGAGTTTACAGTTGTTTTGCTGCCTCTTAATCACCTCTGGCCCATGACATCCCCCAGTTAATTAGCTACTTCCGTCCCTCGTTCCGTCCATAGTTGAATCGTGAATATATGTATTGTAAGGCTCTCCAGATATGAGCCTTCCTTTCATTAACGTACCGTGAATAAAACTATAAGTGAGACCAAAATCGGTTTTTCAAGGTCAAAAATCCGATTTGCACTTTGAAAACTTTATTCAGTCATGCAACATGTTTTGCAGCTATAGTTTGCATGTTTTACTTCTCAACGTGCCCATACCCACACGCAATTATAACTTGAAAAGTCGATTTGAATTTTCGCCACAATATCGATTAGGGTGTTCTGGTTGTTTCTAACTGCTAATTACAGATACCCGAGGCTTCATCTCTGACTCCATTGCAGCAGAATGCAATTAAGTCGATAATTATTTAAACGTCCGGCAGGAAACGTGCAAACCGACATGTGGGATTGATTTTTTCGACTCACGTGTAGATAAAACGAGCCCGCCTACACGGAAATTTAAAAATTATACAGGCAGAAGCACCCTCTATTATCATTCCGCCTCAGTCAAAGTTGCCGACTGAGTAATAAAAATAACAAACAAAATACCCGATTTTTTTATGCAAATAGATAAGTAATTCAAGGTACAAAGTGGTTAATTCGAAAACACCTCAACTTATACTAGCAGAAAGTTACCAAAAAGTTTGAACTCACCTGAACTGCTGAATGTTTTGGTCCAACACTGTAAGTGCAGAAGTCATTCCACCAAACGTTTTTTTAACAATTACAAACAGCCCTTTTTGGACAGTGAACTACATAATAATAAACCTAAACGTACCTATTAAGGGACAATGCATTGTGATATTGCACCTTAATCCTAATAAATGTAACAAGAAAAGCACCATATAACAGTGACTAACAAATGTAAATATTAGAATTTATTAAATGATTTCATACACACTCAAAAAAAATTCGTAACACACGCTATATAAAGTGGCAGTACGACTTACATTGTATACTGTATAAGAAATTTTTAAGGCTGTTAATAAGTTTTAATCCTAATAATCATTAAAATACTTTAAACACAACTACTGGCGAAACTCAACAATCGCCATATCTACGATAATAACATCGCATGCGCTGTTTTGTTGCGAACTTATCCACAGCTACTCGACCAGGGATCTTTTTTTATAATCAAAAATTATTCTTGTACAAAAATAGCAACGTAACAAACTGTTGCTGCTGTTCTAACATCCTACAAAACGTACGTTCGATAATTAATTGCTTCCAATTGCTTTGAACTCCAAGATACCTACGCGTAAGATACCCTAAACCGCCGAAACAAGTACATTATTTTTTTCCCGCGAAAAGCGATCCTCTTAGAATTCTGCTTCTTAGGACTCTTAAATCTTAAATTGTGCTAATTGAGTTTGAAGTAATTTAATAACAATAAATAAGGCTCATTTCGTTTCCGACTCGCATCTAAAACTAAAACTGACTCCCATGCAACAGTGGCGTATCAAGGTGAGCGCCCATGGATAGCACTTCTTTTGGAGGTACCTGCTTCAATAGTATGTCACAAAAATCCCTCTTCATTGCCATATTGAAACCTTTGATTATATTTAGTATATTATTGTTATAAAGTGGAGAGAGAAAAATTTTGCAGCTTTCCAAGTTATAACAATCTTTTAGAGCTATTCATTTTTCGGTCGATGTAACACAAGTCGACTTTCTTCAAGAAAACGGAAGTCAAAAATGCAAACTAAGTAAGTACAAAGATCATACTATCTTTGGTAAGTATAACCATCATCAGACCCCAGAACGAGAGTTGGAAATAAGCTGAACTGAAAACAGGAAATAATCGCCGTCTGGGGAACTGGGGTTAACGTAAAATGGCGATACAGAAGCTGTATGCGGATTAACGAGGCACTCTTCTTTGGTTAAAAAAGTTACATGGTGGTCAAATAATTTTGAAGACGGCCCCAAATTTGAAAAAAACTTGAGTCAGGTTTTGATTTAGGCACGTTCATTTGTGAAGAGTATTTTTTAATACCAATAGATGTCGTGCCGCGTTTTGCTACAAACCATAACACGCTTGTTGTCGTTACAGCAACGTTTTAATAATTACTATAATTTCTGTTAATAAATTAGGAATAACTTACGCCAATTTATCAAATAATACAGAAAAAATGAAGCTGGTCAGGTAAACACAAACGCACTCTACCCTTACACACAAACCGGCAACTTAACCTCCAATTGCAGATTTTTGATGAAGCTAAGCCACGAAACCGTCTCGATCGAGTTAAAAAATGGAACCGTAATCATTGGCACAATTACAGGCGTCGATGTAGCCATGAACACACACTTAAAAGCGGTCAAAGTCACCCAAAAAAATCAGCCCCCGTTAACCATGGATACGATCACGGTGCGCGGCAATAACATTCGCTATTACATACTACCAGACAGTTTACCTTTAGAAACTCTTCTAATTGATGATACACCGAAAGCAAAGGCGAAGAAAAAGGATACCGCACGTGGAGCAACACGAGGCCGCGGACGGGGCAGGGGAGGTCGCGGCGGGCCAAGGGGACGCGGCCGTGGTCGAGGACGACGTTAAGTGAATTGGTGTACACAAAGAACAATATTTTTTAATATTCATTAATTATATACGAAGTATTTCCATCTAGTATAAAACGATACACTACATATAAAATAAAGCAAAAGAATAGTAGAAACATGACCAAAATGAAAGACTTTCTGTTTTGTCCTCGTAATTTTGATAAGTGTTCCTCATTTGTTATCAGCAATTTACGTACTTCAAGTAACTCTCTGGATATAATTTCCTTTTTCACATTTGGCAAAGCGGTGGATGCCAATTTCGATTCTAGTTCCGAAATTCGTTTATAACAGTCCTGAATTGCTTCATTTGATCTAGTGATCTAAAACAAAAGTTGCTGTATTTCTTTTGTTTTATTAAAAAAACTGAAAAATGTGTTGCTGTACAAAAAATTACAGTACTTTTATAAATGAAACTTGGATATCTGTAATGTAACTCAAATGCAACTTCTACTTAGCAAAGTGGGCAAACCATGATAAGTTGATTTACTTTTTAAATAAAGAAACATCTTTGAATGAGGATACCAACAACAATACCATAGATAACCTGAAATTTAGGTTATTTACCTCTTTCATAATGGAACAGTTATCCATTACTTATTAATAAATTACTGCTACAAATAGGTAGGTATTGTATTTTTTCCGACTGATAGCTGCTCCCTTTCCTTCACACTTTCACAGACAAAACACGAAAAAATGCGGTTATGTTTGTTAACATAGCCTTGGAGAACGGAAGAAGAAAGAGAGAACATAGCAAGCATGCATCCTGCTAAAACAGAAAAAATTGACCTTCACTTATAACTTTTGTTCCATCTACCCAGATAGGATTTTATGTTGCCAGATATAAATGTCACCATTAATGAATAGTGTTTAAGCATGTCAACACTCTAAAAGCCCTTTAAAACGCTATCACTGGAGAGCCTTCAAACACTTTTTTTAACTCCAAGAACTAGGGCACCTGGATGAAATACGTTTCAACGGAAGAATGTAGGTACATGTTGATCCAAAAGGCAGACCCATCGCTTGTCGAAAAGAGAAAAAAAATCATGATTCAATATCAACTCACATCAACTTGAAATGTTCAGAGTAGCTTCGCTATGAAAGTTACTTGATTCATCTATCAAGAGTCTTTCCAACCCCTTCTTCTACTTATTAACTTTCTGCCCGTCTGTCTACCTGTATACATCATAATTCGCAAACGGTTTCGAATTTTTCAATTGTTTTCATTAGGTAGCTACTATGTAGACAATGGTCAAGGGACTACCTGATTAAATTTTAGTCATTTGAACTTTTTGTCGATCCGTCTAGGTTTGTTGCTCGTTGTCTATATAGGTTTAAGCCTTCAGTTTAACCCTCCCGGCCTAGTGTTATAAAAATTCACCTACTCATTGGAATGGGGTAACACAGTTCATACATGGAAAATCTATATAATTATCCGTCATAAACAATTTCTTTTTTCAAAGCACACTCACTCATTTGCTACTGCTACGTACACTGTATACTTTATGGGTAGTATCAAAAGAAATATTTGATTTTGTACTTTGTATTCCTACCAGTATAAGAATTAGAACACCTAATCAAATAGTAATTAGCATTAATATCACTTATATTTATACAACCTAATAAATGAAATATATAAAAACTTCACGTTTTTATTACATGCGTCAAGTCCTCACTGAATGATAGGTAAAATTACAATGTCTAAGTCTATTTTGATTGCAAATCTGAGATACGCAAACGTCGAATTGAACACCAGTCACTCACTGTTCAGCAACCCTCACATGTAGATAAATTGAAATCTGAAAAAACACGTAGGTATACCATCAACAGTAGCAATAATTATTACAATCGCGTTACCTGCACAGTGCCTGAGGTAAAGACGAAATGATCGGCCCGTAGCCTTGGGAATTGTCATAAAGTTCAAATAGAGGCGCCGCCACTAATTTATAGTTTTTCGGAACTGCGAAAAACGCTGCAAGAATAACGCAATAAATTACAAACATGTAATCGAGGCCGTTTCCGAAGATATATAAAAACGTTAATCCACCCAAGAAAATAAACTGGAATAATGTTTTTATAATAAATTACAGACATTTTTACACAACAAATTTACAATTTACATACAGCTTGTTTTTAACCTTTGGTTAGCGCAACCGATTATAACCGAAGCACTGTCTTTAGTTATAAATGGCAACACTAGAGCCGATTTCTTAGTCAAAATCACTGTGAGTGTGTAGCACATTCATTCGCCATTTAATTTACATTTTATTACAAAAATTAGTAATCTAAATGAATATGCTTAAAGATGAAGAATATAAATAATAAAAGTGCAAAATATGAATTATAATTAAAAAGGTGTTAAAAAGTAAAATGTATGTTATGTCTAAGTCTAAGGGTGAACAGGATATGATAGTTGCCAACGTCAACTAAACAAGATGATATTTTACAACAGAATACAAAATAATTACAGTGTTGTCAAACAGTAGAATGATACTTCGCAATTGCAATTTTTAACACAGGTTCAAGGATTAAGGGAAAAGGAGTAATATTTAACTGCTCTATGTTTTCATGATTTGTCGCGAAATAAACACGAGTGGACAGAGTTTGGTTAAGTAAGAATTGGTTCATTGTTAACTGTATAGCCTTTTCTTTTGTTAATTGGTGGAATGAGACGTCGACAAATAGAAAACATATCCTGTTCAAACACAACACAAATTGTGGTTATAATAAATTACAACCCTCATATGTCAAAAAAATAAATCGAATGAAATGATTATATCTTCTCAAATTTTGAAGAAAATCTACATCAATTCGTAAAAGAAGAAAACCACGGTTTTCTTCCCTTACACATTCACATAATATACAATCTTCTCTGAAGAAATTATATAAAAGAATCTAGCAATTTACTACAGTACCCTTCTCCTGCAACTGGACGAGGAATAATCTCTTATGTTCCTTTGGTTTGGTTATGTGTGGCGGAATGTAAGGATACTGAGGCGGTTCGAAGTTCGGCCTCCACCAGTTGCCGATAATATCTTCGATAAGCCAATCTTGCTTAACGCCATCTTGCCTTCCCAAAGTCTGCAACAACTCATCGTAAAAGCGTCTAATTGACCCATCCTCCTCTTGAACGTACTACCACTAATTATAACTCAACAGAAAGCAAATGCATTTATTGTATTACATTATGACAAAAACATTATTATAATCGTTTACCTTTCATCACTTTAACAATACTATTGATTTTTTAAGTCAGCGATTTGATACAATCGAAGTACTTATTTGATAAACTAGAAAGCTCGAGATACAATACTGAGAATTGAACAATTGGGACGTAATCAAATGGTGGGCTTATCTTTCTTTGAAATGTAAGTGCAACTACTACGTATCTAATACAAACATTAGGTAGTCGAAAAAAATCCATAAATTAACAATCTTCTTTGACTCAGTGTAACAAGCTTTAGTACAAATATCCAGCAGCTTAAATTATTTCTCATTTCTTAGCCAAGTAACTTTACTTAGTCATATTTGGGCGGGCGTCAAATGGATATAAAAGAGTAATGGAACAATAAGACAGATATAGTACAGATTTACAATAAGTAACAAAATTTCAATACTTACACATTTTTCGAAAATTTATCTTCCGATATTTATACATTTTTTTTCGATTTTTAAAACAGCTCTTTGTGGTATGTAGCTCAAACAATGTGTCGATATTGTCTGCCAAGTGATAATTAAGGTAAATAAAAGTTTTAAGCGAGCTGTACAAAGACAAGTGTTAATAAATTCTCGAAAGAAAATCAGACAATCTCTCTCTTTCTCTCTTGCCAATAGGAGATAGATTACTAATCTATCCAACCTTTAGTTCTAATTGTGTTAATTGATGTGTTAACTAACAGATAAAGGAATGAAGTAAAAAAAATGTAGCATATCACTGCCATATCTTCATACTTTTGCAAGCATGTACTACAATGTTACCACATATTGTTTGTACAGATGCATGAAAACCTCTCCCTTCACCACAGTCCACCTGTTACTAAACACAGAATTGGAAAATTCAAAATCATTTGTGAGTTATCATGCACAGAGATGGGCAGAAAGTTCAAAATCATGAACAGACAAAAAAACAACACTGAAATTTTGTGTTTATTATTCTTCATTTATTAAAATTGAAACTGTACAGGGTGGTTCAAATTCATGGCTCACCATTGGAATCTCCGCAACGGTGAGAGATACAGTGTACATTAAAAATGTTTGAAAATAACTGAGATCACCGAAAAACTGAAATGGTACTATCCCCGTTCGCACTTTTGATGGGCACTTTTTTTGGAAATCTGATTCTGTTATTAGAATTTCCATAGCATGCTAGATGTGAAAGCTACTGGCTACTACTTTGTTATTTCTTATGGGCGCCATATTGGATTTTTACAGAATGACTAATTTAACAAGTCATTTAAAATTTAAATATTTGGACTATGTGACAAAGACAATCGAATACACCACCCCTATACTGCTGCCTAATTCCTTTTTTTATTTTGAAAATTAGAGAAATGGGGTGTTTGCCACTGTTTCCAGTCCTTGGTATATTTAATTCAAGATTTTTTTAGATACCTAACGTTCTACTTACCTGTTACATAACAAAGCAAGAAATAAATGTACAGGGTGTCCCATTAATAATGGTCACAGGCCATATCTATGGAACCGTTATTTGCACCGCGTCGGGAAAAAATTTTTGTTAACAAAAGGGGCCAAGAGAAATCGCTGGAAATTATTTTCAAGTTTCTAGCTTCGCCGCTAGAGGGGGTACGATTCATGTTTAAGTAGAAAAATAAATTTTTTTCTAAAATATACCCAACAAACATGCATTAAAAATACATGCATAGCAATCTCGTACCAATTTTCCATCATTTTGATGCAGCACATATGCTCTAGCTCATAAAATATGAGAGGTGGGGGAAGGGGAACATCTCTTTAAGGAATTGAATTCGGATTAGGTTAACAGATTTTCACATAATACGTCTTGTTGGAATGAGCTCTCTTCGTGAAATCAGATTTTACATGAATAGTCTTTTTAGTAAATGTGATGAGTGGTAGAGGGCGCGATGTGACAATAACATAAACTTTGCAGTTTTTTTTTTTAAATTTCAAATGGAACGATATAATTATTATATGATACTATCAAATAAGACGAAAAAGTGAGAATATCAGTGAAAACCGCATTTTGATATCTGTTTTTTAAGCAGAGATATGACGAAAATACGAACATTGACAAATTTTAATTGCGGTGTATTTTAGAAAAAAATTCATTTTTCTGCTTAAACATGAATCGTACCCCCTCTAGCGGCGAAGCTAGAAACTTGAAAATAATTTCCAGCGATTTGTCTTGGCCCCTTTTGTTAACAAAATTTCTTTCCCGAAGCGATGCAATTAACGGTTTCATAGATATGGTCTGTGACCATTATTAAATGGACATCCTGTACAGACAAATGCGCCGTGTTACAGACACCAGCAAACTGAACACAAAAAGACGCCAATTATCTGTTCCGTAATTTTATGTCATTTTCAAACCATTCACTTACGATTCATGCCAGCTGCCAACAGTAGAAGAAATGAAGACTGAAGACGTGAACAAAAAAAGAGAGAACTTTTGCTTTACCTTGACCACACTTGAGCTACAAAATTCAAACACATTGTCTGAACATTAACGTAACACGAGTAAAAATGAATACAACAAAATTTTGAAATCTTTAAGTTTAAATACTTAAAAATAAACCAACATATTTCTCAAAAAGTTAAGTTTACATTTTTGTCGGAACATGGGACTGACAGGATTGGAAGCATGAGGTAAAATTTGAGAGAAATGCAAACCTAACTTTTAAACAGCGTAATTAACATGGCATTAAAAATACATTTACAAGTACACCAGTTGCGAGAAAGGCGCATCGTATACAATTAGTCGATATTTGAAATGTTCCATGTGGTTATCGAGTGAGCTGAAAGACATGCTGTCAATACCGATTATTCTTTTAAACCTGTAAAGCAGGAGAGACCTTTACAAATAAAACAAAGCTTGTGACTTTTGCAATCGTTGCACTAATGGAGGTAAGCCACACTCGATAAAACTTGTAACAGCACATAAGGTATAATCGTTCAGAAATGGGGAGGTCGTCGGATACAAAATCTTTGATTGTTAGTTTTCACATCTTATCGTTAAACAAGTAGGTACAATTTTCTTAAAATGCCACCAATGTCAATTTTTCAGAAAAAATCGAATACATAAATGAACACACATAAACATACCTCGGTCAGTAACCGTTTCAAGCCTTCCACCTCATCTTCGCCAGGGTTTAATTCACCACCTGGTAGTTTAAAGAAGGTGGTTCCCAATTGTAATAAGAGAACGTGAGGTAATCCATGTTCGTGGACCAGTAAAACGCCTTCGACACTTCGTCTCATGCCGATGCGTTCAAATTCGTCGCGCATCCTTTGAAATCGGGCGGGTACACTTGGGTCCTTTTCAAAAAGTGGCTCTTTCGTTCCGAATGTGTAATTCGTCAGGGGATACCTTAAGGCAAGTTGGCAAACCAATTGAATTTTAAGTGGGTTACTTACAAGTTTATGATACGGTTGATTGCTGTGGACGGTGCGGGATACTTGCTATCGAAAGATGTTGTCGTCGCGTTTGCATTTTGGCTATTTCTTCGTGGCCATCCCGTGCCTGTGCCCGCCATTCCGGTTTGTTGTTGTTTCACTTGTGTGGACGTCATGGCCATTTCACGGTAAATCTTCCAATCTTAGTAGCTCTTTGTGTCGTTAATTACAAACACTAAGTCAAAATTGTACAATTAATACACTTTTCTTTATTGCCCAAGTACCAATTGAATTCATAAATACACAGACTGAGAGACGCTACATAACACAATGGCCGAACTCGGAGTGAGCTGTCGCTGCCACAACTACAAAATAAAAAGCACTAAACAGATACCACAGACTACATCGGATTTTCTTACAGGGTGTGAAAGATATACTGAGCCGTACTTCGATTTTGATTGATGAAATAGGAACTAAAGTGTAAGTCACGCAAATGCATCCACATGTCTATAACACCAAGATCAAAAGATTAAATTACAATCATGCACATAACAGTGGCATCCCATAATAGGTTTTGCAAAAGTATTGCTAAAGGAATCATTAATAGTCAAGAGACTTAGCTGCACAATCCTGCCCTTCTAGTTAGAAGAATGAATTTTGGCCCGCTTTCATTGTATTCGTGTACGCTTTTTAGAATTAGGCATGAACTATAACTTTTCATTGATCACACACACTCTTGGCTCCCTTAGAAATCAGTAAGAGCAATAAAATAAAAAAATTATGTCAGGTGTAACAGGTGGTCGCTTTAGGCTTTAACGATTTTCTGTTAATTTTACAAATTTTCCGCTATAGGAAATTTTATACATTCCATAATGAAAGAGAACAGAACTAATATTCGAGAGTCAAAACGCTCACTTGTAAGGGTAATTATGGATATTTCTATACTGCGGAACATCTGCAATTCTTTCCATAAATAAACTAAATTAAAACCAATAAATTGCGAGGAACCTAAAGCATATGGTTGTGCCGGATTCAAATTCGTCAATAATCTTGCGAGAGTCACCTTTAACGAGTACCCAAATATTGTTTCTCTGGTGATATGATAGGTCCGATTGTACTGTAAAAAGAAAGTGTTCCAGCATCCAATTTTCCAAATTGCTGCTACCCTTCCAAAGGAGAAAATAAGCTGTTAATGGGAGAATATTTCAAATTATTGACAAATGCAAGTTAATTGACTTTTTGCATTGTGTAAAAACAAGGCACGGTACCTACCAAGTAATAGAATAAAAAGGCTCGTTCATAAAAGAACACGATTTACACATAAATGCAATTAGACATTTCGTTCAAACACTACAAATTCTATTAAAATAGCTAATATTCCCACGCGCCATATGTCAAACTAATGGCATACGGTAGGATAAGAAGAGTAAACATTACTATCAGGCGAAATGAAGCACTTGTCACTAGACGACAATTGGAAAATCAGTAAACAAACGGGAATTACGATAAGATGAATACCCGTAACAATTTAAATAACGCACGCAAAAAAATATTGGAGCCATTTCGCATTCGCCATGGAAAAGTGCAGCCACTCGTTCAAAATGCGAAAGGAAGAAAAACATCGCGTACTGAAAATGAGAATTCGTCGCACGAAGGCGAACGCCCGCGAAAGGGATAGAATGCACGGGCTGAACGCCGCTCTGGACCGGTTGAGATGGTAAATGCAAATTCCGCAATTACTTGTATTAACGAAGTTCTTGTAGTCACGTGCCAATTCAGCAAACGACCACAGACCTACACTCGACACCCCAGAAGTTATCCAAAATTGAAACTCTGCGCCTTGCCAGAAACTACATACGCGCAATGTTGCTCACCTTGGAGGAGGGTGAACCGATGTCCTCGCAGAGATTTGTTAAAATTCTCAGCAAAGAGCTCAGTCAAACCACTGCTAACTTATTATCGGCGGCACTAATGGGGAATACGAATAGGCAAACATACTACACTAACTTATACTTCGATACACCAAATGAGAGTTACTATAAGTCGTACGTGGACTCGTCGAATCGGACAATCGAGGATAGTTGCGCGTACAATTATTCATCTTACAAAACGCATTTTGATACAATTGCACCAGCTGCAGACGGCATGCATTATTGGGGCGACAATTATTTTACAAATGAAGTAGTGTCTAGTTATCAGAAGAATTGTATCTACGCCAGCTATGGTTCGAAAACTCTTCCCATTCATTATTAAGCTGATGCCAAACTAAGTTGTTCTGTTTTATAATTTGGGTAACAAGTATAATGGGCGATTAAAAATGTGTCGCTGCCAAGTCGCCTTTGAAAGTTCAATTACCATCTAAACAAAAATTCCAAAGGTGACTCGACAGCAACTCATTTTTGATCGCATAGTAGTATAATTAAAGTAGGTAGTATCTTTTTGGATTGTTGTTTTCGATTAATTTTATTTTCATAATAAATTATTGATCTACTAATCTTCCCCCCAATTTCGACGTCAGCGCTTCATAGTGACCAAACCAGAGCCAATGCATAACTACTGTCAATCCCAAACAAAAGCGAAAACCTGAGAGAGACTGCGAAGGGCATTTTTGATTTTGTGTGCCCCATACTTTTTGAAAAGTCGCGTGGCGTGGTGAAATTGCGCTAAATATAAACTATTAAGGCACATATTCCCAGTCCATGGGAGTAGACAAACAAAAGACAAGGCCATCAGGATCACGTCCGCGTCATCCCGTTCGACCAATCAGAGTGTGCCTTGCCATGTTTGAAAAATTCCGTATACTTCCGTTATAAAATAGCGGAATCGGGAGCGCAAGGGAAAAATATAGCTACAGAACAGAGGTATGTTGCACCACTAATTTTTATAAACACGAAATTGGAGCAAGCTTGCTGTAGCACCTAAATTAGTAACAGTTTCTCACCTCAGAGCAATAGGGAATATGCATGTAATTTTTTAAATTTTTTAATCGCTTTTTTATATCATTCTAACATAGTAAAAAGAGTAAACACTGTTTAGAACAATTCAATTTAACTTGTAAAATAATATTTAAAACGTTGACTTTATTCGATGTGTTTAAACGCCGCCACATTTTCAGCGGGCCTTGGATGACGTCCCAAGCCACGACCAGTATTTGTTTACTTTTAGCACAGATCTAAGCATACACAGATTGCTAGCCTTATGCATTTTTTGGGAAACAAATGTAGGTATACTTAAAGGCGCCCTCTATTGTGGAGCAGTATAAACATGTATCGTTTAAAACTGTAATGTGACGCTTATGGATTTATGCGTTAGATGTCGCTGAAACAAAATTAAAGCACTAGTTTGCACAATTCGAATTCCTTAATATTCGTATTATTACAGTGATATGATATGATAGGACGTACGCTGAGCCATAATTGTTTAATTTAACACTGGAGCTACTCATTCCTCGTAAAGGAGTTATTAAAAGCGGGTACCTGTGGTCACAGATACACACGAACATAGGGCAGGTTCTTAAAGAATCGTGAAGGTTTTTTGAAGTGGGCGGAATTTATTTGCAGCTTTAAAGGTCTTGACAGATTGCTAACCGCAAAGGTATACTTAACAACCATATGTATATCTCTGCCATAATTAACGTTACACTCTTTACCACGCCGATAAGATTTGGAATACGTATGTAGGTATACATATATGATCTCTTGAATACGTGTCTATAAACAAATCACAAAATAAAATCACCGATTACAAATATCAAATGCCAAAAATAACGAATTCGAATTATGCACACTTTACCGCTTTAAATTTTTTGCAGCGACATTAGCATAAATCCATAAGCGTCATATTACAGTTTTAAACGGTACATGTTTGTACTGCTCCGCAATAGAGGGCGCTTTTAAGTATACCTAAATTTGTTCCTCAAAAAATGCATGTTAGCAATCTGTGTATGTGTAGATCTGTGAGAAGTCTAATCGAAAAAGTACGAATTGTTTTGGATTCTACGCACCAAAATTAATAAGAAAAAGTGTTTTCACGAGAAATTTTGGTGCAGTCGATTTTTGGTAAAAAAGGAAGGTAATAACTGCCTTTTTTTGAGCCCTGAAAAAAAATTATCTCAGACCGATCCGGAAAAAAAATGTTCTTATAGAATGTGGCCTGTAGAATCCATAATGTCAAACAGTTCCAAGATTGGGCTACTAGTTCAAAAGTTACAGTCCTTTGAATTTTTTTTCGAAATTGGTTTCTAGTCTATAACTTTTGATTGAGAAGTCTAATCGAAAAAGTACGAATTGTTTTGGATTCTACGCACCAAAATTAATAAGAAAAAGTGTTGTAATAGCTATTCAGACCATGGAAAAAGCTAAAAAACCATTTTATAGGTATTGTCTTGTACAAAAGTGCAAAAACACTATTAGAAATATTCCCGATAAAGTGTATTTTGCAGGTACAAAAGGACGACTCCCAGAGCGTTCTCAATTTTTTTACAGTTAGTGAACCCTAAAACAACCTTTTTCAACAATTCTGCCGTTGGTTCTTGCAAATCGACGGACTATGCAATTTTGTTTCAAAATCCGATGAATTTTCTTAGTTAACAAATGGAATAATTTCCAATATACCATAAGAAATGTAAATCTATAGTAGGCGAATGGAAAGCTCTCGGAAACATCTACATTAAAAAAATACGTCCAAATCCGAGTTCACGAGAAATCAGCTTTTGACTTCGGACTTGTTTTCGACACAACAAAAAAGGATTTTGCAAATCGGATCGCATCGAACGATTCTTTAAAGGGCGAGCTTTTTAATGCTTCTATTTTACCAAAATGTATGATTTTTATTAATCAGAACACCAAGGGCCTATTATAGAGTTACCTTCCTTGTTATATTTCGGGAGTTATTCAATTTGTTAGTTAACTAAAAAAAATTCCACAGTCCATCAATTTGCATGAATCATCGGGACAATTGTTGGAAATGGTTGTCTTAGGATTCCACCATCTGTAAACAACTGTAGAACGCTCTGGGAGTCACCCAGTTTAAAAGACCAAGTATCGTTTTGTAAATTTGTTTATTTAATTATGCAATAACTATCAAATCTACGGTGATCGGGTTTGTCATATTGTTTTGTTATCAAAAGAAGTGGATACAGATTTTCAAAAAGATCGGATGAATTTTACTTAGTAATAACCAATTGAACATCTTCGGGATTGCTTTTTTATATTTTTCCATAAAAAACAATAACATTTGAAAATGAAGGTTTCATACCCATTGTATCTTATAGAAAATTCAATTCTAAACCAATTCATTTCTCTTCATTTTTTCCTTTAGAGCAATAGTTAACGAGATAATTGAAGTCAAATGCGAAAAGAAACGACATCTTGCCATTTTTTCATCTTTTTTGTTTATACGTAACAATATATTCGGGGAGTTTTCGGCTAGGGGGACTATGGTTTTCGGATTCAGCGGATCTTTTTACATAGAAGACACTTGATTTCGTTGAGTGAAATGACAACACCCAGCTCAATCTGCCCAAACTGTAATTAGACTGCACTAAGTACTTATGAATATTGACACAACAAATGCGATCGCGTGGCATTAATTGACGTCACTTTCATTCGTCCAATAGTGAAGCATTTCGCAAATTTGAATTTCGTTCGCTTATTTTACACTTTTGAATTAACATTTTTAGCAATTAAAAACAAACTAAATAAGAAACTAATGGTTTAAGTATAATGTCAGGACAATAAATATTTGCCGGAGAAAGAATCAAGTAAATTTAAACCACATGCATATTCCCTATTGCTGAGTTAGTCCTTAGGAAAAGAACCAACCACAAACTTAATGCTCACCTAAAATTGCCATCGGAAATGGGACATCATTTTGAAACAAAAAAAGTTCAATACAGAAGACACAGCGTCCTTTATTGCAGCATGAGCCTACGATATGTATATGGGCAACTTGTTATGTGGTTTCAATCGCGTTTGCAAATGTAACATTCTCTTACAATCCAAAAATAACTAGTTTTTTTTTATTTAATGATTTGAGTGTAATACTTTGCCAAAATTTTTGGAAATTGTCCAATTCATTACGATAAATCGTTATCAGAATAAACATAAATGTACGGATGTCTTTCTAACAAAACAATGTCCTTTTCCAATAGTTTCAGATCATTCTCCAACTTAAGTTTTCGATTAATTTTCGGTATGGTATCCGTGATAATCGGTAAACCCTGATACTGCCGTTGCAGTTCCTCCCAATTGTCTTTCAAACCCTACAAAGATTACATGGGGACTTCATTTGCGTGCGCGTTATTCTCACCTTAAGTAACTCCGCTCTTTGTTCCTTTGTTACGTATCGGCACTTAGGTTGTTCGACATCTGCTACGTCCTTCTGAAACTGCACATGCCTCTCGCGTTTTTGAATAATCGCCCTTAAATACTGTGGAACTTTTCCGAAGCCTTCTTCGTAGATATAAACCGGTTCCATTCCTGCTGCTATTTTCTTGGAGTCGCCGTGACAGTTAATTACGACGCGTTCCACTGGCGCCTTCGGTTTGAGATGTACTGCGTTTTTAATATTGCGCGCTACGAAATTCGCCATGGGTGGCGTTTTGTTTCTACGCTCCACATCTTCCTTTAAAAGTGCAGCGGTAGGAATAACGGGAGGTCTCAATTTGACGTGCGGCGTGTAGGGCCTTTCTCTAATCACCTTGTGCCTAACGCCTTTGTTCTTCTGAAGAAATTGGGAAGGGTCGGTAGGTTCTCTTTCGGGTAGGCCCATTGTCGCGTGCGAATAACGTTTTCGCTTCTGATTTTCGATTTTCAACGGTTTTTGGAATGTGGAGACGTACCGCGGTTCTTTCTTGCGGCATACCGGCGCCTTTTTCGCGCTGCTGTATATATTTTCATCGTGATGGGAAATTAAAATGACAGACATTCTCGTTTAAATTTAAAATTAATCATTATACCATGACATTGATCACACAATGTGAAAGCTTCCATGGAAACGCGTTAAATACAAAATTAATTTAGGTTATTTAATTACTATTATCATCATCTGAAATCTGTATTATGTCGAGCAGCTCGTTTGTGTCAAGATATGTGAAGGCATGCTCGACTTCGTCCACGTTTACAGACTCTTCGACGCAATCACTTTTACAATTCGCCTTACGTAGGTCCACACTAATCTCGACAGGATGCGAGTCTTGGTCTTTGAGGATTAATCTACCAACATAACTAAGCGGAATATCACAGTAGGGGCACAACATTGTCTTATAAACGTCAGTAAGTTTCACATGTACGGTTGATTTGCAAAACTTGCACTTGTAGTATGGTAGATGTGTAACTGGCATGAATGAAATGCAGCATCGTGTGTCAGAATGGGCTGGTACGCAAGACAGACCTATAATCTGTAAGACATGTTAAGAAAATAACACAATATCTAATGAAGTATTAAAAAAATTGGCTGCTTTTTCCAAATAAACCAGGGGTCCAAAATATGTTTGAGAAGTATCTGTCCGCATAGATTCTAAAACTGGTGTTCCTTGTTGATGGGAAAGAATTAGTAGAGCAAACTACTCTTCAAACAGCGAGCAACCTTCGAACTGTACCATGACCTACCTTCCGAAGATATACATGACAACATACTCTTATGTTCCATATCCTGAAATAACATCAACAAACGAACACCCTGTAGAATTTCAACATTTTTGAGAAAAAGTGAAGTGAAATCACCCAAGTTTCCTACATACTACAACCATTGAAAGGATATTTTCCTCACACCATACACAAACTGGAGGATCCGGATACTTCAATTCACTGGCAGTAGCAATAATATCATACAATCCGTCCAACGTCAGCTTTCCCAAAAGTAACCTTAGAATCATCCCTTTGGCAACAGTTTCTTTTAAAAACGCATTTAACAAGTCAAGACTCTGCATGTGAAATACGGAAAGCTGACCCCCATTGGCAAGTTGGTCCAATAATCGATACATATGGTCCATTGCTAGCCTTATCTTCAAAATATATTTAAACTCGTCCGACTTCAAAGTGGGAGTCGTCTGCATGACGGGCGAATTGCGAACCATCACTTCCGACGACTTGGCCAAGGCAAGGCACATTTTCAATTGAACCAAAGACATTTTATCGTAATCGAGTTCGGGCGATAGTCCTTCATTAGACAATTTTCTGTCGAGAAGTCCATTCAATCTAAACAATCTCGTCTTATTCGCGGCTTTATTAGTTTGGACTACCTACCGCAAGACCTCCAGACAATCCCAGTAGGAAGTCAGGGTGTTACTTTCATTATTCAATAAAACTTGGAGAGGTTTCTTGGCCACGTTCATAAAAACCAATAGGCGAACGTGATCTTTTCGTTTTTTGATATTCGTCAACTTAGACATGCTGACTAATACTCCTATAAATACTCTATTTTGTGACACTATGAGACCGTGAGTACGGTGTGACCACCATTTGTAATCGATGAATAAGTGTCGCCATTTGATTTTTATTTTATTCTCTTCATTGAACAGCATCACCTCCTTCAGAACACCAGTGTATGTCAATACTAAAATAGTGTTTCCTTCATAGTGTTCTACACCTAAAACAATTACCTATTTTACGGTTTTATAGTAGGATCTTTGAAAACACTGCATTTGTATTGTCAAAGTTGTAAGATTAATTTTCAACGAATTTTAAGATAATTGATATGTAATCAGTAATCAGTAATGTTTATTGTTCAACAGATTCTTAGTAATCCATAAATGAACAATCATAAAAGTAAATATAGAAGCGTATACATACATTATTATTAAATTATTATAAAAAAAAATAAAATAAAAAAAAGATAAATGGAATATAATTACAAATTAGTAAGAAAAGTAAACAAACAGTATAGTCCAGGGAATAGAGGGTTTTAACTTGCAAAATGAGAAGTAGTTCCAATTTCTTTTGCATGTCATAGACAGTCATCTGGTGGTTAAGAATCTAAGTTTTCGACCTCCCACCCCTTGTGCTTCCCCCGTACCACCCCCAAAACCCCTGAAATTTGGTTGGTTTCTTAGTTTTTCAATCATATCTTTTTAATGGTTCACTTTAGAAAAAAATATTGTTATCAGAAATTGTAGACCATAAAATTCTACAGAACTTTGATACACTATTTTTTTGTGAAATGTTTATTAAAAAAGATATAGAGCTTGAGAGTTGGTTATATTTTTAAGAATTCTGAAATTTCTATGTAGATGTTTTAACTAAATTTCATACTTGATCTCTATAATTAAGAGTTTTATGAGAAAATATCTTGAATTTATCGTGGTATAAATCCCTCTACCCTGCACCCTTACCAAAGGGGATGCATAATAATGAAACTTGCAACCCTTGCTAGTGAGGATATTTGAATCACTGTGAGATTGTAGCGCTTTCTAATATACTTTTGAAATTAAAAAATTGTCTCACTTCAGTTCAGTTTCACCCCCTCCCCTCGCGCGGTAGGAATAGATATTTAAACGCTCTTGTGGCGATTGTGAAGTTAGTCAGAGAGTACAACGCTTATTACATGTTTTCTATTCCTCTTTAAATATCTATTCCTACCGCGGTTGGGGGGAGGGGCGGGGGGATGAAGGATTTGAAGGATGAAGCTGAACTGAAGTGAGATAATTTTTTTGTTTCAAACGTATATTAGAAACCCTACAATCTCACAGTGATTCAAATATCCCCACTAGCAAGGGTTGAAAGTTGAATTATTATGCATCCCCTTTGGTAAGGGTGCAGCGTAGGGGGATTTATACCACGATAAGTTCAAGATATTTTCTCATAAAACTCTTAATTATAGAGATAAAGTATAAAATTTGGTTAAAACATCTACATACAAATTTTAGAATTCTTAAAAATATAAGCAACTCTGAAGCTCTATATCGTGTTTAATAAACATTTCACAAAGAAGTAGTGTATATCAAAGTTGTGTAGAATTTTATAGTCTACAATTTCTGATAACAATATTTTTTTTTGTAAAATGAATCTATAAAAAGATATGATTGAAAAACTAAAAAACCAACCAAATTTCTTTGGTTTTAAGGGTGGTACGGGGGAAGCACAGGGGGTGGGAGGTCGAAAACTTGGATTCTTAACCACCAGATATTCTTTCATGACATGCAAAAAAAATTGGGACTACTTCTCGTTTTGCAGGAAATGGTCCATTTTCAGTCTCTATTTCCTGGACTAGTAACAAAAAAAGGGTATGTGTATGTAATGGTACACTTAATGTTGCAAAGTAGAAAGCAATTGTTTGGTCTTGTTTGGTTTATTGCTAAAGATTTGAACGTACAATGTTTGAAACTACTTTTCTGTTCAATTGTTCTATGCCATGCCGACTACGGATTGGTATTGTGGTCTCCGCTCACTGACTAAAATCGTAAGAAGCTAGAAACAGTACCTACTGAAGAAATTTCTTAGAACAATGGAATATAAGCTTGAAATTCCACATATCCAAGGAGCTTACGCATCAATTAGATCGGATTTGAGCCTACATTCCTTGGAAAACCGGAGACGCATTGCCGACCTATGTTTTTTACACAAACTTCTAAATGGTGCTATTGATTGTCCTGAAATTCTTGGTTTGGTGGATTTTTATGTTCCTAGGACTACATGCGTCACCAGAAATATACCGGGCTTCAGAATTAAACAATTTTCGAGCAATGTGTCTAGGAATAATCCTTTAACAAGAATTTTGTCCGATGCAAACTATTTTTGGAAATTGCCGTGGTTTAATCTGTTTAATTCTGATTATCAGGCTTATAAAATTAAGCTCAAACGTAATATTGATTACTAAATATTTTTTGTTTTTATTCTATTGTGTGATTTCTAGTTTTCTATTTGTATTGTCTTTTAGCGAAGGTTTATTAGGTTGAAAATCAATTTATGTTAAATTAGCTAAGAACATGTTTTTTTTGTGGTATTTAATATAACAGGTGAATTCCGTAAATATATTATTATTTTTTTTAAATTAATCTCAATATAGATCATCGATAGAGGAAGCATCAATTGCTAAGATTATTAGCTACCTCTGCCGGAAAAAAGATGTTTTTATTGATCTATGATGGTGAGTATTTATCTGAGATACTATTTATTGTTAATGTATTTCTCTTTTTAGGTACTAAGCAGGCATGATGAATTATGGGTGAGTATTAACAATTTGGTATAATCCAGTGTCACAATTCGTTGTATAGATTGATTATTTAAAAAAATTCTATTATTTTTGTATTGTTCTCCCCATTTTTTATGATATCAATTGCGGTGCCGTTAATATTACATTATTATTATTATTATTAATTCTATGAACGAAGGCAAAATATGTTGGGGCTGGATATACGAATGAACTGGGTCAGTTGCATTTATGTGTTTTTTTAAATTGTAACGATATAATTTAATCCTCGATTTAATCCTAAATTCTTACCCCGTCATTCGTTTTGAGTTTCTTAATGCTTACAATACAAAACATACTTTCAAGTTTCAATCTGGTAAGTTTAAGTCTCATGTTATATTATTTTTTTATTTAATTTTATATTTTATATTATATTTTGTTTCATACTTAGTGTCACTTATTTGGTTAAGCAATGTTATTTTCAATTTTTTTTAATAAGTGAACATTTTTTCAAGAAACACTGTTTTGTTTCGTCAGGACGGTGTTTTACCCCACCGCCTCTCACATCCGCCGAGTGGGCCGATAGGTACATTTCACAAGACAATTTATGGTTCCCCATCCACCCCTGTGGAAGCATCTGTGATTAAAATTTCAAAAAGATATTTCAATAACTTAAGCCAGTTCTGCGCATGCGCACATTAATCTGATGTTTACAATATGCGATACGTTTGCTTTTACTAAAAGCATCTTGGCTTAAAATTTCAAAGAATTTCCAATGCTCCGCGTGTTTATGACTCAGTTTCCGGGAGAGGCGGAAGAGCCGACTGATCACATTTAAAAATGGGTCCACAACTAAAAAGCAGAAACCAAGATGCCAGCTCAGAAAAGAGCGAAAACGTCTATGCGAATCTACCCCTGCATTATATTTCCAGGAGACTAAAACCAGCTCGTTACTAGCACTCAGTAGAAGGGTACTGGTCTGATCACAGGACACTGCACCTTGAAATATCATCTCAAATCAGGGTAGCTGAGGATAGCGCATGCCGCCTCCGTTTCGCGAAACAAGTGACAGCGGAAGACGAACTGTCTCCAAACAGAGATCACACGACCTAGTGAGGCTGTAATAGCACTTCATCAGATCAGGAAGTTGCCGCTGGAGAGGACATCTAACGATCAAAGTGCGTAGGCGTGACATAGCTCAAACCAAGAAGATAAAAAAAACCTTCTACAGTGAATACACTAGGGCTCTTTTAGATAACACATCTGTCTGTCTGTCTGTCATTTTTCTTCTAACATTGTCATTATTTTTTAATTCCTTTACTACAACTACAAACTGTAGCTACTGTAATAATACACGTATGTAGTATTTTATTTTATTTTTAATTTGCCTTTATTTTTGAGTGGGCGGGGTTTCAGCCAAGGCTGCTCTACCAACCCAACCCACTATACATTTACAAATATCCATGCCCGAACCAGGGGCCCTTAGTACTGTAGTCCAGCTTCAACTGACCTGCGCCACCCCCATATTTTAGTGACAATTCAACTCATGTATAAAAAATCGCATAAGCCGCAGTCGAGGCCGCAGTGCAATTGTCACTTTGACAGCGGCAAAAGTTACCTGCAACTTTTCCAGCGACAAATGCACTAGTGGTTTTTTCACTTTTCATTTTGGAACAAGTATCGCATTATCCTTTCCCATATGATTAGCTTGACGTCTGTCAATAATTGACTAGTTTGGTGAATTTCTTGTTCGTTAAATTGTCCTGCCGAATTACACTCGAGGTTTATATTTAAACCGAGTAAATTTGGGTTGTTGCAATTCAAATCTGTTTCCTTTTAGCAATTGAACTCGAAAAACTGTCAACCTAAAAATGCTCCACCTTCGGTGTCGCATTTTTATTAGTTGACAGTTTTTCTCGTCTAATTGCTAGGCAACAGATTTTCATTACCTTAACAACCCAAATTTATTCGGTAAAATACAAACCTCTTGTGCAATTATAAGTGATAAAATCGTTACTTGATAATTTTAAGCCGAACAGTTAAATTTATCATGCAATAATTTTCTTACCTGCACCTATAGGTACTAAAGCACAAATAAGTCGATAAATACCTAACATACCAACCTGTAATAATGAAATCTCCAACATGAAACGGATACACATCTGCAACTCGCCCCGATTCATCAATTAGAGTAATAACTAAAACACTCCCCTTTACTGCTAGAACATAGATGTTCTTATCGTGAACCACCACTTTAAGACAATCAGTACGTAAACCATCACTTTCCCCCCATAAAAATATTTCATTTTCAAACTTAACACTTTCCTGTGATATTTGCGTTACCGAAATTGCCTTAATTCTACCTTCAAGGTCACCAACAATGAGCAGCCCTACAAAAGACTTTAACGAAACGAAGCTTAATGATAAATGCATTACCGTCATCGTTGGCTTGTTGCCAATGCATAAACGTAGGCTTCTTCAAATGAGTTTGGAAATACCCTACCACTCGACAATCACAGAACGTTTCGTTATTTTTCATCTGCTTAATTCTACAAACAGTAACACCACCATCGTAATGCCCCACCATAAGAAACGTAAATACTTCGTCATCTTTGCTTATTAGATGAGTCCATGTGAAAGCTACAAAATAACTAGAAACACAGAAAAGACTGAACATAATCCATACCAGAAGGAGTGGCTATTCCGGCTCTTTTCTTTAATTCCTCAAACAAACTGCTATAGGTGGCACCTCGAAAAATGGTTGGAAAAAATTTCACAGAGAAATAACGTACACAAATCTCCGTCACATTGCAAACTTCAATAAACTCCTCAATTTCAGATTCATTCGTCGTAAATGCGTAAACACGTAAGGCGCCTGTGTTCGACATTGCGGCCAGTACGCAGTTGTTATTAGAGACCAATCCGAGACTGGACCACTTTGCCTGAACTGGCTGTTGCTTTAAAGGCAATGCTTCCTTTAACTCTTCGGATAAGTCCAGTCGTAAAACAGCTTCGTACATATCAAATTGTGGCAGGGACGTTATGAACGAGTTTATGTCGATTCCCAAGTGTGAACTGAGTGCAAAGTCTCCCGGTTTGATAAACCACTTCATAAAAGACATAGTTTTTAAAAAGTTGTCCATTAGACCACACAATTTGAAAACATAAATTCCATCTTCGACCAGAATGCAGTATTGGGAATCATCAGATGGAATTATTCCAATGTTAATTGCGCTCTTATTTTGCAAAGGAACCGTGTCTAGCAATTTTAGTTCGGAACACATCGCTACAATTTGAAAAATCTTTAAGGTTATGTCAGTAATCAATGTGCTTATAAACCCGCCATTTACTGGTGGCTACGAGGACGTCTGCATATAAGTCGTTGCTTTATATACAGGATGAGTATCTAATTTTAATTTTTTTTCCGAATTTCGCGAACTCACTAAATATGGCACAAAATTCTATTAGAATTACGCCGCCTCGTACTAAAAGCCATTTCTATTGTTTCGAAGGTTGTTTTGTCAAACGTTTCTTCTATATCTATGAAAGAATACAGTGTGGACTGTTTATAGTCCAGCGAGACAGACGGGGTGAATAAAATGTAAAAAAAACGGGGTTCAAAAGAGTTATATGTATAAGTAAATATGATCGTGTGCACTTGGTCGGCATCTCAAAAATGTCTGTGCGACGGCTCCGTTAGCTGCTTTCTAAGGCATTCGCGCCCGACCTAGGAAATTCCATATAAAGCTCCATTTGGCGACTCTAAACGGCCCTGGAGTGATATGAATAAACTTAAAAAACAATAGAAGGCGCTATATTTTTACGACTCCCTGAAGACTTCAACGGTTTCAGTGAAGATCTGTAATATATACTTACTAGAAAACATTCTAAAGGTTCTTTAGAAGCTTCTGGGTAATGTGCACATCTGATCTAGAGGGTACTTTTCCAGAGAATTGTATCGTTTTCGTAGAAATTACTCTTTTCCTGGGCGACTTACGTCAGAGGTTGCTACACAATACCCTTCCCAGAGCGGTCGAAGCTTATATTATTCATGCACTCGAAGTATAAAGACCAAAGTGTGATAAAGTTTTCTTAGCAGGAGCTTATATATGCGCTTTTCAAGACTCTCTGCAAGGAACACCCTGTGGCTTAATAAATAATCTCACTCCAAAAATATTACGTAAATTTAATTCCATGCGAGTGGAGTTCAGAAATATACATTTTCCTTGGAAAGATATTCCTGAGAAGGTAAGTATTCTGAAGAGGAACCTTCCTCTTGGAGGCCAATACTTTTAGACAAGAATAGAACGGAGGTTTATTAGATACCTATACTATTTTTTATGGGGCAAATTAGTATTTTTTTCAAATAAATGGAAAGTGTTTCGCTTGGAAGCTATAATTCAAAAGTGTTAAAATTTGACAGTCAGACCCTCCACTAGTATATGCTCCTAAGAAAAGATTTATGTTTAGTTTTTACTTGTCGAGCTATATTCCGAAAAACTACCCCAATCAAAACTACCCCTTGGACTTTTCCATACTTATGTGCAACATACAGGGTGACAATTTGAAAACTTACCACCCCCCATATCTTAGTAAATAAACGAGATATTTAAAAAAATCAAAATCCGTTTCGGTAATTCGGAAGGGAATCACAATGACATAGTTGGCGACGCACACCCCCTGCGCCCTAGCCACCCCAACTTTTAAATCTTAAATAGTGACTCCCCATGTGTGATACGTCGTTGGAAAGCTCTGAAAAAATGCTTTCCAACCATACCAAATAGCATTACATTTAGGTTAGTAATTATCGTGCAAATCAAAAAATAAACATGGAAAATCGTATTTAACTTGAACTTCCAAAGCCGACTCGACAGCAACTCATTTTTGATCGCCAGTTATAATCTATTCTCAAACTCTTGTCGAACCTTTTCAAATGTTGGTTTTGCAATATTTTGACATTCTTGAATTATTCTCTGTCTTGGTTCGTCTATGTTCGCCGGTTGCGTTTTAAATACGACAGATTTCAAATGTATCATATTAGTTTATTTTTTGATTTTCACAATAAATTACTAACCTAAATGTAATGCTATTTGGTATGGTTGGAAAACATTTTTTCAGAGCTTTCGAACGACGTATCACACATGGGGGGTCACTATTTAAGATTTAAAAGTTGGGGTGGCTGGGGCGCAGGGGGTTGGAGGGGGTGCGTCGCCAACTATGTCATTGTGATTCCCCCTCCGAATTACCGAAACGGATTTTGATTTTTTTAAATATCTCGTTTATTTACTAAGATATGAGGGGTGGTAGTTTTCAAATTGTCACCCGCCTGTATATAAAACCAATGACATAATTTTGCAATGCGAGTGCAACTATTCGCATACATAATAGTGGGAGATGTGCCCAAAGAAACCATTTGCCAAAACGGCAATTACATTTTTAAAAGCCCTTTGGCAATATTCACACATATGTCGCTCTCAATCCGACAATATAAAAGAGAAATCTTTGACATGCCGTTTCCAAACTTTGGAAAACTGGACACGTTTCAGCAACGGTTGGCATCTTTATCAAGAAATAGCGGCGCCCAATCGATTTTCCCAATTTTAAGCGACATTTATTTCAGTATAACTTCACGGGAAATTTATTACAATACCTCCCGGTTGTTTTGGCGCGTTAACGAAACAAATTAATAAATGTAAATAGAATTGTGTACACGTAATTTGATTATAACCAGTCAGCAAGTGATTTAGGTGGGATTTAATTTCCTTTGCCAAATTGCTTGCCCAACATTCCGCAAGTGAGTTCTACTTACACAAAGAAGTAGGATGTTTATTGACTAAATGGGTTAAATAATGCTAGTGATATTTTGGGGAGTATTTTACACTAAAATTGAAAAATATCGTCGATAAACGTATTGCTTGGAGTGATAGCGATGAAAGGTTCCACTTAGTTTGGAGTTGGTAACGAGTTTGATGTCAGATGCAGACCTCTTGTAATAGTCCTCGCGGTTGTGTTTGTCGGTGTACGTACGTAAAGCTCGTTCCGCCCATGTTTGAGCTCTTGGCACGTCTCTACTCAACCCTCTTTGCCTTTTATCCAGGTAGTCGATGACATCGTCGTAGTAATTGCGCCTGTAGTTGTACAAGTAGTTGTACTGAAGAAATTTGGGCCTAAAAATAACGTTTGAAGATACTTAGAGGTTTTTAGGAGATTACCTTATCCAATGTTTAAAAAGGAGAAGCTTATCTGGGTCCAAATATTCACCTTCCGCTTCTGGTGGTAATTCCTCTGCGACTTCCGGAGTATCGTCGGCAGCTTTGCCAGCTGCCGCTTCAGTTGGTGCTGGTGCAGCAGCAGCTGCTGGTGCTGGCTCTGGGACATCCTCGCTTACCGCCTCGGAAAGCCAATCTGCACCTTCGTCATCCATTGCACTTTACCTATACAAATATATACTATAACCGATAGAGGAATAAGAGCAACTCACTAAAGGTGTCCGATACACAACACGTCCTAAAGACCTTTACAAAGCTCTATAATCTAGCACCACAACCGTTTTAAACTGACCCTCGTCCCCTCCATGCTGACCCGAACCTTGCCAATTACAATAGAAAATAGTAATGTTTTTTTTCCAATTCTATTGTTAACGTGATCTTGGGAGAAATGTCAAGGGGTTTCTTATATTAATGGGGTAGGAAGGTGTAAATGTTGGATGGTGATGGTAGTGTGTGGCTGTGCAATTTTTATAGTAAAAACCCCGTTTCAATTCTTAATGTCAATTCGAAAATTAATCGCGTGTCACATTGGCAATTCAACGTTGGCAGTTGTTTTATTGGCCACATAAATAGCTTACCGGTGTTAAAGGCTACGTTACATATGAAAACAATTGTTCCAATCACGTATCGCAATTGTTACGTTGCTATTATTTACCCTGCGCCCTGGATTTATTATTACTTACTACCCTAATCTCTTTGCGGTCTTCAGTCGAACGGAACGCTTCTTTAAGCGCTAAGTTAAATTAGCGAAGCGCTTTTTGGCTTACTCAACTACCTACCTAAAAATAATTGCTTTGTAACAAGTCCTGAAAGACAAACTGAAACGGTGTATAATTAGTTTCGTTAAAAGATTTAATTAATTTGTCAAAATGAGTCATTTGTAAAATTCAATTTTTACAGTAGGTGTCTATACCTAGGTGTCGCTTTTTCGATGTCGATCGCGCCATCTGGCTGACAAGCGTAGCAGTGGTTAGATAAATCGGATACAAATCCATGTCCCTTTGCTTCAGATGCAATATGTGTATTTACCACCTACTGTTAGGAGGGTTGCAAGACTCGGAAACACAAATTAAGGACTCCAAATTGTGTCATTTGCAAAAATAAATCAGGGTGGTTAAATAGATCGGAAACACGTAGATATTTTTATCCTCTGAAAGATTGTCTATTTACAATTTGGCGAATATCCAAAAAAAAATTTTTTTCACCAAATGATGTAATAAAGACCTCAAAAAGATATTTATTGTGGAATATCCTATATACATATATATCATTATTGGTAAACCTATATAAATGTCATACCTCCAAACTGTGAAATAACAAATAACACCGGCGATTTCTACTTAAATAATAAAAAAATCTAAGCTAGGATATCTTCATCTTCTTCCCTAGCACGTAGGGCTCGTCGAACTGATATGGGCGGGAGGACGTCATTTTCTTCGGCTACCTCGTTAATGAGTGCTCGTAATCGGGCCGCTTTTCGCTCCCTCGTGGCTTGTCTTTCGGCCATCGCCAGCATCTCTTCATCTAGTTCTTCCATTCGGGAGCGCGTCTGTTTTGCTCTGGTGGCGGCGTTTTCGACTTTCTCGTCGCGTTCCAAATTGAGCGCGGACCATTTGTGCAAATCTCTGCCACGAGCGTCATCTTCATGAGTGATTTCCACAGACCTTCGCTTCATTATAGAGTCTACTTCGGCACCAATTGCTCTGCGCGTAGGGACGTCTTTGGCAGCCCTGTACGAGAAATCGTCATCGAGAACCGCGCGTATGTGAGGTTCTTTAACGATACCCACAGTATCTAAAATCTTTTCGGTTCGATCCAGAAAACGGCGACCATTGATATTATTTACAGTACTCTCCATATCTACATCATCGATGATTGACACTTTTTTGTTTGCCCTGATGCTCTTAATCTTCGAAACGGTCTATAAGGGTAATTCAAATTAATCACAAGCATAATAAAGAAAGTGTGGTGCGGGGTTCTGGTATGAGTTTGTTTTTGGTATTGCGTGGCAAAAATGTAACATACAAACTCAAGTAATAATTTGAATCTAATTATGTAAATAAGCGAACCTCTTCGTCAAAGCTATTCATTAAATCGCGCGCGTCCAAACGTGCCCCACGTGAGTCAAAAAAGGTATCTCCAGTTATGTGCTTTTCTGCTCGTCGGCGACAGTTCTCTAAATCATCATCCATAAAGGCACGTTCGTGACGCTCTAAAATTTCGTTGGGTACTGCCGTTTGACGTCGCGGAGGTGACAATGGCCTTCCTGTGTATTTGCGATTGAGACGATCCAACGCCGGTCTGTACATATTTTCGCCCATGTTGTAACTCGAATCGTATAAACGCGTGCGAGGTCTGCTTAGTATCGTGCGTCTCGACGACATTCTGTAAAAATCAAAAAAAAATTAATAATAGCCCGAATTAAACTCGAAGTCCTCTTGGTTTAAAGATAGATCTGAGAACACACGCTATTATTAGTCAGAAGCATAAGTCAGTACGCCCGGGTGCATCGAGCGCGCTTCCTGTTCCCATTCATAAAAATTGATCCCGTCCCAATTAAAGCTATAGGCTGAAAGGAAGGGGTGTGGATTGATTCCACTGAAAGCTTGGGGTAAATAATCAAAACACTCTACCACTTACTTGTTAATAACACAGTAATAACAGTACACCACAAACACTACGCAAAGTTGAGCATCCAAATGAACGATTCCATCGACGGCGCGTTATGAGCTCCCTCTTAAAATTCAACGCTCCCACTCAGTTATATTTTTGAATGTTCACATTATGCTTAATTTCGTGCGTTTATATAATGTTTAAAATTAGAAAACCCTACGCGTGATTTTCCTGCGGGGCAATCCTAATTTGATGAAAAATTACGTGATTGTTTTGCGATCTATTACCTCCGCCCGGGAGGATACAAGCATTCGTGATAATGGAAGAAGAAATTGTTGGAACGGGTGTAAACATTAAAAAAACGTCAGAGTTTGGGGGACCAAAATTGAAAAATGTGATTTGGGGTTCTTCCGATAGATGGCAGAAGGCCCAAAAAATCGATTATTAGTGTGGTATTTTTGAAACATACAGTGTTGGGCTTATATTCTGTACTCCATGATACTGGGACCTGCACTGTTCTTGTACACGTTATTTCTCAATGTGGGGTGAATAACTGAATTTTCTTCAAATAAAATGCAACGATCAGCATCCGAAAAGTGTCCAGCATTGTGTAGCAAGATTTAAAATCCGAACCTTCGAAGATATGAACCATTTACCTAAGCTTAATGCTGACTTTACCGACATAATGTAATTTTCTGATAGTGACCTAAATGCTTTTCGTAGGTACCAAAATTGAAAAATGTTAAATTCAAGTTTTTAACATACACATTTTTTCATGGAACAAATAGCTACACCTGAATAAATGACAAAGCGTTTGATCATGTAAAAAACTGCTCATTTTTTAGGTGATTTAAGTTTTAGCCCATATGGTGGGCCAACAAGAAAGAGCGCTTATGGAAAACAATCCGGATCTATGCAGGCACATTTCAACTAGCTTTACTAAATGTTAGTACCTAAGTAGGGTTCTCTAATATTATTGTTCTAAGAAATATCCTTCTAGTATACGTTTCTAAGGAACTTATTCGACAAAAAATTTATTACTAAGGGTGGTAGACCCCTAAAAAATGACTATGTAATAAAAAAATTTGTAATAAAGTTTCTTTCTATATAGTGTAGTTTCATCTCTTTTAAAAATAACAGGATAAAATGGGATTAGTTAGCCCACGACGATTTGGTATCACATTTGGTTTAAAAAGATTCCAAATCTTTTCTCTGTGTAAAATTCAAAAATGCTTATGAAACTTTAGACTTTGAAAAAATATGAGCAATAATCCTTATTCTCAATTAGAAGAATTTGTTCTTTTTTATAAAGGAGTTTGTGCAGCTCTGGGGACTGAACTTATTACTTATTATGACAATATGTTTATTGAACCCGAATTCAAATCCTGATGTGTAGGTAATTAACAAACGTTTCCTGCTAATTGATGCAAAAACAAAAAGTGTATTATTTGGCAGAGCATTTACAATCTGGTTGCCAGTGATTATAAGGATTGTACCAAGTTTTCAGGACTGTAATTAGACGATAGATCAGGGGCGGACTGGCACGGGGAGGCGATTGCCACCTAGCCTGTAGATCATAATGGCCCGTTGGAAATTTATAAGTATGTGCTGTATTTAGTTTCTTGCACTATTAATAAATTATTAACACGTTTCTCTAATTGGGGTTGATGTTAGGTTATTAAAAAATTCTGATTTATTTGAAGTGTTTTACAATGAATTTATCATTTTTTGTCGCAGTATTTTGAAAGTGCTGAAATACAATGATAGGCGCCGCACTTCGTGTGGATTGTAAATTTTGTTACTTTTAATTATCAGCTGCAATTTAAAAAAAACTGTATGGTAATTGATTTTTGAGAAAGGAGTACTTTAAAATGTTTTTGTGGTGCACCTCAGAGCTAACCCCCCCAACCTTCATTACTACACTAATACTTTAATGGCCCGTAAGTACCCAGTCCGCCCCTGTGTATAACCTTCCTTTTTTACCAAAATTCAACTACACCAAAATTTTTCGGGAAAACACTTTTTCTTATTAATTTGGGTTGGGTGCGTAGAATCCAAATCAATTCGTACTTTTTCGATCAGACTTCTCAATCAAAAGTTATAGACTAGAAACCAATTTAGAAAAAAAATTCAAAGGGCTGTAACTTTTGAACTAGTAGCCCAATCTTGGAACTGTTTGAAATTATGGATTCTACAGGCCACATTCTATAAGAAAATTTTTTTCCGGGCCGATCTGAGACAATTTTTATTTCGGGGCTCAAAAAAAGGCAGTGTATAACCTTCCTTTTTTACCAAAAATCGACTACACCAAAATTTCTCGGGAAAACAATTTTTCTTATTAATTTGGGTGCGTAGAATCCAAATCAATTCGTACTTTTTCGATCAGACTTCTCAATCAAAAGTTATAGACTAGAAACCAATTTCGAAAAAAAATTCTAAGGGCTGTAACTTTTAAACTAGTAGCCCAATCTTGGAACTGTTTGAAATTATGGATTCTACAGGCCACATTCTATAAGAAAATGTTTTTTCTGGGGCGATCTGAGACAATTTTTTTTCGGGGCTCAAAAAAGGCAGTTATTACCTTCCTGTTTTACCAAAAATCGACTGCACCAAAATTTCTCCGGAAAAAAACGGACTGGGGGGGGGGGGTGGCGATTGCCACCTAGCCTGTAGATCATCATGGACCGTTGGAAATTTATAAGTATGTGCTGTATTTAATTTCTTGCACTATTAATAAATTATTAACACGTTTCTCTAATTGGGGTTGATGTTAGGTTGTTAAAAAATTCTATTTTAATTGAAGTGTTTTACAATGAATTTATCTTTTTTTGTCGTAGCATGAAAGTGCTGAAATACAATGATAGGCGACGCACCTCGCGTGGATTGTATATTTTGTTACTTTTAATTATCAGCTGCAATTTAAAAAAAAACTGCATGGTAATTTATTTTCGAGAAAGGACCTTTAAAATGTTTTTGTGGTGCCCCCCAGAGCCTCCCCCCCCCCCCCTCCATTACTACACTAAACTTTAATGGCCAGTAACCTATGCCATTCCACCTGGCCCGCAGTTACCCAGTCCGCCCCTGCGATAGATCATGAACCCAGGTGGTTTTCCTTAGACGCAAAAGTTATGAGAGAATGCAAATTCCAGAAATAATTATTTAAGCATTTTTGTTATTCTAAATCTACATAAATTAACCCATAAGAATCTTCAAAACAATGGACATAATTTTTAAACGTACCTATTCGTTTTCCTTATTCAAAATTTATGAGAGGTGGGTGGGAAATAAGTATTCGCCTAATATTTTGACTGTAAATTTACACATACCTCGACCTAATTAATGGCAGGTGCAAAGAGATCAATTCTGTATAGGTAAGTATGATGCTTTTTACCCTGAAGGATAAAGGGCAAACGATACAAAAAAAGATTCGATAACTGATCTGATCTAATTCTCAAAAATACATCAAAATTCAACTTCAGTATGCACTTGACACCATTCTCTTCATTTGTATTGAAAAAAATTGCAACACTAATAAAATCTAGGTGCAAAAATGTACTATCCAATTTGTTCTGTTTTATTTTCAATATAATTCTTCTTAAAAAAGAAAAAAAAAACTAGTTAGCCAGCTTAAAGTCTTTATTATCATTATGCTTTGACAAATGTGTATGATACAAAAATAACTTTTAAAAACAATTTTAAAATTGTACAGCAACAGTGACGATACCATCCTGTATAATCAACCTCCTTTCCTCGAACACCTCAAAATTCGATCAGTACAGAGGAGTGTAAGTTAAGGGAGTAATAGAGAAATGTGGTCGCAGCACTTGTTCGAATACGCTTTGCATATTTTAGATTGCTCACTTACCTACTGGGGTAATTTCTTACAGACTATGATAGTTTTGGTTGCCCTAAAACTCAATTCAGGTTTAAATCTCGAAGTCATGTTAAATGCACGCAAAGAAATTACTTTCATAAATTACCATAATGGAGTTTCCTATGGCATGAACAGAATTGTACCCTGCAATCAAAAGGGCAGACACTCTAAAAACAATGTATCTCTCTCTTGCATCCACATTGCCTTCTTTTAAGCTCATGCCATCATAGTACTTCTCCTTGTCTTGCACTTGCCATCTAAATGGAAAACAATATACAATTGTAGTGGAGATTGTGTTTCGAAATTTGTAAGATTAGCAAAGAGCATTTTTGGAATATCGTACTATGACTGATTGTGCCAAATATACTCTTTGCCGTATTACTTTTACAATACTGCATACTCCCACATAGAATACCTTGTCAAATGAGACTCTTAGTTCAGTTTTGGAAAGCCAATTCCACCGCTTTCTGTAACAAAAATTATTGCTGAATAAAGTTCTGACCATGCATTTACGAGTATAAATTCACTCTGTACTGATTTCGTTTTTATTAAAATTTTCACATAACGTGATACCATCTTACAATAACTTCAATTAACTTAATAAAATTTCTTTTGTATAATAAAGGATCATTGTATTTTTAAAAAAAATTCGCTATGCGTCGTGATAGTATCGTAACTAAGCCTTCTCGGGACTTCCCAATACTTTTACCTCTAAACCTTGTCTCATATTCTATCCTGAATGAAAGGATGCGTTAGCGAATTATTCAGGCTGATGCGTTTAGCCGGATCAATGGAGAGCGCCTTCTCCAGAAAGTCTTTGAGCTGTGTCACCTTACGTAGCTGATCTGGTGGTAGAGCTTGACCGGCCACAAGCTCAGACTGTAAGTCTCTGGAAGCTTTCACCATTGACATCACTACAATTTTTTCCTAGACAACCAAAAAGAAAGCTTTTAGTATTTAATATATCAAAATATTAAGTATTGAGTAATTCAAAAAATTCAGCGTCATAGTTGACAATGGAAGTTTAATTGTGAACACACCATGTAACTGACTGTTTATTATTTATGCAATAACTTAGAACTCGATGATGTCTGGTTACCTATCTCTGCACAATTTGACTTAATCTTGCTTAAATTAAATCCAAATGTAGCAAATATTTCTAACAGAGCATTTAAACAAATAACCTTCAATGCTATCACTTGGTATCCCTACCTAGGTGAAGGGATATAATTCGTTAGGTATGCATTTCGCAACACTTAAAACATAAATGAGGCAACACCATGTGATTACATTTGTTACCATGGAAATTATTTGTGAGATAAAATTAATAGTAACACGAAAGACCAATCTTAAAAGTAATATATTGCTGTGTTTAAACAAATGAAGTACGCAACTCTACACACATTAAATAAAAAAGTTTGATAAACACTTACCCGCTCGGTAACTTTATCTATTTCGTGATACAAAAAATTGCAATTACTATCGAAATGTTGTTCCTTAAAGGCTCCTCGTCTAATAACTTTATTTGGAAATTTCCCTTTTAAATCCATAAAGAATTTAAGCATCTGGTTATTGGACTTGCCAGAAAACAAAATTCTTCCAGTGTACAACTCGTAAATGGTACAAGCGGCCGACCACATATCTATACCGAAATCGTACGGAATCCCTAAGATAATTTCGGGCGCGCGATAAAATCGCGACACCAGATATGGCGTTATCTCGTTATCGCTAATTAACGAGGCAGATCCAAAATCGCACAACTTTAATACTAATTTACTTTCGTTTACTAAAATATTGTCCGGTTTTATATCTTAAAAAAAAGGAATGTAAACCTGAAGTATTGCAAGGGAGAATTACCTGCGTGAAGAATACCAGTCTTCTTAAGCAATTTCAACCCTAGCAAAAGCTGCTGTGTGTAACTACGAACGGCTTTTATGTGAAGTCCGACATCTTTTCCATATTTCTTCAAAACCTCCCTCAAGTTCATGGATAGCGGTTCGAATACTAAACACAAATGCTGCTTGTGGAAGAAACTTCTAAACAACCTTAAACAATGAAACCGGTCTTCGGGGTCGGCGTCATTTAATTTTTTTAACACCTCCAGTTCCTTTATACCAGTTTTATGCCTAAAACATTGCAAATTATCTAGGGGGGAGCAACATGGTTAAAACATACATAATTTCGTTATTCCGAATAATTTTCACTGCGACCTCCTGATTACCTCTGCCTTGGTCTCTGGCGACGATTACATTGCTGAATACCCCCTGACCGATATAGCCGAATACGATATATCGAGAGTCCAAGGTTTCTCCGATCCTAACCCTGTAATACCCTTCGGCGTCGTCCCAATTGTCGGTGAGGGCGGGATTTTCGATTTCGTTTCCTTTGCGCACGATGGTGTTTGGGGACTGAAAAGGGCGCCACTGTTGTAAGTAAGGCCGACAGTCGGGCGGTAACTTACATTGTGTTCTTTTTTAAAGGAGTGATCATCCGCAAACATGTCCCATTCCGGTTTTTTGGTTTTCGCTTCTTTATCCGTTTTAACTTCCACAGCCATTGCTTTCATATTTGGTAAAAGAGGTGGCGTCAATGATTCTTCTGGATTACTTTCGGTGGATTCTTTTATTGGCTGCGCTTGCGCTGGCGGCGGTGGTGGTGGTGGGGATTCTGGAGCTATGACTACTTCCTCCTTGGGAGTTTCTGCAGCTGGCGGTTGTAACACTGGTGTTGTTACAGATGTCGCTGTATTGGAGTCTTCGCTCATTCCTCCCAAACGCTAAAATTTACCAAAATTACTCCCCTTACCATAGTCTTTTCATTAAATCCAATAGATTTGTACATTTAGTGTGAATTTAGCAATAACCATTCAGCAAATTATACAAACCATGAAAACCATATGGTATTAGTAACATATTGATTCACATGTATGACAAAAGGGAATTACCCCATCTTATCCAATAAATACAAATGATAAGACGTGGACTCAAGAATCAGATAAATGGATCGGGCAATTACTGTTCAATAAACGCCCATATAAATTATAGGTATAGTATTTAATTAAGGGGTTTACACTACCCCTCACCTTTTTCATCCTCTATCGAGTTAATTACATTTAAAAAAAAGGTATAAGAAATTCGCGCCAAATCAGAAAAAAGTGTTGGCTGTGAGGTGGAACTCGATGCATCTCCCTTAAGAACACAACAGACAAGTGAGTTAGCAGAAAATTTTGATTAAGTTGGTAGAAGTGCAACAATGTTAACCGTTTTCTTTTGGCTATCCCTCGGGCGCTACTGAGAAATTGGGTTACAAACTATACTTTGAATTTTTGAAATTTGAATGTTGCTGTTTATTTATTTAACAAAATGCCAAAAAATTTTTAATTTTCAAGCTCGGTTTACTCAAAATTCACACAGGAAAACAAAATGCCAAAAGCCATTTGAATCATGTGTTGCTTTTTGAATTTTTGATATTTGAATTTTGCTGTTTCCTATGAGGCACCGCTCAGGACATAAATACATTTCTTGAAATTTATTAAGTTTTTGCAATATATATACTGTTTTCATGAATATACCGTGTGTCCGTTCTCAAACTCGAACATAGGGATTTAACATGGAGTTGAACGTTTTTGCGGATTTCTGCTCGCCAACTTATTCTACAGAAAAGGGAATGGTATCATTGGAAAGAGAAAATTATTGCGCATCCACTGATACTAACAACAAGACTAAAAATTGAAATTGTAATGAAAAATTTTAAATCGTTTTGATTAAAAATTCGACAGTATTTTCCAAAACATAGTAGGCTTGAAACAGTTTGTTTATCAATAAAAATTTGACGTTTACGCTTTTGTGAAACTGAATTTACGGAAAGATGAATAATTATACCAACGAAGAAAGAGTTTTTATGGTAAAAACCTTTTATAGCGGTGTTAGTTTGCGAAGAGTTCGAGATTTGTTTGCCGTTGCGTTTAATACGAGACCGATACCATCAGCAAGTACCATACAAAAATATGTAGAAAAATTTGAAAATCAGGCAAATATTTCAGTAGAATCAGAAAGTAGGGGTGGTGAGCATTACAAATTTTATTTTAAAACATGTTCTAAAATGACATCATATCATAGGATATCGACAAGGGGATGACCGCACAGAAGAGCAAGTTTTGGCGATGATAAATGCAGACCCAACGTACAGTTTGAGGCAAATTTCCCATGAAACTGGTTTATGTAAGTCGCGGGTATGGATGATATTAAAGAAATACAAATATCACCCTTATAAACCACAATGTCATCAAGAGATTTTTTATGTTGACGAAGAAAGTAGGAGTGCATTTTGTTATGAGATACAAGAGCGCGCTAACAACGATCGCCGCTTTCTATCGTCGATATGCTTCACAGACGAGTGTACCTTTACCCTCAATAATGAACCCAATGTTCAAAACACACGTCATTGGGCTCAGGAAAACCCTAGGCTTAATATTTCAACCAGAACTCAGTATCCTCAAAAAATTAATATCTGGGCTGGGATTTTTAATCATAATATTATCGGCCCATTTGAAATTGAAGGAAACTTAAATTCAGAAACCTATTTAGATCTTTTGGTAACAAAGGTAGGACCCGCATTGGAAGACGTTGCAAGAGAAAATCAGGAGATCTGGTTCCAACAAGACGGCTGTCCTGCGCATTTTGGTTTAAACGTTAGACATTTTTTAAATAATTCATTTCCAAATCATTGGATTGGTAGAAGTGGTACCATAAATTGGCCAGCCAGATCTCCAGATTTGGCACCTTGCGACTTCTTCTTGTGGGGACACCTTAAAAGTAAAATTTATAAAAGACGCCACCCAGATATTAATTCTTTGAGAGAAGCTATAGTTACTGAATGCGCGTTAATTACTAACAGGGAGTTAGCGAATGTGCGAAATAGTTTTTACAACCGACTGGGATATTGCTTAGCTCAAAACGGGGGGTTATTTGAATATTTACTTTAATTTGTTTTTCCTTACTAGTATTTTTGTGTATTTTTAATAAAAATCGTTCGAAGCCTTTATTGCTAACATACTATATTGGTGTATTATAGAAATAATTGCCAAAAGACTACGAATTGAATACACATATTAATTCCCTATGTTCGACTTTGAGAGTGGACACCCGGTATATACATTTTGGCTAAATATATATTTTAATTCGTAAAAACACGAATATAAAAATGTTTGATTAAAAATATATATAATTTCGTACGTTACAACTTTTATATATATTTGTGCACACAAAACTTATAAATTATATAAACTCTAGTTCCCACACTAGCCGCAAGGAGCGCCACATGCTTAAAAATTGTCTCGCGAGGGTTTGGCAACCTCGTCTAACGTTTAAAATGTAAACAAAACACGACGTTAAATATAACCAAAAATTAATCCGTGTTTTAACAAAAGAGGGGATTGCCTTGCCATTAGTTATTGTACAGATATATGCGTGCGGCTGCTTGTACTATAGTGAACAATTATGGAATTTGGGACAATCGACGACATTTTTAATAATTTGTTGCGATACTGTTTCACAAAGTATATGTACCAGAGACATAGAAGTATTAGGTACGTCCTAAATTACTAGAAATTGAGGATTTTTATATAGTTTTGTATATATTGTATTCCCATGTTACACATTCCAACTTGAAGGAATACCTGTATAACATTTGTGAACAACTAATAATGAAATATACAGGGATTGAGAATTTAGATTGTGAACAAAGGAATAGTTCTTATGGTGCTTATAGCTTAGATGTTTTGCATGTTTCAAATAATGTTGGGAAGATGAAACACGGGAGAGCTCAGATGTAAAAATTGTACAGTTCAACGCAGCGTTGTAGGTCTTTGGTTTGAAAAATATAGAATCACAAAGACACGTTAATCAACTACAGTAAATTAGCGATTCGATTAGCGAACAACAAAATACATTTGTTTTATTTCATAACGTAGTGCGAGGTTGCCAACCCTCGCGAGACAATTTTTAAGCATGTGGCGCTCCTTGCGGCTAGTGTGGGAACTAGACTTTATATAATTTATAAGTTTTCTGTGCACAAATATATATATAAAAGTATATATAATCAAACATTTTTATATTCGTGTTTTTACGAATTAAAATATATATTTAGCCAAAATCTATATATATTCATGAAAACAGTATATATATTGCAAAAACTTTATAAATTCAAGAAATGTATTTATGTCCTGAACGGCGCGTCATAGTTTCCCCAATGCAAAAATAAAAATTGTAATCTGCCAAGTTAGGATTATTTAAAATTTACACAGAAAAACAAAATAACATTACGCAATGTCCGAAAATTTTTTATCATGTGTTACTTCTTGAATTCTTAAAATAATTTTATTTTAGATGTTTCTCAAGTGCAAAAATAAAAATTAGAATCTGCGCAGCTGATGTTTAAAATATGCGATATGCTTGTCTTTACTAGAAGCATCTGTAGTTAGTTTAAAAAAATCTCCATAAATAAAAAAGTTGTCATTGCACAGTCTGTGCATACGCACATTAATCGTCAAGATTTTTCTTGGTTTCGGTGTAAGCTAACGAATGCAAAAAGAATGAACTAAATATCTTGAAAACTGTAGGAATAGTTAAGACCTCGGACAGACGGAGAAAGTGGCCATAATAGTTGGAATATGCGCTAAAAATACTAAAATACATCACGCTCGCCGTGTGGCAATGAGTTTTTATACAAAAACCGGGGTTTTTTCCAACCCTGAATATTCCATCCCAATTTCTTGAAAAGCTTTGCTGTACAGCTACGATTACAATATAATAAAAAAATTTAAAAAACCTCTTAAAAAACACTTTTCATCAACAGAACATCTGAGCTAAAAAAAATAAAATTTTCTCTGAGTGCTTTTTTTTCATTTTTACCTTTCCAGTATTTTATATTGTGCACATACACAAAATCTGGTCCAGACTATGCTGAGGTCTGAAATATTGAGGTTCTACTATATGAATTATACTCTGAAAGATTTAATCCTCTTCCACTTCCCCTGTCAAGGGTGTTCCAAGGATGAACAACTGCAAGGATATAAAAGAATGTTTTATTCACACAAACCCGCAAAACTTTGCCCATTAACCTAAGTACAGACCAGACAATAAAATGTTGCCAACTGTTAACAACAATAAATTTGTTGAACACAACTACTTGCATCCAGATACATGGTGCCAACCGTATTGCGCGTCCAAATCAAAACCGCGGTTGTAATTAATGACTTGATGGAAATTTTTTTATTAGTTACTAACCCCCCTCAACAAGTTTCAGCAAGAAAACTTTGGATATGGGTAGGACTAAGGGCTATTAATGTAAATTATTCCAGAATGTTCTGTGTATGAGAAAAGTAATGTGAGGAAAAATATTCTTTCTCTCAAACCATTGTTTGCATATTTACCTAAAACCGACACAAGCAATGCAAAACCTACCTTCAATAATTCCTCACGTTGTTGTCGACGTTTAGCAATTATCTGTTGTTCATCCTCTTCATCCTCCTTCATGTCAATATCAAGCTCCACCTCATTCTCACTGCTACTTACATCTTTATGCAACCCCTCACTTAAAGAATCTTTAAACTTGTCCATCTTAACTTGCTTCTTATCGTTCTTGTCACTGTTTCTATAATATTTATCCCTAAGTTGTCTATCCCTATGTCTGTCTCTATCGTACGCCCTCTCCTTGGATTTATCCCTAGAGCGTCTGTCGATCACCCTGTACCCTGGTTTCTCACGGGGACGCTCTCTGTCAATCGATCGCCGTTTTAACCTGTCCCTAGATCTGTCCTGGTAATTTCTATCCCGTGAAAAATCTTTGTATTTATCCCGAGCGTCTTGGTACCTATCTTTGTTTCTCAGATGATCATTTTTACGATCTTTGTATTTGTGATCGGCATCCTTCGATCTACGGTAGACGTCCAAGCGTTGATGATCGTTGTAAACCATTTCTCTGGTGTCAGCACGTCTTTTCTTGATAGGAGTCGGATTAATTACTACCCTTCGTTCGCGACTTTTCGGCCGTTTTGTTCTGTGATTAATTTCCGGAACCCCGTCATTACTGGAATCGTCTAACAATATAACTTCATCAGTTGGTTTCTCGTCAGTATCGTGGGTGTGACGAAGATTGGATGTAGGACTTACAACAATCTCCGAACTGGTTTTGGCTATTTCTGCTTGTAACAGTTCCTTCTGTCTCATTAATTCCTCCAAATCCATATCAGCTTCAATAACGGCAACGTCGATAGCGTCACTGTCACAGTCTGCCTCAGGTTGGTCAAGCTCGCTCTCAGAAGAAATCACCTCTAAAGAGTGAGTCTCATTTAAACCGGCACCTACATAGTTAACAACGGCATCTATTTCAGCTTTGGATGGTGTATTTTTCTTGTTGTCTATGCCTGAATAAGATTTACCATTAGTAAGATGATTATCACTAACTTTAGATACTTCAATTTTTGCTGAGGATATTTCTGGCGTATACCGATCGTTTTCGAGTTCATTCTCAGAATGCCGCTTCTTATGCTTTTTGTGTTTTTTATGTTTCTTAACTTTATCTACTACCTGTTTTTTGTGCTTGTGCTCCTTATGCTTGTGTTCCTTTTTATGACGTTTCTTAACAGACATTTCGCTTTTTGAGGTTTTATTATGGCTATCAATGGAATCTCCAGAGGAACTAGAATGAGACAAAATGTTAGGTTATAAATGTTTGCACTAATTTCGTATTACTACTAACACTGGCTCCATATTTTCCAAAATTCTGGATAAGTATTAAAATGTATAAAATAATGCCAGCTGTTTGGTATTCTCCGAATAAATAAATCAATTAATTAATAGTGGAAAATTAGTTAAACGCCATTTTGATTTATCTCAGCGGTTATCAGCAGAGGATAGTTGCAAACTGTACTTTAGTAACATTGAAAACTCCCTAAGCCAATATATACAGTCACGAACATAATTAGTGATCTTCGAATATATCATGTAATCTCTCGCCATAAGAACTGTTACAAGTCTAAAGAAAGTAAAACGTCATATTGGCGATTTTCCGTATACCAAATTTGTGAACAAGTGCAGTGAGATCCAGGAGAACTTTCGTAACAGTCATAGGAGTGGTCCACATGGAACCCGTGCAGCAGCCCAGATAGTAATTAGATTCTAAACGGAATCTGCAGCAATGACTGTTCAAAGGGGGTGGATAGCTATTTTATTAATCAATAAAGAAATTCTTCCTTATATGTTAATTATGACGTCTTTGACCACCTAAGCTGCAGTCTACTCAACCCTGGGTCGACACCCAGCCTCTGAAGAAGGTTTAAAATAGCAACAAAGCTCAAGTATAACACTTTTGGATATAATTTAATATAATACAATACATTAATATATGCTTTGGTTAACAGATAAAATTAAACATAAATAATTCCAATTAATCTCTAGGCATGGGATAATATTGAACTAAATTTTTGGAAAGCTCATCAGCAAGGCTTCTAGTGCTTGCACATAGAAAACGTCGTGACATTCGATCAACCTCACCCCCACAGGGGTCAATAAAAACACCTCCCGCCTCCTTCACAATTAACTCCCCAGCAGCGATATCCCAAATGTGAGTACCATACTCAAAATAGGCGTCTGCACCACCCATAGCTACCATAGCCATATTTAAAGCGGCAGAACCCAGTGCTCTCATTCTGCAAAAGAAACTGCAAATAATGTTAAAAATGCCCAACTTACCCTTGCGTTAACGGAACTAGTGCCTTGTAATTCTCCAATAAAACCTTCAACTTTTCTGGATCACGACTTGTTCCATTTTCAAAAGCAATCAAAGCGTTTGACAAAGATGCTGTATCTGAAACGTGAATTCTTTTCTCATTTAAAAACGCACCTTCAGATTTTTTTGCTGTAAACAACTGCTCCAAATTGGGATTGTAGATAATTCCAATCTGCGGTTCTCTGTTTATAAATAAGCCTACAGATATACAAGAGTGCGGAAATCCATGTACGAAGTTTAAGGTTCCATCTACTGGATCAATAATCCACGTCGGATCATCGGTGAGACTACACTGGGCACCTTCCGCCACGCTTTCCTCTCCAATAAACTGATGTGTTGGGAAAGCTTCGGTTAATCCCTCAATGAGAAGCTTTTCGACTTGCTTGTCGGTTTCCGTTACAAAGTCTATGTCACAGGATTTGGTCTCGACAGTTTTTTTCTCATTTAGTCGCTCTCTAATTAACTACAATTTATCAGTACAGGTAGGTTTATTAATCAGATAAAAAAGTTGGTTACCGTTCCGGCTTTTTTTGTTAATTCCAGGGAAACTGCAAAGAATTCTTCTAAATTATTTTCCATTATTACTATACTGTATACTGAACTGTCAAGTGTCAATAAACAACAATTGCTTAAAAATTATGAATATTGGTGTTTATGAATAATGCCTTTTGAGCTAATTCTCCTACACTCTTATATGTTCTTATACAAATGCTATCTACAGGGAGATTTTGGGACGGTGACCTTTTTCTGGTTATATCCAGAAAAATTGGAAACTACACCAAAATATGGTTGGATATTGTAAAAGGTTTGATTTGATATTGTAAAAGGTTAAAACTCAATTTTCTATTTTAGATGTCCAGTTTCCATTGATTCCTTTTTGTACTTTTCGGTCTCCTGTTCCCTTCAAGACATTAGATCTTTTATTTGTGTCGTCCTCTTCCCCCTTTTGGGGAATTGTGATGTTTAAATTGTTCCGGTTTAACCGATTTTCTCTACCGTTGTTCATGTAAGTTTCGTCGCCTTAGGTTAAGCTCCAATTTGTTATGCTACATCTTTTAGGGCCTGATGATGGCTTTTAGCCTAAACATGTCGCCGTTCAAATAAACTCAATTACAATTTTATGGGGAAGGTCTTGTAAATAACATTTTTTCAACTTCGGTTAACATTTCACCCCATTTCGAGTTACCAATAGGAGAATTGATACCAACCGAGATTCCTATATGAGTCTGAAGTTTCTGGATCTGCAAAACCTCATATCAATTTTTCTCGTGGGATAACGGTCCTTCTTGTGGAATTCTTAGGAATATGTTTTTATCAAAGGGGAGAATGTAGTGGGGAGAGCTGGCACTAATGCCATCACCACTATGAATAATTCCATACAGTACCAGACTGCTTTATTTTATTAAAATTGTTTAAAATACTCTTTATTCGTATTTAACATGGCAGCAACAAAATGTCTTCAAAATTCAAAAAATATGATACATATTTTACATTTAGGTACATTGATATGTGTAACGAAGGCAAGTTTATTTACAAACTTACTCTTACCACTTATATACACAAGTAGAAGCATATATGTTACCAGCATTTCTGTGCTGATATTACATCGTGCGCTGATCATGTCATGTCGTTTACCCCTCACATTCTAGTCCTGCTAATACGTGGTGAGTGAAAGGACCAATACTGTAAGTATTTAATGAACACACAACTTTCTACCATCGGCCCCTTATCGGTGCGTTGAAAAGTAATTAAGGCTAAACAAATAAATAATAAACTTATCTAGTAGTTTAAGCAGCAATAGGGCGATTCGCAAACAATTCCTCCACCACATTGGTGTCGGCAAGTGTGGTGATATCTCCTACATCGCGGTCATTGACTGCGATCTTTCTCAAAATCCGCCTCATAATTTTACCCGAGCGCGTTTTGGGCAGCTGGGGGGCGTTTTGGATAACGTCGGGCTGCGCGAAGGGGCCGATCCTTTCCCGGACCAACTTTTTCAAATCGCCCAGGAGTTTTTCGTTGTAGCTTGTGTTTTCAGTCAGCGTCACGAAGCAGTACAGACATTCTCCTTTTACAGGGTGCGGTTTTGCCACCACCGCCGCCTCCGAGACGCCTGGATATTCAGTTAGCACGGATTCGACTTCGGCGGTTGACATCAGGTGACCGGAAACGTTCAGCATGTCATCGACTCTACCGGTTACCCACAGATATCCGCTCGCATCTCTTCGGGCACCTTAAGAAATCGTGGTTAAGCAACTTTATTTTACGCGAAATTTGCAATTACCATCTCCTGTGCAGTAGTATCCGGGGAATTTGTTGAAGTAGGTGTCTTCATAGCGATCGTGGTCGTTGTAAAGTGACCGCATTAGTCCAGGCCATGGGCGATTGAAAACTAGATAACCTTCGCCTTCACCTTCGATTTCCTTTCCATTCTCGTCTAATAGGACGGCTTGTACGCCAAAGAACGGGAAAGACTGCGAGAAGACAATGCGGTTAAATTGAAGAGATTGATCGGAATACTTACGGCAGCGCCGGGTTTCATCGGCGTAGCCCCAGGGAGAGGGGTCAGGACGTGTCCACCCGTTTCGGTTTGCCAAAACGTGTCAACAATGGAGCACTTTTCGTTTCCAACAACCTTGTAGTACCACATCCATGCTTCCGGATTGATAGGTTCTCCGACAGAACCAAGTACCCTTAAGCTAGACAAGTCGTGACGTTTTACCAAATCGCTGTCGAACTTCATTAACGCTCGTATTGCGGTGGGGGCGGTGTAAAACTGGGTGACTTTGTATTTTTCGATTACCGCCCAAAATCTATCGTTCTCAGGGTAGAATGGCGTGCCTTCAAACTACAAGACAAGTGAGGTGTGTACAACATGGTGGTGGGCTTACCATTACTGACGTTGCGCCGTTAGCCAAAGGCCCATAGACCAGGTAGGTGTGTCCAGTGATCCAACCAACATCGGCTGTGCAGAAGTAAACGTCGTTGGGCTTGTAATCAAAGACGTATTTAAAGGTGGTTGCTGCGTAAACCATGTAACCACCCGTTGTGTGTAACACCCCTTTTGGTTTTCCGGTGGAGCCACTAGTGTAGAGCATGAATAAGGGATCTTCAGCTTGCATCCATTCAGGGTAGCAAAGTGAGGAGGCGTCCTCCATTAAATCTTGCCACCATTCGTCGCGACCATTTTTCATCGGGGTGACAAAGTGTTGCTGGGGTGCGTTAGGGGGCGCAGTTACTCTGCCCAAATGAGATACGACAATGCAATGTTCGACATTGTGACCCTTCCTCGCGCACTTCTCCATAGACTGGTCGCAGATGCTCTTTAGCGCTAAATGTTTTTCTCCTCTCCATACTCCATCCGCGGTTACCAGAACTCGAGCGCCACAGTGCAGTATCCGATCAGCAAAGGAATCAGCTGAGAATCCCGCAAACTGCGAATCACATCGGTTAAGTATAAAGTACGTAGGGGCAGTTTTGTCAAGTTAACCCTCTAACCCAATATCAAAGGTCAAGACACATTTATTCTTCGCAAGGGGAGATGTAACAAGTAAAAAGTGTAATTGAAAACGATTTACGTAAATCCGTAGTATTAAATAGTAAGTGATAATACCAGCAGAAGAACTAGCCCATAGCCAACTCGTCAGAATGTGGAGAAAGGGGTGAAAGTGGATAGCTCAACTGCTTTTGTTTTTAAAATACTGACTTTGGGTTAATTCCGGAGGTCCCGTTGTATAGAACCCCTATGCCTCGCTTAAATCAATTATTGGTAACTAGATCGATAACGCACACATACCTTCGTCCCAAATGACTTTGCCAAAAGAACGTCATCCCTGAGATGTCCAAAAAGTACGTATTGACTACAAAGTTTTAATTGAATTAATGTGTACATGCTGTATTATGAATTCCTAAGCTCCAATGACGTTTAACGTGGGGTCAATACAGCATTTGCTAAATATGCTCATGAATATTTATTGATTATACCCTTGCTAAATTAGTTCTTTGGAAATTGAAAGCTCCTTGTTGTAATACTCTCCCCCTAATTCCATCCCCCATTGCGTCGTTTCCGGCTACACCATTTACGAAATGTGCCAAAGACATCCTTCAAAAACGGAGCCTATTATGAAGTTGTCTCCTTCCTTACAATTTATTTCTCTAGCAGGTTTGCTTAGAGAATCGAAGTGTGTCTAAATGAGTATTTATTTTGAAGTTGGGAGGCTAACTTCACGATGAGATCAAGTATCCTACTTACCACCAACGAATGAATCGCCCCTATCCTCGTGCAGGCCAAAAGAGTAACGACCGATTCCAAAATCATTGGCATGTAGACAGCGACGCGGTCTCCCTTCTTGACCCCCTTGCTTTTGAGTACATTTGCAAATTTGCAAACCTCTTCCAGAAGTTTTTTGTACGTGAGCCGACTGTAGTCATCGGGATGATTACCTTCCCTGCATCAAAGAAGGTCGTATTAATTAAACTTTTGACTTGCAATTCTCTTTGTATTCAAACTTATGGAATGCGGGTCAAAATTTCCGCTTTATTTAAATGACGGGAGGTTAGTGAAAGTGAAAAAGGAGATGTTTTTGGGGGTCTAATTGAGATTTTGCGTTAGCCTTACTAAATGAAAGGTCAACGTTGAAAATGGAGTGTTAGGTCTTACATTGTCTTTACATCTATTCCAAGGTTTAGGTCTGACCTACTTTTAGACATGTTTCTAATACTTAAGTAAATAATAAATGTGATAGTAATTTACTTTATGATGGTTGCCGACTGGCATGAAGGTACCTTTGTTGTTTGGCCAGAATCCAAATAAGGCGTCATTTTTTTAAGTAGCTAAGCAATTTTGTATTATTATGGTTAGCAAAATTTGTTAGTTTTATTAGGTAAGTAGTATTACGATAAGCAAATGACATCCTATTATCTTTATTTTTACAGTGGGTAATTGAATACAAAATACTTTTGCTTTGATGATTACCTTATATAATGGATGAATACAGTGAAACGATAATAATAAGGCGCAAAGTATACATAATTGAAAAATGTAGAAAAATGTTTCCCAAGGTGTAATTAAAATTTCCCTATTATCGTCACGCTTGGATCTTTACGGCTGACCGATTCTAACTTAATTCCTATGATTACGACTAGTCTTTTTACTGCATGATATGCTCCCATTAAGTATTTAGTGGGATTTTATGGTAAATTCCTCAGAATTCAACATTGGGAATTTGCCTGTTGCACAGAATTTCCAAATTAAAGCAATTTGCGAAAAAAATACCTTGACAAACTGTTTTACATGCGGAAATTATGCTCATAAAATTAAAATTGGCCCATATGAGCCATTCAATTTACACATAAAAGTGGTATTGATTAACCTTTGATAATTAACCAAAATGCTTGTATTTGGTCCGACAGACAAAGTCTAGGAGCACCATCAAGTCGTGCGGGGAATCAATAAAACGTCTCATCGACCACTTGCGCTTGCACATGTCCAAAGCACGCGACGATCAAAATAAATAAAACTCACCAGTAAAATGCTATTTTGTCACCGTTTCCATTGCGGACGTTCCTATCGAGCAAATTGTAGGAAATGTTGGTGGTCGCCCCGTCGAACCATTTGGTAAAAATTGGACCTTTACGGAAGTCGAAGTTGTACGTGAAAAATTTGTCAATGTTAATGGGGGTTTCCCAATAAAACTGTTTCACAATTTCGCCCCAAAATTCTTCGGGTTTGTCGATCGAATGTCTGTGAAGGTCCACGTATTGGTCGAAGGAATTCACGTGCGCGTTTTTAAATACACTAGGGTTAGGGTGGTAGATCGTTCTTTCGGATGGCATGTTAAAGGCGCTCAAGTTCAATGTGAAACCACCGATTTCCCGTTCGAGGTGGCTGTGAGCTAACTGATTTTCCAAACGCCGCGCCGCGAGTTTTTGAGTCATGGCAGGCGAACGATTGCGCACTTCTCAATGTCCAACTTTTTTTTCACTATTGCGCTCATATTCGTGGACGTTTAATTTAGGAATGCCGTGAATACCTCATTTAGATGAAATAGAGCGAAATTCCCCAAATTTTTGCCAGTAATTATTTTCGCACATTCTAAAATGTCGATAACGATAGATTAACTATTTTGAGATGGTAACGATAATGTAGATAGCATTTGATTTTAAATTTTTACGGTATTAGTAGTAGTACACCCATAATCTGGAAAGTAAGTAGGTATCTGATAACGTGTGCTCTTGCTCTTGTAAATACAGGAAAAGATCAAAACATAATGGATCGAAAGGAAGAATTCAACTGCAAAACATTCTAAACCCAACAGAAGAATGATATAGTAAGTTCAGTTTTGAAACACCGTTTCATTCACGAAGTTTGTCACCTTTACATTGCTTTTATTACCTTTGTACCTGCATGGCAAGCGATTGGTATAGCAGAAATAAGTTGCTTTGGTATGCAAGTTAAGTACATTCCAATTACAATGATCTTATCGGTAATTCTACTAGACTTTAACCTACATCGTACTATAAGTTATGCAAAATTGATAGAATTCATGTGCAAAGTTCGGACAAGGGAAATCCAAAACATTCAATTAACAGCATATTGCAAAGTGATAAAAGCTCTATGGATACGTACTTTAACTGACCAACGATATCTACTTGACCCCTTGAGTAATCCGCCGAAATCGTACTTATATGGTAATAATCGCATGATTAGATGACAACATAACGAAATTATACGCATGCATCCTAAAGGTTGTGTTTCGGCAAGTGTGTGTCACATAGCGACTGTTGTTTGCAGAGGACCAAAGATAAAGGCTGAGTGGTGTAGGCATCTTTAGCAAAGCTTTTGAGATACTAAAGGCATGCGATATTTTGGTCCTTCGGGGTACCTACCTATGTTGAGTGAATTTAATTACTCAATGCTACTTACTTCTTATAGGTGCATGAAGTTAGCACGGCAATAAAAGCATCACTAACGGAATGTTATGTGCCAATCGCAGTATTGCGCTTGATTGTGCCCGAAGAAAAAACATAGCATATGCTGGGTCATCCCTTTTAGAGAAACGAACGTTAATAATTATTTTTGAACTTATATACGTTATACTGAACGTTTTTCTTTAACCCAAATCCTTCTAATTAATTCCTTTAGCGGTGCATTTGTTTATTGTATAAAAATCATCTTTTATGCTAGTCCTTATCCTTAATTATGAAAAAGTAAAATGTCAACGCAACCCCTATTTGATAAATGTTAAGTTGGGTACGCGTTCTGATCACGATCGTAAGGGATGCTGAGTAGAGCATTGGAAGTACTAGTAAGGTAAAACCTCTAGCCGATATCCGAATATATTCCTAAGCTTTTAGAGTGCATGAGCCTATGACGCGTCGTGCAACTAGCACACCATAACAATTAGGACTCATTTAATTAGCTACTTCGCTTGTTATCTAAAATACCCTGTCATTACAATTCTTCAATTGTTGGCTATTAAAATAATGTATAGTAAGATCTCCTAAAGGTGCGTATATTTTCTTTAGTTGGCAGAAAACATAATTATTTAAATATAGTTATTGAATAAATAACTGTTACACAAAATAGGTTCGCCCCTAGGATTTCAGTAACGGATGGACGTAAATTCACATAGGAAGCAATAGTAATTTTCACAAAGTTTAATCCCATAACCAATTTACCGATACAGCAAATTTTGGTTTCTTTGGTACAGGCCTCTAAAAACTTTTTTCATTTTGAATTACTTATAGAAGTATTCAATTGCGGGTGATGTACGAGGAATTTTTGCAAGGTCCGATTGGTCACTAAGTTGAAACCAGTGGTGAACAATCTAAACTTTTTTATTTCTGACGTTTATTTACACATTTCAGCTTTCCATAGTTGACACTTCGACTTTAGACACTTGTAGTGCTGTGGTACAGAGACTCACTCCACTTACCCTCCTTATATAACGCAGCCGGCTATGCTTCAACCATCTTTCTACGCTGATTTGCAGCTTGTTGTACTTATACCTATATGCCAAAATGTTTCACCTGAGCAAAGTGGTTAAAATCGGATGGAGATCAAGTCTGGGGCGGATGCTGGATAGAGGACAATGCCTGATAACGACATCTCTCTCCGCTTAGTGTTAATTACCCTTCGTAATCCTTGAAGAATCACAGAATATCAGGCTGCAGCGATGATCGTGCCAATAAGATGGGTGAAAACAGAGCTGGGCAGTATTCGATTTTGTAAATACTTTTTAGTATTCAAATCCTTTAAAGTATTCAAATACTTTGTAATTAAATACTTTTATGGAGGCAGTATTTGTTTTTGTAACTCAAATACTTTCACAAATATTTAGTATTCGAATACTTCACAAAGTATTTGGATACTTCGTAAAGTATTCGATTACTTCGAATAGTATTTGAATACTTAACCTTCCTTTTTTTACCAAAAATCGACTACACCAAAATTTCTCGGGAAAACACTTTTTCTTATTAATTTTTTGCGCGATCGGTCATTTCTGACTATTTACCATGGGTGTTTCCATGACAGTACGTAGAATTTACCAGTTGCTATCATTACGACGACGCCAAAATTACTTACCGATCTAAAAACAGAACAGCAAAAATACTTACCGACGCCTTTTTAAAAATCAACAGTCTTACATTACATTTAATCTTTAATTATTGTTAGGTACATTAAACGTACAATTTGTGCTGTTGTTTCCTATAGCAAGACGCTCATAAAGTCATAAAGGAAGTACAAAGCTAGTAAACTACATCAGACACATGCACCTTTTTATGAAATTATTAATTTCAATTTTGACAAATAAACTGGTTACCTAGTGATGTACACCATACCACTTCGATCATTTCGATTTATTCTGCTCGTTAATTTCTTAGTGCATATTTATATTGGTTGCATAATTTTAATTTCGATCGCGCAAAAAATATTATAAGCACGTCGAACGTTAAGGGTTACCGTTCTCAGACAATAATTGGAGTCGTCGCTTCGCTCCTCCTCCAACAATTGTCTTCGAACGGTAAAAATCCCTTACCGTTCTCCATACTTAATATACTATTGGTGCGTAGAATCCAAAACAATTCGTACTTTAGTAGACTTTAGTCTAGTTATAGACTAGAAAGCAATTTAGAAAGAAAATTCAAAGGGCTGTAACTTTTGAAATAGTAGCCCAATCTTGGAACTGTTTGAAATTATGGATTCTATAGGTCACATTCTATAAGAAAATTTATTTCCGGGTCGATCTGAGACAATTTTTTTTGCGGGCCTCAAAAAAAGGCAGTGTGTAACGCTTCCTTTTTTACCATAAATCGACTACACCAAAATTTCTCGGGAAAACACTTTTTCTTATTAATTTTGGTGCGTAGAATCCAAAACAACTCGTACTTTTTCGATCAGACTTCTCAATCAAAAGTTATAGACTAGAAACCAATTTCGAAAGAAAATTCAAAGGGCTGTAACTTTTGAACTAGTAGCCCAATCTTGGAACTGTTTGAAATTATGGATTCTACAGGCCACATTCTATAAGAAAATTTTTTTCCGGGTCGATCTGAGACAATTTTTTTTTCGGGCCTCAAAAAAAGGCAGTGTATAACCTTCCTTTTTTACCAAAAATCGACTACACCAAAATTTCTCGGGAAAACACTTTTTCTTATTAATTTTGGTGCGTAGAATCCAAAACAATTCGTACTTTTTCGATCAGACTTCTCAATCAAAAGTTATAGACTAGAAAGCAATTTCGAAAGAAAATTCAAAGGGCTGTAACTTTTGAAATAGTAGCCCAATCTTGGAACTGTTTGAAATGATGGACTCTCGATCGATCTCGATCTCGGACAATTTTTTTTTCCGGCCTCAAAAAAAGGCAGTACTTTTAAGTTATTCAAATATTTGAGAACAATTTAGAAATGTATAGGGAAAGTTTCCATTGTCACAAAATCAAATATAAAAATCCGATACATCTGAATACCGAACTCGACAGTCTACGTAACTTAAAAACAATAGGGACCTTTCTTATATCCTTAAGACCATATGTACCAATTTTCAAAGCGATCGCACGTTTCTAAACAAGTTCCATGCACACGGACAAACGGATGGTCAAAAATGGATCTGTTGCAAAATCGCTAGGATTAATTTCAGAAAGGCGTACCTACGTATCATGTGCACGACGCTTTTAAAACTGGTACACGTATTCAAGGATATAACTGGTATAAACCAGGTCCTGGTAGGTACCTCCTATATAATAATATAATAATAATATTACGCTTTTACTCCCCTTAAATTTGTATATAACAATAGAAATACAAAAAAAGCTAACCCCATGCAAAGTATAACTTGATTTTTTAAGTAGTATTCAGACTTTTATCTAGTATACTATTTTAAATTTTTAATGTATTTGAGTGACAAGTATTCGAATACTTTTTATAGTATTTGAATACCTTTGATAGTATTAGAATACTTTTGAAAGTATTCGAATACATTCTAAAGTATTTGAATACTTATTTTTTAAAGTATTTGAATCCTTTTCAATGTATCTGTGTCTAGTATTCGCTTGTGCTGGACGTAAAAGTATTTAGTATTCAAATACCTTTGATTTGTGTAAAGTATTTACTATTTAGTATTCAAATACTTTTTGAAAGTATTCTGCCCAGCTCTGGGTGAAAAGCACCGGTGGCACTTTCTATCGGGGATGTAATTTTTGTTGCACGTAGATTATGTTTAAAGAATATACAGGCAACTTTTCTCGTTTAAACTATCGTCGTTTATAGAAAAATTTACCTACAAGGAAATTCAAGTGCGGGGGTTGTTCAGAACATTTTGTTTCTTTGGTAAACTATATGGATCTATTTGCGACCTAAAAATGTAATCCATTTTCGTTTTGAACTATTGTATAATTTTTAAGAAAATTCGTTCTGATGTAGGTACTACATGGCAGTATTCAAATCACGGGGATGTAACTTGTGATCATGTTTGATTCCATGGTTTGATTCTATGTTCAATTAGGTTTAAAGGATCTACCGACAACCCTCTAATCACCACCTAAAAATAAAATCCTTTCTCGTTTTAAAATATCGTAAAATTTGCAGTAATCATTGCGGAGGTAGTATTGCCATTGTTTGTTGTTTTTTTGATAGATTATGTTTAATAAATCCAAAGTTAGTCGCATATTTCTAATTTCCACCTGAAAATAATAGTAAATTTTATACCAAGGGACTAAAGTGTGTGTTTTATTCCCGAGGGTGCAGTTTGTTGCCCGAAACAATGACGAAACGCAATAATTTTTAGCTGCCAGTTTCGGCATTTATAAGAACTAGTTGCCAATTCAGTTTACTGGCATAATTAACACACATGACTGGAAAATTCTTGAATTTTGACCAAAGGAATTCCTTTATTATTTCAGTCAACAGGGTGCAGAGCTAAGTAAGTATGAATGTTGAATACATATTTGAATACAGAAGCATTATAAAATTTTTGCTAAAGAGTGCACAAACCCAAAAAGTCTACACGAATGTCATGATTGAAATAATGGTAAGAATGCTCCATCTAAGTATTAAGTAAAATACTGGTCGAGACAATTTCGTTAGAGTCGAGAATCCGTACAAGATGATCCAAAAGTCGAGTAGGCTTCTTGAAGCAACAACACAGGAGACAATAAAGAAAATTGAAAAGATGGCGCGTTGACGACAGATTGAAGAATTAAAGTTTCAGTTATTGTAAAAGAAGTGCACAGTTCTGAAAACAAACATGATAGGGATATTTAAAAAAAAATTATCACTGGGAATGAAACATGAGGGGATCTTTCTAATGAAACAAAAATCGATAAAGGATGCAGGACCTGAAAGTTGCCGTTAGTGATTATTTTGAACAGTGTGTTTATTATAGAAATAGTCAACGAAGTACGTAGAGGTTGAAAGTGGAAGAATTTGTTTTGCTCTAAATTCCTGTTTTTTCATATCTTCATGTCTTTCTGTCCGTCCGTCTGTGTTTGTCGCTCGCTGTCTGTATTGGTTTGAAACAAAATTCTTCTAATATCGAGTTCAAGCAAGATAGGTAAAGAAAACGTTATTATACTTATGTGTTATGGAATTCAAGTTGAGATTTCCATGTTTTTGCGGGGATGCGTAAGTAAATTTATTCAGATATATTTTATGTTTAACTAATTCATCACTCCGATGTACCTTACGTAATACAGATTCCATATTCAATAGTACTATTGAATACCTAAGCAATTTTATTCAATGGTAATACTGTGAACATAACAAATGCATACATGTAATATTAAAAAATAACAAGTTCTTTTGATGGGGTGGGTTATAATATAAGTATAAATATGAAGAAGGTGCTAATGAGATTGCATACATAATTGCATGTATATTTTAACACTTGACGCATAGGTAAATATCTTGCAATTTTATTTGGAATGAATGGATGCAACCATTGAATAACCTTAATTTTTCACTCAGCGATGGAACGGAGTATGGAGAAGGATTTGTCAAATCCTTTCTATTTTGCTGTGTTTTTATTTCTGCTGAATTGTCTGCCTCCACTAGGAAGTACAGAGCAGAAGAAAAGAATCCGTAATGCTAATAATAGAGACCATAGGAAGGACGTATTAAATATAAAAATCAAGTGAATACCAGAAGATATAGTGATAATCATTTGGTATATATATAATAGCATCCTTGGGTTGTGCCTACGATTATAGAGACTTTCTAATTGACGTATCACGCGACCACCCTTTCAATTTAAAAAAATTTAGAATCGCTCCCTTGGAAGTTGAAACTCTCAATTTTATGTTAAAAACAAGTATTTTATGCTTTTGTTAACCACCTCCCCCTCGCAAGTTACAATACCACAACCCGTTTCGAATTTTGGAGAAAAAGGGAGGGCTATCTCACTATCACTGTATATTACCTATATGCAGGGTATGTAAATAAAACTAAATTTCTTTAAAAATTACAATATTTTGAAAGAGAAATATTTACTTTTCGGTGGTAATTAGAAGGTTCTCTGTACATCCTTTAAACATAGTCCACCACATATAAACAAAAATTTACAGTCCCCGCTCCTGCTATGTAGGTAAGACCGAATTCTCTTAAAAATGACGATAGTTCAAAAGAACAGGGATTTATTATACTCTTTGAATTAAATCAACGTGCTTTGTCTTCGATTTAAGGGACTGAAGTGTCACTTTTCCTTTTCCTTTTCCTCCCGGCTCCTGGCGGGACAAACGAGGTATCTTGTTTCTACAATTAAAGAAATTTCTTTCAAATTTGATCAAGGTGATCATTTTTTTGGTGTAATCGTTGAACCCAGAAAAAGTTTCTTTGAGTAAACAACAACAGACTTGAACATTTCTTAAAAAAAACGCCATTTGCATCTCAAAGCGTTTCCCACATATTTTTGTTTAAAAAATTGCAATATTTCTTTAAAAACTAACTAAGGTTTGGGGGGAGGGGTTTACCAAGGATACGTTATGTGTACTCAGAATTGTTGTAAGTACCAGTTTTGTGTGCGAATTTTATTTTTATGTAAACCGACCTTGTATGGTAATTCTTCTTTCGTGTTATTTCCTCAGCAGATGCATGAGAAGTATGGAAATTTTCAGGAAATAAATCGGCGCTTAAATTAGTCTTGACTTTGATGATACAAAAACCCGTGTGGCCGGCATTAGTTTCTGACTATTTATCCTTGGTTTCAATAATTATGACAAAATCAATCACAGCACCGGATGCTGCGCGGATATTGGCCTGGTAGGTACCACATCCAATAGAGTTCTCATCCACCACCCAGAACCTTGCCGTAATTAAAGCAGAAATCTTGTTACGATAATACATCTCTCTGCATTTTATGGGAAACAGTTATTGATTTGAGGTTTAATCATCAACTTCAGAGGTAGTTACCACGACAGATGGAAGCTGCAATCAATCGTAACCATTTAACGAAAAACCAAGATGTTCGGAATAGAGGGACGGCGTTCTTTCAAATCAACCAATTTTCTTGGGAGAATAAAGGAATCACAAAAGCAGCAACAAACACAACGTGATATTTAATTAACGGGAAAGCCACAGCCTCATTTAGGAAGTACCTAATTTGTAATAATTAACAGGTTTAATCACCGAATTTGTGTATGGGTTTTTCAGTGTGGACGACACCAAAATTACTACTACCAGTATATTAATTTCCATTATTATTTTTGCCGTGTATGTAATTGGATAATGAAAATTGAGTAAAAAGTGTATAAATTACACAATAGCACTAAGTGCGCATCTAAATAGTATTACAAATATAATTATTTTTAATGTTTTGCTTAAACATAAACAACGTTTCGGGTTTCAGTCAAGGTTGTGCGTTGAAACACTAATTTCTTTAAGTTTTTAATTCGATAAAATTTATTTTCGGCCGTTTTATGGGTTCTTATTGCCCCCTTTCGCCGTGGGACATTTCATGTAATGGAATTAAAGCCAATGTAAATCCCTCAAGGTTTAGAATTTCAAAATAGATAGAGTTCTGGTCAAAAAAGTGTTGTATAATAGTTCCTCCCTTTAGGTTCGCGCGGGATTTGTCAAAGTTTAGAAATTTTTGGAGTTCATTGAGTTAAATGCAAAATAAAAAATTCAATAAACACGACGCCGACGTGGTTATTGACATTATTGAATTTTCAAAGTGATGTGGCCTAAAATTTCGAAGATTAAGTTTTGCAAAAAATGATCTGATGAAAATGTGCATTCTAAGCTCCGACTTTTCAATTTAAGACACCTTTGAATACTCTCAGGAATTTGTATCAAGCTTTTAGACTCCGGGAATACGTTTGATTTAAATACTAAAAATGTAGGTTATGTACTTGGAAATTTAAAATTCAGACGGTTAGTGAATTAATTTCACCCAATAAAATTTTTAAAATATCTTGATATCAGTAGATTATAAACAGCGCATTATTTTTACATTGATGGAGTGAACGTAGATTATTAATTACAATCCTTATTATAAGAACTCAAATATATAAAAATTTCTACCTTGTTAAAGAGCAAATTTCACCCTCTTAGTATTGTTTTTTATTCCGAAATTGACAAAGTGTAAGTTAAGTCTCGTATTGGATCATTAATATCCAACCATCATGGTCATAAACTCATAAGAAATAATTATACTAATTTTTTCGTTTCCCTAATAGCATCTAGGTTTTTGTCTTATGCCTAAAAGATAAAATTTAAGTACCTACAGATATTACATAAGTAGCTAAGCTAGCTACAAAAAAGGTATTATTTCGCGCTAGATATATTCAGTGTTTATTTCAGAAAATCAAGGTTTGCTAAATTTCAAAATAATGGACTGTAATGTGTTGTTTTTAATTTTTTTTAAAAAAGGAATTACATTAAACATTTATTTATTTACTTTGTTTTCTTATCTTTGTTGGGAGATCAAATGAATTATTTCATTCAAATACTACTGTACTTTACACAAACCGAACAAAAAATTAAAATGCAATAGAGTAATTTGAATTTAGTAAGCATCATACCCTAAAGATATAAAAAATTAGAATATCAAAATTATAACCCCTTCTGTTGGCCATGCAGTCACGAATTTCGGCATGTTTTCCAAGAGAATTACGACCCTAAGGTACCGTTAGTGTAAAATCGAATTCCACGGTAGTTGTGTCAAAATGTCAAAGGCAGACATTAAGTTTTTGTTAACAAACAATGGATTTTGGTGTTGCGACCCGTGCAAGATACCTCGAAGAAGTATAGCTTTATAAATGTCTGGAAATAAATGGTATTCCAGAGACCAAAAACGAGAACACGCCTGAACTTGGAAAAAATGTGAGCGAAAGCATTGGTGTACTATGCACGATATGGACATTGATGGCTGTTATCTTCGAAGAGCTGCCAAAGGAGAGGATACAGGACGATCAATTTTAGACGATCCGCTAAGGAAGACATAATGAAAAAAGAAGAGTTCTTACAAGAGTCGAGGATGGATCTTGATTTACGTAGAGAAATCCTTATCTGTCGAAAATATCGTGAGATCTCAAATCAAAATAGAGAAATATGTCAATTGATCATTGGCTAGAACAATTAACAAAAAATTCGTTTAAGATTTAATTAGAAATTCCATTCCTTCTCCGTATTAATAAAATGTCCCAATCTTATCTTGTCCGGTGATATAAATATAGACTTATTACGATCAATGTCAGATGATTACAAAATAATAATTGCTAGTCATGGTCTATTATCACACATTAACACACCCACTAAAGTTACAACACACTCAAGCACATGCATTGACCACGACAAAAGATAAAAAATAATTTTGATATTTCGTAACTGAAATCGACAGCGAAGTGATCATAAAATGACCGTCTTAAATGCATACCTAACTAGATAAGTGGTCAAAGAGAAATAGGTCAGTAGTTCTCAATCCGTGAGTCGCGACCCCCTGGGGAGTCGCAGAACGTTTCCGAGGGAGACATTAAAAACAATTATTGTTACAGATTTTTTTTATTTAATAAAAAAGCACAGAACTAATGTAGGTAGACATTCTTGTTATGTATTAAAAAAATGATAGGGGGTCGAAACAAAATAAATGAACTGGAGGAAGAAGTGGCAAACCAAATGGAACAATCATTAGGCTTATGGGAAACTCGAAGATGGTCTTTTCGTTTTATCCGCTATTCTGGAAAGCTTCTACCTATATTTACGGCTGTCTTTGATTGTACACATAAAATGATAGTGTTTTCCTTGGCATTTGATCAAACTATGTGCACCACAAGCTAATTCTGACTGCTGCTTTCCTTGTACCAAACTAAGTTTAAGAACTGCCTTTTCTCTTCTTGCTTTCTTTTACCCTTAAAATTCATGGCGAAGCAAATCTTGTCTTCATTCATAAAATCCATTAAAGCATCAAGAAGCGTTTTAAGCCATGAAGAGGGAGATAAGATTGACTTCTACGCCTGGCTGTAATCTAATCTTCTAAGCAAGATTCTACCAAAACATGCAGCACAAGTATCGGATGTTACACTTAAGCTCTCGAATGCGCGCAACTGCGACTCAATTGAATATACTGCCCTTTTTTGAGGCCCGAAAAAAAAATTGTCTCAGATCGACCCGTAAAAATTTTTCTTATAGAATGCGGCCTGTAGAATCCATAATTTCAAACAGTTCCAAGATTGGGCTACTATTTCAAAAGTCAATTCTGTCAGAAAATGTCGAAAGCTTATTGTTGGTATTGAGATTTGCTAAAAGTATCTTGAGGAGTTTCCTAACATACACCTCAATCAATAAATCCTCTCTACTAAAGGCGATCAATGGCTTTGGCAGTATGTTATGCTAGGTCTAATCTCTGTAATTATAGTTACCAATCTGACCTGCATTATCACAACACTCGAATAATATTAGGAACAAATTTTGTCGACTCACCATCACTCAAAATGGTTTAATTTACCAATCTCAAAGTTTGTTTAATAGCATTCCGATGTATGTTAGATCTGCAAGTTTAAAAAAATTTAGAACAACAGTAAAAAACTATCTGATGTCTAGTGCTTTTTACTCCCATGAGGAGTTTCTGGAATCTAGCTATAAGATGGAACTGATATGATTGTATTATTGTGATTTATGTAGTTGGTTATTAATATTAATTGTGTTATGTTTTATAGGTATCGTTGTTATTATGTTACATTGTTGACAAGTGTAAATGCCTCCTAAGGCGTAATGCATACAATAAATTCAATTCAATTCAATTCAATTCAATACCTTTTGTCGCAGGGTAATGTTCTACAATTTTTCTTGCCTTAATAATATACTGAAATTTATACTCCTCCACCATGTCAGATTAATTATCATCTATTCGACTAAATTGATTCCAGAAGCCGATCCATCTTTTCAAATCACCAGCATATTGACGAAATTTTAGCTTGCTAATTTTAAGCTTGCTTTTTGATTCTAATTTCTTAATTGAGACGGATTTTTAAAGTTTAAATTGTCAAAACGGAATTCTATTTTATAGTATTGCGAGCTGAATTAATCCATTAAATCTACCTCAGCATCAATAGTTATAATTGCTGAATGTGACATCATATCCAACATAAGGTGATTCAGTTCGACAATTTGCTGCATTTTTCTCATGTAATACTTTACATTACTTTGTAGTTTGACTACTTTTTTATTATATATAAAAAATCTCTATATCTATTCCAAAAACGAGTATCAGCATTTTTGATTACCATTACATATTGAACATTTTATTTCTTTATAATTATATTTATTTAAATATAGTAACTAATAATGACATAATAATGACATTTATTGAGCACACACCATACAAAGAACAGATATTATACATTACATTACATAACGTGTGACTCAATAGGGCGAAGTTCAGACTGGAATAAACCGTGTTATTCCGTCTGCTCTACCACTCAACCCCCTACATATGAAATTAACAACAAGAGACCAAGACATAAAAAAACCTAGCAAGAAAAAACTATATGATAATAAAAACCATTCAGTATGAAGGCACAAATGAAAACCTAAAAAGAAAAAAAAAAATGTAAAAAGAAAAAAAAAATTATAGCAATAATGATATTAACGATGGAACTTAATGCTGCCTTGCAAGGAGTATGAGGCGCAAGCGTTTTTTAAAAAGACTTTCGGATAAATGTTTTAAATGAGATGGTAATTCATTATACGTCTTTGCAATATTGTAACTGAAGGAGCGTTTAAATAGTGACGTTTTGTGAGTAGGTATAGTTATAAAAAACCGATCTCTAACATTGACATTATGGACGTCAGCTCTGTATGTTACCTTTTCAAATAAATATGACGGAGTTTTGGTTTGAAGTATGCCATGGAACAAACAGGCAGAATGTAATATTCTTCTGTTGTTCATATCAAGCCACTGGAGGGATTTTAATTTATGTGTAATCCGGTCGTATTTTCGGATACCAAATATTAGTCTAAGGCAAGAATTCTACATTCTCTGAATTCGATTGCAGTCTCTTTTGTCGATACATGGGCCATACACACTATCACAATAGTTAAATTGGGAAAGCACTAAGGATTCACAAAGCATAACCTTAATACTACGATTAATAAGAAATCGGCTATTAAACTCCCACCTAACTTTCAATAACCAACTAATATAATTTGGATCAAACTTAGAGTATACAATTTTATTTATTTGGTCTAGTTCTTTATATGTATAGTGGATGCCTTGTACTGTTAACTGCTTTCACCCTGTATTGTTCCCTGATGAAATAAACTTTTAATGATCTCTTGTCCTAATTTCTTGGGGTATCGTGTGGCCGGAAATTTTTTGTGACACCGTTTGATATAATTAAAATGTAAGTAGAGTGTGTATAAGTAAGTTGGGTAAAGATCAGTTTCCAGGTATATAAGGTAATCCGGGGTATTCCTTAGTAGATTGAAACACTTTTTAAAAAAGAATTTAAATGGCGTCTCTACTGAGTCGTAGCTTAAGAAGCCCCAGACCTGTGCCGCATAACAGATAATCGAACGACATGCTGCATTGAATATATTGAGCTTTGATTGGAAAGGTGAATAAAATCGACTTTCTTCACGATAAATGTAATACATACTTAATAAATCAAATTAGATCTTAATAGTCAGGGAGACATTTCTGAAAAGTGCATGTCTAACGGCGTTTTATGCAACAAACTGGCAACAGGCGGTTCTAGACTAATTTGCCCCCACTGAAAACGATGCGCCCTGTTGTCAGACCCGGTTTTGGCATTTAAGCCCTTAAATCCAAGATGGCGGGCGAAATTGCCGTTTGCGGTTATTTCGAGCCCACAAGGCACGCCACTGAACGTTTTGGGTAGTTTAAGGGTAGAATATCATCTAGCACACACGTCGACACCGTTTAGGCACACTTTCGTATTCATATTAGGGGCCTAAATGCCAAAACTCCGCTTAAAAACGACAAAAATGCAAAAATTCGTTATTTTTTTTCTGGTCGGTTGTCGGCGTCCAATATGTATACATATGGTAAAGTTAACATTTAAGTATGTGGGGACCTCCAGCAGCACCATATGCCTGGGGCCTAAATATCAAGATGGCGCCTGGAAAGTCCAAAAAACAGTGAAAAAGTCGTTCTTTTTGCCGTATTTTTACTATACGGACCACACATTCCCCATTTCGATAGCCTGGAGCAATAATATGCGAATTGCGAATATCATTCTAGATGTTACACAACTGAAGGGCTTAACTGCGGAAGTGGGGACTCGTCTCCTATAAACTTTAACTATGGAACCAAGCGGCAGAAGTTGGTTTGGCGGCGTAATTTGAGGGCAAATATATTAAAACATGCTTCCCAAGTTTTCTTTGATTTTTTTAAATTAAAATGTAACACTTGTCAGTCGAAACTGTTTAGAATATTGAGCACTAATACTATGAAGAAGGTACTATGCAAGAATAAGGACGTTAGAGTTAAACGTTGTCTCTTGAAGCACTGACGTTTTCTCTCGGGATTGTTTTTGGCATATTACACATAGTAGGTACCTACTGTTAAAATCACCACCAGAGGATGATTCATGCTGCATGGCCTAGGGAAAACTGAAACAGTCAAATGGAAGTCATCACCGTGAATGAAGACATGAGCACCATTCTACGATCAATAGAGATGTGGCCTAACGTTTGAATAGAGCATCTTCATGCGTTAGAATGTAGGTAATGTGATATCATGTTGAATTAGTATGAACGAGCTTACCTAATGTTAATGTAAATGTTAGAGTGAGTCGTTAAATCCCAAAAAAACGCAAAACATTCCCCATACTATTTTAATAGACAAATTGTAAAAGCCGCGACTAGTTTCGACCAACGGTCATCTTCTGGCTTAAGGAAATTACAGAATAAAACTTGTTAAAATATTTTAGAAGTACCTACCTACACAATGCAAAATTTGAAAGGCAGCATGGGGAAAAAAACGATGACAATTAAACAATAACATTAAAAAATATCTTCATTGAATGTAATCTTAGGTACATGTAAAATTAATTGACTTTTAATATTAAATGAAACATCGGGCGTAGGTGGAAGACGCCATCGAAGCGACACAGACGAACTTCAGGAGCGGCGCCGACGAAGATGCACAACAACACGCGAGTGCACTGATTGAAAGTTTCGCGAATCCGTTCGGCTGGAGATGATAATTCCACCCCCCTCTCGCGGGGGTGTATTACGTCCGGGGTGGCAGTCGCAATTACTCATAATAATGTTCCAGAACACCAAAATGAACAGCGAACGTAAAGAGTGGCCAGTGTAGTAAAAATACGGCAAAAAGAACGACTTTTTCACTGTTTTTGAACTTTCCAGGCGCCATCTTGATATTTAGGCCCTAGGCTGGAGGTCCCCACATACTTAAATGTTAACTTGACCTTGACCATATGAATGCATATTGGACGCCGACAACCGGTCAGAAAGAAAAAAAATGATGAATTTTTGCATTTTTGACGTTTTTAAGCGGAGTTTAGGCATTTACGCCCTTAATATGAATACGAAAGTGTGCCTAAACGGTGTCGTCGTGTGTAATAGATGTTATTCTACCATTAAACTACCCAAAACGTTCAGTGGCTGCCTCGTGGGCTCGAAATAAACGAAAAAACGGCAATTTTGGCCGCCATCTTGGATTTAAGGGCTTAAATGTCAAAATCGGGTCTGGCAACAGGGCGTATCGTTCTCAGCGGGGGCAAATTAGTCTAAAACCGCCTGTTGCCAGTTTGTAGCACAAAACGCCGTTAGACATGATTTAGAGAGCCTTGTTCAGATATGTCTCCCTGACTATAAGCCCTAATGTATGTTCAGAGCCCCACTGGCCACTGCCATGTAATTGGAATTTTTATTCTGTATGGTGTCTGGTTAAACAAATAAATTAATTAATTTCTGTCTGTTGATGTAGTACCTATTCAATACACCTCAGAGGGTTGAAGAGGGCCGTGCCCCCCTCCCCCAGTATCCTAAAAAATCAAAAATCAAAATACACACGTACCTCCTTATAGGTAATAGAAATGTAATGTATTTGGCTTTCAGATATTTGCTACCTTCTCTATTGCAACTGAGGGAAATGAAAGGTTTCTTTTCAGTATTGAAACGAGGAAAGAACTTATTAAGAACACCGATTGTTGATGAAATCCTTTTCTCCCTGAATCCTTGGTGTTGATGGCTGTGGAATGTGAAGAAACTAAAAACTTGGACCAATTTGTAAACGATTTTGCGTCTCCGAAATCACGTCGGTACCCTTTATTACAAATGCTCAATATTGTTATCTAGTTGCTAAATTTGTATTTTCATTAAATAGTAACAAAAACAAAAGTACCTATTTATTAATAATTAAAAGTATTATGTACTGTAAATAATTTTTTGCCGTTTCTGAAATACCAACAGTTCAACAAGGAGTAAAGGGGTAGGTAGGCATCTTGAAAATTACAGTAGGTACCTACCTATGTAGGTAGGCAGTAGTAATATACCATAGGCCTGCATCGCTTATAGAGCTTTAAGCTCATTTAGCTCCTTTAACTGTTACTGGCACTTTACCAATTGGAATTAAATATCAACTTTGTCTTTAGTTGAATACATCGCACACGAACGAAAATTCGAATACGGACGATAATATTCAAATTAATTAATATGACAGGCAGATCTTCATTTGTTGTATATAGTTATTTAGGTTGCATAAAGTTAGGCGTCCTTCAAAGAGAGTAGACGTAGGAAATTCCTATAGGACCTATGTCTACTTCTACATGAATATCACTGTATACGTAGGGTTTTAGTTTACGATAAACGCTTTTATACAGAACTGTGTTGCTAGGGCTGACCACAGATGGGTTGCAATTGAACAAGCCTCGTATTGTATATATTTTAAGATATTGTTTTTCAAAAGAGACTAATATGTGTAAAGGAACAATAAAATAATTACCTTATCACTAATTGAAGTTCATGACGATTGAATTTTTTCAAAAATCTGTGTTATTTTAATACAATGAGAAGTTACTCCTTCAAGCGCAGCTGAGAGTTGGCTTTACTCACTAATGGTTTAATTTACAATCATTATCATAAGTTCATCACCATTAGATCATTATCACTAAATGAGCAATAGAAACAATAAGGTATGGTTTCGTTGGTTTAGCAACACACATCAAATCAAATCACATATTTTACAAAAAATGGTGTATCAAAAAGTGTAACCCTTTCTATAGGGTGTGCAGATATGAATTGCAACCCTAGCATTAATAACTGAAGGTTGGAACGTTCGACTTTCCTCTCAAAAATGGTGTTATTTTAATCAATGATCAGCCACGCTGTTGCGAAGTTGCTTTTGAATAACTTTCCCTACAGACAACCAAAACATTATAACCTTTTCTAAGGTCTTTTAGAGCCGATTTTCAAACCAATTGAAGTGATTTACCAGGACGATTGACTTTTTTCTTAAAAATTTGTTACCTACTTTATTACATAATATCATATACAATGATAATATCATTGAATAAAAGATTTTTTATTCAATGATAATTTAGAGTTTGCGTCCGCTTGTGTGTCTGACGCTGAAACACCTAGCGCAGTTGAAATCCAGAGGTGAACTCCCAGTGGCAGCGGTCAAATTCCTGGAATAGACTTCCTGCACTAGTGTGTGTCAAAAATTTGGGACAGACACATAATTTTAATTGATAATCAAAATATTGCAAAGGTTGGTGACAACGATAGCCGCTGAAAGCGCGCAATCGACGATGTTGCAATTAAAATACAACGATAAAGATAATTCTATTCAGTGTAATATGTACAAAGTACGTTTACCAAGTTATGAATAATGATTTCACATTTAACTTTTTTATTAATGGTGTTCATCAGACTTTAAGAATTCTTTATATTGAGATTCATTCATTAGTGCCGTTATTTCTTTATCATTTGTAAGCTCAACTTTAAAGAGCCAACCTAAAATTAATCAAACATAGAGAATCATCTACCGAAGAGCCTTAAGTATACCTTTATCATAGCACGACGTGTTAATAAGAGATGGCGTTTCTTCCACGCTCTCATTTTTTTCTACCACACGCCCTGATACAGGACTGTACAATTCACTAGCTGCCTTGACACTTTCTAACGCTCCGCACTCGTCTGCAAGAGGCCGATTTAGTAAATTTTGTAAGACGCAAAGATTTTACCTTTCTGTGAGAGTACGCTGTCGACATCTGGCAGTTGAGCATAGACAACATCTCCTAGCGCACTCTGTAACCACGTGATTCAATCTCTTCTACGTTTTAAGTTGCTTACCTGCGCGTAATCTGATATTCCGACGATACCGATTTTTCCCTCAACCTCCACCCATTCGTGTTTCTTTGTGAAGTAACGCTCTGCGAACACAAAAAGTCTAAATAAAAAATCAAGGTGGCAGTTACCTGTCTTACCTGCGAAATTGCATTGACTTGTGCTGATTAACCTCAAAACTACATTACGCGAATTGTAAGCTTTATTCAGTGTTGTTGAGTGGTTGATAAGTAGAGCGACACGTGGAATCACTCTTTGAATAACCATCTTGAAAAAGTTATGAGTTGGAAAGAATCTCGAATTATCTATTTTATCGGAAAAATGTTTATGTTAGTTGTCGCTTTATGGCACTACTGATAATGATTGAGGTTTGTTTGCGTGCTAATGAGGTCAAACTCGAATTCGTCGATTTATTACCGAAGAAACTATTCTATAGGTTCATCATTTTATTAAAATTAAATCGTGAAGTGACAACGTTCGTTTATGTAACCCTGGATGAAACTAACGTGCAATAGTTTATCTGAGGTCAGTCTAAGAATATTTCGAAAATTAACCACAGTTGATTTCGTGATTTTATTATTCCGAATCGAAGCTGAAGTACGAAATTTGCATCTAAACAAGTGAATAGTGACAGAAGAAAGGGAATGCCGTTGCTTCTTTTCCTTTTCTTTTCTAATAAAAGATCAAAGTGCGCCGAGTTGCCGCTTGCAAGATTGCGATGTGGCCACGTTTTTCTTCAAAACGCTTCTATACAGGATGATCGAAAAGGAATGATCTTCTAATGTTTCTTTCCTACTTCGGTTACCGCTGTAATTGTGCTCGTTATGTAGTGTGTCTTATGAAATCAAGAAAATTTTTGTTATAGGCAGCAATTACAACTTTCTTTCCATTTATTTATGTTGTTGGTCACTGTACGTCGATAGTGATCATCTTGCAATGCGATGTAATGAACTGTCCAATCTCCACTGGAGACACTGATGCTGCTGACATTTAATATTGGTTGCAGTTTTACCTTAGTACTTGGGAATATCCACTGAATGAAGATGGCTGGCTAAAGAACGGTACATATGCAGGCTATTACTTCATCTAGATAGCGGAAGACATTTTGCGGAATTACTTTAGCTGATGAGTCTGAAAATTTCCATAAAGAAAGTCTTAATTGAGAAACAAAAACAACAGCATAAACATGGTCGCCTTTGCATGACCTGCAAATAATTTGGAATGTTACCATAACCTTTTGCAGTCATTTACCTACACATGTTTTTTTCCTAGACTAGCATGTAAAAGCTGATCATTGCAATATGATCAGTTTGGCAGAATTATTATACACATGTACTTGTAGAATGCACAGTATGTGTATGGGATATCTAATGGCCAATTATTCTATCGCTTGGATGCTCATTTGACATAGGTTGTGCACTTTGTAGGTATAGTTCCGAATTCCAAAGAGATTTGGTCATGGAAGTTGGTCCGCCCAACAGTTATTTGATAGATATCGGGAAATTAAGACGTGCAATGAGACGTTTGTTTCTGTTGGGTATTTCATGGTAATTTAAAGGATCTACAATTTATTACGCTTTTTACAAAGTACCTATACACAACAAACCCAAACTGAATAGGAGATCCAGCACGAATTTAAACTCCTATAAGCAGGTTCTGTTGGACCTTTTAGAATAATGAATATCAATATTATGTTTGTTAAGTTTTATAATAAAAATCTAAAACAATCCGAAAGAAAGAACCCAAAAGTCACAAAAAACCAACAGCACGAAAGCGTTTTCGATCCAAAATTATCATCGGCACATCACAAGTTTCTACTGATAATGACCATTGAAGCGATTTCGGTTTGTTTTTTTATGGTTTTTGGTGTTCCCCAAAAACAGGTCTGCGAGTGTATAGAAAACGTGTATATTCGAACTCGTAAGTTATTATTATTTATCCAAAAGGTCACAACCCCTTCTGTTGGGATACACAAACCCGAATTTCAAACAAAATTATTTCATTTACCCCGAAAATAAAGTCAAGTCAAGCGTCATTTAAGTGTCACGTAAATCATAAGTTCATTGCACAAGATCACATACTACATTTAAGTACATAGGTCTCACTTGGCTTTACAAATTTTACATTGACTTTTTTCTTTAAAATTGTGCAATTTTAATGCAACGAAAAGTAGCACTTTTAAGCACAAGTTCAGTGCTACTTTTGAACAACCACAACATAGCTACTCTATAAAAGATTTAAAAAAATTGTGTACCTATACAAAAATTATATCCCTATAATAGTCTACGTTAATGGGCAATCATTTATTCAATGGATACTAGAAGGTGTAGGTCATCCAGACCCGAATTTCAAGCAAATTTATATGATCTATCAATAGAATTACAAGCCTCTATCACTAAATGATGTTAGAACGCGTGACTTCCTTCTTCCTGTACGCTGTTGCAGTGTTACTTTCGAACCCTACAGACGATTAAAAAAATTGGCCCATTAAAAAATAATATTTCCCCCTGTGCAGGATGCGTAAACCCGAATTTCAAATAAATTTACATAATCTACCCGAAAATTACAAACCAAGCACTTTCTTAAGAATTGTGCAATGTCCTAGCCAAAGTCAGTCCTAATGAAACGTTACCTACAGAGTTGATTTTGAACCACTAAAACATCCTCACAAGTCACAGAAGATACAAACAAAATTATAGTCCTTTCTGTAGGTCATGCAGACTTAAATTTCAAACAAATTTATATGATCCAACACGAAAATTACAACCCTAACATGAAGGGCAGTTTCCACAGGATTTTTCTTAATTTGTATACCTACATTCTTGGCATGATTTGACTACACGTTCGATTGCTTGAACTTTATTATTCCAATAAACATAGGCATCCTCTTGCTCACTGTTTCATGTTAACAATCGCTAAATGAGTACGTAGCAGTTGAAGTATTTCTTCTTGTAGAGAATTCGGTATCAGTTGTCGAAGTAATAGCTGGAAGTTTTAGACTTTCATTGAGAATGTAAGTCAATGGACGGTTGTCTAGATACAGAATTTGTTTTCCCCATACAGGTAATAATGTGAATCTCTTTAAAGCGAATACTATTGTTAAAACTTCCCTATGAAGTATGAAGTTGACCGTGGTTCACATCTGATGCTATTATCGATCTTGATGTAAATGCAATAGGCTTCTCAACAATCATCATCTAAACTTAAAAAAAGTAGACTCGTACTTTTGCGATTCTTTGTAGAAGTAATCTCAATAGATTAATTAACGATGAAAAGTTCGAAATAAATAAAGAAACATGTGTTGTCAGGTTTGTCAAGGGTTCTTATCGTTTTCACCATGTTCCGCTCAAGCTTATCTTGGTAATAGCAGCGCCAAGAAGTTAACTTGCACTATAAGAACTAAACAGAACTTACATGAACTACCCACTTTATAATGTACATAATTAAATTTAGAATGGGGGTGGAAAAGAACAACAGAAGCTACCCCCCTTCCTGGCACGTTAAACATAACTGTACATACTCGTATATTTCCAAAAATCTATTTGTAAACATACCTAATAATATAACTTACATTTTAACTTTCATACTAGTCTACTCTGGATCCAGCTGAGATTAACAGGTAAGGGAAGGTATAACAAGCTAAAGATAATACCAAGAATTACCATAACGATAGTGCAGCCTCCAACGGTAACCGGTGTAAAGAACGAGTTGATTCACCAAAGAATTTAGAAATGTAGGCCGCCTTACTTACCGAGAGATTATGCAATTTTAAATTAACAAATAACTTCCTTCCATTTGATGGGGGTCCATAAGGGTAGGAAACACCACAGAAATTATCCCATAGCAATACGTAAGTTTATGCAAAAGCAGCTTCGTTTAGATTATGCACTGTTAAAACAATGACGGGCTGTTTTTTATTACTTATATGCTTCTATCGCAATATTCTAGGATTTACTGGGTCAGAGATATTAATCCGTTATTATTACTATTATTCTGCTAGGGGTCGTCCCAGTTACTGCGACCGCGTGACAAAATTCGCATCGGAATGTATCTTTTGGGGAACCGAATTCGACTACCCCTTAAAGACTCTCTAGGAAAAAACAAAATTCCTCGAGGTTGGATCACTAACGTGGTGACTCTTCCATGGGTAGTCGACTTTGGGCGCGCAAAAGTTTCCTAGAGCTCGAATCACGGTCTCTCTTTCCCGTGTGCCCAATAAAAGTTCGAGTTATGAGAAGTACCTAAAAATTGAGTATTATTTTGTGGCGGGTTTTTAGCGAAATTCACCAAATGCGAATTATGCTACCAACAAAGGGAATGTGGTTGTCACTTACCCCCTACCAAATCTTACTGGTGGTGGAGTTAAAACTTCAAACTCGAATTGTGGGTGAACGGGACGTCGGAGGTGGGTACTAACCAGAGCTGGGCATGAATTAATTCAAAATGAGATTAATTCGTGATTTAATTCCATTTGGTGAATTAAATCCAATGGAATTAAGCCTTTTTTTAGCACTGCTATAAAAGCGCTTGTAATTAAATCCTTTTACAAAAGGAATTGTAATTGTGAATTGTATAAAAGGCTTAAATCACACGAAAGGCTTAAGCTACCATATGAAGGTGTAATTATTTTCAGAAATGTTAAATGAGAAAACACTACCTCTGCAAAATGCACTCCATAAATAATTTTAGCAATCTATGCTTTAGTGCTATGCTAAGGATGTTAAAAAGAAACAGTAAGTATATAAATTGGTTATATATAAGTAAAAGCATAGTCAAAATGCAATGGTCTATTGAATTTATACAATCGCGCTGTGTAGTGTAAAAATTCTATTTGCATCTTTTTAAATAAAATATAATCTCGATACTATTCATATTTATATACTATTTTTGTTTTAGTTATTTACATAAAAGTCAGGACACATAACAGGCGAGGAAATATTTCAGAGTCAAGTAGGGCCATTTTACTGACGAGTTTTGTATTAAATTTTACCCAAAATCGTATTTTAATATAAAATTTCAATTTTCATATGGAACTTTTGATTAAAATCAATTTGTAAGTGATGATGACAGGAGAGTCATTATAGAATCTGACCAGAAGTCTGGTCTGTCATGGAAACTAAAATTTCCTGAGATAAAGTTGGGATGAAAATGAAGGTTTTATGACGATTTTGGGTAAAGATAGGTATAAATTGCAGTTTACATATTGAAATTGTTGTATTACTTGATGATGCCCGCACTCATACAATCGTAAAAATAGAAAAACAGTTGTCAGTTGCACTCCCAAAATGGCGACAAAAACACACATAAGTTTGAAGACAGCAACTAAAGCCGCTTTTATACGAATCAAGCATTGCGAGTGTGCAACAAATATTTGCCTTGCTTAGTAGTCCTCCCCTGTAGATTGTGCAATTTTAAACAACGATGTCAGATACCTCCTTTTGCTTGCTTCTAGAGTGTGGAGTTGCTGGAAAGTCCTCTAAGGGTAAACAATTGAATAAAGAAGAACATTTGGAGCACCACCAAAGTCAACCCCTGTCCCCTAGTATTCGCAAAGAAGCGCGATCAACTTGGGTGAGAGGTTAAGTAATTTTAAAGAATAGTGTGGTATTTGTTTCTGTAGAGTGAGGTTGATGTTTGTGCTGAGGCTAAACAATGGAAGATGTTTCTATATAGGATGGTTTGCCTACAAGGATATAGAACTGAAAGATGTTTAATGCACCCCCCTAATAATGCGTAATTTCTATTTAAAAGTAGAATTACTTACAGCTCTTGCAATGTTAAAATACCGAGGCATTGCCTTTGTATCTCATCTTAGACGATGACGATCTTCAAACAATTGTTTAATTGGTTCCTGTATGACTGGCTGGCGGTTGCAACAATAGCTATTTTGAATAATAATTTGGGTACAAGCAAATATCCAACACTTGTTTCTTGAAAAAACAAAAATATAACATGTGTTTTATGAAGTGTTAAATAAGCATTTTTTTACTGCCTATTTAGTTTGTGTGTGTATTGTTAATGAGAAATTTAAACTTTCCGCGATTTTATTACTTTTACTTTGATAAATAATACAATTTTAGTTACTTGCGTAAAACTAATGCGTGCACACAGATAGGTAAATTTGATGTTCAACTATTCGCATGTAAAATGGTTAAGTTAAAGCAGCCAGAAAAGTTAAAATTTGAGTTTTTACCTGATTGAGGTGAGTTTCCTTTGGTTATTTCCTTTTCCTTCTCGCCCATAAAATTAAAGGTAAGATAAGATTTAACACTAAGATACAGTCCGCTCATTTACATACAGTGATATTTATTAAGAAGTAGATATAGGGATTTACGTGTGTTATTTTTCCCTATGTCTACCTTTTAATAAATAGTAACAATATTCAAAATTAATTAATATGACCGCCAGATCTTTATTTGTTTTAAGAAGTTATTTTGGATGCATTAAACAGGCGCTCTTCAGAACAAATTATGTCATTTAAAAGTAGAGATAGGAAAAAACAATACAGGTAAATCCCTATGTCTACTTCTTAATAAATTTCACTGTATATGATTCGTACAAGTAAGATGATTTGAGGGTATTTTCCGGTGATTCAGAAAAAATGGCGTGTGGTGTGACTTGTGAGCATGTAAAATGTTTGGAATTTGACTAGAAAATGTTTAAAAACTTGCCATCAGACTCGTTGGAAATACGTTAGATTGCTAGCCTTTTCTTTGTACATTTTCCGACCAAAAAATTTATTTAATTAATCCAACAGAAAATTTTTTCCAGACATCAAATTAATTAATTAAACTTAATGATAACTTGTTAATGTGATACGAAAGGATGCAATGGTGAAGTCAAGAGCTTTATTATAACTCTTCTAGATAGTCTTTAATAATAGCAATGTAAATGTTAACCCAGGGGCGGACTGGGTACTTACTGGCCAGGTGGAATTGCATAGGTTACGGGCCATTAAAGTATTAGTGTAGTAATGAAGGTGGCGGGGGGGTTAGCTCTGAGGTGCACCACAAAAACATTTTAAAGTACTCCTTTCTCGAAAATCAATTACCATACAGTTTTTTTTTAAATTGCAGCTGATAATTAAAAGTAACAAAATATACAATTCACACGAGGTGCGTCGCTTATCATTGTATTTCAGCACTTTCATGCTACGACAAAAAATGATAAATTCATTGTAAACCACTTCAATTAAAACAGAATTTTTTAACAACCTAACATCAACCCCAATTAGAGAAACGTGTTAATAATTTATTAATACTGCAAGAAACTAAATACAGCACATACTTATAAATTTCCAACGGGCCATTATGATCTACAGGCCAGGTGGCAATCCCCCCCCCCCCCCCCGGGCCAGTCCGCCCCTGTGTTAACCTATATATTTAAAACTGAACTATACTACTGTAGCTACTATAAATGTTATTTGTAGCTGATAGTCGGGTCTTGTTTTGCGAAAATTCAAATGCAAAAAGCATTTCATGTAACAATTGAGTTAAAAACGTTACCTCCCTAATTCGAACCCGCTGAATCCGAAAATGCCATTTGCCAACTCAACATTCCAAACGGAAGTGAGTTACTCAAGATGGCGTCTAAAATAGTGGCAAATTTAGGTGTTTTTCAGCTTTCAGTCATATGTATGAGAATCAGCTTCGCACCTTACACCCCTCGGCGTCTTGGCGCTTAGGAAATAATACCACAGATTTAAGAGTGTTTAGATCTGTGATAATACTAAACTTCTCTGCCTTGGTATATAATGTACATGTCAACAAAATACCTATGTGGAAGTAAAATTCAAGCAGATCGAATTTTGTTCTGTCATTATATATTTTCAAAGAGTATAATTTCTTTCGAATTTGTTCAAAATGTGATAATTTTAAGTATGTAATTTCTCTTGGAATGGCGTATGGTGCCAATTATTCAATTTAGAGAACTAAACGTTTATTGAGCAAAATTTCGGGTTGGGATTTCTAAAAGTTGGTCTCATTATTGACTACTAGTCAATAATGAGCACATTATTAACCACTTTGAACAACTATCGAGAAAGCCTACTTTAGAAGTGGAAAAAAGGTTAATAATCATGCTATCAGACGTTAGTAGTGAAAAAAACATGCTACATTTCCTGCAAATCTGCAAGGAACTTAGTGTAGCCGTTTCTCTCGATTAAAAGTAGGTAGGTACGCGGGTTTTGTTAAAGCCTTCTTTAAAACCTACAAATTAATACATTTCATTTATTCAAACATTTGTTTACAGATCTTAGAAATGGACGAGGTGTGACACGTCCAACTAACAAAAAACTTAATCATTAACGTCCCCTTATAATTTGAACCCCAGCGGAAAACATTTAAGAGTAAGTTACAAAAGGAAATGGGAGATGTTTATCAAGTTTTCTAGTTTTATGTTTTTGAGTATTTAAACGTGGCCCGAAATCCCTCAAACATAGCACAGCATTTAATACACATTTTCACCTAACTTTTTCAATCTTGGTGAACGTTAAAATGTGACTTTTAATGGTATTTTAATGCACCAAATTTATTTTTAAGTGTTTAATCGTGTTCTACGCCCCCGAAAACATAGGAATATACACCTGGATCGTATATGACCGAAAGCAGAATTGGACGCCATCTCGAATAACTCACTTCCGGTTGGAATTTCGAGCTGGCAAACGGCGTTTTCAGATTCAGTAGAGTTGAGTTATGGGGGTAACGCGTTTAACTCGATTGTTACATGAAATGCTTCTTGCAAGGAAACGGAGAGCTTTTCTAAGCGTTTAGCCCCGACTATGAGGTAAGTACATAAATTATGAATGATGTGTTAGAGGTGGTACAGGAATCAATAAATACATGGGATAAAATAAATGACAACTTTTCCGCGATATGTAATATTGACAAAGAAAGCAGTAATCCATCGAGAGTATATCTGCAACGTCGTCGCGCTATTTCAGTTTTTATATTTATAAAGAACGTAAAAGTTTTACTGTTTTGGATTTTGGAAATAAACCGCATCGTATAATATATACGAGAACTGGGTCAGGCGGCTGGTTAAAATTCCAGAAAATAAATCATTACAAGCCCAATGTCATTTTTAATAAAAACGAATGCTACCCTATTTAATGGACAGTGGCAAAATTTAGATTTAACCGGAGTGTCGTGCCAAGGAAAAGCGAGGGTAACAAATGCTAATTAAAGTGCATTGATCCACTAGAAGCAGTAAAATGTGCAAATTTCACGGGCCATAGCTTTGTGCCTACCTGATCAGATATTCCTACCCACGTGTGTTCCACGGGAGCAAATATGCGAACGCACGTTTGTACTTCCGTTAGCGTAATTAGGAAAATTCCACCCCTAAGCGATGAGGCAAGGAGTGAGGGGTCCATTGAAAAGACGTGATTAAGTTTCTTTTTATTTCATTTAAATAAAAACGTCAAACAATATTAATAATTCTACGTCATACGTAATCATGTAAATAACTGTAATGTTTGTGATAATATAATACATAGATTATTTTTTATTATTTTAGAATATTCAGATGTGAGCAAAAGTCGCTCGCGAAAAATGGAGAGAATTCCGTAGAAGTCTTTGCATTTTTCGCCTGTACGGACCCGCCGTTACTGACAGCAACCTGAATTTGTACGTTCAAACTGAAAAACCGAAAATTTATTGACGTACGATTTGTTGACTGAAACGACCGTCAGTTTGTGGCCGCGTCCGTTTAGGTGCGATTTATTTCATTTTTTTTTCATAAGAAGGAAATTATTATGTTGCTTCGTAACGTTCAAATTGTTGACCTTTGTGCAAAGTGCGGAAGTCGGGAAACAGTATGAAGTGGTGGTAACGTATGGAATGTGTGGTAACGTTATTATTTACATGAGAGCGCCCCTTCGTCGATTTTTTAAACTCAGTGCATCGTTTTTCAGGTTATAGTTCGTAATCGTTTTAACGATGTTATTTGCTACTACCATAGTTATCACTTACGCTTATACGGTATCTAATTATATTTACAATCAGTGTTGCTAATTTCGTAATGTCTATTTGCATATTCTAACTATAGTAATTATATTACAATTTAGAATTTCGTTTCGCCGAGTCAACGGCTTTATAGTGTTTTGGTGGCAATCCCTGCAGGAGCATTGTTTTTTTTTGTTCTTGGGGATGCAGGGAGTTGCGAACGGTGCTTGGTTCTACCTATGTGCGGCCATGGTCGGTGCCGGAAGTACAAAAAGGGAACTTATAGGTAGATAAGTTAAGCTAAGCTAGAATAAATCATCGGTATAAAATATATCGTTAAACTTTGCGAATAAAAATAACAGAATCGCAATCCTGCGCTGTAGGTATTTAGATACTATTCAAATTGCAACGGGGTGAAACGTCTTCTATATAAAATATCTCCGTAGTGAAGGCTACGCGAACTGGCTAAATTGTCTACTAAAGAAGGGTCGTTGGTTTATGTACTATTGGAATTCATTCGCTCCGAGTCTCACTTTATTAAAAATTCACGAATGTTTATGAGTTCCTTTCAAAAATTTATTTACTTGTCCTCTTCCAACAACACTAGGTCATCCGCGACCACATCGGAGATGTGTAAGTAGATAATCCAGTACATAAGATTGAAACACACGAAGCACACCGGAAACACGATTCTGGAGTACTTATCGATATCTGAAGGCGTAATTCCGTAAAGCTTGTTGATGTCTTTTCCCGGATGAATAATGTGCTGGGCAATAGGGCCCCCTTGCTCCTCGTCGCCGCCACCGCCACCGCCTCCTCCTCCTCCCCGACCGCCGTTCACCGTACTCTCTAAAGTGCCTCCCTTGCTGTGCTTAAATCTGACCGCCTGAAACGCACCCTGAGGTCGCTTTCGTCTGAAAATAGGGTCAAACTTACTGTTTGTTTGGGCACGTGATCGCCTTCCGGCCCGCCGTCGACGTTTATCTTCTTTTGTTCGGCAATCTTTTGTATGGCGAGAAAACGATTTTTTCGCATCTGTATACGTTTGGCCATATAGCCAACGGTTGCGTATTCTGAAACAAATCGTTTGAGGAGTGCCGCGATGCGATTACCCGCACTTACCTAAAAGGCTGGCGAATACCATTACGAAACATGTACCGAGGTATACATCGATTGATTTTACGTACGAAATTTTGGGTAATGCCGCATTCGTGGATGACATCAGCGTGGTCATCGTGAGTACAGTGGTTACACCCAATGCCACTCTTGCGGGAGTTGCATTGCGGTTAAGCCAAAAGCTCACCCAGGAGATGATGACAATCAGGCCGGACGGGATATATATTTGGATGAGGTAGTAACCCATTGAACGAACGAATTGTATTTCGCATGCCAATCGTGAATAATTTCCTGTACAAGATATTGCAATATTGCATTTCAATTACGTACCTCCTATTGATACGCGCCAGTATGTTTGAGGATAACCGAACCTCTTTTCTAATGGTTAATATAATTTGATTGCTTGTTACGTTTCACTGACAGATAAAGCAATTTGCATATTGCAGCTTTGCCCGCCATCACATTTGTAACCATCCCTTGTTACTGTCAAAGGGGGCTGAATACACGATTACAATTTGTAGCTTTATGACCGAAAATTCTTATTCTGTCACGGTAATTGTTCAAAATAAACCTGTTAAATTAAAAGTCGAACCGAGGGGCGGTTTCCGATAAAAAAAAAACCCTTTTGACAATCATCGAACTAATTATAACGTGCAGCAATTTAATTATATCTACAGTGTTTGTGCGCGAAATGTCGTTCCAGGGGAATACCCCTGCTACGTAAATGGTGCACGCGCGTCAGAATTGCGTCAATACATAGGACTTCATTACTGTTATGAATGTAGCGCTAACAGGCTTTCATTTATACACCTGCTTTACACGATCTCGTCCTTTTGTTCCTTGTAGGAATAAATTAATGACAAATGGAAGTTAGCCTGCGACTGCCTTGAATTTTGAATAAGTTGAAGGTTTTTTTTCTAAATGGCCCAGTATCATCCAAATTAGAAGGTGAACTTGAAAATAGATGCAAATAGATTGTAAAACAACCCTTTATCGATAATCGTTATTTTAACGATCTTAACAATGAAAAGTACAGTTATGGCTATCATACACTGATGTTGTGGGATGTAAATTGTAAAACACAGGATCGGGGGCTGAAAAACGTAAATAATTTAGCAAGCGAGGAAGTGAGTAAATGGCTGAATTATACAATGACAATCCCACAGTACATACAAACTACAATGAAATCATGACGAGACACAAAAAACAAATGGCCATGTACATCGCACAACACGATTAGTGAGAACTTGCAAAAGTTGCTCCCTAAAACTCAAGATCCGAAACGTCTTTAAAACATTAATGCTCGTTTGCTAACTTGCAAACGGGCTATGAAATTTTCTGTGTGGGCGCTATAACTTAAGTCTAAAATCGGTGTTTGAGAGATTAAAGTTCGAATCTGACTTGCGTGCTTGTTTTATGCAGATTAAGGTACGAGGCAACTCGTCCTTTGTGGTAATGTAAAAGTATTAGATGAAAAACCGCTACATTATATTGAACTACATCAACTTATGTTGGATATGATCTTAGATTCAGATGATTATAAGGGCACTATTGATACTGAGGTAGATTAATGGATAATTTAAGCTCGCAATAATATCAAATAAAATTCGGTTTTGAGAATTTAATCTGTCCGAACGAAAATATCGATCAATGAATCAAAAAGCAAGCTGAAAATTCACAAGCTAGAATTTCGTCAATATGCTGCCGATTCGAAAGGATGGCTCGGTTTCTGGAATCAATTTAGTCAGATTGATGAGAATTCTGACATGGAGGAGGAGGGGGACATACTTAGTCAGGAAACCGTTCCAAGTTCCAGAGTAAGACAAATTGTAGAAAGTTACCCTGCGACAAATGGTAATTATGTCAAAGCCTAAAACAAAGATTTGGTGAAGAGGATGCATTGATTGAGGAACTCATGAAGCTAGTTTTAGCAAATCTCAATACCAAGAATAAGCTTTCGATACTTTTTCATGATGCTTTAATGGATTTTGTAAAGCAGGAAGTTTAGCCATAAGATTTAAGGATAACAGAAAACAAGAAGAAAGAAGTGCAAGTAACAGCACAAGTAATATACCAACAGTATCCAAACTCTTCAACAAAGGAACCCCAAGGTGCGTTTTTTGCCCCACTCCTCTCTTTAAACTTAGTTTGGTGGAAAGAAGGCAGCGGTTGTCAGAATCAGCTTCTCATTTGTGTACGAAGTTTGGTCATATTGCACGAAGATGTCGAAAACATTGCCTTCTTATGTGTCCAAAAAAAGAATCAAAGGCAGCCGTAAATAAAGAAGCTTTCCAGAATGGTGACAAAGGAAGAGCAGAATTTGACCAACAGAAGTTTATTTGCAAACCATGGTTGTAGAATTAGGAAACTAGGACCCACTTCTATATAATATCTACTGGTTCCCACAAATGTTACGTTACCAGAAAGGTTGCCGAAGAAATGGGTTACACTCCTATTCGAGAGCAAGAACTAGTACACTCTCTGTCTGGTGGTACACAAACCGAAACGGTGGAACACATATGTTATAAGTTTGTCTGTATACGATGACAGGAAAATACAGCTGCAATTTTGAGGTCCTAGACTAGCCTCTGATCTGTAGCCATGTTAGTTCTGTAAGAAAAGGACCTTGGTTAGAAGAATTGCAGCAGATGGGCATTAAAATAACGGATACAACAGATGGAACTATAGATTGTGCTAGTTGGAGTTGATATAGTTGCCATTTACACGCGTTTGGGATGGACATTGATGAATGAATTAAACAGTTCTCGTATCCAACCATCATCCATGATTATAACATCTATGTTTTCTAATGTTATTGCCATATCTAATCTAACGGTGTTTGAATGTACTGTAAAAAGCTGAAAACTTCGAAACTGCGATGAAAACGTGATACGGAAGACTAGTAGGTAAAACCTCCGACAAGCCTTCAGCATGAGTTGTGTCATGTTATGGGATTGTGTTGGAAATGCTGGTACTCGTCTATTGTTTTTGAGTTACAACCACATCACAATAAATAGTTTGTTGTTAAAAGTGTTTCGTAAGTAGTGAAATATAATTAATTTAGTACATCCATAGGCTAAATCAATAAATAAATAATTAAATAAATCCATAGGCTCCAAGAGACAACCTAAATATAAAAGTAAGAAATAGAAACATGATTTCTAACAGATGTAACACATGAGTACCCGTAACCAAAAGTAAATTGGTTGGAAGGCAACAAAAGTAAATACTTTTTCCAAATAAAACAAGGGTCAAAAGCATTCGTCCGTAAACGCCAATAAAAATTGCAGAATTATCGTTTTTCCTTTAATCTTTTTCGTGAGGGTTTTAAATATTGCAATATCTGAACTGAATTGGATATCTGGGGAATTTTGTAACAGAACATATACAGGGTGTTTTTTTGGGAGCTTTAGTTAAAAGTTTCTGGGAAAGTAAAATAGGTAGGTTTTTGAAAATTTGTACTTAGGAGTTACTCTGAAGGCCGAATCGATGTAAAATATTTTCAAAATGGCCGCACTTCCGGAAACACCGGAAGTAGATAGTAACTTCGTTATTTTAAATGGCAACCCCTATTTTTTATTGCATTTTTGGATTCTACGTGAAATTTCAGTTCTTTTGATACCCATATGTCGATATCTGCCATTTATGGTTTTTAAGTTATTTTGACTTTAAGAAAAAAAATGGCGGATGCAGATGGTACCTTGATAATCGATTACTTGAAAAAGGTTATAGTCATGGCAACCCATTTTTATCAGTGCATAGAGAATGAATAGGGCTTTCTTTTAGTGCACTTAAAAAAAGTTAAGTTGCGTACGACCGCCCCTATGGATATCCAACTTTATGAAACTTCAAAAACTAAAAACTCAGTTTTTTTAAATGGAATGACCATGTTCTTACTACTCCATGAGATAGAGAATCGAAATGGGCATATTTTGACAATACATGTTCCTATAGCTATCTTTAACAGTTTCTGACTTATTCCCATTTTATTGAATTGACACTATTTTTTTCGGATTTTCTTTTTAGTAGTCGGCCATGATTCTATAACAATTGAATTTTAAACAAATCTAGTGACACTAATCCATCACCCACTGTTATAGGTTAACATAAGTTTTTCAAAAATCGAAAAATGACTCGCAGTGGTTTCACCTATTTTGGAATTTAATTGTTATTTATGGTGAAATGGGCAGAATCGCGGCGCGTGCTTTCCTTACATTCATTCGAAAACTGGAACGAAATTGTATGAATTTTGGAAATTTTGTACCCCTAATGCACTACAAACCGTTGAAGCATAAGTGATACAAAGCTCTACAAGAGAATATTTAAGAAAATGAATTGAATTGCAAATGCAAGATTAACAAATTAAATTCAATGCAAAATATAAAAAACTTCGTTGAAACATTTTTGGTATGGAATTGTTGCTAGAACAGATATCGCATTACCTCTCTTAATTTCCAGACTTATACGTTGTTTAAGAAATTCAGTTGAACGACTCTGTTTAGATTTTTCAAAAATTTTCCGTCCTATATCCTTAATAAATGAGTTATTTATTAATGAATTATTTAGACTAGAACTAGAATCAATGGTATTAAAGAATCCATTCCTTGATTTGTTTAAAATTCGATTGTTATAAAATCATGGCCAACTACTAAAAAGAAAATGCGAAAAAAATGGCATCAATTCCGAGATCAATTCAATGAAATGGGAATAAATCAGAAACTGTTAAAGATAGCTATAGGAACATGTAATATCAAAATATGCCAATTTCGATTCTCTATCTCATGCAATATTAAGAACATGGTCATTCCATTTAAAAAAAAACTGAGTTTATAGACTTTGAAGTTTCTTAAATTTGGATCTCCATAGGTGCGGTTGTACGCAACTTAACTTTGTTTTAAGTACAGTAAAAGAAAGCCCCATTCATTCTCTATGCACTGATAAAAATGGGTTGCCATGACTATAACCTTTTTCAAGTAATCAATTATCAAGGTACCATCTGCATCCGCCATTTTTTTCTTAAAGTCAAAATAACTTAAAAACCATAAATGGCAGATATCGACATATGGGTATCAAAAGAACTGAAATTTCACGTAGAATCCAAAAATGCAATAAAAAATAGGGGTTGCCATTTAAAATAACGAAGTTACTATCTACTTCCGGTGTTTCCGGAAGTGCGGCCATTTTGAAAATATTTTACATCGATTCGGCCTTCAGAGTAACCCCTAAGTACAAATTTTCAAAAACCTACCTATTTTACTTTTCCAGAAACTTTTAACTAAAGCTCCCAAAAAAACACCCTGTACATATCAAACTTAGTTCCTGTAAAGGTGAAAAGCAGTTTCAATTGAACTAAGAACAAGTGTGGAACTCTCCTAGGCGCTGTACACATTTCATAAGAAAATTACTTCACTACTCGCATTCTCTAGGACTTATATGCGAGGCGAACCCGGCGAGCGGATTGTTTGAATACACGTTTACGTAATGCGCATAAGGTCCTTATGAAGAATCGTATGAAAAAACTGATTCTGTTCGTAAATACATAATGAGTGTACTGCGTAAACTTGAACACGAAATTCTGCCGGCCCTAGGGTATAGCACTTGGAATTTTAGGAATCAATAAAAAAAATTTAGTATTAGCCAAATATTGTTGTCGAAAAGTCATTCTTTTGGAAAATGTTTACAGAATCGTATAAAAGCCTATGAAAGTCGCATTTTTTTGTTTTTTTTAGCAGGGATTCTTCAATTTTCAATGAATTTTTCTAAAGACACACCGCGCTATTAGTTTATATTCGTCTGTCTTTGCACTCCTCTTTGTGTTAGTGATTAACACCCTATTTTGTGAATGTTTGGAGCTCTAAAAAAATTGCCGAAAAGAGACGAGGGCCGGGGGGGGGGGGGGAATGCGAGAGTATTTAATTACATTTTTAAGTCGTATGTATACATCCTAAGGTACCTGTACCGTTTCGTGCCAGATCAGGAGTGCCCCAAGGAAGTAACTTGGGCCTACTATTGTTTCTGACCTGGAGTAACAAAAACAAACTTTACTTTACTATGAAGAAATGCAAAAGAATGACGTAAACAACGAAGAAGGTATGTAGCGAAGCGGATCTATGGACAAACAAGAACTGCGAACTATTTAAATTAATTAAAGATTTAGGTGTCCAATTTACAAATACGTTACAATGGGACAAGTATTTCAATAAAGTTGTGAATTTAGCACCAAACAATTTACGTTTTCTAATACGTAATACCTCCGAATTTCAAAATATCGTTTCTACCAATGCATATATCCAACAGTATGGGATGTCCCTGTCACTATCAAAAGTTAATCAAACCAAGAGAGCGGACAATTCTAAGGACAAACTTCTGGGGTAAGTGAATCCAAACGGTGTCGTTGCCGCAAAGTTACAAATTGGAACTTTTGAGAAGATTCTCTGGTGGAGGACACCAGATTGGACGATGGACCTTTTACAAAAGGTCCGAGAGTTAGAAAATGAAAAATTGAGTGCAACGTGCCTGCAGTACCACTTGTAACATAGTACGTGTGTGCAAAACCCGTTACAGAGTACAGTGCAAGGTTAAAACAGCACACCAATGAAGGGTTGTACAACAAAATAAAGTTTCAATAAATTTTAGAATCAAATAAATGGAATCATGATGGGAGAAAGAAATCCACCACGTACAACAGTGGTTAGGGACATCTTTTCTAAGTGCTTCGATCTTCAACGTATTACAAAAGGAAGAAAAATCTGCAACCAGCCATCTGCGACGATTAAATCTAGAGGTGATATAAATGGTAGCTCGAAAACGAAAGTATAAAATATGGTGCAAGAACCAAAATATACATATAAAAGTAACCATTTGTCCCTACATTGTGGTTGAAATTTCAGTGGGTAGGTACCTACCTACTGCCCCTTTTTGTCTCGCGTCGCGTTAATCTTCTTCTGGGCGAAAAAGTGCCACCACTAAAGTGCCTTAAATGAATGACAAAACACGTTGATTTAATCCATGGAGTACAACAAATTAGATTTTACAATAATCGCAATTCTATTCGTCTTTCTTAATCAATTAAATTTTAAGCGCACTTCAATGTTAAAATGAGGATTACGTTGTCTTACTCGCAAGAAGGATGCATAAAACAAGTCACTACTTCGTTCTGTCCTCTCCGGATCATTGTGAGTACAAACCTTGCAGAAAATCCCTAATATTCACCTATTCCCCAGAATTTTTATTTTGTCTATTGGCCGTAATGTCAGAATGCAAACTGCCATCTTTTTTTCTAAATTAGTTATGGCGAAGAACACGCCATTCCAAGAAATTGTAATGGGTCAGACCAGATTGTCGACAATTACGTAAAAATGTGCTCTAGCCTCAAATCCATTCAGTTCCCCCCTAAATGAGAGATTGTTCTTTTTCTTGGGTAACTTTCTGCTAACCGGTAAACTTCTAGAGTTAAATAATGTGATCTTGCCTAAAGAACAGCATTTGGAAAACAAAATTATCCCGAATAAGCGTGTCCTAACAGTGATGAGTACAAGTTGGAAAAGCAGTTATACCGACAGCTATGTGCAATCAATTTTAACACCAAAATCTCTTTTTAATCCAATTTTGAACACAAACTGACTCCTTAATAATTCACCTTGAAGAGCATGGGTACTTATAAAATACCTAAACGTGATAGCACTTGTCAATAAACTGTAGCCCCAGAAATAGCACTTCACAGTGAAAAGTAGCAGAAAACATGGACCGGAAAGCGGAAATATTTTTTGTCACATACGATAATTCCTGTAAGCAGCATTTTAAATCAACAGCACTGTCTAGCAAAACGTAGTTTGAGTCCATAATAGTTACTTTTCTAATTGGGAAAAATGCGTAAAAGACGGATGAGTCTTTCCTCTCCTACTTTTATTTTGGTTTAGGGAAACATGTTAAAATATTTTCAACTTTTTGAATTTGACTGCAATTTTTTGGCATTTCTTCGATTTCCTTTTAAATTATTTATTTATTTATTTATTTATTATTTATTTCCATCTTCGCGGGTTGTAATTTATTTTACATGGTATAAGCTAAACGATAGTATACAGTGTGTCCCCAGATTGTTGGTCGGCTCGTAAAAAACAAAAAAATTGAATTTTGAGCTTCTGGAGATCACCCCTACTTGGTTGGAAACTAATTTGTGACATAATTTTAGTTTGGAAAATCGAGGACGTTAATAAAAAAAGTTGTTTAGAATGCAAAACTGATTCGAAATTGCAAAGTACTAGGCTAACTTTGATTTTATGATGTTTTTATTTTTTAACTGGATTTTTTGAGGAAATTGGAAAAAATGTTGCTTAAAAAACCTACTCGAATTGGAATGTAATGATGGTGTACATCCAAAAATCAAAGGAGACCGACGACTTTGAAACTTTGCACGTTCACTCAGTTTTCACTAAGAACATCTTTTCCTAATAACATTTTTGAGTATCTCGTCCCTAAAGAGCACTACTGGTATGCAAAAAACGAACGTAACAGTCAGTTACGTGTTACATTCGTTTTGGAAACAGTGTTGGTGAAGTAACACAAGAAGAAAGTTTGTGTACACGGTTGTGTGTTCACGTTAAAATAACCCTGTCAAAGTGTGTTCTTTTCGTCAGTGCACAGGCGGTTTTTGATAACAAAACTTTGAGTATTACAACAAGGTAGTGAGTACTTTTTGAGACATAGTTTTTTCTGTATTCGCCCATTTGCAATGTTTCAATAAAGCGATCTTAGCCTTCTGTTTATTTGCTTGTTTTGTATAAATGTTTATTCAATTTTTGAAACTGCAAGGAACTGGGAATTTCGATTGTGTTGAGTTAATCGTTGGTAATTTCTAGTTTAGGTCAAAATTTTGTAGATCTGTTTAATTTTAATTATGAATGTCCAGAATTTACCAGGGTTTCGGAACCCAGCTTAACCCTGGGATTAATTAATTTTATTTAAAAAAATAAAGTTTAAGTATAGGAAGATAAGGGTTCTGTTACGAGCTTTAAATTGTGCAAAGTTGAGCTATCTAGGTGTCACTTGAGTGGTGTGATGAATTCATGTCATTACACCCAGCATTAATTTTTGCACACCCAGCGTGGGGCACTGCATTTAATTTTTTATAATGCCACAAATTCTACCACAGATTTGATTTTTATAAAAATCCGGTAATTAAAAAAAGCACAGAAAATAAAAAGTAAACAAAGAGCAGATTTCTCAAAACATTTTAATAATCATTTACCCCACCACATACAATTTTTTTGTTAAAAGTACTACTTTTGTTTAAGAAATAGTAATAAATAAAAACGTAATTATTCAATAGGAGAATTTCATTTTTTGACGTATTTCTCTCTAGGTAAATATTTTACATTTTTTTACCAATTCTCCTTGTTTGTTTCAAATATGATCTGCTGTCAATATTTCTGCTTTGAAATTTTGAATTCCAATAGAAGCTGTTTATAAAATTTATAGGCAATATTATAAATCTCTTTCTTCTATCCAATGTTGGTAGACTATTTAATCATTTCATAATTGTATCAAAAGATTGGGAAAACAATGGTAAAACAACCACAACGTCCCTTTGGAGATGAAGATTTCTTTTTGCTTCTTCGTTCTTTTTGAATGTAACTCGTTATTTATTAAGGGTGAAAGATTACTTCTATGAATCATAGCAGAATGATCTAAATTAGTTGTAAAAATGAATATAGTTGATGGTTGCTTTTCTATAATTTTTTTTAATTAACCACCGAATACTCTTAAAATCAATTTTATTTTTCTGCATAAGATTGCATGATAGCACTGAGTTGCGTAAGTACCCACACCGCATAAATCTTATATCATGAACTGATCTGATTCATATAATTATCACAAACTATTAATTTCTGTGTATCTGCATCTAATCTAATAAAAATTTTGAAAATATTTCCTGTTTATCATTATCATCATTACATTTTTTCTTAGTTTTGGTTCTTCTATATCTGTACCATTAACGTGTAAATTATTAAAATAACGACACTCACAAGTAAAATTAAAAAACAGGCTCCTTTTACCATACCATACCATACAAAACTTTAAAAAATTGTTGAAAAAAATTGCAGTGCAATTAATCGAAGATAGAAAAGTGATACTATTTGATCTTATATTTTGTAAAAAAAAATCCTTTTCTCTCGTATAATACATTAAATAGTTTTTTCTATTTCGGTGTCACAATGATGATTTTGTACAACTGTTTTCGGCCGAAAACAGTTGTACAAAGACAGTGATTATAGTCGTTTTTTTTTGGGAACTCATCTCTTAAGTTGGCAGTTACTAGTTAGTACAAGTAGGTACTTCGTTGGGTACTTCTATTTTGAACTTCAAAATGTCAGTGTTACTACGCAGCCAACCTAAAACTTAACGGCATAAAAAGTGTTCCCAACATAAAACATGTTAGTTCTAATGTTCCCTATAGTTTCTGATAATGATTTTTTTAATTAAATTAAAGCACCGAAATAGAAAAAATAGTATGAAAAACGCGTGTTACAATGCTTTATTGTAATACTCCTATCTTGCGGACACTCGTCGCTACGCTTCGCGTCGCCACTCGTGCCACAAGATAGTCGTATTACAATAGGTCGCATTGTAACACTTGTCTTTCAATATACTATTTAATAACATCTTTGATTGATTACTACTTTAACACCATCTTCGTTTATTTTAGAAGCTTCTTTCATTACATTAGATAATTCTTTATAATCGTCAGGCACATTCGGCACTGCTGCTTTTTTTGAATAAATTATTCTTTTCAAAAATGTTCATAACTTTGCTTTCTTTACGATTTACCTATATTATCATAATGCACTTTCGATAGTTTCCGAATATGATTAAAGTATTCAAATGAGTAGACTGCAATGAAAATATTTGGCTTTCAGCTAAACGACGAAATTTGCAATAACGATTTCGGTTTAGTTACGACCGTATAAAAGTTCGGCGTTCCCCCAAACATACTGTCGGAATAGTATTGTTAAAAACACATACAGATCATGCTTGAAATTCAGTGAGTACTAAGCTAAATTGGTGGTAGTAGAAAATTATTTATAAGTTTACAACGAGTATGAGTATATGGGAATAATAAATTACTTGAATAACGAAAGATATTAAAAGTGGAATTCAGTATAATGGAATTGGGTCCAGAGGGAGGATGAGAAACTACAATATTACCACATTCCCATGGATACCTGTTGTAAGACTGATTTCCATCGCCCTTTGTCTATGGCCAAGGACTTTAAACTGTGGTAGAGATACTTCATTGGAAACCCCTACCGAGTTGGGCCCTTCATTCCACTTATAGCGAATATCCCGCATGGTGTAACCGACTGCAATTACAAGCCAGTGCCAGCTGCGGAAAGGTAATACACCGCAGCCGATAGAAATAAAAAAAGGGACGAAAGGTGTAGAACGAAAGAAAAATTAAAAACGTGAAGGAATTTTAGGGATATGCGAAAACTGTTTGTAATTACCTGTGGTTAGGTTAACTACAGTCGCTCTCTGCCGATGGCCAAGCACCCGGAACTGCGGCAGCTCCACCTCGTTGCTAATTCCGACGCTTTTTGATCCCGAATTCCACTTATATAGAATATCTCGCATTGTGTACCCGACTAACCCGGCCACCAAAACAAACAAAGCTCGTCATTCGACAGCCTGGATGTCGTTCGCGTGGGCCAGCACGTGTAATTCTTGTAGCTGGGCCACGGAAACACATCATGTAGCGTGGGCGCGGCGGTGTCAAGCGGCAAGTGTATATGATCGATTTTAAAGTATGAACAATTACCGCTTCGCCATATCACTAGCTCTACGTGATTTTGATTTGTCTAATCTAGGTATGGACATGAAACCAAGGCGGGTGCGAACTCATTCGAAAAAAATACGCAAAAGCCCAAAGCACGTGCAAAGCGGTTTTCTTAGGCAAAATAAGGTGTGTCACAGTATAAAAAAAGGTATGACCTATTGGGACATAGGTTTTATGGTAGCATGCAAGTGCATGCGTGAGTGCCGGCCGGGAGTCGGGCCAAGTGGTTGTACAATGCGGCCGACGTCTGTCCCATGGTTCCCGTCCGGTGGGTGGCGGCTGTCCGGGTGCCGCCACGGTGCAGTAGCGGTGAGCAGGGCGTACTGCTTTTCTTGCTCACGATACGAACACTATCGGCCCTTCCGCGGGTGCTGTATTTGAGAAGGAGACCGCAACCAACCACAACAAATACAAACTCAGATAGGAAACAAAACAAAAGGAATCGCAAACATTAGGATTGCGGCTGCGTGGCCCGATAGGATCCTAACGGACCATCGGGCTTTCGTGTCATCGCGGACCAAGAGCTATCTGTGCAAGGTGCTCTGTGCCTTCAAGCGTTGTTCCACCACATTTTGTTCGGCGTTTGCTATAAACAGTAGTGCAGAAACACACCTAATTTTGACGCACAAAAGCACGAACACAAATATCTTTTGATGCCCACACATTTTGAAAAATATTTTCGAATTAGTCAGATTATATACATTTTGTAAATTTTGGAACGCACAAAGTGAACTTACGCACACTCATACGTTTTTCAATTAAGGACCGTTACTTACAACTTTCAATTTCTATGTGGCATAGTTGACGGTCCATCGGAAAATACTGAAGGTTCATAGGACACGAAGCGGTGATTGTAAGGCTGCAACGAACAATGCGTTAACGACGAATGGTGCACCATTTCTTAAACTTACCGAATACTACGCGTTATCGAACCGGAATGATGTATTCTTATGAATTCATTGGAAGTTGTAGCAATGTGGAAGTACGATTGTTTTTCGTTTACAAAAAAAGTGTCCGGTACCCAAATATTTTTGATAAACTCCGAACCAACTGAAAGAGTCTCCACGCCTGGCCTTTTTCTGAACGCTAAGCGTGGATCCGTCCAGAATTGTCGGAAGTAGAAATCCAATGTGAAATCCTAATTAACAAAAGTTTGGCGGTAAACTTTGCGTGGTGAATTTATGAAGGGAGTGCGTAGCAAATCGACCTAAGCCACATTTACACCAAGTCGTTATGAAAGCGTTAAGATGATCGATTTGCTAGTTTGACTTCTATCGAGTCATGCACACGTAACATGCAGATGACTGGCGAAATGACAATGAGACCTTTTTGCATGCATCCCTTTTTCAGTCATTCTTTCGTGTAACGTAGCGATTTTTTGGCGCGGCGCCAGAGACGCAATGCGACTGCAATGGTGTCTACGATTTACGGATTGCTTAAGAATGGTGTGTTAATTATACAATCGGTTACAGTCGGGGTGCGACCCTTAGGATCATGCAGCATGCCGATGACACTCTGGGTTTACTTATCTGTTACCCGAGCGTTCTGTGCGGGTTAAGGGAAAGGTGGATTAGGTGTACTCGCACGCTGGACAGAGTCGGCGAAGGGGGCTGGCCAGGGTCACGTCATGCGGTGACCTTTAACCTTGATTTGGTTTCCATTGGGGTTCAGAGGCCGACCTTATCGAGGGAGGTGTCGGTTAGTCCGTCGAAACGCGGCCCCAAAAACATTTATATACGTATATACGCGCCCGAGCATCGCGACAAAGCTGGCAACAGATTGAAAGGCCATGCACACAGTCCAAGTATTCAAGACTGCGACAGACATAAAACATTCACGTCTCCGGCAGTCGTAGTCCGGATTATCATAGTATGTACAACACGTAGATACGAAAATAAATACCATTAATACTTCAGAGACGGAGCTGATACTGAGCACGTACATGGTGACTCCCACCTCCACAGGCGGGCCTGTAACCGTAAAATTTCTGAGTCGCGACATGAAAACCAAATCAATTACATGCCCTAGGCCTGCCCGCCTGCTACCCAGCTCTGTTAGCGCTCGACTCAGCCTGGGTAGAAGACCAGACATTTAGCAATTACAACATTTCGATAAAGCTTTGAATTATCGGACACCAAGTGGGTGCTCGATGTGCACAAATAAAATCACCAGTACGGATTGGGTACGTTAAATCGCAGTACCAACCCGTATCCCCAGGACGCCTAGCGCGCGAGTCAGGGAACGGATATGTGCGGTTATAGGCTCTGGGAAACTTATGTTAGTACCATTTTGACTTCGGAAAGGGAGCTGATACTCAACACGTACATGGTGACTCCCACCTCCACTGGCGGACCTGAAACGTCACCACGTCACAAGTGGCAGTGTAAATACATGCGGGGGCTGATGCCGACCAAAGCGAAGCAGTGTGGCCGCGCTTTAATCAGCACTCTTTACAGCCGGTCGGCGGCCGTAAACGGAATGGCGTTCTGGAGAGATGCTGCGCGTCGCTAGGCAACCCACCCCGAGCATCGATCTGGCCCCACCCTATTGACACGGCCCCGAGCAGCGGGCAGTGCGCGTCCCAAGCTCAGGTGGTCGCGCAACTACCGACGATGACATACCGAACGTAATATTTGTACTCACCTCCATAATTAGGTCTTACTCTTTTATCATAACTGACACTGAACGAATCCAGTATGGCAGATATGTTGACATCACCCAACATGCTACCCCCTGGTGTCCTGCAAATGAAAATCAAATAAGCGATCGCCTCTTACAAGGAGCAAACGAAATGTCAAAGGTTATCACGAGGGGCACTCGAAAATTCGCGTAAACGAGCTACAAATGTCGCCGTCAATTCTTTGTTTTGAAATCAAAGCAGTCCTCACCCCACCCTTTCGGCGCCGGGGCGCCGCGAAACGGTGACGTCACGGGTCTTGCCTTGTTCTTTGTACCTCACACAGCCCGTCCCCGATTTTTCCTCAGACCGCGGTAGAATGAAAACGCTCCCGATTTTCAAAATAGTAACCCACAACTGGAACTGTTGACGTAAACTTCACCGAGCGAACACTTGAAAACACACTTCACGCTCCACGACTGAAATTCAGCAAAATCCGGCGACGAAATTTAAAATCCCGCAACGTTTGGCTGGGCCGAACGGGAAAACATCTCGGGCGTATTTCGAAATTTGTTGTCAGACCGTCGGAAACTTCGCATCGTTAAAATAATGCAATTTTACTTACGCGGCAGTAGCCCAAGGAAGGATGAGGGCCAGCAGCGCGGCTGGCCATACCACCCGGCTGTGCCCCATTGCCTGGGGCGGCTACACGTGTCCCCTGTTTCTCGGCATATCCGCACACTTCACTCGTTAGACTAGTGTGTCTCATCAGACTCCGATACTAGGAGTGGTCGCTGGGCCCGGCGAGCTACTCATCCCTTGCGCATGGTCGCAAAATTGTGCGAAATAATCGCACGCTCAGATCGGCAAATAATACTGTACGTTTCGAAGGCCTCACCCTCGCGCGCATGCAATTGATGTGGCGAACGTCGGTCGTTTCTGACATCGGCGTCGGGACGCAGTCGCGGACCTGGAACTACAGTACCTATCTAATCAATACCCAGAGCCGCGACTTTCGTTATTGCTTTCACCAAGTGACGTAACTCCAGTCAACACTCATGCCAGAAACGGGTAACATCTATGATAATTATTTCTGATTGACGAACTTACGTATACGCTGGAAGAGGACAAACAATGCTATTGAGTAGAACCGCTCGAAATTCAAGAGTCTTCAATACAAGGACTCTAGTGTTTAGCGGCCTTTGATAATATCCTAAATTGTTTACTGTCTACTCTCTCATTTTACGAGGCGTACTTATATTTTTCAACGTTAATCGTTCGGTAAATCTGTTCGCACGCAACTTTTCCCCGCTATCGGCACGAAACAATCAACGTCCAGAAAAGAGCAAATTGCGTTCAAGTGCGCTCGCTTTACTGCAATGACCTACCGTAGACATATTTCTTCGTCTAGCGATACAATCGTCACGCAATTACCTTCAACCACAATGCACAATTGCCTTCCAGGATTGCTCTTCGTAATAAAAGACTTTGGATTAAACAGTCAATATTTAATATTAACATGGTATCACATTTATACAACTACCACACCGAATATAAAAACAGTATAGTTACATTTAATACTAAAGATATGGTAATTTTTAGATTAGACTTGGGTATGAGTGTTGCTGTGGGCTTGCTCCTGTTCGGCACTGCCAGCGATCTGGTTTGCAGGGGTGTAATACTGAAACGAGACAAGTGTGTTAAATATTTATGTATGGACAAACTTGGGAAGGTTACGGAAGGTAGAGAAATACACACAAGCCAGAAAACTATTATTTTATAAGTATGTGTGCGTACATTTTTCAAGAACTGTGATTTCGAGACCTTACAATTTTGATGCGCGCACGAAATTGCGTTTTTGGACGAAATTATATCAAATTCCTCGTCGCTGTATGGCGTTATTTATAAAGGGAACTTCTATTTATATACAATTTTGCGTTAACTCTGTCGCTTTTATACACGATGGACTGCACATAATAGCTAACGTTTCTTTGTGAAGTCTATGTATGCTATTTAAAACTCGGAAATATAGGGCGCATGCTACTTCGGGTATTACAAGTGCTGATATAATATGTGCAAATGTGAGTCAATAGTTGACCCACCTTTTTACCGTAGTTGCCAAAGACGTCAGAGGCACTTGGAAAGCGAATGGGAGGTCCATGAAAACTATGTACCTAAGGATAGTTTGCTTTCCATTCACAGAGGATATTCATAATTTAGCGGAAAAGGGTAGCTTTACAATAAAAGATGTTTCGGTTACACGACGATGCAATTTCGCTTTATTTCTTTTTGCGTTTGACGTTTCAATTTCTCAACAAAAATCGCGATTGTAAATGGAATACGTACTAGTTTGTTAATCGTTTGCTTCGAAAACTGTTTATGGTTTAGCCCTCTCGTCCCATGTTTGTTTTGTTGACACTTTTCATAGCTTTTAATTTGAATAAGCGCGTAAACATTTCTACAACTTCCCCAATGTTTTTATTGTCCTTCCGGTTCGTTTATTCCCTATGCGTCCATCTTTTGGAAAGGTTACATTAATTTTCAGCTTTGACGGAATTGACGCTTCCAATTAAAAAATCTTTGATCTCCCTATAAGTTCAAAAAACAAAAAGACTATAATGCGATGTTTGAACGATGAATGACCAGAAGTTTTCTAACGTAATTCCGGATGGATTTTATTAGGTTGAATAATTGATTTGTGATTGCTAATGGGAAAGTTATCGGACTGTTGAAGTTCAGTTGAGAGAATCAGAAAAGGGCCTATTAAAGCTGTTACCTGACTCGGATGCTTTAATATTAGCTTAACATTTAATCACATCGCATTAACATTAAGTCCCCAAAAGGATATAGTAACGAAAAGGGATAGGACACTTTATATAAGGTTACCTTTGGGATTAATATTTTGAAACAGTAAACAGTGAGTGCATGCACCTTTTCAAAGACAAATTTTTTTTAATTGGCAACGAACACGGTGAGATTTAACGCTAACGATTTTTAGTTTAGTGTAATCGAGTAATCGAATGAACGTGGAAAACTAAAATAGCGCAATGATAGCAATATATGTATACCTACTTGACAGTAGCGACTAAATGATGTGGAAGATGTAACGAATATGACAGATTGAGCTTGAACCCCTTTTTAATTTCGTTCATGAAGAGACTTGGATGAGCTTATTAAGCGTAGAAATCCTAGGGGACAACAATGAGGAAACAGGCAGGGCGGAACACGGACGAGAAGATCGGGAGGAAGGACGGATACAAGAACTCACAGAAGAGGAAGTTAAAACTTAATCAGTGTGCCTCCGAGCAAGCAGATATCTGTAAGTGACCAAATTTTTGTGATCAAGTAGCGAACAGCAAATAGCTTTGAGCACAAACATGCCGCTGCATTTAATCTTTTAATTTTCAGGAGAGCTTACGATACAGTAGATAGGAGAAAACTGGGGGACGCGCTGGTAAAAAAGGAATAACCAGCCTAATAACGATGACGCTACAAGGGACGAACAATAAAGAATGAAGGAAGAGCATCAACTCATGAAACTTCAGACTTATACGGGGACTCCGCCAGGGAGATCTGTTATCAACCGACTTACTTAATTTATTCCTGGAGCAAATCGATGCGAGTTCCACAGAATCGGATACCATCATAGACACTAAATGGTTGCTTTCGCTGACGATGTAGCTTTAGTAACCAAAAGCAAGCACCAAATAATAGAACTGCTCGGAAATTGAAAAAGGTCTAAGAATCATCATGGAGAAGACACAGTATATGGAAGTGCAAGAGGGAAAGAGAACAAAAGAGCCTAGAAATTTAAAATTTAGCTCGGAGGACGCCGGAAACCTGAATGGAACAGAAGGAGTGGAGAACTTTACCTATTTAGGAGTGAGCTTATCCAACGTGAGAGGAGACGAGGAGGAGAATTCTTATAGAATGTGGCCTGTAGAATCCATAATTTCAAACAGTTCCAAGATTGGGCTACTATTTCAAAATTACAACCCTTTGAATTTTCTTTCGAAATTGGTTTCTAGTCTATAACTTTTGATTGAGAAGTCTGATCGAAAAAGTACGAATTGATTTGGATTCTACGCACCCAAATTAATAAAAAAAAGTGTTTTCCCGAGAAATTTTGGTGTAGTCGATTTTTGGTAAAAAAGGAAGGTTATACACTGCCTTTTTTTGAGCCCCGAAAAAAAAATTGTCTCAGATCGATCCGGAAAAAAATTTTCTTATAGAATGTGGCCTGTAGAATCCATAATTTCAAACAGTTCCAAGTTTGGGCTACTAGTTCAAAAGTTACAGCCCTTTGAATTTTTTTTCGAAATTGGTTTCTAGTCTATAACTTTTGATTGACAAGTCTGATCGAAAAAGTACGAATTGTTTTGGATTCTACGCACCAAAATTAATAAGAAAAAGTGTTTTCCCGAGAAATTTTGGTGCAGTCAATTTTTGGTAAAAAGGGAAGGTTATACCATGGCCTAATAAGAGTATGGTCTGCTATTGCGCATAGTGCATTAGTCGGCTGGCGTTGATGTGACGTCACGCGGTTGTGAAACGAACTGGTGCCGGCAAAACTCCCATAAGAATAAATAAGAAAGCCTAACAATTACGGTGAAAAGCTTTCATTCATAAAGTACTTACACCTAATTAGAGATTATCTGCATATATCTACGTAACAAACTGTGTTGTATTACAAAAACAAAGTAGAAAATCATTAGGTTTTAATGTAAAATATGTACAAAACATCAATTCAGACTGTTTAAAACATGAGGTTTTTCATTGGTTACTAATTGTTCGTCTTTTTGCAGAAGTCCCGCAGTTTCTCATTTTGTTTATTTCGTTTTCGAATTCTTATATACGTCCTTACTCCACAGTTCAAAGAGTATCGTTATATTATATGCTCTTTGGTTTAACTAAGTGGTCGCAACTCGGGTCGCAAGCGTCGTTAGGTATCAATGTCTTATCACAGGATGCATTAAGTTATTACTTTTCAATAACAGCAAAATAATTTGTTGGCTTTTTTAAATCCCGTTCAGATATAAAATAATCCAATTATCGCCTATTTCAAATTCGGCGATTTCGCCTAAGAATCGGTATTTCGTTTTTAATTTGTATGCAACTTAAGCAGTCATATAAAGCGAACCTTCTTTATGAATGTTCGTTGTTTCTTGAGCAAAATGAAGGTAGGTATTTCAGCAATACCTTCTTGCAATGTTGGCCCGTTAAACAAGTATTAATTTCCGTCGAGTTTTCGAATGGCTGAGCAAAGCAGCATTCGCCGGCCCTTTGGAAGGTATATTTACCAACAAATCTTGGTGTCAAAACATATTCCGTATCGTACCTATCTACCTATTTATTAGCTCGTTATACAAATCTATTAACGATCGGTTAGATCGTTGAGTGAAGGTATAGCCATCAATCAGATGCCGATACACTTATACCCCGCTGAAAAGCAACATATTTTGGAAATTTAAACTAACTTGTATTTAGTTTTTCTATTGTTATTATTGCAACCATACACCACACAATGGACCATTGTAATAAAGTAATATAGCTATATAATCGTATTTATCACATATGCAATGGAACATCGAAATATTAGCACATATTTATTCATATGCGGGTGTACAATATTTCAGTGTACACAACCGCGTGACGTCATGCGCGACTTGTGCGAGATTTCGTTCACGGGAATAGCAGACCATACTCTTATTAGGCCATGGGTTATACAATATACACTGCCTTTTTTTGAACCCCGAAAAAAAATTGTCTCAGTTCGACCCGGAAAAAAATTTCCTTATAGAATGTGGCCTGTAGAATCCATAATTTCCAACAGTTCCAAGATTGGGCTACTAGTTCAAACGTTACAGCCATTTGAATTTTTTTTCGAAATTGGTTTCTAGTCTATAACTTTTGACTGGGAAGTCTAATCGAAAAAGTACGAATTGTTTTGGATTCTACGCACCAAAATTAATAAGAAAAAGTGTTTTCCCGAGAAATTTTGGTGCAGTCGATTTTTGGTAAAAAAGGAAGGTACACACTGCCTTTTTTTGAGCCCCGAAAAAAAATTGTCTCAGATCGACCCGGAAAAAATTTTTCTTATAGAATGTGCCTGTAGAATCCATAATTTCAAACAGTTCCAAGATTGGGCTACTAGTTCAAAAGTTACAACCCTTTGAATTTTTTTTCGAAATTGGTTTCTAGTCTATAACTTTTGATTGAGAAGTCTAATCGAAAAAGTACGAATTGTTTTGGATTCTACGCACCAAAATTAATAAGAAAAAGTGTTTTCCCGACAAATTTTGGTGTAGTTGAATTTTGGTAAAAATGGGAGGTTATACACAGGGCCGGACTGAGTACTTACGGGCCATAGTATAGTATTAGTGTAGTAGTGAAGGTGGCGGGGGGGGTTAGCTCTGAGGTGCACCACAAAAACATTTTAAAGTACTCCTTTCTCGAAAATCAATTACCATACAGTTTTTTCTTAAATTGCAGCTGATAATTAAAAGTAACAAAATATACAATCCACACGAGGTGCGTCGCCTATCATTGTATTTCAGCACTTTCAAAATACTACGACAAAAAATGATAAATTCATTGTAAAACACTTCAAATAAAACAGAATTTTTTAATAACCTAACATCAACCCCCATTAGAGAAACGTGTTAATAATTTATTAATAGTGCAAGAAACTAAATACAGCACATACTTATAAATTTCCAACGGGCCATTATGATCTACAGGCCAGGTGGCAATCCCCCCCCCCCCCCCCCGTGCTAGTCCGCCCCTGCTTATGACCCATAATAATCATTACTGCAGCAATTTTGGTCAATGACTAAGCTGAACTAATCTTAAATTCTGCTTAAAGTTGACGCCGGGGATAGTCATAAATTACATAGGTAAAAATGAAATAAACTATAACCCCTGATTAGGTTTTGTAAGCGTCCGTATTACAAGGTAGTTACTTAATCAACGAGTACCTAACTAATGAAATTTTTATGACAATAGAATGGAAAAAAGGAATACTTAATTAATTAATTTTATTAGAAAGAAGTAAATTACAATTCATGGTGTTGAGAGAAAGCTGAGAATTTTTTTAAATTGCCCGTTAATCGTATTCAATAAGTTGGAAGAGCAAAACGGTATAATTTTGAGAGCTCCATATGAGAGGAGTAACCGGAGTTAGATATGATTAGTAAAGGAAAATACCTACATCAACTTGTTCAGTTTTGAGGATTTAATTTTGCGCGATACAATCCCCCATGGAAGACAACAGGCAGCGCGCATCCTGTCAGCACACGGCATGCTAGATTTCAACCTTTTGAATATAGAATCACGAATTTCTCCATTTTTACTACCCACACGTTAGTATGGGAGAGGTATTGCATTGAGGTAAAAAAATGACTCCACCCTTCGACTTTTTGTAAAGAAAATATACCTTTTGAAGTACCAGGAATTCGAATCAAACAAAATCTCGATATCGGCCTGTCTGTTATACTCTCATTTCCCTCTAAGACATTTTTTTTGTGTATCAACCATATGCATATTTTGATGTCGTACAGCAAATTGATTGCTCTTTTTAAAAATCTTAGTTTAACCGGAAGTGATATCGGAAGTCTGAATATGCGATCGTAATGTCACATATAAAATTATTATTCACAAATTTTTCGTAAAACCATAATTAAAATTCGTTACAAACTTGGACCCTTTTTGTAAAACAGGCTGTATATATTATTGTTATATAGCATCCTTGCATTTATGGCTATAGGTTACGCTGACGACATAACCGTCATAGTTTGCGGAAAATTTGAGAGTAGGTACGTACGTGTGTTACCGAATACGAGCTGAGAGGCAAATAATTCCCCTACTGAACATCGTATGCGACTTCGTATCTTATTTTTTTTCCAATATATTTGGGTTATTTGATTTTGGGAAATTTTTCAAAGTATATCCGAAACCAAAACGCGCACCGCAGAAATTAAAAATGGTCGTAATATATATACGCTGTACCGATTTTTCTTTTTGGTTTGGAAGAGAAGTTGGTTCTGTGGGTCATAGGTGATTAAATAAAATAAATGGCTTAGATGAATGATTCGCTATACACTTCAGCACAAGTTTTGCTGGTTTGTAATCTGATTAGGAGAATCGGGCTTCAATTTGCAGTGCACTTATACGAGTCAAGGGCATTGCACCAATACCTATCCGCATACAATTATTTTGAATATATTTCCATTTGTTAAAATTCGTTTCATTTCTTGATAAAAAAAATTGACCCCCGTACTATATTTATTATGGTCTGATGGAAGAAGTGTTGACGACCACGACCATCGTGATTGAAACCAACTATTGCTCTGATGAAAAAATGAAGACAAATGCATTTGTTTAGAATCGAATTCTCCATAAGATACAGTTGGTTCGGAACGTTCATTTTCAAATGTTATCGTTTTATTATGGAAAAATATAAAAAAGTAATCCTGAAGATAACAATTTGGTATTACTAAGTAAAATTCATCCGATCTTTTTGAAAACCCCTATTTGGTCACTTCTTTTGATAACAAAAGAATATGATAAACCCGATCCCCGTAGGTTTTAGAGTTAGTGCATAATTAAATAAACAAGTTTAACGGTTGCAGGTGGTATAATTGTTCTTAAAATGTCAAAAATCCCGCTTGTAAATAACATCGTAACCACATTGATATATAAAATGACAAGTAAGTATGTTAATATGACAAAAGAGTAGTGTAATATTTTACCATATCATCCAACAAAACTAGTTAGTTATAACTTTATTATAGGAAAAAAAAACGAACAATATTTTAAATAACATAAAAAATCTAATACTTCTTATCATGATAATAATAATTTATATTAACTGAAGGGTTGGAACAATTAACAAAATGAAACTGAGGCTTTGGTTTACCCTTGTCTATAATAATCTCCCATTGAGTTGTAACATTTTCTATTACAGACGTTTCACATTGAATCGCTTGGTTAACAATTATTTCATCATTAGGTGTAACATCGATAACTGCTGCATTATCGCAATTGTTTGAAACTACACAAGATTCACAACCTGACATTTTTTTTCTATGTTGATGTGTGAAATGGATTCTTCTGCTTTTCCACCCGCCTAACCTTTTCAAATCGGCAGCATTTCCACAATTATTCGCGAGAAAGGTTGCTGAGCTATGTCTTAAAAGAGTGGCCAGTGTATGATTCGATTTCAGGTAGTCCCAAAAAAGTTGCAAGTTTTTTGGGAACCGATGAAACGATTCTAAACATATTCATTTCTCTTTATTTTTTCCCTCATAGCAATAATTAACGAGATAATTGTAGTCAAATACGAAAAAAAAACGACATTTTCCTGTTTTTTCTTCATTTTTTGTTTATAACAATATGTTCCGGGACTTTCCGGCCAGGGGATCTATGATTTTTGGATTCAGAGGAATTTTTTTGACATACAGTAACAGTATACTTGGTTTCGTTGAGTGATAAGTGAAAACATCCAGCCCAAAATGTAATTTGACTAGACTATCAGGAAACTTTTTAGAGAAGGCGTAACTAATAAGATACCACCGTACCTGTATCATAAAATCACCTTCCGTACCGATATGTATCGTTTAAATTTGAGGCACAGGGGTTTAGCCCCCATCCCATGCAAGGCAATATTTCAACGCTCATTTTCATTTAACATTTGCAAGTTCAGTAATAACTCGGTTTACGGACAGTTATTGCCTCTCTTCGCAAACAATTATTAATTAAAGAGCGAAATTTAACATAATTCTTTTGCTTCTTTCTTTTTTTGTGGGTAGGTAGGTAGTTACTTAGTAGATATGTGCTTGTTTGCAAATCAAAAACGAATTTTGCTAATTGTTTCGATTTGTAAAATCTATGTTTAGTAATATAGGGGTACAGGGGGAAGAACAGATAACCTAATGGATTATCTAACCGTGAACCTATTGATTATGGTTTAGGAAAAAATTTTTCTAATCCATAAAAAAACAGTACTATTATTAATATTTGAGCCCCTAAAATAAGAATTCTTCCTGACCCGAAGAAAGCAGAAGGTCTCCCTGAACGATATAATTTAATGCTAGAAGTGAAGAAGAAGCAAGAGCGATTTCGCAAGGACCACGTAGCATTGATTACTGTGTCTTAAAATTTTAACAATCGAGAAGTTCTTCCTATTTCAGATGTTGTGTTTGATACTCGCCGTCTTTGAGTTATGTTATTATGGACGCGATGGAAAGTTTCGAGTCGCAAACGTGAAAACAGCTAACGGATTCTTGGACCGACCCCTTCAACGCCTGAACCCTTTGGAGGTGTCTCGACCGACCGAGGAGCTTATTTTTGTAAACTTCGTACTGAACCAGTACTTTCAACGGTTTTAGTAACACGAGCCGTTAAAACACGCGGAGAAGCCGCGAGGTTATGGACTTATCTCAAGTCCCTCCAGAAAAGAAGAATAATTTTCAAATTCTAATATATGAAAGAAAGTAGTCTGTTGTCAGAATTAAAAGAAGTGTCTCGGTTAAATTATATACATCTTGGGATTCACGGTAGGAGATTTAACAGTTTGATTGGTGTAGTTAATTCTGCCGAATGTATTAATTTTTGAATGTCCAATCTACACCGAACACAGAAATAGATTGTATTGCTTCCTAAAAGACACTTGAAGGTACAATTCCTGACGAAGATAAGATGTCTATTGGCAACCGACTCAAATGCCATAATTTGATTTTGCAGTACAACAGGATTGCGGTTTTCATGGTGGTTCGAATCCGGGTTTATTTCGTTGACCATAGCCCATATACTGATGTATATTTGTATTCTTTGCTATGTTTCTCTAATTCTCCCTCCCATCGTCTATCCTAAAGGACCTCTGTGTGGCCTTATTTGAATGCTTTTCGTGCAGCTGGGTTCAATCATGTTGGCCAATGGGCGTTGATTCCGAAGAGCAAAAAAAACTAGCGATACAGGGTGAATTACTAAGTGTTCTCTTCTTGAAAAAACAAACACAACAAATTTAAACTGTTATACGAAAAAGCAGCAGCAATCAAGTAAATGAAAACGGAAAACTGAATTCCAGTAACACTTAGAACGATGTCTATCAATAAATTGACATACGAAAACAGCTATTGTTTGTTAGTTTGTGCAACGATAAATCATGTTCAGATTGTTTAAAATACCTATTGTTATTCATAAATGTTCCACTACTATCCTAAGAAATTGTATGAAACTTTGTATAACTCTTCAAAATTGCATTTATTACCTATCACATTTGAAAATGAGTGATCGTGTTTTCATCAGAACGCAAATAATGAAAACGGGGGTTGATTACTGGCAAATTTAGAGATCTCGGCAATGCACGGAATATTGCTTAATTACGGTTAGTACTTTAGAGATCCTCCGAGCTCAAATTGAAAACATGATAACTTACTAATTTACAGGGATAATGTAATTAAGTAGGATCGCGAGCAACCGCTACGTAGGCAGAGCATAACAAAACTGTAAATCGTCGATACTACGAAAGTAATTAATTACGTACCCTTCCATTATCTATGTCCCTCCCAACGCCGATCGTGAGTCTTGCTTTAGCTTTCATTGCGTCACTTAGCGGAATCTTGGCTCTCGTTGCTTCGGAATGGGATTTATAGCAAAATTCCAGCAGCGCTACAATTAGAGCGATCAGGAGGCCGCCAATTAGAATGTAGAAAATTCCCGCGACGTTGCTTAACGACAAGTCGTTCCTTGCGGTCTCCTGTAACATATTGATAAATAAATCGATACGTGTAAGTTGAAATTTCGTAACTGTGAAATTAATAATTACGAAATTCAGCGAGGAGTAAACTTCTAAAGATTTAATTACTTTCTAAAATAGATTAATCCTCGAAAAGATAAACACAATGTGGAATGGGGAGGGATTTTCATTTAGAAAATGTATCTTTTATCTAAATTTGTAAAAGATAATGGATACCTGTACCTGTTTGTCTCCTTGCTTGCATTCAGTTCTGTCGTACCACCACCTATTCTTTAATTTTGTAAGCTCTCCGCCTTCCTTTAGGCTCAGCACGGCGAGATTTATGCCGTCCCTAACATAAAGAAAACGTATGTAAATGGAAATATGAATGTAAGCATAGGGTAAACTAACTTGAGTGGTGAACCGAGGGGAGTCGCAATTCCGAAACCTTTGTTGTCAAGATGTTGTCCTACCTTCATTGTATCGCAAGGTTCTCTTTCATTAATGTAGTCATTTTTGGGGGATTCTATGAGAAGAGCGTATTTCCCTTTTGACTGTCGTACGCGACGTATTCCCTCGTCGTACTTTTTTACAAAGACGTGTTTTCTAGAATTCATGTACTCCCACATCTTCGAGTATAGCGTTATTTGAGATCTCTGAAAGTGGAGGTAATTTAATGGATTCGGAAGAATAAAACATAAATGCGTACTCGGAAGAAGTCCCAGGTCGAACCGTGATAAAGCGTACCGTATTCCACTTCAGTTTGTGACGCTAAGTCTTCGGGCGAATTTATGGGAGCCTCCATTCTTTCGACCGTAAGAAATGCGGCCAAGTTCGCCGTGTAAGATGAAATAAGTATAAGGGTAAAAAACCACCAAACAGCGCCAACTATCCTCCCGGATATCGAACGGGGACCTATATCACACCCCTGTTGCATAAAGGCGGCTAGAGCAAACCAAAGAGAATTTAGTATGCTGAAATCATTTGCCATTGAGTTGGGATTTCCTCCAGGACCGGAAGGATCTCGGTGTTCGCCAGTTAAATGTAAAAGCCTCCATTCGTAGGGAGAGAAGCGCGAGACCGTAAATAAAACAATACTAACGCCGATGTAACTGAAAATTACGCACACCCATATTTCCTTTGATAGAGGATTCAGGAAGCTGAAAACCCCGGGCTTCTGTTTTACCGGTTTCTTGATCATAATTGAGATGCCGAGCGACATGAACGGTTTACTAAAGTCGATAACACGTTCTCTTTCCGATGTTATTGTCATCGGCGCGATGGCTATATCTGCTTCCTGTAGGAAAAAAGAAAGAAATAATTATCACCATTACATTTCTAATGGTCGGTACTTACAATTGCATTTCTACGTGTACTTTGAAATAAAAGGAGCAAATTAAAGCTGGGAGTGTTGCGCATTAGCGAATGAGACACCTACACTTATTTTACAAAACAATGCCGTTTTAGGAATGTTTCATGAAAGCGTGGAAATGCATTTATTTATTATGTAAGGACCGAATTCGCTTTGCGTAACTTGTTTATGAGCGTTGACCGCAACTTAGCAAACATTTTTAGTCTGAGAGCGTTTTACGTTTCGAAAGCTTCAACCCTCTACTAGTTTAATAGGGAGAACCTATCTAAGTGATAATAAATTTTATTGCATCTCGGTTGGAGAAATTATAATTGTAACCAACGAGCGTTCGCCGGACACATTTTCACAGTGAATATGACCCAGAATTGTCGGTTTGTTGAAAATTTCACAGCAATTCAATTTGAAACTTGATGAACTGCAGACTGTGCTTTCCGCCAATTTGGTTTTAAATCAACGACTTGTGAAGGAAAATTACTTGCATACTAGTCTGAGGATAGAAAACATTGTGAAATGGAACAATATAAAAATGTTCACCAATTTTTCGAAGACAGAGAGTAAACAATTACTTTCTTCAAGGCTATTCTATGTGGCCCACAAGGGAGGGAAGTAGTTTGCGGATTTCCATTTGCTTGATTCAGTTAAATTTATGATTTATTTAGTACACTGCCGCTCCCTTCGAGGGCATTACAACCATGGTATTTACTTGGATTTGAAATTGCTTTAAGTTGCAGGTTTTTTTCTACCGTAGGTATACTTAATAAATTCCGATTTTCTTTAATTGTATTGCAATAATTAACAAGATAAGACACAAGTTTCCGTGCTGAAATTTTTAACGCATTTTATTAACTATTAAAAAAATGTAATAATTATTGTTTGCGTTTGTTCGTTCGAGGGGGGGGGGGAGGGGGAAAACTGACTGAAAGGTTTATTAATTCGGACCAACCACAGTTTTTTTCCTCGCCCCCCTATTGAGATCAGCTATAATAATTCCTCATATCTGGAGAACAGAGCATCGGAAGAAGGTTTGCCTTTAAATTTTATTTTATGAAGTTATTCCGGTTTTAAAAAATGCGCTTTATCTGCACTTTTCAGTGGAAATTTTCGAAAGTCAGGGGAATTTTTCGAAAGAAAAAAGTGTTCATTATGAGATGGTTTGGTCCGTCATGTCAGTCCGTTCGTTTCTCGTCTAACTTAAGAACGAAAAGAAACAGCGATATCAAACCTTCGTCAATCGATTTCTACAAGTTCAACGATTAAAAGTCTGGTTTCCGAATTCGAGGTGAGTGGCAAAAATTCCCCTACTGAAAATCGTATGCGATTCTTCGTATCTTGTTTGCCATCTCGTTTATCATAGATACAAATTTATACAAAAGGTATAAATGAGAATAAGTGGATAAAGAGAACATTATAAGTACTTTAGTAAGAAATGCACTGAAAAAACATCCCGCTGGTCCTAGCCCCCCCCCCCCCACCATTGTGAATCAATTTAAGAATGGTATCCAATTTATGAGTTATTTAGGAGCTTTCCATATTGCAAGCATAAAGTGTTAGAGCTTAAATCACTAGGAATCTAACATTTTTTATGGGGGTGGGGGGGTCTATTTAGATTCGCCCCCCCCCCCACTGATTCAAATTACTTTTTTTAAATTAAATTTTGTATTAGAATTACGAGCTATTTAAGAGGTTTCATTTACAAGTAATTGCAATTTTTGAGTGTCATTCTTAAGAGAGTAAATAGATATAATCGATAGGGCGTAATTCATGGATAAAAATGAAATAAGTAAACGATAATAGAGCAGGGGCTACGTCCAAGTGGAACTGGCCGCCCCATCGATTATTCTCCTATCTATTGGCTTTTTTAAGAGTGTCGCTCAAAAATTGCAATTACTTGTAAATGAAACCTCTTGAATAGCTCGTAATTCAAGTACGAAATTTAATTTGGAAAAAGTAATTCGAATTAGTGGGGGGGGGGGGGCTGAATCCAAATAACTCATAGATTGGATACCATTCTTAAATTGATTCACAATAGTGGGGGGGGGGGATAGATCCAGCGGGGTTAAAAAAAAACACTGACTGTTCACCGTTATTCGCTAGAATATACAATTTCTCCACGGCGCGGCGGGCTTTATAGAAACGGGAGTAACGCCTACAGCTCCTGAGTGAATATTAAATTTTACCTAGAAGTAATTTTAATAGTAGTAAAAAACTGTAAAGGGGATAATCACATGTATTATTCAGAGTAAGGGTGGTCACCAATATCAAAAATAAACATGTTTATATTGAACGGTTTAAACATATCTTTGCAGATGTTTAATTCCGTCCCGATGTATGATAAAGACGAACAAAAAGGGGGGGTTGGAGTAGATATACAAAATATTAGAGAAATTACGACAAGAAAGATTAGGGACATCTGCAAGTAATTGTGTTAAGTGTTTCTTAAAAGTTTATTGCACTTTAATCCGATCTTGCGATAAGGAGTTCGTTATCGCTCCGTCAAAGATAAAGATAATGAATTTGAAGATAAACATGTGTTCTTTGAAGTAAACGCAGGTGTTTAACAAAGTTGAAGTTAGACGGGAGGGAGAGCCGGCCAGTGTTTTTAGCGGATTTGATTGGTTAATGTCGTTATTAAGTAAGGAAATAGATCGGAAAGTTTATAAATAGAAGGGAGAAATGTTTTAACTAAGGGGGGAAAACGTTAAACGAGGCGTTTGAGTTAGCTTTTTTGGTGAAAGATAGCCAGTTTTGGTGGTTATTGTAGCTTAGATGGTGTTCTAAGAGATATTAATTCGTCGTTATAGAAGTGAATGTTCTAAAGCGTTGTGTCTCGTATACAGAGAAGCACGCATACAAAATCGAATCATACAAAAAATACATCGCAGACATCGGCCCCGGAGATCCAGGGATGTGGAAAACCACTAAACGAATACTAAAACAGAACGATGAACTGTCAACCCTTACCTCTGGAACACACATACTTAGCACAGATGCCGAAAAATCCGAAGCGTTCGCTACCCACCTAGAAAAGTTATTCTCACCATTAAATATCTGCAACCCCACGCAAGCACTTCATATAACTAACCACATCGAAAGAAATCTTCCCATCCCCAAAAACATTGAACCCACATCACCCAAAGAAATAGCCCAACTGATAGCAACTTTACCCAAACGAAAAGCACCTGGATATGACCTTATACCCAACATTGTACTTCAGCACTTAACCAAGAAATGCCTAGCATATCTAGCCTCCCTGTTCAATGGATGTCTGCGAAAAGGCCACTTCCCCAGTAAATGGAAGCACGGACATATTCTCATGTTCGCCAAGCCGGGCAAAAACAAACACGACATCAATAACTACAGACCTATAAGCCTACTAAACACTCTCTCCAAGGTCCTCGAAAAAATTATTTACACTCGATTATTGAAAGACATTGAAACACTACATACCCTGCCACCTTCTCAATTTGGTTTTAGGAGAGGGCACTCAACATGTCACCAGCTCCAACGCGCCAGCGAAATTATCTCAACTGGATTTGAAAATAAGTGTTACACCACAATGGCCCTTCTCGACGTAGCACAAGCCTTTGATAAGGTTTGGATCGAAGGTCTGAAGAAAAAGATACTGGATCTGAGCATTCCTAGCTACCTGCAAACAATAATCTTCTCCTTCCTTGAACGTCGAACATTTGCAGTTAAAGTAAATTCTTACACATCACAAATCAAAGCAATTCACGCTGGCGTTCCACAAGGAAGCATCTTGGAGCCACTTCTCTTTAATATCTTTACAGCAGACATACCAACAGTAACAGCATCCCTAGCCATATTTGCCGACGATACTTCCATCATTACACAGAGAACAATATTGGAAGAAGCAGTTCACGAATTACAGAATGCCGTAAACAAAATTATTAAGTGGTACAATAACTGGAACATCAGAATCAACCCACCAAAATGTCAAAGTAAGATATTCACTCTGAGAAGAATTATTGACCCACCCAACATCGAAATAAGCGGAGTTATCATACCATGGAACTCAAAGGACAGTGCAGTAAAATATCTTGGAGTTCATTTAGATACTCGTCTCACCTGGAGTTACCATATAAACCAAAAACTCTCCCAAGGCAACAATCGACTAAGACAGCTTTATCCGTTAATAAATCGAAAATCCTCACTCAAACCCGAATGCACTACGTTGCTATACAAGACCTTATTACGACCATTAATACTCTACGCTAGTCCGATTTGGCTCAACACTTCCAAAACCAACATTCAGAAATTGCAGCGATTTCAAAACAAAACCCTTAGAATTGCTGTAAACGCCCCTTGGTACATACGCAACAATCAGCTCCACTACGAATTAGGCGTTTCGTCTATTCAAGACTTCACGTTAAAATGTGCAAAGAAGTTCGTTAAAAATGCAAGTGCGTGCGACGGTGCAGTGTTTTTCAATCTTTCTCAAAAAAACTTATTCATTAGATTAAAACGAAAAATGCCGCAAGATCTTATAGCTTCCGAAGACGATAGTGAATAAGCCAATCCTTTAAATGTTATACATTCACTTTTTATAAATTCGCATTAGTCGTCAGAGACATTAGAATAAGTCTTGTCATTATTCTCGTCATTTTGTGTCTTTACTGTCATAAATGTCATGTATAACACTTGTATGTTGATTTGGCAATACACGATTTAATTTAAAAAAAAAAGAAGCAGTTATAATCGACTTCTAATTACAGGACAATAGGAGCGTTACCCTAATAAAAGGAATTCAACACGGCAGATTTGGGTCCGGATGGACGGACAGACAAAATGCAAACAGTAGCACATTTTTTCTAAATGCGCTAAAATGGCTTTATGGTACGGTGCTTGATAGGGTATAGGGGTTCATGACACTAACGAAGTATAAAAATGAAATTAGTTTATTAGGGCTTAAATCTTTACTACGCTTTCAAGAAACCAAAACTGTAAATTGGTACCTTGAAAAGCTCAAACATCTAAAAAATATTATATCTACAGGAAGGAGTATTTCACATTACTATCGGGGTTCAAAATGTAATGCCGGTACCGTTAAAAAGCTCAAAATGTTTATAAAGATCATATACACTTTTCAATACTGAGGCAAGGTGCCAATTTGATTCGTATAAAGTTACCAAAAAGTCCGGAGTTTTTTTTGTGACGTTAAAATTATTTTCTACTCTAATTATAGAGTTCAACCGAAAAGCTCATACTAATTTTCATTTTTTTAATACGACACATTTGAATTTGGTGCCTGAACCAAAAACAAGTACTCAAACATTGCAGATGTATGCTTTTAAAACTTAAAAAAGGTCCAATTTTTAGTGCCTGGTAATTTACTTAACATGAAAGAAGCACATAATTCTTAAAAATGAATATATCCACTAACCATTTTGGATTAAGCGTTGCACATGAGAAATAGAAGACTAGCAACAAATAGACCCCAAATTATGGAGCAGTTGGCACAAATATGCTAGAAGCATTGGCAGACCGAGGTTTGTTAGAGGTTTATTTTGTCCATCCCTCCAATCAAAAATTGTATTCATTCATTCCGTGTAATAAACGGTACTATTTTACTTCATTATTCTTAAATCTCTGGGTATCTGATTTTGAGCTGAAGATAAAGGCGAGAACAACCATTTAGGTTAAGGACACGTTTGTGTCCTTAATTATTTTACTATTTTCTGGAACTGGTTAGTTCTCCCCGGAAAATTCTCTTCATAAAATTCGTCTGCAAAAGCTCGTCTCTGAACGTTAACCTCCACAAAAACTCTGCCCACCAACAATTACACCAGGAACATTCGCCTATGTGACTCTTTTTTGTTGCCTTAATTTTGCCCTTTTGTTGTTACTTTCCAAAATCTCGCCTCAAACTTTTGCACAGAACATATGCCACAAGCAACATTATTTTTTGCAGTACCTATTTCTATTTCCTGTGAGGGAATCATAATTACCTCCCAAGTAAGTACTAATTGCTTAATGTTAACGGTCTATCTAAGAAATTTGACATTTTATCACTCTTTCTTCCCCTTTTTACCATTCGTATCCGAACTATTTTTTCTCCGAAGTGTTTATCCAGAAATATAATTATGCATTAAGAATGTTCATTTCTAAAGACTAATCGACACGAACAAAACTCACCCTCAAGAATACTGGCCCCAGACAGATCACTCGCGGAAACTCGTTCTAGGTATATTCGTCCAAGAAAAAGCATACTCGTTCAAAAGATATCGATCGCGCAGGTTATCTCTCTAGCAAAAATTTAAACCTTTCGGACTGTTCGTCTTTCAAGAAAAACCGCGTTTAATTCTAAGCTCCTTTCGGTGCTGCGACAAGGCTTATTCATTACGAGCCAGAGCTGAATTATTATGGGTTAAGGATCTCCCTCTCGGCACTTACTATATATACTCGTATATCCTGATTTGTTTAGGTACGTTTTCGTATAGCTGAGCGTCGATACTAAAGTTATTACAGTCAAATGCATCATAGGAATCTATATCTTTAATTAGGTAAGAATTATAAAAATTCTGTTGTGACTAACTGCTTATGGAGCTTTTCCGAATAAGCAACAAATTTGAGTTTCTAAAATTCAACGATTGTGGGAGACAGCTTTTGGAGAAAAAAGTTCGTTAGTATTCAACCCCATCATTTATTATTTCGCAAGTTACGTACTATATCACAAAGACGAAGAAAAGCAACTGAAACTTTGTGCGAAATTATATCCCTTTAAATCATCCCCATCATTCCTGTTAAATTTACGAAACACAAGATATTGACAAAAAATAATTTCATTGACGTGTTCTTCTCATTTTTCCAACGCCGGGTGACAAAAACGGAAAATAAACTCTTCGCACTTTTATTATTTGTTACATTTCGATCCGTCCAAATTTATACAATTGTAAAACGCCCTAAATTACGTCGGATTCTCGGTCATATTTTCGTTTGGGCAACTCAATTGACCCAACAATGTTTGAAGCGTGTAAGAGAGTATACCTCATATTTCTTTCTTAATTATGGTGAGTAGTTTTACCCGGGAGTCATATAAAAATAACGTCGTAATTTGAGCTGCTCTAAGCTTTGTTTTTATTCCAGAAAGGATATTGCGGATTTAACGAAATTGGACATTTAGGAAATGAATTTTGCAATATTAATAGATAAGGTAAAACAGACGTATTGGAACCACAGTCGCATTTTATCTGGGGCAGTAAACGAGGAATATATCGAAGGGTTGAATGTTGGGGGCAATAAAAGTGTTTTGTGGTGTCCTATTTAGCTATAACGTAATAAAATCAGTTTCACATGTTTTCACAGCTCAAGTAATTTGGTAGTGCCGGCGTATTGGGTGGACGTATAATTGAAAGCTTTCTCTGTCATAAAACTTTAATACTAGAATGGGGATTACGTTCATTAGGTTGTGTGTAAGAAATGCTAAATAAATAAGGTTGTTATACGGATAAGTGACACAGAAAAACAATGATTCTGTTTGACCCTTGAACTTATAGATCTATTTCCCCCGTTTAGTAATGTAACTACAAATTACATATCCTACATTTCTCTATTTGTCAGAAATACTGTTTTCTCATTTTTGGTTTTCCAGCGTGTTTAATTAAAACTTAAAACTACTACTTTAAAAAAATGTAGAACGTGGAAAACCAATCGGAGACTCTAAAATACAGCAATTGGCGGGTAATTGTTGGCATGCGAATGGATTAGGTGAAACTAAAGATGCTATTCCTTATAGTGTTTTGCTCGTAGTAGCTGTGCTGACAATAACTGTTCCAAGGTGTCTAATATTGAAAGATCTGATGGACTAAGGAGGAGGGGATTAAATTAACAATTAAAGGATTAAATGAGTTCAATCCGTCACAGTTGTACACGTGTTTAATAAGTGGGAGTCTGGAAACGATTTTGGATAAGAATCTAGTGTCAAGCCAATTTTTGCGAATATGATTTGATGAGCTCGATGGTGCTTATTACTAAAATTGTTGAGTCCGAGGTCACTGCCCGATCAGGAGTCATATAATTCCCTGATAGCTTGTATCCATTTTGGTTTGTATATTGCGTGTCACTTCATATATGAAATTGATCACTATATTGAGTATCAGTGATAAAGAGGAGCTCTGTGATACGTCAAAAAATTCCCAAAGAAGTAGAAATTTGTCTTGTTGCCTGGCCTAATTAAAATGGAATTTTTATTACCAATGGCAAGGGTTAATATAGCATTACCTCTTTTCATATTAGAATATGTCTGCGCGCCTCGCTTAATTAAAACAGAGTTTTTATCACTATCAGGGGTTGATTATATTTCAAAATCGATATAAAGGCTTCTTTCCACGTACAATTAGAATATGATATGATACGATTAATGCAAAAAGGTTGTCCCTTAAAACGAGACTTCGTCTTGTCTTTTGTCGTATTTAGAATAGAATTACTGGCAGGGGTCGAATGTATTTTAAAATATTGACAGCAGTGCATATTTCATGTACAATCAGAATTCGCAAGCCGTGTTACGAAAAGGTATCCCCTTTAAGACCACAAGAAAACAGAACTTGTCTTGTCACTCCTTTTAATTTAAATAGAATTTTTATTATTACTAGCAAGAGTTATTGATTATGTTTTAAAACCGAGATCAATTCCTCCTCCCATGCAAAACTAGTATTTAGCTACCCGTTACCCTCGGATCTCGAAAAGGAAGCTAGACCTCTACGACAATTTCCCTAAAAGTAGTTCACTACCGCAGAAGCTGGTCCCAACCGACGGACGTACAGACGGACGGACAAAACGCAAACATTCGCACCGTTTTGTATTCCTAAAAAATTTCTTAAAAATTGTCGCTTACCTAATCTTAAAAAGCAGAACTTTATCTTGGGTTTGCCCAAACGAAATGGACTTTATTATCACGAGGCGGACTTGATTGTTTTAAAAAATCCATAGCGGAGCATATTTCATGTGCAGTCAAAATTCGCAACCCGTGTTACGAAATTGGTCCTTAGCCGAACTGGAAAATAGGATTTGGTTTGTCACCTCATTAGCAGGAGTATGGTACTCGTTTTATGAGGAAAGTTGTCCATCTCCCTCTTGACGCCTTTCCTAATGAATAATATGTAATTTTTATGCCTCGTAGAAGTCTGTTGCGTGTAACCCTTAATTTAGATATCGGGAGATGCAGGTTTCGCATGTCCCCCGATATTGTGATTGTGGGCGTCTGAAGCTGCTTTGTTTGAAAACACAGATAGAAAGTTAAACAAAAAATCATCTGGACTGTTACGGCAGGTAATTTTTCTAAATTTTTAGCGCATTTTTGATTCTCAAAAAGGAGCTTATTGTTTCACTAACTGTCGGCTGTTCTGGAGCCTTTTGTAAATCGGTCGAGATCTTGGCAACGGAATATTGTAGAACTTCCTGATTTTCGGCATCATATTCGTACTATCATGTTATTCCTGCATCGCTAATCTCAAAGCTGAAAATTCCTTAAGTTGATAATTTATGAATTTCTTTTAAATATGTTAAAATAAGGAATTCGAATATCATACAGTATGCGTATTATGGGCCGCATGGTTAATTAAAAGTAAATTGAGTACTATGAATAGGTATTGTAGTAAATTTTTACATAATTCGATGTTTAATCTCAATCCGATCCGTAACTAATTAATATTTCTATTATATTTAGGAGAAGTGTCATCCTTCGCTAACTATCTCTGTGGGGGGGGGGGGCTCAAAAGTCAGTCTCTCATGCAAATTTCTATCTGTTAGATAACCTCCTATGTGACTACATTTCTTAACTGTCCCATACGATTAATAGTAAGATGAAAGACCGCTTTTTCCTGACGCAATTAAAAAAACTTATCTGATAGAGTTAACGGAGGCTAAATTTTGCTAAATTCATCTTCCTGTGATCGAAAAGAACTTCATTTTTGTAGGTTAGAGAATTACTAACCTTTTATTCTCGATATGGCAATTACCACTCGCACTCCAAAAGTTTACGCAGGGAAAGCTGACTGAAACAAAGTACAATATTGCATTCTGTAGTACGAAAGAAGGTATGCATTAGGTAGAAAATAACAATAAAATAATTGCAGTTGCGGCCATGAAAATACTTTAGAAACGACAAACAAACATGGAAACAGGATAAAAAAGCAGAGTCGTGATAAAACAGTTCAGTAGCCATACACGTTTAACTTTAGCGCTCGTTAATCACCTAAGTGCATGAAGAAACACCGCTTAATGGGATAATCAATAGATGTTGAACTTTAGATTTATTGCAGGTTAAGATTTTGAATCAAATCTACACTAAAATTAACAACCTAGCGCAAAGACCATTTTTCCCCCTCGCTCGTAGCGTGCCGAAAGTGTTAATAAAACTTCGATACGAGCCGAAAATACATTAATTTTATTAGTTTGGCAGTTCTCATCGGTTTAAAGTCATCAAAATTTCTTTGTTATTATTGTTAAGATTTATCGTATCGAGACCTTTTTGTCGAATTGTCTTTTACGAGCGTTATTAACGTCACAAGGATTGTAATAGGTGATACAAACTTGGATGTAGGTAGTTTACGTCGCTAATGTTTATAAGAGACCCATAATTTACTGCGGCAATGAAAACAGCAATTACATTCCAATGTGAATTGCATTGCAATTGCATTTTAATGAAATAGTATATGTGCATAGAAAGTACCGCGTGGTAAGTTTGCGGAGGGACATAATAATCTAGGCAAATACGTTTCCCTCTGTTCCTACTTCCTAATCCGTATCAGTTCACATAAAAATTTCTGGATGAATAGTAAACTTTGCTGCACCCACACTTACGGTTGCTTTAATTTTCCAAAGTTGATAAAAACTTTAGACAAATTAGGAAACTAAGTAATAGGAACTGAGGTTTTCAGTGTAAGTACTTGTATATTTGGGTAAAATTACAGATACGTCATTCTTTTTTTCACATTTGATCAATGGAGAGTCTACCATTCGGGATAATGAACGCGATTTGTCTCGAAAACCGTATTAAAACTACTCAAGTCTATTAGGAAGACAGACGCTCTGTTAAAATTACATTTCGAAAAATTGGGGATACTTTGATCGATATTTATTCATCACAATTTTGTGTCTAAATTTAAGTCAACTGGTGCAGTGCCCAAAATAAGATTAAATGAACGTATCCGTACCGGACGTTTACCTGAAAATATTGCATCTCATCTAAAAGTGTGAAAAAAGATCCAAATTCGTCAATTCCACGACGTTCGCGGCGATTTGGCTTACCCACACGAATCACATGACGTAATTTACGCAAGGATTTGACTCTAAAACCTTCTAAGGTGCAGTAGACATTTTTGGGTAGTTATATCTGGCCAGGTAGTAAGTTAAAAAGATCAAACGAAATATTTACAACACTCCTGTGAGTTTTTTCTAATCCTTAATGATTTAAATCAAGATTACTACAATTTTGTGTGTTATATCTATGTACTCGTATATCGGAGTTCATTGACACGAATCTTAGTATCAGATTGTCGATTAAGCAAAAGACTTAACCGCCTTAGAGTTAAAGCTATTTAAGTTAAAGCAAAGAGTAAGTATTCTTTGGTTAAACATTAAAGCATTCTTATTAAGTAGAGCGTTCTATTCTGTCTGTTGAAGAGTTTCTGCTTTACGATATGAAAACTTTTCCATGTACTTAGTTATTAGACTTATTAGCATGTATATTATTTTAGATCTTTCCATTGTTTTGACGAATGTAAGTTTCTTTTGTTAAGTATGCATGAAATAAATATTATTATTATTATTAAATAAATAAATAAATATTATATAATCCAGTATATTTAGTATAATTATAAATATGCAAGGAAATGTCAACAATCTAAATCTAACATAATTCTAATAGCACGACGTTGGAGAGCAAATATTCATGTTGCATTTGCACAATTACCATAAACAATGTTACAGTAATATAAGTGAGTCTGAACTACTGATAAATAGACCATAGGTAAGCCTACGTAAAACATTAGGGGAAATGTTCTCATATAAACGCCTTAAGAGAAAGATGATGCCGGAAATTGTTTCTGCTGCTTTGCTAACATGTTTCTTAAACGTTAATTTCGGATCAATGTTAACACCTAAAAATTAGCATAACAAGGATTATCGAAATGATTTTGAGGGTGATTAGGATTTGCGTTTTACTACAATTTAATCTTAGTTCATAAATACCCATTCTCGATTAATTGAATTGCTCTACCCGCCTCTTCATAAACCCTATTTAAATTCTGGTCTGATATTAGCAGAGTTGTATCATCCGCATACTGAAGGCATGTGTCTTTTAAGTAGAACGAAAAATCGTAATAAATATTAAAAATAATAACAATCCCAGAATGGGACCTTGCTGCACACCTCTTTGTAGTTTAAGAAATTTGGATGTATTTCCCTCAACCTTTAGGTACAGCTTAATGCTGCATTAGATCAAATTTGTATAACTGTTGCAATTTCAGAATTGATCTTGTGCACCACATTGTCAAAAGCACGAATTAAATCAGAGAGAAATTATCAAGATGAAGTGTTCCTATTCTTCCTAAATTCAAATTGATTTCCAATAAACAAACGATTCTCTTCAAAATGCTTCGAAACTTGTCTATATAGGTTTGGTAGCATCACTTTTCTTATACAATGGGGTCACCGAAGCAAATTTCAACGCGTTTGGGCAAGTTTCGTTAAACGACTCCCAAACAACCTAATGTTATTCTTTTTAACTATACCTTATACTAATTTCGTATCCGTCCTTGGATTGAGTACACCTAAGTGTTTAGATCATTTCTCGAACCTCGGTTTCGCTGACAATATGAAAACTGAATTTTATTTCAAGATTTAAAGAACTATTAGCTTTATATGAATTGACATGGGAATATAGTACGAGTATCGGGATTTAATGCACTCTGTGAATATACAAAGTGTTTGCATCAATGCCGATGTTTGTCTTGTTCCTACCCTTTGCTCTGCACGAATCGATGAATAGGTACACTCAGCTTGTCTATTCAAGAGTGGAAATTTGAAAATGATGGTCATTGGTCAGGTTAGAAAAAGTGAATCTTTTCACCACTAAGGTTTCCGCTATATCCATATCCCGCAAAACAATAAGAAATTCATTTTTTCTAAATTTGATTTATTTTCTTTCTAATGTGCTTGGGTTGAATCTTCCTTTACATTGTAAAACATTAGTTTTTCTTTTTAGACTAAATTTCCACGACAGCCACGAAAGGAATGTTTTTTTTCTCATACCTGACTTCCTCTAAGGCAATTAGCTTGTAGAATTAAATCAATTGCTGTTTTTATAGTAGCTGGCCATCCAACTGTATATGTAGGTTAATTAATGTACTGCTATTCTCAACTTGAATGTTTGAATTAATCATTAATTCAATATACATGCTTAAGTTGGGAGTAGCTCTGTAGTTTTTCAAATCACATCGTCGTTCATAAGTAAAAAAAGTGTACTAATGACATTTAACAAATTATTAGTTTAATGAATTGTATGGACACTATCAAATTCTAGATAATTGCTGCTTTAATTTGTAGTAATTGCAAATAATGTCCCATTGCACTCAATCCAACAACTGTAGAAGTTCTGGCTTACATACGTTAAAGAATGATTGTAGTAAAGCATAATGGACACTATAAAACGGTAAATTATCACAAGAGGGACACTTAAGGTACGCCATAATAAATGTAAGTAAATGTCATAAACGTAAAAACTGTAAGTGGGTCAGTTTAGTTGTTAGTAAACTATTAGTAAAGCTTGTGCATGCGAAATCAGTTTAATAAATAGAAGCTAAAGCACAACTACCTTGGATGACGTAAAATTACTTAATACCTGAAGGTTTACCCCAGGGGTTTATACCGTACGCTAGACTTTATCTATGCATGAATGCTGTGTGTACATCATTTCAACAGTAGTGAAATGTACAAATTTAAGAATGGTAATGAAACATGTTCCGTTTTGGGGTGGTTTAATGTTTTACTAGAAAAGAAAAAAGAAATTCGCTGCGCAGCGAGTGTCAGTCAGGAAAGAGTTGAGAAAATATTGTTATACAACTAACCATGTTTGTCTATAGATCTGTTTCAATATTTTAAATATTATCTTCAAGGGTGCAAAAACCTTGTATTTATCGACGTCCAGAGCATCCCATACTGGTCTTTTTTATCCAGTAGTTTGATTTTGTTCGAGTGTTCTATAAAAAATACAACATTCGAGTTTTGTACGGCAATCTTATTGGCTTGGCAAAAAATTCACCATTTCGACACAGATTACCCATCTTTGTTCGACATATATTGTTTACTGTAAAGGAACTGAGATGATTTTTTCATAGATCACTATACCGCGACATACCCACGAGTTCTTTCACAGCGTCTATCACCCACACATGAAAGTTTGTGTAATTCATTTAGATATCAGCACAGTCTGATGATGAAACAGACAGTTCCGAAATCGATCACCGATTAGAAACTTTTTTTGACAATTATAAGAATTTTACCTACCTTTTAATTCCAAATGGAGCACTACATCAACAAAGTAAAACTAATACATTAAAATAGCTGCTATCAATATAGGAATATAACTACTACAGAGCTGCACAAAAATGCTTTAGATCTACATACCAAGGACGTCAACTAGATCCATTATACGTAGCCGGTAGATTTTGACGAAATTTTTCTACGAGCCCTCACTTACTGCCAGCCAGCTAGCCAGCCAAAGTGAGATTAAAAGCTATCTTTGTACAAATAAATTTGCAAAAATGCCCTAAACAAGACATCTGACTCAGAATGGACTTCAGAATGTGACACTGTAGTAGGTCCTGAGTCAGGTGTCAGATGAGTGGGACGATAAACTATTTTTGACACGTCCATTATGTTTGATTTTATAAGAGGAACCTAAATTGCTTCACAAACAAGGAAGTCGTCCATTGCGCATGCGTGGTTTTATCAATAATAATTGCAAAACCAGAGGGGTTGCAAAAGGTATCCATACTTGGATGGGTAAACGGTAAATCGGACATTTAATTTCTTCTAACGCATGCTCATGTTCTTCGGAATTTGTGCTATTAGCGATTGGTAAAAACTGTTATATATTAACCTCGCCAGAGCTGGGTCGAGCGTTCTAAAAAACCGCCCGAGCGACGGGCGACGAGCGATCTAATTGTCCCAAAAATGCTCGCGAGCATCGAGTTGTTTTTCAAAGCGAAACCGTTTGCAAGTTCCGAGCACTCGAGCGGTTTATCTCGAGCGGAAAACACGCTCAAGAGCGGAAAAAGCGCTCAAGAGCGGAAAAAGCGCTTGGGAGCGGAAAAAACCGCACGGGAGCGGAAAAAACGCTCGCGAGCGGCGCTTAATCCTTCAGCGCTTGAAGGCGGTTAAAAGGGCTCACGAGAGAAAAAAACGCTCAGGAGCGGAAAAACCGCTCGCGATCGAAAAAAACACTCGCGATCGGAAAAAGAGTTTATGAGAGGAAAAAGAGCTTGCCAGCCTGGCGACACCTAAATTATGAAGAGCGGTAACGAATCACATCTCAATTAAAAATCAGTAGTTACTCACTTCATTGCACCACACCACCATAACTCGAATATCAGTATGTAAGATAATAGATTGTTGTGAATGTTGATCATTGTACTTCAATTTTGCGAATAAAAATTGTAACCTGCTAAATTTTGTGGAATTGGCCACCAGTTCGTTAGAGCTTCAAGCAAAGGTCATCTGTGATTTTCGCTTCAAGCTCAATTTGCTGTGATTATGACACCATGTCTTATTATCACTACATGCATATACAAAGTACCTTAAAAGTTTATGAAAAGTAAACGAAAGCAATGAGTAGGAATCCTGAAATAAGGGTACCCACAATCGAGTGAAAGGACTTAAAAACAAAGCTATATATCAAAATAAGCGAGACCATAGTCACTATTATAGCAATTTTTTAAATCGACACATATCAATAATTAACTTGTTTGTCCATGACTATGAAATAATTTGTCTACTATTTACGAGTGTCCTAGGAGAAAATGTGTGACATTGATAGTGAGTTATGAGTTCATTATTGTCCATAATGGAATGAACATTTACTGTAGACATTATTTATGTGTGAACAATATTTTTATCCTTCCATATTAATCTATGTTTCGCACCGAAATGGTTATCGATTTGGTCTAATCGTAATCCTGAGAATAGTTACTTCTCCTGTTTATGTATAAATAGTAGGTACTTACTAAGATTATAGATATTACTTCAGTTATAGACTTACACTTCACTAATTGCACACTTAGTTTATATTAGTTTAAGTGGGATATTGCTAAGTACATATTAAGCATAAATAAAGTGTAATACCTATAATACGAATTCCACCCTAAGTTTTAATGAATTTAGTTAGTGTTTACTTAAAATTGTACCAGGTAATGTGATTGACAACATTTCTATAAAGCAAGCATGTATAGGAAAGCAGAAAATTGCTCAAAAGGCACATTTAGGATCCTTCCTCTCAACACAGCTTCGCATAGTTTAATAGAAAACAGAAGGCTGGCATCAGTAAGTGTCTTCATACATAGGAATGGCAAGATGGCTTAAATCGGGCAGTTTGTCATGTTGCGGGGAGGATTTCTGGTATTCCAGTGCAATTCCTTGCGTGGCAATAGATCTATACCACCCGTTTGTAAAAATTCAAGTGTATATTAAGTAGGGTAAACATAGGGCTACACTGAAGCACAAATTAAAGTTCGAAGTTCCCCATTTGACCGTGACACACATCTGAATTGATTTCGTGTTACGGTGCAACTTTCGTATTTTCTAACAGCAGTCGATAAAACGTAATTTAAAATAGTGCACCAAGCAAATGGCGGGTAGTAAACGGCACGTTATGCTCGACTTGATAAATTGCGTGCAGAAGTACACATTTTCCAACCGCGACTATCGCAAAACTTTACTTGTGTGCTGCAAGTTTAGATAAGTACCGAGAAATGCATTGTTCGTATCGATTTGCCATTAATTACAGGTTCCCCATACTCACTTGCCGCATTAATTCGCCCACCATACCATCCCATCCGCCCTTCACTTCAGGATTCTCAGCGCCATAGTGACCATCCTTGACGATGTGAAGCTCATCTACAATTAAAAATGCGAGTAATGACTATAACAATGACCAGCTATTTACAGTTTATGCCTAATTTTTTCGCGAGTAAATCGGCTAAATCTTTACAGTAACCCTCAAATCTCTCATTTCCGGTCAAGATCTCCCCAGACTCCGGCTTCTTGAGCATTATGTAGGGCTCTTCCTAAAAGTGCAATTAAATCAGCCGTAATAACCCCCAAAGCTCTACTAACGACTATCGTTGTGACGATATAAGTCCTATTTCGCTCAATATGTGACGAAGGTCTGACGTATTTAGCGGCGACTGGCGTAAATCCACTCTGGTCACTCCATTCCGCCACCTTCACCATCGCACTGTTGACCGTCATTTCGACGACGTGCAGAGTGTAATTTTGTCTTCGACCATCGTCGCTAAAGCGAATTTCGCCAGTGAGTCCCTCAAGTTCGACCTAAAAAAAGCAATTTCCTTTAGCGAAAAACGATCGAATTCTGCCTTTTAGGAAAGATTAATGAAATTGCTTTACAGTGCTTAATTTGACAAACGATTTTTCTTTTGCGTGCCAGTTTATGGTTGCTATACACGAAATGACCGCAGATAAGAATGTTAAATTCCCCTGTAATTGTTTGCTCTTTTCCATTCTAACGAAATTATGTAAATGAAGAAGCCACTTAGTTACGTACAAAGTACATTATTGTGCCCCACCATTTTCACGGAGGAAACACCTTGTACAATTCACGCAATCGTAAAATTTCTAAGCATTTAATTGAATTGATACGACTCGGGTTATTTGTTAAATACGTAAATGTTTATTTTAATGCTGTATTCGCACGCCGTTTGGCAATTTGATTGATATCAACTAGGTATAGAATTTGTTTTTGGGCCAATAACGGAAGTCTCGCCCGAACGAAAGTAAACTTTCTAAAATTGTGTTTAGACAGTGCAAATTGGGGTTAGGGACGCATGTACGGTGCCAAATTGCGGAAGTTAAATGTTCTATATTTCACTGACCATAGATATATTTTGTTCGGTTATATAAAAGTAGAGGATGAGGGTAAATGTTCTACTATTTGCATCCGTAGGCCTCCAAATTGGACGTGATGGCCCATACCCCATGGTAACATTTTTCGGTGGGTCTGTGTTAGTGCATGGGTTAAGAGCCAAAATAGGTTTCAACCTTGCATTTTGTGATAACTTTATGAAACTTTCAGAGGATGTTCTAGACACCCTAAGGTTCAATTTCAGCTATGCCGCCAACCCCGCAACCCCGGACGGCACTTGCTATAGCGAGTTTCTTAAGCGGAGGGTAGCATTTCAATACCCGCCTATAAAATGGGTCAAAAATGTATGTCCAGGGTTTGTTTTGTATTTTCTTACATCTAGGAAGGTTGAAGGAAATTGTCAAATACCCAGGGAGAATTTATTTAGGGTATTTTACGTGGTTTGTCTATTTTTAAGGCGCTTTTATCAGTGCGGACTAGGGAATGCAGTCCCGGTATTTGCGGAATTGTTAGTTGTTAATCCCGCGGGATCCCGGTATTTGCGGGATCTCTTTAACTTTAAATTTGGCAAATAAGCAATTCTGTGCGGTTAACTTCTGTATTAAAATAAATCGCTAATTATCACAATATTTAACAAAAAAGTACCTTCGGCTTAACTTAGAACTCAAAAAAACCTTACCTGTAAAGCACAAAAAGTCTTCTAAAATGCCTCAAAAATCATAATATATTTTTAACGAAAAAAGTTTAACAATTATTTAAAAAATAATTCGCCGTTATCAGTTTCATTAACAAAGTAAACAGAGTGCGGTTAACTTCTGTATTAAAATAAATCGCTAATTATCACAATATTTAACAAAAAAGTACCTTCGGCTTAACTTAGAACTCAAAAAAACCTTACCTGTAAAGCACAAAAAGTCTTCTAAAATGCCTCAAAAATCATAATATATTTTTAACGAAAAAAGTTTAACAATTATTTAAAAAATAATTCGCCGTTATCAGTTTCATTAACAAAGTAAACAGAGTCGTCCCCTTAGTCGACAATTTCCTCAGTCCCGCAAATCCCTCGATTTATGTGCGGGATTAATCTCGCAAAAATGGGATCCCGCAATCCCGGTATTGCATTCCCTAGTTTCTAGTATATAACTTTTGATTGAGAAGTCTGATCGAAAAAGTACGAATTGTTTTGGATTCTACGCACCAGAATTAATAAGAAAAAGTGTTTTCCCGAGAAATTTTGGTGCAGTCGATTTTTGGTAAAAAAGGAAGGTTATACACTGCCTTTTTTGAGGCCCGCAAAAAAAATTGTCTCAGATCGACCCGGAAAAAACAATTTTTCTTATAGAATGTGGCCTGTAGAATCCATAATTTCAAACAGTTCCAAGATTGGGCTACTAGTTCGAAAGTTACAGCCCTTTGAGTTTGCTTTCGAAATTGGTTTCTAGTGTATAACTTTTGATTGAGAAGTCTGATCGAAAAAGTACGAATTATTTTTGATTCTACCCACCAAAATTAATAAGAAAAAGTGATTTCCCGAGAAATTGTGGTGCAGTCGATTTTTGGTAAAAAGGAAGGTTATACATTGCCTTTTTTTGAGGCCCTCAAAAAAAATTGTCTCAGATCGATCCGGAAAAAAATTTTTCTTATAGAATGTGGCCTGTAGAATCCATAATTTCAAACAGTTCCTAGATTGGGCTACTAGTTCAAAAGTTACAGCCCTTTGAATTTTAGAGGAAGAGATACTCAAAAACTTAATCGTCCTACATTTCAACATAAGTATTCATTCAATTTAATAATTATGACAATTCAAGAACAAATTCATAATATTTTACTAGGTATAACACCTTGTACTAAATCTTCACTTCCGTAAGCAAAAAGTTGTGCTTCAAGGAAAAACCAAGCCACCTCTCTCTTTTTTATGCACACTTCGTCCTTTGTACAATTTGAATTGCGAAGATCCTCAGTAAAAACATTCCATGGTGTAGCTTGCATTTTCCCTGTACATCACAAGAATGGGATCTACCTCATAAGTACATTAGTGAGTGTAGATTTTCTGTTTTCACAAGGATGCGTAAGGTTAGGATACTTCAGATCGATTAGGTTGTTTTGTTTTTATGCTTTTCAAAGCTTAGAAGGTTTTTTTCAAAAATTCTGCCCTATATAATTGTATATTTATATATTTATTATATTTGTTCATTGTGTAGATCCGTAATAACAGTGGAATATTCTTGATGTTTATCACGATTCCTCTAGCTCGAATACTATACGTTTATACGTGGGGTGTTTTGTAAATAAGTTCCTTTGAGAAAATGTTCAAACCACATTTATTTTGCAGATTTTTACATGATTTGATTTTCTCTATTTTTCGACATAGTTTCCAAATATAAATTGCGTATAACTCCAAGATTTTTTCCGTCCGATCTGAGACCAATTTTTTTTTGAGGGCCTTTTTTACCAAAAATCGATGACCCAAAATTTTCTCGGGAAAACACCTTTTCTATTAATTTGGTGCGTAGAATCCCAAAACAATTCGTACTTTTTCGATCAGCTTCTCAATCAAAAGTTATAGCCCTAGAAACTGATTTCGAAAGAAAATTC